>NC_132974.1:7935000-9135000 GCF_047496725.1 Anoplolepis gracilipes
ACCGAACGCGGTGATGAAAGGTGAAGACAGAGAAAAAAAAAAAAAAAAAAAAAAAAAAAAAAAAAAGAAAACTCGTGAAGTGACCGAGATTAAGGATTAGGAGAAGAGTAAAGAGAAAAGTAGAGTAGATGGGATATTACGAAATCGTAACGCGGGGATACGAAGATTGCGGCAGTAAAATACTCTTCGTCTCGTGTACGTATGTAAATTTATAAAAGTATTTCTCGAAATGTATAATGTTACATTTTCGAAGCGGATGATCGCTCGAACGATCTGGCGGCGAATAAAAAAAAAAAAGGAAAGCGTCAAGTAAAGATATCTCGCGAAAATATACTCGCCGTTACTTATTAACGTTGACAGACCTTCCTTATGTGCGTGTGCGTGCAAATAGGCGTTTGTTCTAATGCATACGCTGCACGCGAGAAGCGCAGCAGCACATGTCTAAATCGTAGGGGGCAGGAAAATGGATAAGCAGCTGAATAATGCCCGGTTAATACCGATTACCCCCAGCGGTCGAAGAACTTGATCGCTCGCGGCTGTAGGAAATGATTTCGCAACGCAAGCTTATAGCCCTCATCGGGCCTCTAAGGGGAAGAGAAAAGGGAACTTGGAGCATCTCCGTTAAAGGCAACGTATTAATATCCTCTCTACTTAGCGAAGCGTTTACTGGTTACGCGCCGCTCAACGATAGTCAGGACGTGCCACGCTGGCGGACATAATTAACTATAACACTGAAGCCGAAGGAAATTGTGCCGCGTCCCGCTCGTCTCTCGTCCTTTCTGTGTCTAAATATTATGCTTTCCCCCTCCCCTCCCCTGTCCACCTCCCCCTTGATCTCGGGCACGACACCGTAGAATCAAGCAACCGTGCATCCAATTAAAGGTCAAACTTCATCGCGCGATGGATTATTCGTTCTCGATTTCCAATGCGCAGACAGCGACCAGAAAGAAATTTGCGGTGTAGACGCGAAGAATAGTTAACGTTGGTATGTCAACTAACGGTTGTTTACGGATACGCGAAATGCTGCTTTGTTCTCTGTCATCAATTCTGATGCATAGAATATTAATTCGTAGAATTTGCATAGCGGAGAACATGTAACGTTTCTGATATTTTATTATAAATTATTTATGTCCCTCGAATATCATGATAGTAAAAAACGAAAATTATAAATTTTGTGCATAATATATGAATGAGTAAGCCACACAATATTTTTTTATTTTACATTCTATAACTTTTTAATTTATTAAAACAGCTGCAATTAAAAATTTGTATATTAATTTTTTTATTACATCTTATCATTTGTATCTGTTTGTGAAAATATAAAATATGAATGTTGGTTAATTTTAATACAAAATATAAATTATAAAATTATATTTTGCAATCAAGATAACTAACGCTACATTTATACATTTCGAAAACAACATTGACGGATGACATTTACAAGCTTTACTGTCCCTTCCTCTTCACCTACGCAAATGTTACGCGTAACAAAATAATTAACTGTCATGCAAGACCGTGTATCTTGTTATCCTTCTCATCGAATGGACCGTTCTTTGCTCCCAGGTAATCTTTTGCTCTCCATGCGGAATGTGAACGAGCGATCAACTCACCTATATTTTTGAATATGTCCGTCGCATAAATATATGTCAAACGCGCAGAAAAGACGTGAGACAAGAGACAACGAAGGTAAGTTAAATGATAGCGTAGGAGATCGATCGATAGATGGCCTGTATCGCAAATTTGATAAGGAGAATTAGCTGCATCGCAAACTTGCGCTAGACTAGCGATAGACTTTCTTTCTCTTTCTCTTTCTTTCTCTCTCTCTCTCTTTATGTCAGTTCCATGATTCGATACACATGCTGATGTGCAGATACACGCGCCGTTCGTCTTTATATGTATTCAAATATACAACCTGAATAATCTTACTCGATAAGTAAATATAAAATATGTCAAAAATTCCACGCAAACGTGGCGCATATAAAACTTAAGAATGTAACATCAAGTTATATTTTCCTGCAAAGAGAAAAACAATTTTATGTTCCGTCTGGAGATACGCGTACGTATATGAATATCTCGATTACATCGATATATTCGAAACGTTTTAATAAAAAACTGAATTTCCTTTGTTAATAAATACTTGATATCTTTAATAAATTTGTCAACACGTAAATAATAATTTAAATAGGTGTTGTTAAATAATTTGTTTACGCATTAATATGAGAAAAGTCATAAAATGCAATGTAAAAAATTTCGAAACCATTTTCATGAGATAAAACGATGCTTTTAACACATCGCAAGCGATACTGTAATTTAAAAAGTTTACGAGCTTTTTTCCAAACGTTATATTTTAACAAATAACAGTGACTATTTGTGTCAGCAATGTAGTTTGCACAAGGCATAAACGGATTCATATCTATACCAACCATCATTCGTTGTTGCATAAAATCCATATTATGAAAACGAAACCGCTTTATGCGAGAATTCGTGCTGCGAAAATTTGCGGAACACCAGTTATTAGAGTAAAGACCATTGGGTCAGAGATTAACATCCATGTATACGACGGTGCGTTAATTTTCATAGCGACCAAGCTTGCGAGCGACGAGGTTCGAATAACCGCATGAAACCGTCGGATCAGATTTTCCGTGGGACGGCTAAGTCGCGGACGGCTAAGTGCATTAATTCTTCTTAAGCTCGGCGCGTTTATATTAATAGGGTGCAATTAATAACGGTTAAAAGGCATTCGTTCACGGCGAGATTGTTGTCGACGGTGAATCGCGCCGGAGCCAAGTTGCGGCAGCCAACGCCGTGCGAGGAAGAAAGGTATAGGAAACAGAGACGAAAAGCCAGGAAGGCGTTAAATTACACTTAGCCCGTTTCGCTTTTGGGATTCTCCGGAAGAGTGGCGACGGACGGACGGAATTATTGCGGAAAAGACGACCGTACCGAGCGCCGGGATGCCCACAACGCTCCCCGAGTCTCTGAGAATTTCGAATGCTCGGCGCAGAGATATGCAACCCGCTATATAAATGGGCCTGCGGGTACTGATGTAAGATTAAATGCGCGATATCGACCTCGTAATCCAGTCTGCATCTGATATCGAGGTTAGCGTATAAACAGACATTCGAGATCGCCTTTGATATCACGGCCACTTTACTCTTCTGACTCTCTTCTGTACATCTTTGCAAATAGAAGAAATCCGTGACTGCTTACTCTCGCACCGGTTGGTCTTGCAAAAGACGATGATAACGTAAGCGTGATGAATGCGCTTGGCGCAGTGCAAAACACTTTTCATATCTTATTTATAGAATATATATAATCCACGTTCCACATACATACACACACAAAGAAAATTAAAAAGTTTAAAAATAAAAAGCTTTTAAAGCTATATAAGAGAATTCAATTGATATATCAAGCAATACATATATAGACGTATATAGACAAAGAGAGAGAGGAGAGAGGGAGAGAGAGAGAGAGAGAGAGAAAGAGAGTGATTATTAGATAATAGTGTTAAAAAAATATAAAAACTGTTAGAAAAAATGTATTTGACAGAAACATAATATAAGTTTGAGTGTAACGTATCCATGTAATGTAATGTAAATGAAACAAAATGAACATATACTTTTAAGAATATATACGATGCATTGACAACACATGAATTATTGTTTCTGTGTATGCCCATTTCACACTTCCTTGTAATTTGGTCTGATCTTAATTTGATTTTCTTTATGAAAAAAATATTTTAACAAAGGATTTAAAAGTATCCGGAAGCAGTTCGCACAATGACGTAAAGCATAAGGGTGTGAAGTTACGTCGTGTTACCAATTTGTTCCCGTTACGTGAGCTGTCAGCAACAGATGTTGTCGATTGGTGGTGCACATTTTTCGAATATATATAATGCATATTCAAATATATATACATACATATATATATATATATATATATATATATATGCATGCACATAGTATTCTTTTCATTACGATACTTTACGTACGTTCATGTAAAGAATTTCTATATTTTCAACACGTATGCGAAATTATATTGAACATCGATTGCAATTTTATATGCGCATATTTCGCTTACTCTTTTAATATCTTTCAACCATT
Organism: Anoplolepis gracilipes; assembly: GCF_047496725.1. Taxonomy (NCBI): domain Eukaryota; kingdom Metazoa; phylum Arthropoda; class Insecta; order Hymenoptera; family Formicidae; genus Anoplolepis; species Anoplolepis gracilipes. The sequence continues at coordinate 7,939,104 of NC_132974.1, forward strand.
CAAATGTATAGATGTGAATTTTTATCCGGCAAAGAGGAGAATTTATAAAAAGACAGAACGGCATATGCAATATATGAGAATGTTACAGCATCATAGGCAAATGAATTATACAATATAACTGTGTGACTGATTTATAAAATGGAATATAATATTAGGAATGAATAATATATACAATAAGTATTTATGTAACGAACACATATATGCACATGTAACTTTTAATAATTAATTTAAAATCTTTTACAGAGGTCTTTAGAGTTTATACAATTTTAATGAAAAATATTAAAAAATTAAATAAATCAAATCAAATATGTATATATTAATTAGTGTACTAATATATGGATACAATAGTTATGTATAAGAAGATACTTTTAAACACACTTTAAATAATACTTGTCAGATGCATTTTATTTATATACATACAATATGTTTGTGAAATAAATTGTTCTTGCAATTATTTTCATCAGTTTGAAAATCTCATTAATTGTATCAATTTCAGGGAGTTATTAATCTTGAAAAATCTCCTGCAAATAACAACATGAAGGGCACTAAGAAGGATCGATGAGGATTTAATCTTGCTGGTTTTGTCTATAAATCTGGTTGATGAAAAAAATATATCTTTCTAACAATAACTTTTAATTCAATAATACTAATCCAACGTTAAAAGGTTCTCGAAATTAAAATTATTTTTTTATTATTAAAATGACCTCGAAAAGACAAATTATAGAAATATTCGGTTGAATGTATATATTTCTCAATTTTAAAAATAAAAGAAAAATATGTCAAAGTTAGAATTGCAGATACACATTTAATTTGTTATAGTGGAAGTTAAAAATTTCCGGTAATTCTTATATATCTGTTTTAGAATACACATATCTCAATCATAAAAATTTCGAATATAAATTCGAATTTTAAAAACGCCCAGTACATTATAAGATTTATTTATCGTTCAAGATTTATAAAATTCATGAAATTGATGAAAGAAATCTGAAAAGTAACAACGAATGTTGAGAAGCATTAAGACATTTCACATATTTGCTTCTGACAATATTAATTGTTTGTACAAAACTCCATTACAAAAAAAAAAAAGAGGAATTTTTCCTATTTTTGATAAGATTTTTCGAATTAAATACAGATTTTCTTTGTGTAGTCAAAGTTGAGCTGCAACCAAAGAAAATCTCTTTTCGGTAATATTTAAGAATTTATGAGTATACATATTTTGCAGATGCGTACAAATACTGAATTACCACGTGTGTACCCATCGAAAATACATACGTATATGTCTTGTGACGAGTTTTACTCTGATTGCTTGGTTACCACATAGAATCGACCTCGCGACCGTCGTTGGTAATCACTGTCGACTTGCGTTAGCAGGGATTTTAAAGAGCTGACGAAGCTAAACGACCCCTCATTACGCGTCGCTAGAGATTTATATGCAATGAACATAGCACCATAAAATGATCGCCGTCGCTGTCATTCGACAATGCGTCCACGCGTCAGATTTGCATTTGGTCATGTCCGGCTGTAATAACATTCCGTGTTTGTGCTAATCTGCATGTGTGTATATGCATATATATTGTGTACAATGTTATAAGCAGAGACATACGTCATTGTCAATACTTTTTAAAGTTGATGGAAACCACGAAAAAATAAACGAGGTACAATACAAGCAAAGATTAATACAAGTTGATGTATTGGTACAAAACAAATTTTGAGTAGGCGACATAATCAGGAATAAACGGTGATATAATTAATGAAACACAGCTAAAGTAAGGCTTAGTAAGCCGATCGATTCTTAATGCCGTGCGCGTCATCGTAAGATATTATAATATATTTATCGTATAATTATACGCTTATCTCAGAAAACAGCGTAACACGTAGCTCGTACCCAATTACGTGAACTTTGCTCCGCGTATACTTAGAAGTTAACAATAACGGCCACGAATTTTCAGCTTTACCTAAAACCGCAGCTGTTAATTATTACGATAAAGTAAACAAAGTTAAGTCTAACTCTGTGGAAACATGTCACATGAGTTACCAGACTACAAGTATGACATATGACAACGAGCTTTTATGAATAATACACGGTGTGAGTAAAGAGTGATTATTTTCATATAAATACTATTAGAAAATATTAAATGCTAATCAAAATTCCCTAATTTGAAACGTAGAGAAAAAAATTATAAATTTTTAATTGTAGATAATTAACAAAATAATGTGGCTTAAAAATATTTTCAACAAAAAATAATAAATATAAATTATCTTTAACAAATTAATGATAGAAGTAGCAAAATACGTATATGGTTAAATTAATAATATATAGAATAATAATAATATTAAATTATATAGTCTTAAATATATATTATGGCAGGATTTAAAATATAATCTCATATATTGACAAATTTCATGCTCTTTAAAACTTAATTTTAATACGCAAAAGTAAGATCAACAGCATTACAATTTCATAAAACTATTATCAAAGAAGAAAAAGAGTTAATTAATCTATTATCTATTTAAAGAAAAACTTATATTTTGCGGTTCACGAAATATATTTCTTTCTTGAGATTTTGATTGATAGCTTGAGATTTTTAATAGCAAAATTATTTTTTCCAAAACAAACATTCACGCTTATCATTGCCGCAAAGTGCTACAAGCCCGCACAGTAATCTCTAGATCGTACGTTAGATACTTGCACTTGCGTACCGTTGATTAATCGAACCACGTGGGTTCCAATACATACGCGCAATGTACATGCGAAAGATACATGAATCGATATAGTGTGCGGCACGAGCTCAATGCTTCAAACGTTATTTATACGCACGTTTAAAAAGCAACGATGAAACGCAGCGGTTTTTCCGACCGCATTAATCCAATTGCACGCTTCAGTTTTGCGGGTTCAAATAACATCCCGTTACATTAAATTTTTATTTACTATAATTCTTATGACTATATTATCAGATAATACTTTTTAAAAACGTTTTACAAATTATAAATTTCTTAATTTAACAAAGGAGAGAAAAATATATATAAAAAAAACTAATATATAAAATTAAATATATATATTTTAATGTCAATAAAATTTTAATAATAATTTAAAAATATAGAATACGATTAGAAAAAGAAAAAATTATAGCTTTCCAAAAAATATTTTAAATCGTGACTAATATTATTAAATTAAAAAAATAGCGAAAAATAATGTAATAAAGTTTATACAATGTTTATTAATTAAAATTTTGTAATATATAAATTGTCTAACTGCTTATTAAAAAAATTCCTTATAATATAATATTTCAAATTAATATTTATATCTACCTCCAAAACTAAAATGCTATCATTCTCTACATATTTTAATGGCTGCTGTTAATAAGATCATCTTGGCTTTCAACTCTTCTATTATTATATTCCAAACAAAGTCAGAAATTTAATTACCGTACTTTTAATTACCGGCAATTCTATTAAACTAGACGTATATCACATTCCATGACATTTATTAAGAAATATCTAAATATTTGACCACCAGTGTTACAAATTAAAAGCATTTTATTCTACATTTCCTAAAATCTTCATCAATTATGAGTGATTAAAATCCAATTAAAAATACAGAATAACCGTATCTATAATGATAATTACCATCATAACAAAGAAGCATCTTATTGGCCGAAAGATATTTTCAGAACTCCACCAAGCGCTCTTGTTATTTATATAGGAAACATTAATTGTACAATATCGTGAAACTTCCTAATTCCAAAATGGACATTAATTAACAGAGCTTCAAACTCTAATTCCAAGTGCAAATACATTACGGAGAACATGGATGGTTAGGTGTACATGTAGAATCGCCCGAATTGCGCGGGAAATTGCAACCACAAAATGCATGGATCCACTGTGTTCGCCCAGAAACACGACTTTCAGATTGACCCGAGGGAAACTCGGAGGAAAAACGATAGAAGAGTGGTACGCGATGGAAGGAGAAAAATGTAAAAAAAAGGTGGAAGAAAGAGCGTGAATGTAGACGGTCGACTACAGAGAGAAAGAGAAAGAGGGATATACAGATAAGGGGAGGGGGGAGAGAGAAGGAATGCGTGGTCCAGTAAGCGTTAGTCTTCAATTTCGCCTCGTCGTGCGCTGGTGTACCCGGCCATTTGCATATGAATCAGGATCAGAGGAGCGCACCGAGGGTCCCGAAACGTGTATGTGGCGGCCATGATACGAGGACAAACAATCGCCCGCAATTATGCAAATCCCGTTACGGTGGCGCGATGTCTTTAAAAAATAAAAAAAAAAGAATAAAGAATGAGAAAGAAAGAGATAGAGAAAAAGGTTCCTCGCGTACAAGTGCGCGTGCGCGGATTAATCTGGTTAATGTGCTCGAGAACGCGTTGTGATAACGTAAAATCTCGCGAATTATTGTAGTTACGATAGAACGAAGAGAGATCTCGATTCAATCATGACACGACCGCTGATTCACAGCATAGCGTTGCACATGAATCGTAACTCGTAGCGTGAATCAATCAAAATCGTTCAGCCGCATCACGTGCCGAATAAAAACTCAATTACTTCAAGTGTCCATGACCGCATACCTATGCGTTCGTACATACACCGACTGCAAAGCTTCCTCTGCTCTGCTCTCCCTTTCGCGATTTGCATATGAATCTGGATCGGACACTAGAGATGCACGGTCACCAGGAGCTAGCGACAGAAGACAGACATGCAGACAGAGAGAGAGAGAGAGAGAGAGAGAGAGAGAGAGAGAGAGAGAGAGAGAGAGAGAGAGAGAGAGAGAGAGAGAGAGAGAGAGAGAGAGAGAGAGAGAAAGAGAGAGAAAGAGGGAGAGACTAAATAGAAAAGACGAGCACTAAAGTGTGAAAAAAAAGAAAGAAAAAATGCATAATAAGAGAAAGAGAAAATGCGGTAGTAACAAGGGATGCGAGAAAAAAAACGGGAAAATAAATGCACGTACAGAAGGCAAAAAAGCTAGAAAAAAACCAGACTGTATTATAAAATAAAAAAAAATTAATAATCTTCAGTGATAACGGCCGGCAAGCGATTGGCGAAGCTTTGTCGGATGGAAATCAGTAGTAAAAACCAACTATAAGCGGCCACGTTACCAATCAACGACGGGAACGCAGGCACGTATACAAGATACCTTGTTCTCCGATAAGTTTAATTTACCACAAACAGCACCGTAAAGCGGCTTAATTGCATTTCTTATATCGGTTTCTAATGAATTCCCCTTCGATCGTGTAATAATGTGAGTCTTCCTTAGCCAGTAAACACTGCTTTTAGTATAGCGAAGGATAAGCGCTGAGGAATGCGAGTTTTTTTCTGGAATAAATAATAAATAAATGCAGCGGGTATCCAATAGCATATGGTAGTTTAATCGGCACGATTTACTAAATGCAGAATCCCTCATTAATGCATTAATTATCGTAATTCATGCATATTTAAAAACACGTATGACAACAAATTATAATGTGAGTCACGTACAGATTACGTCATCGTAGGAACGGACCATCATTCGATGGCTGACGAATGTAATCACTAATATCAATAGCATCGCTAGTTTTCGCACCTTCTCGCAGAAAAAAATTTATTCTTTTGAATATGAATTCTCTTCATTCTATCATCGTTCCAACGCCCGCGACAGATTGCTACCTTTATTTCCATTATCGTGTTCTATTCACGTAGGCGATAAAATCGTGAGTGAAATATCATCATGTTTTTAACACGTTATTTAAATGCGAATGTGCATGCGTTCAAGTTCCAACATAAACGAAAAAATATATCTTTTGTAGCAAATTGCTTAAAGTTCACTAATAACTAGGCAAAAGTGCATTTATAGATATATCGTGATATTTTTTTTATTTGTTTTTGATAGTATTTTTTTCTTGTTATAAGAGATATAATTAAAATTATTAAATAAATTTCAGAATTAACAATATATATATATATATATATATATATATATATATAAAACTTTCTTTATAATAAATAAACTTAGAAAAAAGCGATTTTACAAGGTTTTTTTTCCACAAAATAAGTCGGTGTAGGAATGCGACTCTCGGAGATGGAGAATTCTTTCGAGGCGTTCGTATAATACTGCTTGTATATCTGTAAGAACGATATCTGAACAGCAGCAAGCCTGTCGCTCGGTACGAACAGCCATCCACTCGATTTCACACGGTGACTATACCCAAGGTTCTTCTTTCCCCGTCTTCGAGAATTACTTACGACGAGGAATGCGCCACAGCCGGCCTCTGTTCGGAAGGCGAAATCCTTTTCGCAAAATGTCTCGCACCCATGTGTGTTTACTACGTCCAACCGTATGTACTATTATACTATATCCAACTATGGACTGTCCGTGCAACGAAATAACGAAGTAAAGAAAGAAACACAAATACGACATCGCATGCTATATAAATATATATACATATATACATGTAATTGTATCTCTCGATAAAAATTCATTTTGCAACGAAATTCTGTTAAACATAAAAGCAAACGACATGGAAATTAATAATTGTATCAAACATTTTACATCTATTTTATATCATGACTCGATGTTACAAAAAAGTCTTTTAAATTCCTCACGTCGCAGATTAAAAAAAAAAGATATTATTTTACAATTTTTTTAAATGTACATGTATTTGTAATATATTTTTTAAATGTATTTAATGATAATCAATCTCTGATCATCAAGTAAAATTCTATTGTCAATCATAAATATATATGTTTAATATTAATAAAAAATTTTATTTATTTAACGAAATTTGTCTTATGTGAGAATGATTTTACAGATAAAAATTTAAGAAAAAAGATTACTGTTTTCACAATTGTAGTAATGACTTTCTTAATATTTATTACTTGCGCGGTTATCATAGAGCTTTTATATCGGATCGAATAAATTCCTTTGCTGGTAAAGCCGGTTGAAGCCACACTATTTGATTTCCCAAGGGTGCATCACACCTTGCAACATTCTGAGAGACGTCCACACGGGCAAATATGGATGTTTGCGCGTCACGATGGACAGCACAAACAAAAGACTTTAAAAGAAAGAAAAGAATGAAATTGGAAGAAGAATAAAGCTACAGTACGGTAATCTTGGGACCAATAATTTAAACTTGCCTATATCTTTATGCACAAAGAGAATAACAATCATTTAATATGTAATAATACACTATATCTCTTGTATTGTGATGTAATAAATGAATTGGTCTATATTATACATATATATATATATATATATATATATATATATATATATATATAATATTACATATATGGTCTATATATAATTATTGTGGTCAATACTATTAATACTAAAATAATCAATACGTCGATATCGTAGTTCGTAGTGTATAGTTACGTAAGCATTTATATATTAATTAATCGTTATATATATATATATATATATAATTATGTACAGTGATTATATAATAGACTTTTGCACAAAATCACATACACTTTCAGTAATAATATTTTTAATCTGTTTAATTTAGATATGTCAAAAAATTAGCGCATGTTGAAATAGCGAAAATTGTTCCGGTAAATCGTTTGTACAAGTTATATAAATGGACACAAGTGTAGTCCAAAAAAAAAAAGAAAAAACAAATTAAGATTAAGATAAACAACGAGGGTAGCAGAAATAAAAATTATGAAATTGGTGTATCGTAGTAATGCAACGATACACCGCATATTATTACGTACTCCTTTTAAATTAATAAAAGCGACGATATGCCACGAGTGCCATAAATGTAGATTGCTTCGGCGCGGCATTCAAACACGCGGACGGGCAAATGTTCCAGATGCAAAAGAAGACGACGAATGTAAAATAAAAGATGCAATGAGAACGAATAAGTTTCAAAGATGGAGGAAAAATAAGACGCGCAAAGAATGTGTACGGATAACATCGCGTTTTCCAGGTTGCGCTACATTAACTATAATTATAGTGACAGCGAGAAGCGAGCACAGGTTGAAACTTATGATAATACGGTACACGCGGTGGTTTGTGCACGATCTAACCGGCACGAAACGTATGTAGATGCGATGCAATGTATATGCAACGTAAAGCACTCGTGCACTCGGCGCGTTCTCTTGACGTCGCAAGGGACTCTCGCGTATATTTCCTGGATGCTCCAACAATACTCTGCGTTTTCCTCGCTTCCATCACGCTCTCTATCCTTTCACCGTGTCTTTTAGCAACGTCCTCTTCAGTACCGGTTGAAAAGATCAGTAATGTGCATTTTCTCAGTCTTGCATTTTTTATGCCTTTTTTACTTCTTGTATTTTTTTGCAGTTGATACCACTCTACTCTTTCCCTCTTGTACGTTATTTTTTTGTCTCTTCTTATTTATTTTTACTTATTGTGTATACACATTTTGTAAATATGCTATGTCCCGTTCTCTATCACGCATTATTACGTTAAATGGTAAACATATTGCGTGTCAATGATATTCACTCATCCTGATTCCATACACGTTTGCCTAAACGACCGTAAAACTTGGAATGCGTGTTAAGGGCACTAAAAAACCATCTTTTGAAGAGAATAGCTGGAAAAATTGATTGCGCGCGACTGTCGCTGATGGCGATCGATGTTCACTCGTTATCCTTAGATTTGTTGTTGACATCAATTACCATCGTGCGTACTTTGTTCACGTATTTTCTTTTTAACAACGCAAAACAAAAATAAACATTTGAGTCTTAAAATTAAATATATTTTATGGAAAGTAATAATCATTGTTAATAATAATCGTTTGTATTAAAATATTAAAAAATCGAGTTGAATATTTTATATGTTCATCTGTAGTATTTATATTCGATATCAAGAACAAATTATTTTATAAAATTAAAAAATTCCCAATTAATTTAATTTCTTTCATGAAAAAGTAAACGTGAGATATAAACGAGATTTTCTCTCCGGGACGTTCATGCCTAAGGCAAAACATAGCGCGCATGAATTTCGATATGAATATATTAGATTCGTTCAAATAAAACACAGACTGAGATTTTTATGGAACAACGACTTCAGTCCACGTTTCAGTTGAACGTACCTAATATTTAAAGAAATATATAAGTATTTTTTTATATCAAACAACACAGATAAGATTAAGATCATGATAAAATGAGATGTAACAAGTGATGTCAAATGATGAGCAAACTGGTAATCTATCCACGCAGAAAAGTTGTTGGAGTTCAAAGTTGTCAGCGTTATCAGTACAGATCCTTGAAAAGCTTCCTAAGAGATGGAAAGGGTTTGCCTTCGAAATTGATGGGTGATCCTTGCGCCGACGAACCGAGAGTCAAGTTGATGGACCGAGCGACGATAAGGTTACAGAGAAGGGTGATTCAGGGGAACGGTCGGACGGAATACAAATTTTCCCCCAGATGACGGATGTCGAGGAGTTTCCACTTCGTTATTCACTCTAGCGGATCCTTCTTCCTATCGCCCCATGTCTCGAACCCTATGTCGTTACGACGTCCAGCTTTCCATTACCCTTACCCATACGAGCAGAAATTCATACGCAAAATTCGCTTCTTTCTCCGAAAGATCGATAACGCGTTTGCAAAAATGATGAAATCATAAATCAACATATGATAATTCTAAATGATACAGGAAACACATAATGACATTTCCTCACAGTTTTAATATATAAAAAAGTTGCTGTTATATACATATGTATATATATATATATATATATATATATATATATATATATCATATATTAACTGATATTGAAATATACTTTTACATGAGATAGACTTAGAACAATAATACACTACGTCGCATGAAGCAGATTTTGCAAACCAGAAACAAGCAAAGAGAGAGAGAGTTTATAAATCATTTTACTTCTATTTAATATTCTTTCCCTTTTCCTTCGACAATTTTCAAATTTATTTCTTGATATTAAACGGAATGCTCTGTTTTCAAATTATCAAAGTTATCAATTAAAACTGCTGCTAATAAATCTATCAATGTTAAAAATTTATTAATACTTTCTGTTTCCTAAGACCAATAACATTATATAATATAAAATAAACTTTTAGTAAATGAAATATATGCCCTTACAGTTTAGAAAATTTAAAAATACTGTTTTTTTTTTACATAGAAATGCATACTTTAATAAAATTTGCTATAAATTTATTTTTAGCAGTACGATGTATTCTCGATATATCATTTGCTATTGAGTTGATTAATAATATCAAATTTTGTTGGATGATATGAATCCCAATTGCGGTAGGCATCAAGCCACAATGCAACTTAATGAAGATGTACGGATAGTACGAGGAAACCGCAATGCACATGGTAGATACGCATATATTCAGCAATATTGGCATTTCGTTGAACACAATATCGCACGTCTGCAAATTACTGTTAGAATAGAATGTTTCAATCGAAGATGATTCAATCTTCTCTATTGTAACAAATCTTTCGAATTTTAACAGTCAAATGTAAACACTAATAATACTTGACATAAAATGTATGTAAGCATTTATTCTTACATTTTTGTACAGTTTTAGACTCGTACATTCGTTAATAGTTAAATTGTTTACACAATTTTTGTTCAAAATATTTGTATCTAAACTAATTGTCTTCTCTCTTTTCATATTTATATCTTCTCTTTTTTCATAAATTCACTTTATATTTTACAATAGTAAAGTAATATTAATTTTTGAAATTAAACTTTTATTAACTTGTTTAAAAGCAATCATGATAGCTTTATCATTATACATATTTCCTTGTGCAAGCTTTCATGTCTTTACAATGTCAACAAACCATGTCAAAAAGTATAATTATAAACTTTAATAAGTTGTCTAATTGTAAGAACTTTCAATAAAATGCCAGAACTTCTAAGGAAACATCATATTCACGTTATAAATAAGATATAAATATAAATTATATAAGACAATTAAAATATATCTAAGATATTTTATGTAAAAATGAAAGATTGTTAATATTATTCATAATTGCCACATTTTTCTTCTATTTTTTGCAAGCAATAAATTATATTAGTAAAACATATACATATATGCGTACTAGTGACATGATATTTAATAATCCATAACTGATTTTGTGTAATACTAAAAATTCTGACACAATTTACGAGCGGCATATTGAAACGAGGGAAAAATGAGTCTGTATCTTTCGAACCCTTGGAGCAATAAAATACACTTTTTTGCCTCGCTTTTATTGGTAGAGATCGCTTATTGCCGAATACGCCATCCTTAAGTATATCAAAAGTGACAATACATGCTCTATATTTTTTTAACTATAATTCGTATCATTAAACATCGTATGTGTCATATAAAATTATAAGATATACTTTGAAAAATGGATATTTTTTACTAAGAACGTTAGTATTACTTTTTTAAATATTTCTATTAATGTAATAATAATATGCTATATAGTTATTATATATGTGTAATTATACAATATAGTTTATTATAAATGTGTATCGTTTAATCTGTTCATATTTCATAATATGAATAATAAACAGATCAAAGTACACGTTTATAATAAATTATATTGTGTTAATTATAAACTAAAAATTATATTTGACAATATATTTAACTGATATAACATTACAGATATAGGAATAAATAATATCAAAGAAAAATATAACGAAACGTTGCGTATACACATAAATTTCTGTATTTAATATAATATAATTCTTTATATTTTCTTTAAAAAAGTATAACGGCTTTTATTACTGTTTCATTATTTGCAAAACATAAATTTGCTATCAAAAATAAAATATCAATATTTAAAAAATATTTGGGCAATACAATATTTATATCAAGTGCATAAAAATTGTTATCAATTAAAAAGTAACATTGTATTCGTCAATATATATGTATTATACAATATATTATTGTCAATGCTGTCATGTTGCTTGCTTTCTTTTTCCTACTGCATTAAAAATATTATATATTTAAGCACGTGTGGTTGTGTAACAAGCGTGCGACGAACGAAAGTTTTGTAACGGCAATATTTGCGCGTTGCAGAAGCAATAGAGATTATCTTATCAAATATGGAAGGAGTTTTACAATATCCGAAAGCTTCATCTTGCCCGGGATATTTTATAAATTCTTCGAACTTTCTGCGATCTAATGGAACGTAAGCTATATTATTGAATGCGCCATATCCGAGGTCCATTATCCTAAACGCGCGACGCTACATAATTTGTCTTAACTGTGCAAGTTAATATGTTATACGACACTTTAATCGCGCCTTCACATGTATCGCATATGTAATGGAATGAAATAAAATTTGTAAAATATTTATGATATTCAATGAATTACTTTCTCTCTTTTGATTTTAATGTACACTTGAACGTCACAGCGACAAAAAGTAAATTATTTTATGTCAGACATTCTGTAGAAATGCAAAATTCTAAAATTTACCATTATTATTATCCTTTAAAAATACAATTATAGAATCGATTAAATTATTTAAAAAAATATTATTAAACATAAAATTTATGTAGAGCAGAATTTTTTGCAGGCTTGGTCAACATACAAAGGGTTAATAATAAAATCTCATCAACCATCCTTAATCGAATAACAAATTTTAATATGTTCTATCGATTTTGCATGTTTGTGAAAAACCCGCATCCCTAAAATTTATAGCGGCGTTGATGTAAATTGCTGCGTATTTCAGGTCGATGGAAAAACTGCATAGAATGTCGAACAAAATTGCGGAAACAATATATTCGACGAGCGACTGGATGAATAAATGGCCGTGACTATCGATTTTCACAGATCGATAGATAGCCACGGTTTCGTTTGCCTTCAACCCTCTCGGGGACCAGAATCCTCTTGTCCGTCATCGCCTATTGGACCCAAATATCGTTTATTGCTTTCGGCCTAAAAACAATGCCTTTATACGCAGCCGTCGTTCTGAACGCAACGGACGTATATACTCCCCGAAATTGCGATAGAAGACCACTGCAAATCGCTGCGGTTGTTAATCGATCGCCAGTAGTTTCATTACAATGTTGACACGAAGCGGAACAACAATGGTTACGGATACATCAATCCGGAACGCAAAAAAACGAAGATAACATAAAAGATATTTAAAAGATGTACAGAATGATCTCGTGTTCATAATGTAAAATTTCTGCAGCCATTGTATCTCACATTGTTGGTTTCATATCGCATAAGTTACAAGAGATAGAAATATAATTCACAACAATTCGTATAAATTTATATTAAAATTCAACTGTTGTAAAAAATTCTTTACTCTATAAAAGCGTTACTTTTAATATTTCGTAATAATTTGAAGGGACGCGTTCTGTTATAATATTAAGTAGACTTCAAACTTAAGATTATAGTGCTACTTATTGTAAATTTCAAAGATTGAATTGTAAACGAGTTAAAATTGTGAGCTGTAAAAATTAATGCAATTGACTTTCAATTTTTATGCATTTTTCTTTCGTAAAAAAGCTAAATAACTTCGTTGATCAAGATATAAATTCTAATAAAAAAACATTATGTTAGTCAAAAACTTTTGCGCTTATTTAATTGCAAAGTAAAAGAAATGGCAGAAAAAAAAAGAATGAATGAAATAAGCTGAATAAAATAAAAAGGAAAAACCGAACATATTTTTGTTCATCATTGAGTCGGCATAACCTTTTTAAATATATAAAACATATATATATATATATATATATATATATATATATATATATATATATATAAAATCAACGACGGTTTTTGTTATATAAACTTACAAATTTTTTATTTATGAGAATTAAGCAATTTCTTATCATTTTCAGTTGTTTTTGTTTCATTATCACTATATTTTCTCTAATTAAGCGTAGGTCTAATTTTAACTATCCTTGTCGACGAGAATTGGGGCTCCACAACATTATACCTGTGATTGGGATTAAAAATTAATTCCCAATTATTCTACCAGTGAAAATGGCTTGCATGCTTATGGAAGAGAAACTATATAGGTCATGAATATCCGTTAAACAAGTGTAAACTGTAAAACGCTATGCGGAGATGGAGTATACATGGATAAAAGCATATTATGTCATTTCGCAATAATTCGGTATCATATAATGTCCGTCCGATAGTAACAACCCAGGCTCATGGTATAGTTCATTTTAATAATTTTTGGTAATGAGAGAGTGAAGAATTCAACATTGTGTGACGATTATACTACATCCGATCAAACGTTTGTAATAGGGATTATTTTGAACCGTTATGAAAATTGAACCGGAGAGATGCGTCAGACACGAAGGGAATAATGGAGGATCTCTTCAAAGAAGAGAAGAGAATAGGTAGAGTCAGTAGAGAGAAAGAGATATATATATATATATATATATATATATATATATATATATGTCGTCGCCCTCGTGGTCGGAATAGAATAGAACAACATAAACCAGCAAGCGGTGAGAGATGGAGGATAGGATTCATGAACGGGTAGGATGCAAGTACCAACCGCTCTCAGATTCCCCGAGAGAACCGCTATTGGCTACTCCATTGCTCATCACGACATACCAGAGCAAGCCTGAACAAAGCTTCCGAGCAATGCTTTTCTTATGGTTCCTAATCTGGCTTAGAGAGTGAGTGCAGTATACCGTTCTCTTGCTCACTTCCATCGGTCCAATTTACGTTAGTAAAAAGCCCTGTCTTTCTAGAACGAAACGATATCTCGTATAACGCGCGCAATTTCAGTCGATGTGACATACCTATATGTATGATCAGAATTACGTCAGTTTTGGTGAAAACAGCACGAAAGCTGGAATATGAAGTCCAGTGAAAAATACATACAAATATGTAATATTCTAATTGAAAAATATTGGAAATGGAAATACGACTTTCCGTTTTATCGCATTTGATCGGTGGTAATTGTTTAAAGTCATTCGTCCAAAAGAATGCAAACAAACATATATTAAGCAAAATAAAAAATTTAGGTGCAAAAAGTTATAGTATCATATTTGTAAATTTGAAAAAATAAAAATAGCAATTTTATAAAAATTAAAATAAATAAAATATAGTATTCTATTAAAGTATAGTGAAAATTTTATTTGTATTATTGTTATTCGCAATTAAAAAGGAGCAAAATTATTAATTATAAAAATATTAATTGAGTCAAATAAAAGAAACAAAGTTCCAACAATACATACATTTTACTGAAAAATGCACAATTATATAAGAAAATTCTAGTATGTATAATATAGCTCTTACAATTAGTGAAACGATGATTAAAAATAATTATTATTTAATATTAAATAGACAATGACATTTTTGTGCTAATCTGTGCACCTGATATTAATTTTTTAAACACAACGGTTAAAATGATTTAAAAAAGTTATTATGAACGAGTGAATTACATGCGTCAATTTCCATCATTCATTCCGCATAAAAAATTTTTATGAAAATTTTAGTGAAACGATTTCTCCCCCTGCAGTAATACAATTTCGCTCGTATTCCGCATTAATCCGGAAACGCCGAACACGCTGACAAATCACCAATTTCCCAGTGAAGGTACGTGTTTTATTGGTGAACACGTGTCGGCGCGTTGTAACACGCATGACGGAAGCTCGTATTACACTGCAGCAACTAATGCAGGCGCGTGTCATCCGTAACGCGGGATAATTTTAATTAGCTCGGTTTAAATCAACTTGCGCCAAACGAACCGAATAACCTAATCAAAGAAGAAATAGCGACGTAGACAGAAACATTCGGATCGCTTCCTTTTTCTCTTTCTTTCTTTCTCTTTTGCCTTTTTAACGTGTTGTTACTAACGATGTGTGTGATCATAACAATTTGGCAATTTGGTAAAAACAAAATTACTGTTGATAACGTTAAAATCATCATAAATTAAATCTAACTCATTCGCTTTTATCATGTGTGCGCGGGATTTAATCATACGCATCATGCAGATATACATTGTACAGATGTATATTAAATACAAAGATAATAAGATATTAGTGTATATAAGTATTGTCAAATCTATGACGATAGAGGAGATTTGATCAGATTTTCGTTTGTTTGCCAAAGGGAAGGTAGAAACAATAAGTGCGAGATAATGAAAGAAAGAAACAGAGAGAGAGAGAGAGAGAGAGAGAGAGAGAGAGAGAGAGAGAGAGAGAGAGAGAGAGAGAGAGAGAGAGAGAGAGAGAGAGAGAGAGAGAGAGAGAGAGAGAGAGAGAGAGAGAGAGAGAGAGAAAGCACGAACGGGGAAAAATAGTTTACCTTTTTCTACCCCGACCACCGCCTATTTTTTCCAGGTTTTGCTTCCTTTCATCACCCGCTCGGCGAAATAGACGGGGGCGCGTCGTGAAGAGAAGAGAGAGGGAGGGACCCGAGGTATCCGTCTGTTTCACTTGAAAAAGGCACTTTCCGCGGCAGCACAATAACCAGGACTGGTTAGGTACGTGCCTGAAATAAAACGGGACGTTCGTTCTTAAATCTCCTCTCGCGCTGAAGCGCGCGTGATAGCCGTGATAGCCGTGATAGCCGTGTTTGGATAACGAATATGATCAGGACCATAATACGCGAATTCCCCACGCAAACATATATGAATACGTTGTTGTTTTTCAATATGACTTTCCTTGATAATGAATCATTCTCCCTATTAATTTCGAATTGAAAGTCAAGATAATGCATGTTATGGTAAAACGCAATTAAAATGAATATCATTACATTTCGTTTATTCGCATTTATACGATGGCTCTGTATAAACATAATCTCTACTTCTCTTTCGATTAATATTATTTTTGGCAACAAATTATAATATCTTTATATACATACTGAATTTTACATTTCAAAATAAGTTATATGCTCAACAGAATTGTTTTAATTGTTTAATATCAGTTTTGTTGGAAACATAATGCATTCCTAGGAAAAAATGTAAGACTTTATTAAAACCAAAACGTGTGTGAAAAAAGAAAGAGCATGAATAATTGAAAACAGAAAGTATAAAAATACTGTGGTTACCATAAATTTCAATAACGATTCAAGCAACGCGCTAAACAATAACGCGGCCGCGAAACAATGACAGATTTTAACACAACATAGCATCCTCTGGGAATCGAGTCGCTAACAAATTGGCTGGTACCTCAGAATTATGATTAATAGGTCGCATCCCTCGAGGGAATTAAAATGAAACTTTACTTCGTGTGTGCTCATGTACACGGCATTATTATCCTTTATTGTCCGCGCACAGCGTAGAGAGAGAGCGTCGGAGGAATCACCCGTGTCAGAATCTTTGACATGCGCATCTCATTCCATTAGACTCCTCTCGCAGATTGAATTAAATTGAATTCTGCCCACGAGCAAATTAATTTCCCAGAGCGGGCGCTAGAGAAATAGGAAAAGAATCAGCTACGTAGAGGCGCTCAATAAGGCTTACTCGTTAAATCCGTTACACATGGAAGCGAGACCGCGCGAGGGATATACAAGAAGCCCCCTAACAAGAAGTGCATCCAATTTCAAGCCGTATTTAATGTGCCGTATATCATACGCGACACGTTTGTAGTAGTGCGAATGTCTCGGGCCCCGCGTTTCTTCTATATTTTGTGCCCAGTTCCCGGCCGAGAGAAGATATAATATATGCTTTATAGAACAGTAAGAACGACGGAAGGAGGTGCGGCGCGGCGTTTGTCACTTTCTTCTTGTATGTACATACACGCACACGATGCATGTACGCGGCGAAATCATTTATCTACTTCCGAAGACAAGAAAGAGGAAGTAAGGGAACTCTCGCGTAAAAGCGTGCCCGCGCTTTATACGCAAGTCACGCCTGGCCTGGCAAAAGCGGGGATGGAGCGATTTTTTTCGACGCTCCCTGTAGATAATTTAGTGCATCATATACGTGAAACGCGCGCCCTTTTGCTCTCTCCCGCGAGAACAACATTTCATCTTGGATCGATTTCCTTCCTGCTCGCGCGGCTACGTTCCCAGCCTCCGATATTTCGCCATCGATCCGTAAAAGACGAAAGCACACCACACAATGGCAACTACATACATATGTATATAATACATACACGCTGTCGCGACGCCAACAGTTGAAGGGAATATGTGAATTTTCAATATGAAAATAAAATAAGCATGTTTATTGTGTAACGAGGCCAACGCGTTATTTAACAACGGTGGTGACAAGTCCAGCATAACAACGAATTATGGAGAAAAAGAATAATAGGCTCTCAGTCGTTGCTACTGTAAAGCACGAGTCTGATTGCTTTAACACATTTAAACGATACACCGCGTTACAATGACCTATGACGGCGTTGTCAATGTTACTTTACCGATAATGAATGTCCTTATTCGTCATGAATCGATGCCGGATGAACACAATATCATAGGGAATTCTATTAAAGTTGAGTAATGGTTATCGATTTTTCATTTTACTCGTAATATTATAATTATAAAGGGAAATACATGTTATAAATTTATATTAAATCAATTGCCGTCACATTACCAGCAAATAATGTCAAATAAATCTAATGGCATAATATATTAATTCATTAATTAATTTCATATACATTATATAATGGACGACACAGATTTATAAAATCAAATTAGATTATTATTATATCATAATTTGTGAATCATATTATTTTACATTATATTTAGTACAAATAACACTTTTCATCTATTGATAATAAATAAGATTGACCAAAGCGATAAAAAATCGAATGACAACAATGGCAGGAAGAAATGCAAATGTATTTTAAAAAATCTCAGCATTATAAAATCACAACAAGTAGTTTAATTAAGAATAATTTTTTCTCGTGAACGCAACTCTCTTTCTTCTCGGGAAAAACTACATCGTATAAGTAATGTTTATAATGTTTAATTCGGATATGTTTAGTCATAATTGTAAGTAAGAATCAAGGAATTACAATTCAATCAAGGATTTACAATCCGTTGTAAAAAAGAATCAAGAGAAGCAAGGAACTCGGATAGAAAAGAAAAATTCAAATGAAGATTATTTTCGCGGAATGAACACGTACGAACGCGGTAAAGAATGATGATGTGCACACGGATTATTATCAATGCAGTAAAGTAAGTCGTTCATGGGTCATACAAATTCTGAAAGTAGTATTTAACGTATAATTCGTCCATCATGTCCATGTATTGGCGCGCATGTTGTGTACATACATATGTGTGTCGTGCCTTGTGCGGTACACTATCTTGCGTACACATTCCGCGTAAGTCGCATTACTGTGCACTCGTATCCGCGAAAGCGAGAAACGCTTTCTCGTTCTGAACATGTCTGTGTCGAAAGACTTCCTCGAGCCGTCACGCTACGTTTACTCATGAAAGAGCGACGAGGATATAGTCGGAGAATATCCTCGCGGACAATCTTCCCTTAAATACAGTCGGCAGGAATGGCAGTACTTCGTGAACGACTTGACCTCTTCTTGCTTTCGCAGTTGAATCGTAAAAAAAAAAAATGATGTCTGTTAAAATGGAAAGGTGAAAGAATCGTCTTCTATCTATTGAATTTTATCTGTTGTTACGGATTTCTAAAGAGCATATGATGTTCTGTCTCGTCTGTACTATCTCCCTTTTCCCTCTCTCTCTCTCTCTCTCTCTCTCTTTGATTCTACCTCCCGGATTCTCTACTCGAATCTCGTTGCTACTGAAGAATCTCCGGGGGGTATGCCACCCCGGACGTACCTTTGTCCTAAATGATAAACTTTGCCCGCAGGACTTTGCCGCAGAAAAGTTTCCTTGTCCGCCAATAAGGAAAGCATTTCGTAACTTCGGTACTTGTTTCGCGTTAGCCTCCGTTGTCTCCGCTATTGTTCTTAAAATGCGGTAAAATAATGCTTCCGCGATATACATAGTTGTAGTACACGAGTGCATTTCTTTTATTTTGCGAGTAAACCTCTCTTCAATGTTAATTTATTAACGTTTTTTCTTAAAAATTCTATTCTGAAAACTAATAAGATAAAACTGCATAATAAATCTGCTAGAAATTATTTATCTGTAATAGAAAAGATAAAGTTTTTAATACTATTTTTATATATCTTTATCTATAAATTTTTTTATAGTTCTTTATTTATTTCTTTTTCACAGATTTAGTCAAGTTGGAAATAAATAAAATTGAGACAAAAAATAAATCAAACAAAAATATCCAAGTCATAGTTAGCTAATGTTAAATTTTCAATTCTCCGTATTAAATGAAGTTGCGCATTTGTTATTTTAATAATACGATGTATAATATATATACACATACAGGCTATAAAAAATTAACAATCAACAGAGATAGCAAATATTAATAACGCATTTCACCTGCGCTTAAATTTTTTGCATTGTTTTACAACGTTCGAGTATTTTTAGCAGTTACAAAACCGTTGACTCAACGTTCACTGATAAGCTCACATAGAAAATTTAGTGATGGACAACTGGTGCGATTATACGTTAGCAAGCATGATGACATGGCAGGTTGAGATATTCGCGAAAACGCAAATACAAAAGCCGTTGATAGATTGATGAGCGCTCGTTAAATGCATAGCTTTTGCGGAAGTGTAGATCATCGTCGAAAGAGAAAGAAATTATACGCAAGACCCTCTTAGTGTTTCAGTTACGTTCGCTTATAAGGCTTTGCAAGAAAATTAAGCACTTGAGATTATCTAAGAGACCACGGAGGAAAATTAGTGATTAGTACTTGCTCTCTCTGAAGAAATTGCAAATAAAATAACTTCGCTAAAATTGTTAGACAATATTCTATTTCGTACATGTAAGCAACACAAATTCTTTTAAATTTAACAAACAGCACAAATATTACATAATAATAAGTTTATAACACTTTTTTGTATCTTTCACAAAATCTTATTCAATCGTGTTGTGTCCGTCACTAAAATGTAATTTTCCTAAGTAATAGATATATAAAAATGCATCAAGAAACTTTTTAAAATATATTGTCATCTTTCATGCAATCTATTATCAATATATGAGAACAAAAAACCTTTTCATAAGACTTTATCTTATATCTTACGCGTATACATAGTTTATAATGTGTTATCAAAAGGCATAACATTCAAGACATTTAATCTTTAAAATACTTGTTCATCGAAACTTGTTATTCATCGCAAAAGACAATTAATGCGATTAAGTTGCACGTATTTCCTACCGAAAAATCAAATTTAATCTATAAGTGAAATAAAAGAAAAATAGGTTTCCCTGGATTTCTCCATATAGAATATAGAGCATTCGCGCCTAAAAAACGCGCGCACGCGCACATACATATATATTTTTTTATTTATGCAAAAATATTTTTTTCACTATATATAGGACATGTAGCGAAACAGTTTTCATTTGACTAGTGTTTGGCTTTTAGCGGGTATTGCAGAAAATTAAAAAAGGGAATTACATGGGTAAAATGAATTAGCTCAGGTGCTCCGAGAATAGGCGTAAATTGCTCAACGCACATCCGTGCGCTTCGTGCACACGAGAGACGAGAGGCCAGAGAGAAATGGAAGCAAACATACGCGGGGTTAAGCACACATATACGCACGTATATGTATGTACACGTACAGCATGTTAGAATACTCTTTAAACTTCTCTCGGTTCTCGGTGCCCGTGCGGTGGAGAGAGAGCAAATCAATATGGGCGCGGATAGCATGCGCATTGCAACGCAACGAACTTTACGAGCTAGCGCGCATAAAATTTATATTTGTGCGTTTTTTAAAGCAAACGCACACGCGCCACGGCGTTTATCGGGAACCATTCATTCGCTGCTCCGGTAGCGGTATAGCGTTTCAAAGAGCATTTGCCTACCACACCATTCGCTCTAAAATGAATAGCGAACTGCATGCGCGACGGAATCGAAAGAGAAATCGCGACTTCAAACAGATATTAATATATCCGCGCGTACGCTTGGTTAAAAATCTCATTGTTCTTTATGAAGACGTACATTTTGTACAGCAAAGCTACACGCCAAGCTATCTTTTTGCAGGTTAATAATATGATCGATAGACGTGAAAACAAATATTGTAACTTAAATAGAGCGTTAGTTAGTAGTATCGTATATATAAATTTTCATTATATTTATTCGATCATATTTATATAATTATAATTTAATTAACAATCAACTATTTAAATTAATTAACAATAAAACAGAATAGAATATAAAATATTGAACTTGTCTTATTAATGTAAAACTGATAAAAAAGACATATCACAATAAAAATGTCTAGCATTATGCTTTATGTTATTTATGCTTATGAGATTAATAAATCAAATTTCATATCTATATTTCGTTAAATTTTTGTCCGACTACGACAAACATTATTATTCAGAAGGAATGCGTGAGAGATCGTGAATTAAACTTTAATAATGTATAAGTATAGGCTAATTACCGCATTAAAATTCCACGTTCGTTTCGTGTAGGCATATCCGGCGGCAATACGTAGATAGACGTTACGAATTAGCCATGCTTTAAATTAATTGTGGAAGGATTTGTATTAACATAATTGAATTTCATTGGATTAAAATCTCTTATTAGACTAGCGGGCACTGATATATGCATTTTATGCAGATTTGTGAAATGCTACAGAACGTGGAAAAATATTCAATCATATAGAGGCAGTCAGATCGCGGTTGAAAAAACGAGAAAAAAAAATTTGCGAAGCTCTTTGATTACCACGCCGAGGTCTGGTTATTCTGTCCGGATGCATGTCCACTGCTTATAAGCGTGTTACGCCTCCGGGGGCAGCTTTGACGAAGAGCATGGCGATTTGCTCAAGCTTTAAGCAAAAAATAATATAAATTAATTGAGATTCGAGTTTAATTGGAATAAAACGGGCAGAAGTACGCGTTTCCATTTGTGCGTGTACATATACGCATAATGAATATCGTGACATTTACAAAAGTATTTAACTATGGAAATGCAATGGAATGTAATAAAAACAACAGAAGAAATTTAGCTATAGAAAACTTCCCACCGAGTTCTCAAAGTATTGCACCAATTACCGGATTATTTTTTAATTGCGCTTGCTGCGCTTCCACACGAAAATGGCGTGCGAAACATATTTTAACCATTATCAATATCAATGCTTTCGGAAAGTTTCAGCAGCTTGTTAAACACTGTCCTTGAACAGATAAATAAATACATGAAAAATATAATTACATTTTAGTTACATTAAAGCACTAATGAGCAAAGTGAGATAAACTGAGATATTTGTATGTTAATTTCCACAATAATATCAAGCGTAAATAGAACTAAAATTAATTAGGAAAAAAATAAAAAAAGTATTTAACATACATATAGCATTTTAAATTATAAGATTGTGTTGCGTATAAACTAGATTAAAAAAATTATTAAGCGTTAATATATTATGTGCTAACCACACAATGCAACATATTCAATATAGTATTTTACTGGATTTTTAATTAAAACCTCGAAATTGTATGTCTGTTTATCGATTTAATAAATATGTCCCATTCACGATAATTTTCAATATCAAACGATACAACAATGAATTTACAAAGATTTAACAGAATTAAAAAGTTGACTGATTAATTTAATTTGAGTTAATCAGTTTATAATGTATATTATGCATGCCATTTATATTACTTAATAAATCATTTATGTAATGTGATTATTTCAGAAATATGCGCATCAAAGTCACTCATTCACAATAATTTACCCAAATTCTTGTTTTCAATAAATAGTATCAGCGCTGCCTCTCTTTCTCTCTCTCTCTCTCTCTCTCTCTCTCTCTCTCTCTCTCTCTCTCTCTCTCTCTCTCTCTCTCTAATAAAATATAAATTATTTCTAATTTATCAAGTAGATTAGTCAACAAAATTTAATAATTCTGTATTATTTTCTATAGTTTTTTGTAATTTAAAGATACAAAATTAAATTCTTTATGTATATAATGTATATGTATTAATTATACTATACTACGATAAATAAAATAATGTAATTGAGTCAACTTGTGTATACGTTCCTGCATATGCATAAATATTAAAGAATTTTACGTATCAAAGCTAACTTTAAATTTTAATTTATGATTAAATCATATCACACATTCCATTTTATTTATAAACTCAAAATAAGGCAACATGAGAAACACAGCTCATGCAAATAATTAATTAATTATCGTGCACAATGCAATATGATATCATTTATTATAATCAAATATAAAATAAATGAAAACATGTAATACTTATACACAAATTAAATTGAATTTAATACTTCATGATTTACTTATTATTAAATGTATTTGTTCTAGTGAAAATTAAATCTGGAAAATTAATATCAAATAATCATGCATATGTAAAAGATGTACTTTTTATTAGTTCTAATAACTGCCTTCATATGTAGATTTTTTGCATCAACTGAGTTTGCAACTGATTTTTTTGTAATAAGAATATCGAAGCATATTAATTGTTAAATAACTAATTAAATGTTTCACCAATATAATATTTCACCAATCAAACTTTGTAAATGCAAATAAATAACAAAGATTAATTTATGTAATTTTATATTTATAGAGAGATTTATATTTGCTTTAATAAATTATTAATTAAGATAAAGCAAATTTATTCAATGCAAACGTAAAAATAAAATATAAAAAATGTTTATAATATACATTTATAATATAAAATTTGAAAAAATAACTGCGAAAAAAATATCACGCTTTTTAGACAATATCCCTTACAATAGTCTAAAATTTATTTCGGTGTATTTATCGTCATAAATAAACAAACGCGTGATTGGTATATCTTATATTGAAATGTGTGTATGTAACATATTAAATAGATGTAAGTGAATAGTGCAATTGATGGAAGGGACGCATGGACGGATGGAAGGTGCAGTATCCCGTGGCTGCATCTAGAGACTCCCCTTGATCACGATAGCACGTCCTTCACTTATGAGCATATAGCCGCCCGATGGTAGCTTTGAATTTCACAGAAAGCGGTCCGCCGTCCAAGCTTTAATTGAATCGGCCGAAATTAATTTCAGCTGTCACCCTCGGAAACTCGGAAGGTGGGTGAGGACGAAGAGGAAGCACGAGCTTCCGGCCCTCCTAAATCTTGAAGGCGTAAATTGCTTGCAGGAATGGATGTCGTCAACTCTTAATTTCAATGATTCTTAGAAAAAAACAAAAACAAAAACATGCAAACGTGCATGTATATGTGTATATGTAGATTTATATTTAAATCCATATAATGTATATATTTACATTTATCCATATTTAAATACATATATTCGCTCATAGACGTACGCGGGTATAAAAATAAAAATTCAATTACTTATTTTTAAAGTTACAGTAAAATATTTCTTTCTTTCTTTCTGTCTCTCCTTC
The DNA here is from genome assembly GCF_047496725.1 of Anoplolepis gracilipes. NCBI lineage: Eukaryota > Metazoa > Arthropoda > Insecta > Hymenoptera > Formicidae > Anoplolepis > Anoplolepis gracilipes. The sequence continues at coordinate 7,964,384 of NC_132974.1, forward strand.
TTTTTTTCTCACAAATGCACTAATCTAATATAAAAAAGATAAATAAAATTATTCAAATGTTATTTTACATATGTAGTAAGAGATTAAATATATATATTATCATAAAAATTTCCAAAGAAAATCTCGGATTTTATTTGATATTATAAATAGATATAAATTGCGAAATTAACATGTTAAAATAAAATAAACAAAAGAAAAATTAATATAAAATTATTACTTAAAAAAACGTTTTCTTATTGTTTACAAAGATGTGGAATTGTAGCAAGTTTGAATAGGTTTAAATGATGAAAGCATGGGTATTACGGTTGAAATCGCTCAATCCACATTAATACTCGATTGAACTTGCGGTAGTAATTTATTTTCTCCTGAATGTCTTCCTTTTATTTTTCTATATCACTACCGCACTTTACGTACCACTTATTGTAATTTCAAGATTTTAAATTTTTATTTATTACCTATTTTAAAGTGACAAATTTACTGTTTAAATTGCCAATTATATGTTTATGCGGACGATGCGCTTGCATATAACAAAAGAAATTATTCATGTTTATATATATATATATATATATATATATATATATATATATATTATGTGTGTATAGTATGCGCTTATGTAATTAAAACATTTCCAATGTAATAATGCACTGTTTTAAAATAAAAAATAAGCGACTGTGTATGCAATAGAGAGAATAAAGGTTTTTCTAAGGAAAAATTAACTTCATATATATATACACATATATACTCATATTTAAAAAAAGTTACTAGTAAATAAAGAATAAACTTACGTTGTAAGTAAATATATATTTTAAAACCTCCAAACAGTACAAATAAAACAAAATCGATAGATGTGTTTATCCATTCATAATCAACGTGACAACACGGATTAATAAAATAGTCAATGTACCAGGAAGTCGCATAACGCGATTTATTCTGAAGGATATCCGATATAATGTGTGATGTGGCTAAATTGTAGCTATTGCAAGCAATATCGGGATCACAATGACAATTCCCGCACACCACGATGAAGCTCGAACGAGAAGACCATTTCGACATACCGGAAGCTGTCGATAGTATGAAGTGAATCGATTCGTATTCTCGTTTATCCCCATGGTACGGCCATGGCACTCGTATCCTGCGTCCAACGCGCGTACGGGATTATGGTACAAAGGATTTCCCGCACATTTACGTGGCTCGAATGCAAATCCTCACCTCGCGATGCATCCCCGACGAGTTCACTATATTTTTTTCCCCCTCTATGACAATGTGCACGTTTTCATGTGCGTGAAACTTGTGATTGTGTTACGAAAACCGTGCTCAATGTAGAATCTCGTCCAGAGACAGTATGTTTCAAAAAGATTCTCCCGTTGCACAATCATTCCCGATGAAATACGAATATATTGTCTTATACAACAATATACGATATTTCAAACGCGCAATATATTTTAAGAGATAATTTAAATATTTGAGACTTATTTGTGGAAGAAATACAACTGTAGAAGCAGTTTTGCAAAAGTTTATATGCTCAATAAACAGCAAAGTTAATTATAGCTTATCATTCAGTTATCAGTAATTAGATTATCAAAATACCTAAATTTTAAAAATAGTATCCAAACCAATCAAATTAAGGTATTAAAAATAAATGTCAAATACAGTTTTCTGGGTCATATAAATAAAAAGCAAATATTAAAAAAAAATCATATAAATATCATCATGCTCATAACCGAGTTATTCATTATTTATTCATATTGATGCACAGCATTGAACAAAAAACCTTTTATAAATGTAATCTCTTAACTCCCACAAGCATAGACTAAACTCAACTATCTTTATTCATATTTTTTAAAACATTTATTCTACAATAAATAAACACAAAGCATTTGCTCTCTTTTCATTTTATTCATGAAATTCATTATACGTAACTATATTTAAATGGAAAAAAATTCAAGTTTTATTGTAGCAAAATCGAGAATACTGTTTGTTCAGTTCGTTCCTGATATCGATTTCAACACTTGCAGCATCCGCACGCATGACGTTCGCATGTGTCAAAAAAAAAAAAAAAAAAAAAAAAAACGAAAGGATTCAGGTGATATCAATGTTTTATGGTATCACATTTGCAATGTATCTGTAACCTGAAACGAAAAAGATGAGAAATCCCGCACTATGTCTATTAAATAGCTAACGTCAGCTACAGAGTAATAAAACAAAGCTGTAAAAGCACATACATATGTATATCGGGTTTTGTGCACTCTACATGTATGTCATAATACAGTGTAGATGGTAGAATTTAAGATCTAACTGAAAAAAATTGGATATTGTTTAGAATTGGAAAGTTTTATAGATTTTTAAACTGCATAAATAATTAACATTTTTAAACAATTTTTGACAAATTTTAAAAGTATTAACAGATAATAAAATCGTCATAATCGTCAGATAATCTCGAGTACATTTTAATTTAACAGACATTTGATTTGAGATTTAATCAATATTTAATATTAAACATTAAAATATTGCAATATTTTTTAATCAATATTTAATATTAAACAGTAAAATATTGTAATATATTTTTTAAATTGTTGGCAGAAAAAACTGACATTGTATTCACATTCAAGAATTCATTAAACGATGGCGTATATACCTTATATAAATGCACATAAGATTCACATGAAAACAGTCACTGATATATTTATGTGCATGTATATAAGAACGTGTATATACATGTAGATATGTATACAACTGTAGGCGAAACCACAACGATGCGAGTTTTCGCGTGATATCACGATTTCTCTAGCTTTATTTCTTTTCATTCACTTTCCCGTCTGCCTCTCTTACATCCAATATTATTCTTGGTTCTCTTGTCGTAATACAGAGAGACCAACCACTGTGTAACAGCAGTGACGAGTCTCTCGGCTAGTAAATTTCACGTTCGTGGATTCTCAAAAATTGCAGGCGCAGAGGAAACTATATTTCATCGAGAATGATTTAGTTATAACTTTAGACTTTAGATTATAACGTTACGTTATATTAGTTATTTTAAATTAATTTTTTTACATACAAGAAATTAAAATGTGGAGACTGAGAAATTAAAAACTATTTTTATTTTACTTTTATTTTACTATTAAATAGATTAAGTAGATTGAGAATATTTAATTCGTGAAACGAAATATGTGCATATTTTTGTTCGAAATGTTGGCCGTATTCGAGGCGCGTTCGTATAATTGCCACCCCTTCAAGGACCTTACGAAGGTTTCGACCGACGTGTGAGCTCTAATTATCACCTGGCAACATGCTATTTAATGTACAGCTGTTATTACGCTTTTACACGCTTGACAGCAACGAATCTTTCGCAGGTCAAAAAAAGGGTGCATAAAAATTGTATGTACACTTCGTTAAAAAAGCGCGTACTTGGAAATAAAATAAAACCAAATATCTTTTCGTCTCTTTAGATTGAATGAATAAAATAATAATAATTTAATAATGCAACAATGCCAATGTATATATGTTGCATATATGTTCTCTCTATTTTTCCAATTTCTCTGTATTATGCTTATTATACGCATAATATACATGTATTACAACTGCATAATATCGTGTTGTTATACATATATTATTGTTATAATTAAAAACGTGTCTAATCTCAGTTAACAATAACAATAATACAATAAATAAAGCGATAGCTTAACAAGATTACTTATTTTTAAATATTTAGAAGAATCGGAAAAAAGAGTGTCCATTAATATTAATATGTATATTATCGTATATGAAAATTTATATACAATTAAATACTATAAATATGTAATAAGTATTTTAATATTTATTTTAAATAGACACATTTAATTTCGTGCAATTAATTTTTTTAATTTAATCAGGAAAATATTTGCGCTACTCTAATTAACACTTGTATTTGAAGTATTATTAAATTTTAACGGGCATAATAAAAAAATTAGCATATTTGTAATATCGTTAGAATTTAAAATAAATGATTCTCTAAAAAGTTGAAACCATATAAGAACTGTTGATTAACATATTTGTATAAATAACTTATTACGAATGAGAGCATATTAGATACAAGTTACGACAAACGCTCAAAAATACCGGATTCGTTCTGACTCGATACTTTTTCTTTTGCCGAAGAGAAGATGCCAAACATTCCAGGATCCTTTCCAGCTCTAATTGCACGAAAGTGCGAAATAGTGGTCAAGAATGAGATGAATTTTTTTTCCATCCGGCACATTCCACCTTGTGTTAATGTCTCCGCCAAATAGTCCTTTTACGTTTCGAGACGACGTAAAAAGATACCGTAAGCGTGACTAGGAAATAACAAAAAAAAAATAAATAAAATATATAAAACGTCGCTTGAAATTATCGTTGCTATACCCTTTCTTCTAAATCTGCATCAAAGAAACATATGGTCGTTTACACTGTAATTAAGCTAAGGTTTACTATAACGATAAAGATAAGTGTTCGAACACTTTATTTTCTTCGTGGATGCACAGGACATACGAACGTAATTACTGCAAAGCAGCGCTAGTAGAAATTACATCGAGTTTTCAGAGTGTTACGCGCCAGCTCGCACTCTGCTACGCGATCTCACCGGGAGGATATTCTCCCGTGAGAATGTCACGTGGAATTGGTACCATTATCACCAGCTTATCGTTATCGTTCTGCGCGCGGTAAAAGGAACTCTCCGCGGTTCCGTTAAAGTCCCTGGGGGTAAAGTTAATTTATACCGAAAGCATCTACCAATTCGGGAAGCGATACCATGGGAGAAATGATGATATGAAAACTGCTGCAAGATATTGCAATGTGACAGCGCAATTTCAATTAATATTTCAATGAGCATTTTCATGAGGGAATCGTTATCATGGCATATTGGATGCAATTTTATACGCATTTTTGCGCGACGCGTCTGAAAAGAGGAAATTAATAACCTCATAGACAAATAAAAATGTTCCTGCAAACATAATGAAGATAAATGGATCTGTATTTAAATTATCATGTTAAAATTGTTTAGCATGCATCAATTAATTTTAGATGTATGTTCACATATACTTTTTGTAAATAAACAAACCATTATATTAATATCTCTCTAAATTTGTATACTTTTTAATAAAAAATTTTCTTTTTGCTTTCTTATACATGCATTTTACATATGTAATATTATTTAATTGTTTATAAAGCGTACAATTGATAATTCTATGTATTCATTGTCAATATGGTTTACTGTATACAGTAATGAGAATGCTACAAATATAAAATCATAATTGAAAAAATATTAAAACGTAATAATTTAAATAATCATACTTAAAATCTAACACATATATATTACTGCTTTTATCACTTGCATTTGCATATTTGTTTTTTCTTAAAGAAGCTAAGAGTGTTTATATTTTTTATAATTACTTAATTCATATAAGTATCTTTGCAATAAAGTTTAAAATTTAGAATTTATTAGAGTACAGTTTATATGAAAATAACTCAGGTTAAAGATATACAAGCGTATTGCCAAAATTAATTTATTGAAAGTCTTTAATTTTAAATTGTTCATAAATCTAGAATCATAAATCATCTTTATATAATATTAACAATCACCATCATTTCTTCTGACGCGTAGCTTTTAGCATCTGAAATCGAGAGGAGCACCGACAATTCGGAAGTAGTTGCATATTTAATCGCGCAATACCGAGATCGAGATACCTCCCGTCGAGTTCACTCCCACGTTATTTCCATGTTAATACTCAACAAAGTGGCGGATAATTATTCCCTTCGTCGTCGAATTCGTCGCAGTACATTATGCGCTCCGACATGTTAATTCAACTTGTATCGCATATAGCGGCAGAGCGTAATCCAGTTATTGAATGGAGTTTCTAGTAGATATGCAAAGTCGGACGTTGTAATAAAAGTTATCGTAAGTGGGTTATAACACGCGTTTCACGTCTAAAACTTAATCGCGCGTTGAACGCCCACGGTGCGGTGAGTCGGGAGTGCATTCGTCGTTTGTGCCGACTTATGTCGTTTATTCCGCGACTTCGTGTGAGGATTATTCATTTCGCCTCAACAGTCGTTAAGGGAGCTCCGAAAGACAGAGAGCCGCTGAGCAGGGTCGGAGGTGGCGAGAGGACGACGAAGTCGGTACGTACCGCGGTTCCCCGAGTGACTATTTCAGCACTTGAAATCTCGGCTTGCTAATTCCGGATTGTTCGCCGAAGCGTGCCGCGACGTTTCCAAGTGGTTTCTAAATTACTCTCGCTTAAGTCCCCGAGTAAACAAAGTGCTCCGGGCTGCGGCATCTGTATTACAATGAGGTGACTTTTACGTCTTTTAAACAGCAAAAAAAAAAAAGCATTCGCCGCAAGGGACATTTAAAACGCAGCTGGTATAATTCATTCTGTGCGTTTAACGATGACAGTACCGCAAGGCGTTTCGTGATGTAATTTAAATCAGTGTTTCAAAATACCAAGCCTCCAACGAGTAACAAATTAAAATCCTACAAATAATAATAAGAAGATTAAATATATCATATTATTAGATTAACTATGTGAGATTTATGAATGCAAAAAAATTTACATACTTCTTAATATTTTCAAACAACTTGAGAACGAAACATACATATATTTAACATATATTTATTAATTGGAATAACATTAATCTAATATAGATAACATATTAGAAGTTTCGCATTAGATATGCATTAGTATCATCTGCCTCTAATCTTCAGCTAAGTTATAATGTATGTCTACTTGGACATTGAGACGTCCATTTTAATGTCGAGCGGCTTTCACGAGAGAAATCCACATAAACAGCTGTTCAAATGTCAAAATGTTCGTCACACAATTGTCTCCGCATAGAGAAGCCAGAGAAATTCGCGCACAGAAGGATTTTGGCGTCTGCGAGTCGCGTGCCGTAATATACACGCGAAGCACGGTATGCAAAGACGTATCTAGGAAGCTGAGGAAGCTTCCTAGATGCATGCAACCATATCGCTTTCAACGATATCTCCCGTATCCACAATACACCTGCTCTCGAGATAGCTTCAGAGTATCTCTTCTCTCCCGTTGTCCTCTCGTTCTCGCACCCTTACATCGTCCCTCTCGGGGCGTCGTCCCTCGCGTCACACTCGCTCATCCTCCTCATTCTCACCCTTCCTGCTCTGTTTCGCTATAACCCTCGTTCGCGCGACGCAAAGCAGATTGCCAAATATCCACAGGTTGTTGATTTTGTTGACTGTGTGTGTATGTGTGTGTATGCGGATAGCAAACCGATGTTACGTGTAAAGACGAGAGCATATACGAAACCGTGTATAGTGAGAATGAAGTATGAATCTGCAGTCTCTCTTACATTAATGAGATAACTTTGTTGAAGCTGATCATAAACAAAGTGTTAATAAGTCCATTCTCTTCTTTCAATAAAATATTTAAATAATTAAATATTCTGCTTTTCTCAGATTCTAAGATTCTGTTGCATTTCAATGAATGTGTTTGACTGCTATATATTTATTTATAAAAATCTATATTTATATTTATTCATAAAAATACTACGGAAAGAAATACGTAATGTGTTTTATAATGCGTAATGAGAGATTTATGAGATAATAATAATAAATATTATCACACGCAATACGTAATATTCGTATAAATTATCTAGTAAATCCGAATGTATTAAATGCGTGAAATTGATAGATATTATTGTTAATTACAGTTCAAATATATTATTTTATTTCTAAAATTTGTCAATTATTAACTTTCTCTAGAATCGATCTTCACTCGAAATAAACATTTTATAAATATTTCGTTAGAGATTAATTGGAGAAGTAGAGATACTTTCATATGTGTATAGCTAATATCACATAACGAATCAATATAACTTATTTATAATTATTTCATTCGTATGATATTATAATATGTAAAGTCAACATTTATCTGAAAGCCACAGAGAAATATATTAACATGTGTTTAAATCGTATGTAAATATAAATGTAAATATGATTCAATTCTCAACACAGAATTTGTCTCTCTAAATTAAGTAATGATAAACATATAATATTAAATACAAAATTATAATAAATATAATCTCCTCTTAAATAATATATTATAAATTTTCTAAAGTTTCCTTGCATTATAACATAAATATCCATTATAATTTGTTAAAATAATCAAAATTAAAAATGAAATTAAATATACTTAAGTATGAATTGTACTTATCATAAACCGAATAAAATAAGAGAAATTACAAATGATTGAAATAACCTGTTAAAAAAAGTGATGAAACCTATGTCAATCGAAACGCGTAATCCAGAACTTTGCTTGTCAATTTTGGAAATTGACAGACAGCGGATGCTCGAAGTTGAGCTCTCTCTCTCAAACCCAAACAAGATCACACTCCAAGCGGCCACTGCCAACGACAAAATTCAATCATCGAGATCGCGACTCCGCTAGAATCGACCCGGCCGACAACGAGCTCCATCCCATTGACTTCGGCTGCACAGCCTCTCTGGATCAGCCGCATCTGCTCTCAATGCAGTTCATATCGGGAGCCTTACGACGTTGGAGTTTGCGAAGACGATAAACGGTCGAGAAAGAGAAAGAAAGAGAGATGTATATATGGAAAGGTAGAGAGAGAGAGAGAGAAAGAGAGACTTTCTCGGAAATTCCATCGAGGATTCGAGTGATGTTCGGCTTGTCGTGCTAACCAGAAGAGCGAAGGAACTACGAATCGAGCGGGTTCAAGACGGGAAGCGAGGTTAGAGACGGAAGTAGGTACTTGGATATGGAAATGGGTTACCCCGGCACAAATGCGAAGCTTGAATCTATCAATTTCACTCCGCAGGTAAGAGCGATTGGTGGCGATGGTGGAGGTACTAGGCAGCTTCGGTAATTCGCTGATTCGGAGAATAAACATAAGGATAGAAAAGTGGTGTGAGATCCCTAGTCGAGAAGGGAGAAAGAGACGGATAAAGTACGGAATGAGAATTAGATGCAATGGGGCACTCGATGAACGATCGAAATTGACCTCAAAACGGAAAGCAAGAGAGTCGAAAGAAAGAAAGAGAAAGAAGGTCACACGGATTGCCGTAGAGTAGAATGGGAAACCTTCATCATTATATTACGTGCTGCGGGTGTAAAAGTTGTACATACATTCTGCGAAAACGAACTTGCGCGTGTATTCGGTGATGGACATCATTACAAGTGTAAATTCCATCCAAACATGCCTCCATTCTGCGGACAACCAGATTAAACGGAAACGCGAGAGATGTTGATTCTCGAGTACATATTTCGCACACATTGTTACGAAATCGATACGTATACGAACAACTTGTATGCATTGTCCCACTATGCAGTTTCTCCAAGTTACCACACGTTGACGATAGGAACGGTAGCCGCCAATTAAACAGTGTCGATTCGACCATGGATGCACAAGTGTGGAAGTAATCCGCATGTATACATGTTTGTCAACCCTATAGAAAGCCAATTGTTTACGTTCATCAGTACGATTGTTTCACACGCAGTTAAATATCGTCTTTGTCCGTCGTTTATGTGCCGAATCACAATATGACACGCGTAATACGCACGCCGCGTGATCTCTGTCGTTGATAATGTGACACGCAATAGGCCGTGTCGGAGCCACTTGGATAGGGCTTGTACCTATTCCCATACATAGCTGCGAATCGCTCTATACAGACTACAACCAATCCAACCAACCGTTCGCTTGACGTTACCGCGCGTGCGATAACGTGCTCGTTGATGTATGCACGAGTCGCAGTTTGTCGGTTGCACCTCCGCCGCCGCCGCTGCCGCCGAATTGAGGCCGATCCCGTGTCACTAGATTCACAAAAGCTTCCGGTCGATTTACGAGCGCGTAGGGCTTTCCCCTAGCCGAGTGTTATGCGACCAAATGGTCATGCCGCGTGGATTTCAATGACTTGTAACGTAGTTTTCCGTTGAACGACGCGTATAAACGCCAAGCACGTCGCGTGCTAATTGCTGAGTACGCAGTGATTGATAAAAGATATCACATAAGACAATCCTTATTAGGTTGAAAATGTTATACAAAAATTATGTATTAATTTTTAGCTGTTTTATACGCTTCAAATCTCTCTGTCCCTCTTCTTCTCCTTTTCTCTCTTTAATATAAATGTATGTGTGTATATATCTTTCTTTTAAATATGTGTATAATCAGTTGGTAATATTATATAATTTTTTTAAGTCTACTAATTGTAGAGAACATTTTTTTTTAGAGAATCATGATTAAATTATTTCATGTCATAATCAAGTTTTATAATTTAATTAAATTAAAGCAATAAAAAGAAGCCATTTATTTTTCTATATTTTACATTTAATTTATCATATATATAAAGACTGTTTTAAATTATAGTCTTGTTGTAATTTACATGTATAACTTTGAACATACACAATGACATACAGAATTGCATATTTTTTAAAAAACCTGCTTCGGACAATTCAAATTGATTATAAATACATACATGTATTTATATCAAATAATTCTGTTATGAAATTATCAACAAAATCAAAATATTAAAATAACTGCAAAAATATCTGCATTTATTATATCTTTATAAAGATATAAAGATTATTTGTAAAGATTGCCTGCCGAAGTATTCTACCTACATCGCTTTATTTTATATTTATAGCTACGCGTTCTTTTAACTAAAAATTCCTTCACATGCAAAGTGAAAGTCATGAAGATTAATGTATGCGAAAGTGAGGGTAATTGGTTCTCTATTCCCACGATACTAGAACACCAAAAAGGCGGCAAGAAAAAGGCGATAGAGAAAGGAAGAGGAAGAGCGCGATCATTTTCTTCGCCGTGCGAGCAAAAAAAGCAAAGCTTCACAAAAATGAGGCAAGTTGTTTCCTTCTCGTTCACCAAGCAAACTGAAATAGATAAGATTACCAAACACAAGATACAGAGTAAACTTTGCAAACATGATATCCTCCTCCTGAGGAATCTTAAATTGATAAGAAAAATAAATCTCTCTAATAAAATAAGGAAATAATGATAAAATAAACATTTATATATGATTTTTTCGTAGAAATTTTGTTAACATAGTAGTGTATAAGTTTTGTGACATAAATTTAGATATACTTAATAAAAATTTTGGCATTTTTTTTTTTTAGAAATTTCTGTCTTTTCTTATAAGGAATTTATTCCTTTTCATACATAATTTTTACTTATGTTTACAAAAGGTATTGACAAAATTAAATTGCAAAAAAAAAAATACGGTTAATAAAGGATTTTTTGTAACTCACAATTAAACTGAATCATGTTACGCTCTCTGGAGATAAGCAAATTAACCGTCGAAACTTTTGTCTAATGCTGTACAGCATCAAACGAACCGATCACCGGCGTGCACACGAACCGCTCGGTCTCGTCGGCGCATGTTGTACGTCGTTGCCGTCGGCACGTTAATTAGCACTCTAAATCAAGCATATAAATCAAGCGAGGTGCACGTTTCCGCGAGGATGATCAGCGGAGGACGCCTACTCGCGTTAACTTCGTCCGGAATATATATCGGTGCACTCCACTTGCAACGCTCATCCGCGCCGCGCCGTACGATGCGCCGAGCTGGCGAAAACCGCTCGCTCATTCGCGAAATATTGGCGTAGAAATCCAACGTACTTATCATTAGACTACGCGAATATCTTCATAAGATATATATATATTATCCGACTATCTCTTGAAAATGGAAAAAGGCCCTTGCGGAAATTACTGTGCAAATACTCGATCGGCTCTCGAGATATATCCATCCCGGGGCAATCCCACCGGATTGATCCCCTTTATTCGCGGCATTCATGAGAATCCGCGGCTGGGGAAACGCAAGAGGAAGGAACGAATGAACGAACGTAAGAACTAATTGACGAACTAAAGAAAAAAAAGGGGGAAGTAGAGAAAGAGTATTCTTGCAAACGTTCCGTTCTACAGTCTCAGCTCTCTTCAAGGAATCCCGCGCGAGAAATTCCTCCCCGGCTTATTCACCATCTCGTCGGTAACTATCAATGGCATCCGGCTAGTAATTCTACCAACGACTGCCGACATACCAGTCCGTTCGATAGATAACGAGTAACGACATTTTAGGCAGATAGTAGCGGTCGTTACGTCCGGCTCTTATGCAGATTACGTTTACCCGAGAGCGATCGCCGCGTTATATTTCATAGATTAAAATTAACACGCGCGAACCACTATGCAGATAAACGCGCGCGTCTAGGATAGATATACACTGACTACCCGCCCTCGTCCGTGTTGACTGTTTTGCCTCACGGCGTCGCGAGAAATAAACCCTACATCGTCATCGGCGTGTAGCAGCATTCAACTCGTATATATCTAGTTTCATTTACTCGCTCTCGCAATTAGGATTCCAATTAAAGCGTTATCAAAGCTCCCATTGTAATTATGTGTGTACCTGATGGTCATTAATAATTACGTATTTACAGCCGGTATCGATATATAATTTTCACCATCCGCCTTTATTAAAGTTCAAGTACTTGGACATAACCAACTTATGTGAATTCATTGATCTACATTTTTTATTCCTATAGTCTCAATTATACAGCAAAATTACACAGGCAAATAATTATACCACTGAATTTTTTGTCAACGACAAGGTTATGATTGATTGTAAGTGATATCTTAACCTTTCGTCTTCGTGAGTTGCAGGATCATTAAATTTTCATATTTACGCGATGCTTACACATGCGTATTTATAATACAACAAGTTTTCTTTTATTACGCTAAATTTTAATAACAGTTACTTTCAATCCTCTAAGAAGTAATGTTTAAGAAATAAACTAATTGTAAGAGAGTTAAAAGATAAGAAAATAATTTTCTTTAAGAATTTTTTGCAATGTCAAGATCATTAATTATGTTTTAAATAGGATCATAGATATTCATTAACTCGATGTTGTAGCTTCTCATCAAGAAGAATAGAACGACTTATAATGAGCTTGAATAACCATGATTAATGATCTTGAAAGAATGCATTTTCGGACTAATTTCAATGCATCTTAAAGAAAGAAAGAGAGAGAGAGAGAGAGAGAGAGAAAGAGAGAGAGAGAAAATAAACATTTAAAAACATTTAGAAACTCGTGTGTGTGTGTGTGTGTGTGTGTGTGTGTGTGTGTGTGTGTGTGTGTGTGTGTGTGTATGTGGTGAATTAGATTTAAAAAAATTAATGTTATATTTTATAAAAAAAAATAGTTTTATAAAACAGTAAATAATTCATATAAATAAAAATAAAATTTATGTACATTATATATATATATATATATATATATGTGTATATAATTATATATATAAAATATATATTAATATACATATGTATAAAAAAAAATATATATATAAAATTTATTAAAAAAACTAAATAACTAAATTTTTTTACAAACAATAATCAAATATATTCTGTACATATAAATAGATATAATACTTGCTAAATTATTATATATTATTTCAAGAAAATAGTATTTTAGAATAAACTTTAATGTTAATAATTTTATATATTTACAAGTTCATAATAGCATTTGATGTACCTATATAAAATTTGCATGTACAAGATTAATTTACCAATTACAAACTAGAGCAGCAGTGTCTCATAAATGGTACCGAATAATAATATGGTTCACGAAGTGACATTTACGTTCAAGTGGTATCCTCATCATCGTACCGTAACCAAACGCGACGATAACTTCTTTGTTCATGTTCAAGATCCATAATGACGGAGTTAGTGTAGCACAGGTATTAACTCACGCGTACTTACACAAGGAAGGATATTTGCGGTAACAATGCGGAAATGCTTTCTGGAGTTTCTGCCAAAGACAGGTTACGCAGACCATGGAATTATTCATGAGTCGCAAAAATCACTGGTCGTTCATTAATTCTGGGAACACAGGAAATTTCTGTAACACATGCTAATTATCCTACTAATTAACGTGATACCACATGGAGATCATAAAATTATCAAATCATTCTTACGGGCTCTCGTTCGTCACATTTACGACTCGACTTGAAAGGAAATCCGATGCGTGCAAATTGATTGACACTTGCAAAAGCGTCTCAGACGATTTGTAATGGGGAGTCGATAGCACTCTCGTGCGAACGCGTTACAGAATGAGATGCCTTTAAAAAAGCTAAGTCGAATGCGTCATAACGACACGACTGAATTATCTACCCCCGGAAAAAAATGATTGTCGCATATATTAACTCGCACGCAGAGGCTTCGGACGGGAGCGTCGGACGGTCGGGATATGTCATTGTACCTTGAATGAGTTTATCGCGAGTGCCTCATCGTCCGGCTTTGCCACGCAACCGGTCGTTTTTCACATGGCATATACGCCCCTGTGCGCAGCCTCTACCTCCATTTCATTTTTACGCGCTCTAGGCAACGCTGGTTCAGGTTATGGAAATGGGATGACTAACGACTCGCTTCCTCAGCCCCAACATATACTAGTACCACTTTCTACTGGCTGATAACGGTAATCCTTGGAATTTAGGCGATATTTTCGATAAAACATGTGCATGCATTTTTCAAGTTAACTGCTAAAAGCTTTCGGATACGCTATATTTCTGTTGGCAATCACTAATACTGATTAAATTTTACTTTGAAATTGACAAAACAATGCGAAATAATGGCAAAAATATAATATCGGTATTTATATACATAATAGCTGATTCGATTAATAAAATATTTTTATCTACAACTACATGTTTATATTAGTGGTCACATAAAATAAAGATGAGTAAAATAAAGAAACCACGATTCCACGCAGAAAGTATAAATGAATCGCATATTAAATATTTCATAATTTTATGAGCGACGCACGAGGAAGAAAAAAAGAGAAAAAGAAAAAAAGAAGAAATAATGCCTCCCCTAAGCAGATTAAAAATGTGGAGACGCTTGCTTGGGAATAACAGAAAAACAGCAGAGAGAAGAGTCGCTTATTCAAAGCGCAGCTTTGATAAAAAGAGTTTCAATGAATAATGAAATTAGAGCAAATTGCGTACCGTCAAACCTAATTTGTACATAGCATCGTTGTTATGTCTCTTTTATACATGTATTTAATATCGTTCGCTCAAGGGAAAACAATCTCGAGACGGTCACAAACGAAATCTGTCGTATGCGATACCGGCAACTATAAATGCATGATAGGTGAGCTCATAAAATGAAATTGAAGCTACCGATAAAGGTCTCAATAAAACGCTAAACGGCGTATCGTTAAATACTAAAATATTTCATATTATATTTACGATTATAGGAAGGTACGAGCGTACAATTTTCGTTAACATTGGTCTTGTGTCGCGACGAAAATATCGGAGTTATGGGATACTTCTGGTTTATAGACTAACAAAAGACCGAGACTCGTATTTAGAGCGCGTGTATACGAGAAACGATTTACTCTTTTTCTCGAATTATACTCTGAGAGTTTACTTTCGACTTGATTCTTCGGCTTAAGCTCGAGAGATTATGCCAAAGAGCAGCTCTACATATAATGCGAAAGGAATACGAGCACGAGAATGAAGAAGACCTTTTACAATCATACACGTGGGTCAGCATTTTCCACCACTTTCTTACATATGATAAAATATAAAATCTGAAAAAGATTTTTATTATTTTGCTGTTTGCAATTTAATTAGTAAATCCATTGTTACTTGATGATACACGTGGGTCAGCATTTTCCACCACTTTCTTACATATGATAAAATATAAAATCTGAAAAAGATTTTTATTATTTTGCTGTTTGCAATTTAATTAGTAAATCCATTGTTACTTGATGATTATGATATCTATTATCAATAAATTCCATCATTGATATATGTGTACAGCTGTACATACAGCATTTGTGATAACCGGTGATAACATTAGCCTTTGCCGTGTAATATGTCATGCATATATCCCAAAATAAATAGCATATTTTTTTTATAATTAGTACTATCGCCATTCAAATATTTTTTTCAATTAGAGATTATTTGAAACATCAAAATTTTATAAAAAAAAGAGATTTACAATTATTTTATACATTTAAACAATTATTTATTACTGCTTAAATAATTAGTCAATCATGATATATTTTTCTTTGTTTATTAAAGAGATAACCATGTATTGCAAAAATTCCGCATTGAAAAATTTTAAATAAAAAATATTTTTTATTTTGCTTCCTGGCAAAAACTGAAAATTTACCATATTGATCCATTAACAGTGGATTGATAGATTGATTGATATGGCTCACAAGTTTTAAATCTCTATGTCATTGTCATCAATACATACACAGCACATACACATACACACACACATCTAGTAGAAGATATTTTATTTAACAGTAAAAAAATCGGCGCGAACAGGTTTGACGAGTATCGCATTGTGGCATCACAAGTAGGTAGAATCTGCACCTCTTTCTCTTGTTACTTGCTCTTTTCGTTATAATTTTCTACTTTATATTTATTATACAGTTAGAATCATTGAACCGTAAACTTCGAACGTATTATCAAATATATGATTAACATTTTTTTATTCAAACATTTAATCAAATTTTTATTCAAACTTTTATCAATTTTTTCCTCATTTATTTAGCAGCAGAAAATTTAATGCAAATATCTACTTATAAATTTGTTTTTATCATTGGTATTTAGTAAATTTTATTAAATCAATTATAATTTAACATAATTCAAAAAAGTACTAAGACTTTTGTAAATTTATTTAAAAGTTTACCGTGCATATGAAAAAATTCATATAATATCTCATGTATAATTTGTATGTAATATATATTTAAAACTGTTAAATTCACGTGTAACTCCTCATAACTCTATAAAATTCACTTTGTGCAGTTTAAGCATATCAGACAGCATTAAAAGAAATTATGCAAATTTATCTGCACCTAGAGATATAAATTTATATATATCGCGATGAAAGTATCTCTATCGTGCCAATTACGCTTGAAAGACACGTGGCTATGCATCCTGCCATAATTTCGCCTCGAGTCGAGTCACCACTCTTCGGGTTGTCAAATAAATATGATTATCGGGTCATTATTGCGGATCGAGCCTACTGAAGTATCAATGAATATCATCGGAGAAATATCGTCTATTTAACTACACGCAATTTCGATGTCGCTGGCATAAATAAGCCTCGAGTATAACAACGGCAGATGCGTTGTTCACGAACCAGACGGTTCGCGTGTTGACGCAACGACCGACGATTTTCTAGCGTATGCCTCATTCGCGAATGCGCATTTCATTCGCCCGACAGCTCATCCTCGATTCTCCCTCGAAACGATCGGTTGGCAATCAACCGGATACCGCGGGGCAAAAAGCGGAGAGGGCGGCATCACGCGGTAAGAAATTTGCAGCATCGCGATAAATCAGAAGGGCGAGCGAGAGATCGTCTCGCACCTTCGATGGCACACGGAACGTGACACACACACACACGCATACATGCACATAGTTCTTACCATATAAAGTAAACTTTACTGATATACTGACGAGTATTTGCGAGATTGTAGAGAAGGAAATTGAACAATTCTGCCGGTCGCAGATATAAGAAGAGAATAAGAAAGCCGTCAACAGAGATCTATCACGTAGGGCCTTTGATACTGATTCTACTACAGTAGTCTCTAACGGCGATAATGACAATATCACACGAAAGAATTGTGCGTTGAATTATTGCTAATTATTGTGTAAAGTGAGATTTTGAATAGACTTGCGACGCGCGCGTACTGAATCAAAAATAAATAATAAAATATCTTGAAAGTTCAAAGAAAATCGCGCTATTCTCATTTTTTTAAGATAGAATATTCGAAAATTAAAATGTTTGAATTACTCTTATAATAAAATGTAAAATTTAATTCCTTTTCACTTTCGCGTTACACAATGACAATTGTACTAACTTGTTCCGATAACTTTTCTCCCTCAGGTGTTATTTCGAGACAATATACGAACAATTGTGTTAGTTGGCTGGTATGATGCAGAATGGAGTGATTAGAGAAGCTCGATTCTAGGGACAGATTTCGTGATAAGCGGATGCGCGTTCGTGACACTTGAGATTGCGCAATAGCGTCTCTAGAGCAGTGAAGTAGTCGTTTGCATTGCTTGTTTGCACTTGATATAGATGTACGTATGCTACTGATGGTAGGCATTGATGCTCAACACTTGGCCTTCCTAACAGTATCATGAATATTTACGCGGCATCTTTCACAGCGAAATCAATGTATATGCCTGCACCTAGAAACTTTGCAATATAGTAGATATACTCTCGTCGTAAACTTCGCGTAAGCGACATGGATATTGCTCTCTCTTATTTTTCTTTTTCCTTATCGCGTATCTAAAAGATTTGTCCGCGCATAGCTACTTACGTTAATCTGAGAAGAAAACGTTTGCAGGAAATAAGAGCGCGGAAAGTCTCTCTCTGAAAGGCGAACGCGAACGCTCGTTTCTTCGAGACTTAACGCTTAGGTAGCGAAAGTTCATAAGCTTTTCGTAAGAATGTTGGTACAAACTTCTCCTTATCGTTTTATATATTATGGCTTATAACGTTACTACCTATTCGGATGGAAGTTATGTCGAAGGAATTGTTGCAACGTTTTTCTATGACTCATGAGCGATATAATACATCACATATAACGTCTATTTTAAAAAATTTTTAAATATATAATTATTACAGAATTCTTGCAGAATTCATGTCTTAAGCATTATGAAAAATTTATTTAGAAAAACCGATTTGTTGCATATTATATATTTTGTGCGTATATACAATTATTAATATATGAAACGTTTTACACGTAGCTGTACGAGTATGTGTTAAAAGTTATATATAAAATTGTTCAGAAATTATGATTATATACTGACATTACGACAGAATGAGTTAAGATGTACATATAGATAGATGCATTAAAATGATGCTACAGAATTATTAGTAAACTGATAGCACAGCGCTTCAAAATATATAATTACCAACAATGTTCTACTGCATAAATGAATAGGATTTACTCGTCAACATGACATAATGATACGTGAGAAAACGCTCGTCAAACAGGAATGTCCTTTCCTTTAAAATCAAACTTGATATAGTAATATAAATTTGCAACGAAAAATAAAACATGCTATCGTGCGGCGAAGAAATATACTCCACGTATAAGTACGTGCGTATAATCTGACGAGCTCGGGCGTGAATACGTGCGGAAAGAGAACCGTAGGTAGATGAAAACGCGGAATGAACTCTTAAATATTTCATGACGAATGAAAGATATGAATTTACATCATATAGACTGCAGGAAGATGGTGGTATGTTCGGCATAGTACCGGTTGCGCGAGACGATAGGCACCGAAAGAACGAAACGAAAGATGCAAGAGAAGTGTTAGTGACTTGATAAAAACCCGACTCTCGAATATGCTGGATGTGGAGAGTACGGGCGTGATGTGGCATATTATGCTGTTAATACAGTGCATATCGAGACGCGAGCAGCTGGCGAGGGAATCATAATCATTCACTTTTTTGCTCTTCATGATGCTTTTCAGCTAACCTCGCTCTCGCACACACATCGTATGCACATTTAGTTGCCTCGTTCTTATTAATAAAATAATAAAAGTCATTATCTTTCGATATGAAAGCTAAGATTTTAGGAATAGCGCAAAACTAGATGACGATGCTCCAATATTAAAATTATCTTTGATTGTTCATATTTTAGAAAATAAGAATTATAATATTAATTACGGGCAAAGATCTATCTTGTTTTATTCTAAAAAATTTCAAAAAATTGAGTATGGTAAATAGTCAATGTTTTATTCTCTTATTTTATACTCTTTAAAAGTAATGCTTTAAATTACGTTTCTCGTTTCAAGAGAAAATTTCGAAATTAACGAATCTCGTCCATTATCTGTACAAGTCGCGGTATATACTACAATACAATGCGATCGCGAACGAGAGAACAAAGTTTGTAAAATCAGTGTAATAGCACTAATACTGCAGAATGATTGAGCTCAAAAGTTCATTTCTGCGCGAAGACCAATAGAAGCTCAATGTGCTCGGTCAATATAAATTTAGAATTCCTGCAAATATATCGGTAGCGATAATATAGTGATTATAGAGCGAACTATATAAAAGATATCACGATACCCATCCGGCTAACATCTTGGAATCTTGTCGCCATAAAACTCGCGATTTGAGTTTCATAATGTCACAAATCCACGGCTATGAAACGCCCGAAGGGTGCGTCACGCCCAATAATTGGATGCTATTCCCATAATAAAATTTCACCCTGGAAAGTGCTTAAGGGGACTCATAAATTTCTATAATATAAATTCCTGGATAGTCGTTCAACTACACGCGTATGTTCAGAATGTTTTTAACATTAATATCTTTACTCATTTTATTAACTGCATAAGAGACGCGGACTTATAAAATTAAAGTTATACTGTTATAAACATAAAATGACCTGATTTAGAGTTACATAAAATTTCAGACGCGCATAAACCAGAAAACGTGAAATATTTTTTTTTTTAGACACTCTTCTTTGTTAAACGTTAAATGTTGATAGTAAAAAGTTTAAAAAACTATATAAAAAGATTATTTAAAACAAAATATAATTTATAAAAATTTTATTTCGATGAGGATGTTAAAAAAACGAAGAAATATATAACGCAAAATATTAAAATCGATCCAGAAAAATATGATCAGAATAAATAACTATGTATGAATATTATTGAATACTCATAACTTTAAACTTTTTAATACGCTCTTTGACGAGTATATACAGTGAAATGTTACGATTAAATTATCATTTCGTAAATTTTTAACTTTTATAATAATTTTTTATCATTAAAAAAAATTAATAAAATCTGCATTAAATTTAACGAATTTTCTATTCAAACATATGTACATAAACTTTTAAATGTTAATGTCATCAAAATAATAATCATTTGTTATAATTTTCTACAGAGATTGTTACTTATAAGTATCCTCTCCTTCTATATCTCTGGACAAGATTAATTTATTCTAATCTAATAATCCTTAATCATATTAATCAAAATAAGCATAATTACATAATCCTATTAATATATGCGCAAACGAAAAAAAACAACACATTCTATGCTTAAATTAATCGCATCAGATTTTTACTCATTCGTATTATGGATGCGTTACCTCGTATATTCAGATATTTGATAATTTGCATCAAATATATCATTTCTATTTATTAATTTATTAATATTAGTTTATTCTATATATTGAAAGAAAACAAAATCCCTTAATTTTTATCAAGATTGCTTTGGAACAAGATTAAATCGTTAATATTAATATCCTGCTAATGTTTTAAACAAATCTATAGAAATATTTTAATATTTGGATATACAATATTTAGATAAGTCAAAGTTAGTCTATTAGTAGGGCAATAAATCTCTCTATCAAGTGTTTTTTTTTTATTTATTTATTATTATTCTTATAATATATAATCTCAATTGAAACTTTTAAATATAATAATAACAATGAAATAATAATAAATTTATATATACATATATACATATACATACATATATATATATATATATACCAAATAGTTTGTAATTCTAAATAATAAATAATATTAAATAAGAAATATATGTAAATAATAATATATTAAATATATTAAATAAATATATGTAAGAAGTCATACATTGTAATAATACAACATTTCAAGTTAAAATAAAAAAATAATTTAACACTCACCAGTATAATGTGCAACGGCGGAATTGTAGTACGCAATGTTGATCTGTAAGATTAAATATAGCCAAATTAAAGTAATGTCCAAAATAATAATGAAAAAATATATAGTTATTGTACAGACAATTGAATTTTTTATTCGTACGTTTTTTAAAAAAAATATTTAATAGAAGAAACAATACATTATTCCATCAGAGATAATTTCCTTTAAATATAAACTTTTCTAAAAAAATAACAAATAAAAATCTAATTCTTATATAAAAAAAATTTAGATAATTATGTATCTTTAGTAAAGTTAAAACATATTATATATACTTACAAAGAATATTAATTAATTGCAAATATCTAATTAACTATCTTAAATATTTCAAAATAAAATCCAGAATATTTTATATACATTATATTACATAATACTTTAAAATAAATTACTATCGTGGAGACAAACCAGTAATTAATTTCAAACAAATAATTATCAAATTACAAATTGCTCACCTTGTTTCCTCTGCTATCGTCCATTACCCCTTCCCCCCTTCTTCCTTTCTCTCCGGATCATCTCCTTCTTTCTTGTCCATCGTTTATTGCTTCTTCATAGCACACCCATTCACGACATTCACTCGCGAAAATATTGTTAATTACGATCGCGCAATCTAATCAGTAGAATACTCGATCTCGTGACATTTTGTATGATACTTCTAGACGTAATAATACACAATATGTACTTTATTGTATTATAATAAAAAAACTAAACTAAAAAAATAAAAAACCAAAATAAAAAATATGTTGAACTATCCACTTAGCACTCAACTGACAAATTCGCTTGCTATTCATCACGACAATGCTATTTTTAACAAATAATGTTCATTTTATTTTAGGGAAGTTTTATTATTTTGTATTTTATAACACACAAATAAATTAATATACAAGTTAAATGCAAAAATAAATATTTACAAATTGTAAAATTTAAAAATATATTTTGCCGATTGTTTACACGTAAATTTTTGGAAAATATAATTATTAATTGATAGATATATTATGGCTTTTATAAATCATATGTTCCAACAATTAGTGTATTATTCTGCAGTCTTTACGTGCACGAAAATAATTGAAAGTGAAATACGTTTATATCGGTAAAAAGTTTAAAGTATGAAGCGAGAAATTTTCGAAACAAAGTATATTTAAGTAAATATCGGAATAAAGAAACAATTTACAATTTCCATTCTCTATTGTGATTGCGATTCCTCCATCAAATTAAAAGAATATGCAAAATATATATTTCTATAAATAACTATCGCTTATAAATTATCATTCGCTAATTGTAATAATTATGCAATAATGATTCGTATTTATTTGCAAAAGATAGTGTGACGATAGCAGAAGACCGTTTCTATCACTACCTTCCTGTTCGAGTTTCGTAGCACGACTGACAACAAGGTGATCATATGTCAACAATAGGTTACTAACAACAATGAATGACAATGTTTATGTGGCATATAGCGTTTATCATTGATATATGATCGCTTTGTTATCATTTGCGCGATAAGGCTTGACCTAATAGGAACGGCTCTGCATATGTCGCACTACCTTCCATAAATAAACGCGAAAAACACTATTATTATCATACGATTATTATGATTAATGATTCAATTAGTAAGAGATAGTTATTTACCAACACATATTTTGCATGTTCTTATTAATTTGAAGTAGGAAACAAAATCATAAAAAATAAAATAATTTAAATAATTTAATTTGTTTAATTCGATATTTATGTGAACGAGAGATATTTATATAAATATATTTAGTTTCAAAGAATTCCCTTGTCAAATTTTAATCTTTTTTCATCGATATAAACGTAATTTAATATATTTTCGAAAAAACACAGAATACACAAAAATTGTCAGATTAAATAATTTAAAATAGTCGCGATATATATCTATTTATTAATTAAATACATGTGTTTCGTGCATAAATTATCGATAAACTATATTTTGAAATATTGAAGTTTGATATTTACTTTAATTTTAATTTGTATATTTATTCATTAGACATTAAACTTTTAATACGGAATAATAAAATTATTTACAAAAGATAATGCGGTGATATACGCGGAGCCGTTTCTATCACTATCTTCCTGTTTGAGTCTCGAGACGCGAATGACGAGGTGGTTAAATGTTAACAATAGGCTATATGTTGCTACTAGCAATAACGAATTAACAATGTTTATGTTTGACCTTCATTTTGTGGCATACAGTATCTACCATTGATATAGGATCCTTGTTATCATTCGTGCGATGAAATTCGACCTAGTAGGAACGGCTCTATCACCGTCAAAACATTATTTGTTAGCAACAGTAATAGTATTGTCGCACTTGAGTGACGTATGAAATTAAACGCATTACAAGTTCTAGAGAGTCTAAGAGCTAAACATATTATAGCTCAACGTATCTTTCGTTTCTTTATTCTCTGCTGTGACAGTATAATAAAGTACGCATTGCATGTTATTAACGTCGAGGGTGTATAATCGTCTCTTGATTAATGCGTACACGATCGCAATTAACAGTGTTTTCGCGAATGAATGTCATGAACGCTATGAAGAAGCAATTGAGAATGATCAAAATAGAAGGAAGAAAAACCCCGAAATAGCAACCATAAAATGAGCAATTTATAATTTAATATTTGTTGCTTAAAATTTTTTTAAATAGTCTGCGGTTTCTTTGGTTATCTCTACGGTAACAACTACGGATTTGCAATATTGTGTAATATATGTAATACTATATAAAATATTTTGCATTTTATTTTAAAATACTTAAAATATTCAATAAAATATTTACAATAATTCATATTCTTTACAGATACATATGAAATATTTTAACATTATTTTTTACAGATTTATAATAATTTAAACTATAAAAAAATTAAATTTTTATCTATTATTTTTTTAAACCTTTTTTATTCAACAACAATTTTTTTATAAATTTCATGTATTATTTTTTCTATTCAATTTTTAAAAAGTAAAAACTTGAATTGAGCGCAATAACTATATATTTTTAAAAGTATTAATTTTTTTGAACACCATTCTTTTTAACGTACATATATATATATATATATATATATATATATATATATATATATATATATATAATATATCTTACAGATCAACGTTGTATATTATAAACTCCGCCGTTGCGTATCTTACCGGTGAATGCTAAATTATTTTTTAAATTAAGAACAGGTAATGAATTTAAGAAAATTATAACAGAAGAAAAGAGAAGATAGAGAAGAAAAAGAAGAAAAAGAGAATTAGAAAACTGATAATATATCATTAATATATCATTAAAAATTAAAATTTGCTAAAATGGAAAAATATTCTTTACAGAAAAATATTCTTTAATATTTATATTAAATTTTATTATACATTTCAAAATAAAAATTATTTGCTTCTAATCATAAGTTTCTAAATAATATATGTAATATATTTAAAGAAACAAAAAATTTAATTTAAGAGTATATATGTATAATAAGAATATTATAGATATATGATAGAGATAAAATTCATTATCTCAAAATGAATGAGTAAATAATGGCACATACATATGTAGTGTTCTTTTTTGCAGATTTGCTTAAAATGGTAACAACTTTTTAATTTTTGTTTCATAAATATTTGCTTTAAACTTTAATAAGATAAAAAAAATACATAATTATTTGTTCTTACATATATTTATATCATTCATAATTCATCATTAAAACCAAGTTCTTATTTATGTAATGCACTATACACTGTGAGTAAATATATTCAAAAGAAGCAGTGTAGGCAAACAATAGTTGGTGCAGATAAAGCTTTGGCAACTGTGAATTGAAGCATGAAAGCAATTATTATCGATAGATACTGTTGGAGCTCGTTTACAGGATCCGAGTATACCCGATGGCTTCATTTACGAGAATATCGCAAATAATTATTCCGCGCGATACATGCAAGTTTGCGCGCGCGAATGGATTGGTTGGCTTGCTTAATGAGAAACGAGAAATCCAACGTAGACGACGTAGATGCCCGAGATATCTGTGACAGTGAAACTTCGAATAAGCTATGCGCTGTCCTGAGTTTCGTTGAGCCGGTATCCAACAATAAACCGTCAACGGCAGCTAAGTTTTCCCATTATCCATTAACCTAATTAGATCAGATTTTGCAATATCGGTAAGGTAAGAACGCGCCTTCTAAGTTAGGTAAGACTTATTGGCTGGGATTGTACATCTATGTATTATAATATATGAAGCAAACACAACAAATATGCGTATATGAGGAAAATATGCAATGCTCTGGCTTACAATTAGTGTTTATAAAAATTATGACGTATCATTGAAAAGAGAAAAGTAGTAATTTTATTTTTAAAAATTATATAATATATAATCATAATTTATAATCTTATTATATATGTATATACATATAATAAAATTTTCTCATAAAAAAATAAGCTGTGATATTTTGTATTTTAAATACTCCAATAATTTTGACTATAAATAATTTGTCTAGACTATAAAATATTTGTCAAAACTCCATATTTTTTTTGGTGCAATTTTATATGTAAAATAATATGACGTTAATAATCAAAAATATTTTGAAATTTATTATTCTCTATTTTCATAAAAAAAAAAAAAAATAGAATCTGTCGATCAATGTACATTGCGACTGCGTTATCAAAATACCTTCAAAATGTTTGAAAATAAATTAACACAATACACATACGTTTTTGTATTCCGAACAAAAATCATGTTTTAATTTCACAGCGGATGAAAAATTATAACGGTTCAAGCCACAAGTACGCGTGCACGATATTAAATCCCATCGAATATAAATTACAAATATCGTAAACAATGGGAGCAAGAGTAGAAGATTCACATTCACGGCAGACTGGGCACGGTAAAAAGTGAACATATATTTTCACATTTATACACGCGGTTGGATGAACTAACATAAATAT
This sequence comes from Anoplolepis gracilipes, assembly GCF_047496725.1. Taxonomy (NCBI): domain Eukaryota; kingdom Metazoa; phylum Arthropoda; class Insecta; order Hymenoptera; family Formicidae; genus Anoplolepis; species Anoplolepis gracilipes. The sequence goes on from NC_132974.1 coordinate 7,991,048, forward strand.
TCAGATCTTTCATATATTATGCTATGTAAAAAAAGTGAGATCCGTAGTATACGATATATCTAAAAATATTATTTTAATTAGTGATCAGAAGATTTAAACGCAAATTAATATGTAATTTACACAGAAAAAAAATTGTGATCAAAAATTTAAAATGTTTCTTTTATTTTTTTGATTAATTCTTTCTTTAATTAGTTATGTGAAAAAAAAAAATTTCAATAATCGTGCTAATGACCTTTATTTTGATATTTTAATTCTGAGACTTATTGTTAGTTATCGTAATAATTTAAAAAATTAAATGAAAAACTTTAAGGAAAGAGAGTCATTAAAATATAAAAAACTGAGGAAACACCAATTTAAATAAGTTAAAAAATAAATGTCAAACAGTTCTAACACATCGTGTATATGATTGCAACATACATATTTGAAAATTTATATACGCAATTTTATTTTATTTTCTAGAAAGTAAAGATTATATTGTGTTCAAACATGAATGAATGTGAATTGACATCTTCGTACGAGGCCGAACTTGCATAAATGATATTGCGCTCCGAATGTAATAGGCGACCGCGAATGCTTTCAGGACGATTGTTTTGTTAGTCGGCTTCTTAATTAACAACTTCCGAAAAGCGACGAGAGTCCGCCGGAAGGATTGGAACGCAAGGGAAGACGAGGCGAATGTTTCCCGAATCTCTCACGGTGGATGGCGCTAATTAAATCCCAGCGCCAACCCAGTAAAGCGGACGCGACGAGAGCGGAGAGGCGGAAGGCAGCTCGCGCACTCTTAAATGCAATCTGCATTTCATTAATTCGCTCACGATTCCGAAGATTTTATTCGTTCGTCTTTGACAGAAGCTCTATATACACTTCGCTGCTAAAAATCTCTGCGGCATTTAATATCTTTATAAACGTAAAATTAGTGATGTTAAAAATTGCATATTTAAAAATATCATTACATTATTTAGCGATTATTATAATTACCAAACATCAAATTATTAGATTCAAACATTTATTTCTTTTTCATTAAAATCATTTCAAATTTATCCAATTCTCCTTTCTATAAATTATTAACTTATTAGCTATCTGATTATTAATAAAAGTAACAACTTTTGTTAAAATAAACTTATGTTAAAATATTTTTATTTAAAAAGATAACTGTATTAATATTATATATAATCAATTATATATATTATCGTAATTTAATATATGAAATCATTTAAAACATTTTTGATCAGTACCTTTTGTCGCGAATTGCGATTATCGCACAAGAACACAACAATTCAGAAAAACGTTCAACAAATAAGTGCGAAAACTAGAGGCTAAGTTATTATGCATCAATTTTCGAGTTCACTGATCGTATAAATTTCTTCGCATAAATGCATATTTACTAGTGCATCATTTCAACAAGTTTGCTCGATGACTAAGGCTTTTCACAACTGCAGTAAATCAGATGGGAGTTCGTACTCGCATTAAAACACGCATAAATATCTAACGAATTGAGAAGTGCGCGCTTGAAATGTTTACTGCCTGTTGGAAAGTTTTTTGTGGGGTAGTAACCTAACCCGGCGACCGTGTTGTGAAAATAACGAAAGTGTATCCGACGTATGCATGACTTAATCGTGAGAAACGGACGATGCTCTTTTTCAATTCATAAAGCCTGCGAGAAGCGAAAATCGATTAATCGCAGTTGTAGACCAGATGACAAAAATGGCACTTGACAATCGAAAATAACCAGATTGTAAAATCATCTCTGTACAGGTTGGTGACTAAATGTACGAATCAAGTAGCAAGTCATACAAGTTATATTTTCTCCTTCATCGATTCAAGACGTAGGAGAGTTGAGTTCACATGTTATGTGCTCGAATTAAGTTCACATATTATGTGCTCGAGTTAAGTTCACATATTATGTGCTCGAAATCCGATTCGATACTCGTGGGCTTATCTCTCTTTTGTGTGGCCTATTTCACCACCCACTTGCTAAATTTACCTCCGCAAGCGCGGTCGTCGCATTAGTATTTTTCATGGAGCCAGCTAACTATGTCCGCGGGAAGCAACCCCCTATTATGCTTAAATCCCTTATCGTTACTGTCCGTACCATATATTCTTGAAAATCGCTTCCTCGTTTCTACCTTCGACGGCAGCATTAGAATGGGACGGTCGGTTCGTTTCGGTAATATGGACCCGTGGGACGAAAGATTCACATTTCGTTCCTCGTCGACAAACCTTTCAGATCGTCGATTTAAGCCGCGGGCGACACTGCGCCGTTAGTAAGCTGCTCCAAGCAGAATTACTGATAAGAGTTTACGATTTGCTTTAGAAATATTTTCGTTGTTAAGAAACATGATATTTTCTAAATAGGAAAGAGCTCATTTGTTAAAATTAAAACATCCTTAATCGCTAACATCTTTAATTACGATACTTCTTAATTCATCACAAGTGCTTTATTTCCCCTTTAATATTACATAATTTTATGATCAAGATCTTACTTTAAATCTTCCTCGAAAAAGAATATTTTTGCATTTATTATAAAATCTAGAATAAAATTCATAATTTGATATATATACATCAATTTATTTATAGCATAATGTATATATTATTATAATATTCTTTAAAACAAAAAATTGGATCTAATTTTTCTGAATAAAAATTCTTAATCTTGAATGAATCTTTAATAAAATCTACTATAAATTAAATAAGCATATAAGAGAATCAATTGAACGTAGCCAGAAGCGATATGAGAAATGAGATTTAAAGCCGATATCAGGAAACTCTGAATATTGCACGGCAAGCAAACCAGAATTAACCCCCCCTCCCTCTCTCTCTCTCTCTCTCTCTGCGAGAGATTTGAACAATCAAAATTTCTAAACATTCCAACCACTGGCAAACTGCTGCGAGACAAACAAGTTTAAATTATCGATTCAGCATCCACTACATGTAGCAAAGTGTCATGTATTCATTGTTGTTATGAACTAATAGTTTCCAGCCGCCTGCCAATCGATCTTGCTTTAATATCCTATGTAATATCGGTATCACTTAGGAAAATAATAGAACGGCAACCCAAAACTAAAATTCCGTATTTTATCATCGATGAAAATAGCTCTATTAAGTAAACTAAACATGATTATCATATAAAATGTCCATTTTCAGAGAGATTATTACACAGTAATATTTATTATAATACATAAAACGAAAGGGGAAAAACGACGCGATTAAATCTGCCATTATACTTCGTCATAGTAAATACTAAAATTTATCAAACGTCATAAACATTAAGCCGTCTTCAAAAGCATAAGACATGTGAATAAGTCCCGAATAAGATCGTATCTCATATCTCTTGCAAACACCTGCTACGACGATTTGTCATCCATAGCAGAGTTTTCGGATTCGGTATATTCCGGTTGTGCGTTAGAACAGTTTTCAACGAACGCTTTAAAATACAATTTGTCATTCTTACCGGACAATGGCTTTTCCACACGTTTTAACAGGTTTTCGCAATGTCTGAAATTTCTCAGTCTTACTGAAGATACACATAATCAATTTTTGTTTGTCTATCAATCTTGCAAGTATAAATTAAATGTCTGATAAATAATTATTTCTAATAATTATTAAAATTAATTCATGTGTAATATATATTCTTTATAATAAATTAACAAAGGAATATCAAGCTTGAAAATATTATTTTTTATGTCATACAAGATATTTTAAGTATCATACACTTAGATATAAAACAAGCAAGATAAAATTCCACGAAGAAAGCAGTTTACCATGCTGAGATCCAATAGTCTCGAGAAGCGCGTCAGCATACGCGCGAAACGTGGCTAGTAAAATCAATGAGCGTGCAAAAGCAAGTATAAACGCAAGTTGTAGTATCTAGAGCGGTGGAGAAAAAAAGGGCCTTTGCGCTTTGCACGAGGCTCCTCTCCTACTTCCGCCAATTTGCACCGTTGAAACTTGAAAAAGGGCAAGACGCTCTTTCATTCTTTCGTTTTCTTTTCTGTATCTTTTTCTTTCTGTCCGCAACATTATTGCTGAAATGAGTAGGTGCTTCGTTCAAGGAAACGTGGCTACGGCTACGACGGAGGGGTACATTACCGGGAAAATGCCAAAAGAAACTAAAGAAAATGGCGAAGTTGGAAAATCCAACGAGTTTTCCGGCTGCCTCGTTCCACTCTTTCGTCTTTGTCCATTCTCCTACCTCCTCGCTATTTCATCGAGCCGCGGTGCTGTCAAATCATTCGTATGGACGACAAGGGAAGGCAGCCGGAGGTCGAGGTACTTTCCGCGAAAAGTTAGTACGCGGCGGAAGTTCAACGGTTTTATTGATCACCCGAACTTTCGCCTCGGGCAGCAAGGAATTTTGAAAAAAAAATTTATTCGGTCGAAAGCTTTATTTAAATGCTGATTTTAAATTCATTCATTACAACTTAATGAAATCACGGTTGTACTAATGAGAGTTGAACTTTATGTTTAATTTTTTTGCTTTCGTTTTGCTTGTAATCAGAGAGGAGTTGCATAATACGTATAAAAGCTTGCAATAAAAACATGGATAATAACATAAATAACTTCAATTGAAAATCTTACGTCAATATGTGCGTGTTCGAGAAATGTTTACTTAATGTAGATATATGATATATTTTAATGCAATATATAATATTTTTAAAAAATATAGATATACGATATATAATATTTTAATGTGTGATATTTAATATTTTGATACGATATAAATTTGAACAAAATTTTTAATTATCAACTACACCGAGCGCCAACTAATACCGAGCGATAATATGTTATATACAATTCGAATGAGAGTTGAAAAATTTAAATTTTATTAATACTTAAGACTACGTGAACGAAGATAGCCGAATAATGTCGTTTCACGAACGGGGACAAGATTTATTTTCTGAATAGCAGTTCCGAATTTAGAATTGCGGCGCCGACGAAAGGCATTTCATTACGTTACCAGACGTAGTAACGCTCCAGCGACATGGAACATGAAGTACGCGAGCGGATGGAAAGAGATGTTAACTTAATTTTGAGCGACGTATCGCATCGCTCATTCTACTGCCATCTTTTTCTTTCAAGTCTCGAGATAATTACGATGAAAAAACAACTACACACTATTTTCATTCGCAATGTATAAATAATGAAACAACAATTTTACGTAACGACGTACGTAATATGCATACGTTCGATATACCAAAAGAGAGACAAAACATTTCTTTTGTTCTTATCCCATAATTAAAATCACAGTTGAAATTTAATATCGTCCTCATAATTTTTCCTGCGCGTTGTCCGTCGCGTCGCGTCGGAGCGCCCTGGGCCATCTCGTTGAGATTCCTGCCACGATTTTCATATAAATCTGGAAGAATATAATTTTATAATATGAAAAAATTCCAAACGGAGTGACCCATATTTCAAGAGCGAGCGGGTCGGGGCAGGGTGCGATAGAACATCTCGTTAAATCAGGGCTATTTATTTTAGCCTCTGCCGACAGCACGGCTGTACCTTTCGAACGATGCCTGGATGCTCTTCAAAGAGGCGTTTGCAAATAAGGCTGGTTTACTCAAAACAGAGAGACGTGCGGATAAATTGAGGGAGAAAAAGAGATACCGAGATTCCCACGTCGCGGCGACATCTCGTTGCGTTTCGGGTCGGTTAAAGTGATTTCTGCATTATAACGCAACGTGACGTCGGTGGAATAGTAAATTCTGTGCAGATTGCACCGCTATAAAGAATCTGCATAACCTCACGACGGTCATAACCCTGTTGACGACAAATATTTTTACGTTCCAAGCATTTCGCAATGGGATAAGCCCCGCCGCTATTAAATCCGCGTATATATATTATGCAGATCTTTATAGCCTCTTACCAGACAATCGCTTATATTCTTTTTTTTTTTTTTTTTTGTTTTTAGATTAGACGTATAACGAATGCACATTGTGTGTATTTCAGAATTTGAATATAATTTTTGCATTTTCATAGGATTGTGTTTACGTTCTAGAAATATTTACGCGTATAAATAAGAATATTTACCACATTCACTATTTTATTATATCTTGAAATAAAAAGCGGAAATCTTGGCAAAAGAGCTAAAATTTATACATTGCGGCAAGTCTCATAGTTAGCAAAAACGTGCTTAATGTGCTTAAGCATTTTGAAATATTAATGAAAAATATTCATACAAAATGCTTAGTACGTTTAATCTTTATAAAAGCAGAGTTTCGCTTAAATCTTCGTAATTACTTATAAACTTTATTACGCCTTTTTTAAGGATTATTAGTCTTTGACAAAAAATTTATACAACTTTTAGGAAAATATTTCTACAAAACTTATGTTTGATAATAACAATGTTATCAACATTTATTGAATATAATAAAACGTTGTATATCAATAAGTATTTCAAATTTATATGTGTGTATGTAGGTACGAAATTTATTGTTGATTTAAAAATCATCATATGTCATAACTTAGCAATAAAATGAAATCCGTCATAACTTATAGATGAATAAAAGAAAAAAAATGGTTTAGATAAAAGTTTTTTGTTTGGATAAAAAGAATGAAGGTAGCTAACATTTGCATTCTCTTTCCATTTAAATTCCATTTTCCGCTTTTCCTTTACTATGTAGATATTTTGCATTGTGCCATAAATTTAAAAAAAAATAAAACAATGTTTCGTAATGTTTTAAAGAGGTATCTATTTGTACTATACCTTTAAAATATTACGAAATTGTTTTTTTTAAATTATATGTATATAAATGACTTGGATAAAAATAATCTGATAATGTTGTAAAAATATTTTCTTATAGAATCTAATAATGTCAATATGATTTTAACAATTTAAATAAAATATTTAAATCGTGCATACTAATTTATTTACTTTATAAACTTTTGTCGAAAAAAGAGAGAGAAATTCATGTTTTTAACTTCGCACATTCTATCTTATTTGTATTCGGCACGTTTTATATTATCGAACAAACTTTCCAACTTACTCCATAAAAAAACAAGTTGACAACGTAATATATACTGCGTCGCAAGTAAAGTAGAGTGAAGTGTACGAGCGTGGTAACTATTTTTAAAACAAAATATTTAAAAACAAGGATGGAGAATAACGAGCAAAGCAATAATAAAATACGAAACGTAGTAATTTTAAAATAAGAACGAGTTTTGAAACGGCGTTCTCGTCGTTGTCATGTTCGATCATTTGCACCGCTTACATCGCTCGATCGCACACGCATGTTGCATAATGCTGCGCTTTACCGGGCGATAACTTATCCAATCACCGTACTGTCAGTTATAATCAACCGATTCCATTACCCGATCGATTTATCCTAATGAAACGTGATCGTTATTTATCACCATTTTCAATCGCGAGCGTCAGCTTGATTTTTTCGACCGCTCGGCTTTTCCACGCTCACGAAAGATTCGGACCGATAAAAAGCGAATGAACCATAGCGGTGCGATAAGGTCAATTTCTGAATGCCGAAGAGAAGCTGCGCACAGCACAGTTCTAGTAATCGGTGTACTTCGACGTATCCATTTCATAATAATAATAATGCATAACTCATAGTAGGATAAATGAAATGCTCGCAAGTAGATCCAGAAAGATACAAATCGGACAGATCAATTTGCTTTAGTCAGAGTACAACACAAATAATCATGCTACAAACGAATTCCATTTCAATACATTCACATGATTTGCAAACGCGATGTTCTTGTAATTACATATCGACATTTCCGCGACTATGAGGGCTGTATCGGATATTATCGAATACATAAATATTCAATTGGAAACAAATCAATGTGCATCCCGGAATGAATGTTCTATTGATGGAATTTCGCGGTATAGCAAAATAAAAATAAAATCAGAATAAATTATATTTCGCGAGAAGTTGTGATAATTTTTCGATTAAATTAAAATTGTATTTTATACATCCAGAAACATATCTTTTACGTAGATTAATATGTATTTTCTTATTACATACAAAATTAAATGATATTTCCTATCACCAAGATAATGTTTATTGCACTTAGTATTAGATATATTTTGTTGTTAAATAAAAAAAGATATTTCTCTCTATTAAGTGGTTTAAAAAAATTTCTTTCAAAATTTTGATTCCAATTTGATCTCTTACTCACGCACACAAAAGTACATCGTATATATATGATCCAGCCCCTTTTGTGTCAAAATAAAATTGTGAAATAGAGAATCGGGAAAATACATCATACTAGTTACTCACAATGCCAGGCACGACCAGTCGCTATAATTCAAGAGTATCCGTCAATAAATCGATACCGAAATATTATAGATACAGGAGGGAAAGATCGGGCCATTTCGTCATCAGCGTAGAGAAGCGCCCGTTATTACTCTACCAGAAGCGACGCATTAATTTGCCGGGCGTCCTTTATCAGTGACGTTTCATTTGTCAGCAGGTTGTACCATAAATGTCAGTAAGGGTGGTTGCCAAGGTGCCTTTCGAGGCACAAACTCGCGTCTTGCGCGTCAGATGGGCGGTGACGGCAAGTCGTGACGCGCTAGTGAAGTTTACGCTCGTAAGGGGGATGACTGTCGTCAGCCGCTCTCTCGGCCAGGGGGATCTTAAAGCGGACGCGATGGTTAAACGTATCCTTGAGATCTCTTTCCCGACTCACTTTTCCTCAGCACATGCATCATGCCCGTCGCATAACGACTAGGAACGTTCGACCGGCATACATACTACATCACTGTCTAAATTTATAAACACTGGCATACGAGACATTTCCGCGCAGTGCAACGTACTTTAAATAGCAGAGGCATAATACCATTCGTGCAACTGCAAATTATTAAAATCACAAACATTATTCTTTGGTAGATTAAACGTAAGTTATGCATGTATGTGTGTGCAACAAATTTAAAAAAAAGAAATATATACCTAAAAGTCATCACTATCGAAAAATAGAAGTTTTAAACATTCAAATTCAAATATAATTATTATACACAAATATATATTTATTATTCGACAGTAGAATTTCTCAAATCTTGTATTTGTCATTTCATTAAAATACACATATACCAAATGATGCTAAATCAACAAAGAAAATAAATTTAAATCTATCCAAAAATTTATCTAGATCTTTATGTAAAAATGTAGAAATTTCTGTATTTTCTTTGTAGCTTACTTAAACTATATATGATTAAAACCCGTAGCAAAACCCGTTTCCGCTTTGAGCGATGTATCTGAGTTTCCGCTAAGTCAAAGAGCAATCCGCAAATTCTGCAGAATAGCCTAACTGCTTTTCTTGGAAAACGTTCGCGAAAGGAGGTAAATTCCGTTCGCCGATTCCGCCGTTATGTCGGATGAGAAAGGGGCGAGGGGGGCGCCAGGTAATTAACCGATGTTCCGATTCGCGGAAGCGGAGCCTAGTATTCGCGCAGTCGGACCCCGGAAACCGCGGGCGATCGTGGCCGGAATCCAAACGCAATTAGTTACACGCGCGGTAGGTTAGGTGCAAGACCGAAGCTCCTATCTCTCCTCGTCTATGTACACACTCACTCGCCGTTCCTGTATGTGTGTATATGTGTGCATATGTGTGCATATGTGTACACAGTCGTAACGATGGCGGTCGCTCGAACAGCCGGCAGCGGATCTTTCGCCTTCCCCCTTTTACGGTGCTTCGACCTTCCACCGCAGCTACCGGGGGCCTCTTTCCACCCTCCTAATTTCCAGCTAGTTAAATAACACACCGCCCGTACAGTGCGAGCAGTAAACACGAGCGGGAAGACCGAGCAAGCCCGAACAGATCTTTGACGGTGTAATGACGTTCTCCCTTTAACAAGATTCCGCTGTCGCCGCTGTATCCAAGTTAATGGTCGAACGGGAAACAGTGCAGAAGCACTGATGTAATTGATGGCAATGATATGGTGTCATCGCGAAAACAGACATAATCATGACATAAACGACTATAATGTCCGGTTGCGGGATTACGGTAAGGTAGCGTAAAATGGGTTAACGGTCGCATCAAACGTTGGAATTGACCACAAATAGATATTTTACGATTTGCGATATAAACTTTGTCTTACGTAAATTTTTGAAAAATCTGTCATTATAAATATATCGAACCTATAACATTCAATAATAATATTAATAGGTTTCCTGCAAATACTTTATAAAATATCAATTTTTAACAAGATAAATAAAATATTTTGTATACATTTTAAAAATAAAGAAATATAAAAATATTACATTCTATGTCGTAAAGTCACCAATACTCTGCGACGAAGTTATATGAAGCAGCGAAATTGTGCTCCACTATCAGGAAAGCGAAATTATTCCATTACGCAAATTCTCGAGCACGCCCTCAAGCCTGGGTACCTTTAGCATTACTACGATGGGGATTGTTTTCCATGAGCGACGGTAGAAAATTACTTTTCGCTCACGCGCAATCGCCCTCGCACGCCGCCGCCGTCGCCGTCGCCGCCGCCAAGTTGCGTATTCCGCACGCGGTCGCAATCTTGGCGACAGCGCGGTCTCGCCCCGACGCGGCGACCTCCCCCCGTCCACCCCATTCCGACGTAGCCCCACCCTGCACTCGCAGTCCGTAGAAATTCGCGGCTTCGCGCCCGAGGTCCGCTAAGTGAATGCATAAATTTCCCGCCGTTTGTTTTAGGCCCCCTCCCCCTAACGCGCGCCACCGCCGTCACGAATGCAATAACGCGACGTGTTTCTTTATGCTTTACAACTCGCAGGCTTGGCGTCTACCATAAATGGGCTAATAAACAGACCCGGGTTTAATATCGACGAGAGATCGCCGAGACAGGCCCCTTTCCATCGTTTCTCTCTCTCTCTCTCTTTCTCTCTTCGTATTCCGCAAAGATCCAACACCCTCTTCGATCTCCGCGAGAATCCGTTACACCCCGCGCTCGTTCTCGGCTCATCCTGCGCCACGCGGCGTCTGCACCAACACGTCTACATCCGCTTACATTCCGCCACTGCCGTTCCGGAATGGAAGACTCCCTACAACGATCTCGCACCGACCTTCCTTTCCCTTCCCTTCCCTTCCCTTACTCGGTCGGCGCTCACAGAACTACGGGTAACGCGGCCTCAGCAACCGCATTCACCCCCGCAGCCGGGAGACTGTGTGATGTACGAGGTGAATTAATAACACCCACTCGGTGGTCCGACGTAGACATACATATATGCATGCATAGTATATATACGTATATCTATATATCTGTATATATATGTATCTGGTTTACATAGAAGAGATAGATACGAATATATAATATCAGATCTGGTGCAATGCAAAAAAAAGCACTTCCGCCTGAGGCGCATAATGTTCTCCCACAAATGTTTCTCGCCAGATCGCGACGGGGTGGATATTTCTTCTCCGAGCAAGTTATAATTTTCGTTTTCGCGGTTTGCCGAGATCTTATCGAATTTCCGAAACATTGTTATACCGTGAGACTGTGTATCTCGCGGGTTCAGCCAAGCGCATCCTGACAGTGTGCAATTTATTAAATTAACAAAAGTTTATTTAATAAATTGCATAGCAATGTCGACATATACCTAATAATTGTCAATGCTTTTACATAAAGCATAAAGTTAAATCTTAAATTTTATAAAAATTTGTATTACAATGTTATATAAATCTCTTAAAGTTTACAAGCATATATATTAAATTTATATAAAATAAATAACTTCATGCTTTGCGCAGAGAATTCCGAGAATTGTATAAATTATTATTTTAAATAAATGCTTGTAATGTAAGATAATTTTGTTCCGTTATACGGGTATATCGTACTTTCGCAGACACGAATCGCGAAGAGAATGTTCCGAACTTTCGACGAGATCCACAATGGGATAAGACTGAGTTACGAGGGAAAATAGTGTCGTTAAAATCACGCGATAGCGGCAGATTTCGGTATTATTGTACTCGGCTGGGTCGTAAGATAGGTGCGCAAGTATAAAGAGATGATAGTATGAGAGGAAAAGCTGGGAAGAGTTTTATTTAGGTTAGATGTTGCTTTACTGAAACACGAGAAGTTATGAAGTTAACTAAGAATGAGTTCGGTTCTTACTTTGATGCATTACAGCTCAGTTATGCTATATATATATCCGTATTCTTAGAACAAAGACGAAAAGTTGGAAAGGTAGGATATCCCGACTTCGTGAATTCCACACTTTATTGGAAAGACGGAAAATATTTTTTATCGAAGGAGAAGAGAATATTATTATAATATTAAGGATATAACTCATAATCAATTACATTACTTTAAACATATGATTTTTGTTCTCATTAAAGAATGAGATCAAAGGATTAATAATGATTAAAGAAACAATGAGATTTGTTCTAGAATACAAAATTTCTTAAACTAATTCTTCGTTAATATATCCTGAAAGTTTTACATAATTTTCCTACTAAAAAGACATAAAGATCAAACAATTCATTATCTTATAAAACGCGAAATTATAATCCTAAGCAGCTCGTGGCTTATCCGTTTCTTTCATGTACTTGACTTTTCGCGTGTCTCGCATAAAAAAATATTGCTATCACGCGCCTGGCGTCGTCTGGTCCAATGGCACCGTGCACCGTGCGAGAAAAAACGTCCCAGCGGTGAAAGCGTGACTTAGCACATTCCCCGCCTTTTGTATTCGTCCGGTAACCTCGAGAATTAATTTACGCGGACTCCTAAGTGCCGCGATGAAGATTGAGAGCGTCTGGCCCGAACTCCCCCGAGACCGCAAGAGTATTTTCGCGCCAGGACGGGCCGTGTCGCGGAGGATCTCGAGGGGATTCACCGATCCGTAGTCGAGTAGCGATTTGCATTTCATCCTGCGTTCGTGGTGCGAGACGGAGTGCGGGAATCCTGTCGATCGCTGAATTACTTACCTGTCCACGTACACCGTTACGATGGCGCGGCGCGAACGAGACAGAAGCAGGAATTACAAACGACTGACGATTCGTCGACTAACGCGCGCTTAGTATGCGGTACAAAGCCGGTCCAGAAATTACATACTCTGAAAATGAACGATATGCTGTACGCGTATTCGGAAAATTTCATCGAAATAGTGGAAATAGGTTAAAGCGATTCAAAGTTGCCGCAAATCGTCAATTTTTAGAATTTTCCGTATTTCATCATTTGCACGTTGAATAGTTTTCAATAGCTCTGATTCGTTTGCCAGTTTTGATCAATTTTAAATGAATATCTACTTGTATATACATATCGCGCTTATTCATGGAAAATTCCACCGGTTTCAATGGCAAATAATCACGTTGCGCGTATGCGTATGTAAAATCAACCATGTTGAACAAGCGTTCTACGCAAAGTATAATCTCGTTCAACCATATCGACTGAATATAAAATTCAAATGCAAAGCCCATTGAAAATGGGCGAGGAGGGTTCATGAAACCGCATATTAAAATCACCATAAGAGGTTTCTTATCCCAGTGTTCTCTCTCGGGTATTTTATACTTATTTATGTCGAATTTTCAGCATGTATCTTGATATTATAGCTATTCTCGACATCTGTATCTTAATTTTTGCGTCCTTTCTGACTATCATATATTGAAAAATCTGTCGTCGCAAAAAAGATAAATTCGACAAGACTCTTGTGTCGAATAATTACAATATATTTGCCATTAAAAATTCAACTATGTTCGTAATTAATGTATTCTGTTAAAAGTAATATATAATTAATTAAGTATATAATGCAAAAAGAAATATATAAATCAATATTACATTCATAAATAAAATTATACCTTATTATGTATTTCAAACAGTTTTATTAAATTATCATCAATTGTGTAATTTCAGATATTATCCTGCTAGATTTAATATAAGTGGCTTTTCTAAGGTATGCTCAGTTATTTAAAAGCAATTTCACTCAAGTCCATCTTTGAATTGAAACAATGCATGGATATTGAAAGTTTCTGATTTGAACAAATTACCTGGCTTGAATATGTAGTCAATGCCTGAGGCAGTCGCGCAAAGTTCGATCAATATGTTGCACATATTCGTGCTTAAGGTAAGTTGAAAATGTTCACAAAAAATTAATTAAAAAAAAGAAAAAAAGAAAAAGTGTAAGAAAAAAATAAATAATGAAAGAAAAGAAAAAGAAAAATAAAAGAGAGGAATAAAAGCAACAACACGAAGGCAAAGGCAAAGGCAAAGGCAAAGGCAAAGTTGCCATATGCAGGCGAAGTCTGATTGCCGCACACGCCGTGTCACGTGAGAAAGGATAGCGGACTTCGCTTCCGACGATTGATAAGAGGAGCAAGATACGCCGACTGGCAGCTCAATCTGCCTCTTATTCTGCGATACAATAGACCGATACCATAACCGGACATATGCCCGTTATCAATCGCGGCGATCGACAAACTTTCGTTTTCGCCGTCGCGACGGTTCGCTCGATCATCGCTCAATCGCGAGGTGAGACTTTGGGTTAACATACGCGCGCGTTTCACTACACGAGCTGCATTTCTCGAACATCACCGATCGTGACTCGATAATATAGATGATAGGAAGACTGACGATGACTCATTGCTTCGAGAGTAAAAGTCATGGCGTACACCTCATGGTGTGCTATTCATGATATATATATGCTCTGCCATGCAAATGTAGCGCGATATCAATAAGGAGATAATGCGCAGATTGTAATATAAGGAATGCGTTAGGTATAGTTGCCTACACATACGCATATATTTTAATATTCATATGAATATTTCCAATAAAAACTGCAAGTGTCAACACTATAGTGTCAACGTATAAAACATTTTGCTCCTCCCCCTTAATATATCTTTCTCGTTTCTTGGAAAGTAAAAGAAGCATTTACAAACTCGAATCTCAGATATGCTTATGCATATTATCGATCATCCCGACACACCTGATCAAAGGAACCTCGCCTACTTGGACAGCCAGCTGACACTTTGACCACGTCATAGGCGCGTGTATGTACAACCGTCTACGATATGTCAGCAGCGGCTGGATGTATACATAATTAATATGTACACGGTAATATGACGCATATACATACATACGTATGCGATACATGACATCGCACGCGAGGCTCCGACGTTCACAAGAGACGAAGACTTGATAAAGGGAGTATGCATCCCTGCATGACTAAAGCTTGTGAATCATGCGCGATAAAACTGAGGGAGCGATTTTATTAGAGCCCCAATCGGATCCTTTTAAAAGAAAATAAAATACGTGCATAATAAAGTACGGTAGTATAAAAAACGTGGTAAATTTGCACTCATATACACGAACGAGAATTCGTTACCAACATCCGATATTGCGAAATGAACAGCAACGAATAAATAAAATAATTCATAGAGAAAGACGGAAAGTACAATATCGCGGTTAAAGTCTGACATCTCCTAAAAGATACTCGAGTTTACAGTTTGCCGGAGGATAATAGCGCGAAGGATGCGCTCTAGCGAAAGCTGCGGTGATTCTTAAAGGGGAAAGTCACGCGCGTGAACGTGGGAATAAGTGAAAACGACGTAACTTTAGAATTGCTCCTCCGGGCTTTGTACGCGTCTGGGATTTTGCGCGCAAGAGAGAGAAGAGAAAAGGGAAACAGAGGTTTATTAAGATTTTCATTCGGTGTGAGGTAAGATTTTGTTTCTTTAAGTAAAACATCTCTGCGGAGAATTTTCTTGGAAAATAGTGTCCGCATCGTAATACAGATAAAATATAATTACTATTAACGTATACAATGTGCCATATTACATCGAGTAGTGAGAAGCCTTATTTCCATGCCCCATAAAAGAGTTAACGCTAGTATGGCTACATAGCAATTTTCTCATTACAATGTCCGACTCGAAGAAAAAAAATAATAGCACGAATAAACGAGCCTTCATAAAGGAAACTTTCTTAAATAAAAATTCTCTAAGATTTAACGGTAACTTATAAATGAAAGTTTATACGTAGTAAATACTCTTCACATAAAATATAAAATATAAAAAATGCTCGGAGAAATATCAGAACTATTTCAAAGTATAGATATACATACTTTTTTTTCATATTTTTCGTATGTATTCACAAATAAAATTTCAAATAATTCGAATGGAAAATTGAATTAAAAACTTCATTCTGCAAAGTTTCTGTACACAAAGATTTTTTATGACTATAAAGGATCGTTCCACTATAATGTAAAGTAATAAATAAATGTTTTTTAACTTCCATTTAATCAGCGAGATAAAATCTATGCTTAAATGTTAGCCGCACTTCACGTAGAATATTTTACATGATTAAAATTTTAAGCTAATTCATTCTACGTTATCGCATCGTTATATAAATGTCCGAATTTACGATACGATTGTGGAGAGTAATGAAAATCCGTGGAAACTCGATTGATTATATACGCACGAGGGAACTTAAAAATCATCGAGAAAGGACATTGTCCCGAAGTGGAGAGAAACACAGACGCAAGTATAGTTCACAACGCGACATGTAAATCGACTGCGCGCACGTGCCGAGAAATGGGTCGAGCCTTATTACGAACGACATAATCCGGAGCAGCCGCACAGAAGAGAGCCATTCTCTCTTTCCAAATCCACTTGAAATGCGAACTCGTGAGTATGCGTTCGTGCCAATTAACTAATTATCGGCCAAGTTGGTATAATCGAGGCAAGCGAGTTGGCATTAATTGCACGATCAAAGAGTCATGACTACTGCCACGGCTGCTGCAACCGAAAGAGTAATCCCATGGTGGTTCTACAACGAAAGGATATAACGTGCATTTATACGTGGTGTCGAGACCTTCCTTCCGCACGTCTTTTACCGAGACGTAAATCGTTCGGCACCTCCCTCGAGACATAAAATATCACGCGCGAAGCACGCCGGTCTTTCGAAGAAAAATACTATTGCGACAAAATTCGTCTGATTTTATACAAATCGATGCGACGGCGGCGTTGGAATGTTCTAGATTCTGCGAAAATTGCAATGCTGTCAGATTTTTACGGGCCAAGGTCATAAAAATGTCATAAAACGCAGAAAAAACACAGTTATTCGTCGTGTTTGATCCGTTGATGTATTCGGATGCGAAAATAAAACGCTTTGCGAGATTGAATTTTATGACAGTCGTGTGTGTCGTGCGCGAAATTATTTATTCTTAATGGAAATGATTCAAGGTAAAATATATTTGTCTTAAATTATTTAAAGAGCATAACAAAAATTAATATTTACTAAAAAAAGTATCAGAGATTACAAAAAATGTAATTGTCAAAATACATTATCGAAAGTATTTTTTTTATGATTTTTGCGCGCGTCCAATAAATAGTAAAACATTGTTTATGTTTACACACTTTAAACTTTAATTATTAAAAATTGTTTAAAAGGAAATGCTCTTGTAAACTTCCGATTAAAAATTTAATATTGATCCGTTCAGCATGATTTTTACAAACATCATATCGAATGTATAATAAAAACTTCAATTTACAATCGAAAAAGAATAAACAAAAATACGTACCGTATATTTCGAAATAAATATATTACGCGTGGCAAAGATGTCTCTGATTAAATTTATTATTTAATATTAATATAATTCAGTGTAATTTTAAGTTTCAATGTTCGATGGAAGTTAGAGTTTCGATTTTAGTTAAACTTTCATGTTCTTCGAAGTAGTCTTAAGTCAGGCTAAGAGTGCCAGGAGATCTTGCGAATGTAATCGTAAAATCAGTATTGCGGTCAAAGTTAGCTCTCAATTTTAGTTTTACTTGGGTTAATTATGTGTAAATATATTATTAAATCCGTACTGAAGTAGATAATCTTAAATAGATTAGTTTTTTATGATTTTCTTCATTGCAGAATAAATCTTGTTATAACTTCAAAATTCAACTTTTTATTATAATAATTTATGTTGAATTTAATTATATAAAAATATTTTTGGGTTGGAAATTTCTATGATATACATATTTTAAACAATTTCAATCATACTTTTTAAATCGTGAATGAAACTGACCAAATATGCAGTGAAAACAACTATCAAAAGAATGAAATTTAAATTTGGCTTTCTCTGACAATGAGTGCGACCGACTGCAGAAATCACGGGCAATCCATATTCGAGAGTTAACGTGATTTCGGAGCAAGATATCCGCCGGACAGCGCCGTTCATCATGAGCGAATCGTAACCCCAGGAGTCTCGCACCGCGAAAATGTATGAAGTCCTCGAGATCTTTCCTGTACTTCGCAATTTATCATTCAAACCGCCATCTTGTCGGGACTGTTCTTGCTGTAAAAGAACTCTCATTCTCGTTGTTAGTGGATTTCTATATTGAAGTTTAAAAATGAAAAAGTTTTCTTTTAATCGACATGTCGAGATTACAGTGTTCTAACGTCCTAACGCGACACTTCCAAAATTATTATTATATTGCTGCGGGAGCTGCATCACCCTCTTACAACTTCTTCTATCTTTCAAAGATACCGATAGACATGAAGCGAGATCGGTGGTGCGGTTCAATGGAATCTTTACTTAATTATACTTCAGCAAATTAACTAATTGTCTTTTCCTCTTTTTGTCTGTACTTCCGCTGCGTCCCTTGGCTATCGTTTCTTTCCTTAAACGTATTTCTTCTCTTTTTAATTTAACAGCTCGGCTCAAGTGCGTTCGTCTAGCGCAGTTCCTCGGTCGATATTTCTGTCCGCTTTCATCGTAACTATAGCAACGATGGTTCACGAAGAACCATCTCGCTCTCCCCTATCTTCTAACTCGGTTGTCTCGTGCAAAGATTCGGCTTTAATTGTCTTAATCTTTGACTTTTCATAATCTTCGTTCACGCGGCGATTGTTTTCGACGACGATAACAATCCCTTTGTCGAATTCGATTAAGTATCTTCCTCTTTTCTCTTTTATCCACTCGCTAGATGGATACGCCGAACCATGTCGACGATGGGAGGTTTGGGTTGGCTATTTATATCTCTCACCCGTCAATCCGTTAATTCAGAGACGGATTGATGTGATTTTTCTCGACGTTAAGGTACTGTCGAGATATTTGTTATAGTTAGTGACAAAATCGGGCGTATCGCTACAGCAACGTTTCGACATTTCACATTCGTTAACATATTAGAATCTGTCCATGTTAATAAACAGAGGCAACGATCCATCAGTTTCTCATGCATTCAATACTAAATCTGATAGATTTCCATTTCATATTTATGTAGAATATAGATTGTATTTAATATGATAGATAAAATTCAGTTGTGTTTGATATTAAAAGTCGGAATAGAATATTGAAATAATATTAGGAGAATTGTCTTCGTCACATATTATATATAATATTATCTAAAAATAAGAATATAAATATATAATAAATGTGTCATTTAAATGTTAATATAAATATTATTTACTATAAATGTAATATAAATAAAAGAGAAAAAAGAAGAATCTCTTGATTGTGACACTTTTATCATATAGTGTGTGTGTGTGTGTGTGTGTGTGTATGTGTGTGTGGTACTAGTTTATCATTTTTTATTATATGCAAGATAATTCACTTATGCATGCCTAAATATAATCTTTTTGATCAAAAATTACGATTGCAATATGTTATAAACATGACTAACAATAATTTTCTTCAACACTGAATGCATATCTCATAATATTTTCAACATAAGCGCGTTTTATATAAATAAAAAATAAAATAAAAATCTTAATTTCTAAAGATTACACGATATACTTATATATGTCAAAATTATCCAAATGCCATAAATATAACATAACCGCAAACTGAGAATATAGCAAATTCCAAATTTAATTAGCTCAGTCTAGTGGGTTGAAGTCGTTCGCTAAAAGTTCTCGACACTTTTAATTTAAATCCAGTTCATATCTGAAGTAGAGAAGAGAGAAAGGCGGTGGTTGGCGGCACCTCGAATAACATCATACAAACCGTGTCCCATTAATTAAATTCCTCCCAAGAAGTTTTACAACGCGCTCGCGATAGATACCACGAGCCAACATCGATGGTTCATTAGATCCCAATCGACACGAGATCGAAAATAGTTTTGATCACAATTTTCTCTCTTTCGTGTCAGCTTTTATATAAAATAAAAAGCTGAAAAGGATTATAATTTCTTTTGATGTTGTAATTTAAGTAGCAAGCGCTTATTAAAATATTCATTGAGCTTGAAAAGCATCAATTATATCGGTATAAGTTATATATATATATATATATATATATATATATTTTTTCTTTTTTTCGATATGTACGTATTTATATCGTGCGCGAATATCTAGTTGAAAAAAGGCCATGTCCATAAATGCATAGTTACAGAGTAGTGTAGGAGAGTGTGTTTTAAAGTCAAGAGTGTCAAAGAGATTTTAGTCTCTTCTATTTCCAGTGGTTTGCAAGAAAGTACATATTGTGTAGCGTTAAAACGTTGTCCCGCGGCAGGTGTATAATATCAGGCATGAGATTGGAGAACGATATATGTAATATGCACAGTATTACACGAGAGCATGGTACGCTAGCTAAAGTCAAAAGTGTAAAAGCTTGCGCTTTTCAGCCGATTTCACCCTTTCGCTTTTATCTGCAACGAGGAGCTATGTACACGATTCACGACGTGTTTTAAATTGCAGCCGGCGGTGCATCTACGTGGTCAGGGCACGCGAGTGGACAAAGCTCCGGAGAATAAAGTCTTGAATTGAACCTAAATCCGATCTAGATCCGATTTAGATCAGAAACAGTCATTGTGCCATACCTATAATCTCTTCAAAAGCTAGACATCGTAATTGGAGCGTGTCTAAGGAATCAACTCCTGTCTTCCTTCCCCAGTTACTTCGTTGGAAAAAATTGGCAGAATTAAATGACTAGCAGGTAGAACTTCGAAAATGTTCGAATCGTTCGTTTTTATAGAATCACATTTTTAAAGATACAGGTATATTAAATTAAAATTAATAAAATTATTAAACTCAGCAAATATTGCGAGTAAATTGCACAAAATCAATTAAAGTAATACATTCGTATTTATAAAATTCGTAATTATGGCACCTGGATGTATGATATGATCGATTAATAGATAATAATATAAATCAAATATTAAAAATAGTTGATGTTAAATGAATATTAAAGATGAGTTTTCAATTTTTAGTCTTTAAGAAAATAAAAAAAATACTGTTTCATTATAACACATGACGTAACATTCTATCGCTGAAGAAAGTACGCACCCTGAATGTAGAAAGACCAGTAACCAATCACAAACGCGCGATAATTATATGTCACGTGAAAATGTAATTAGAACATTTCACGCTCTCTCGATCGTACATCGTGCAACCGACAATTGTGGGAAGCGAGAATTGTAACCAGCTATACTTCACCATCAAAGCTATTCAAGTTTAGTGCGGACATTAATTTCTAATTAGTACCTAATCGATATAGGGCATGGAAGACATATATATCATATTCTATGTATGGTCCCGGGCAACTACAGTCACCGCGAATGCATTATACATGCACGTTAGATGCTAAGTGCGTTTTCTTATAGCTCTACAAATATGTATTATTCGCGCATACCTCGCGTTTGATACTTTCAGAGGATTTCAAGTTGTCTACGTTACGCCACGTTAAGACGCACTTTAGCACGATAAGGGAAAGATATGAGCGTACTTTTGAAAACTGGCGTAAATACTAATTAGTTTCAGTCCGACGACATGGCTCAACGCTTTCACAGAGTCGAGCGTTTTCGCGTCGAGGACGGGAAAGCAGCAGAAAAGAAGCGCAAGAAAAATGTGAGACGTAAAATGCCAGACGTAAAATGCGCTCGTCCTTGTCCCTTTATATCGCGATGTATACGAGAGTGTATTACGAGTGCGTGTGTGTGTGTTTCAGTATCCTTATCTGTCAGTGAAAAAGTATACTTAAAACGTCGGATGTTGCTACGACAAATTCTAGCTTTCAGGATTTTTAAAAATGCCACTCGTTCTAGCATGATTCTCAGCATGCATTCCTGACATTACGGCTGGTTCGCCAAATATCTACAGGTTGTTTGCTGCAGCACGTACATTGTTCGGGATAAACACACCGATTTCGTTAGCGGTGGTTTGGCTCACCGCCAAAACGTTTACGCGACCGAATAACGTGAAAGTTGCAACACTTTTGGAATGTAAATTAGGAATGTAATTTGATTCGATTAACATGTTTATATAAATTCGTGATAGGAATCAATACAAAGCAACAAATTATGTTCTATGAAAGTAATATATACGTGATAAATACGTGTATATTTTTCTCTCAAAATGTTTTTCTCTTACAATTTGTTCCAGTACGGTAGTCCTATTTTCAACGCAATTTTAATTATTTGTAAGTTACAACCGGTTAAAAATAAATGGCTTTCTCTCTCTCTCTCTCTCTCTCTCTTTCTCTTCTTTATACGAATTAAGTTTCATATCTACGAAGAGATAATAAAATCTTCTTCCTGAGTTATTTTAAAGCAAATTCTACTTTAATAAGATTTTAATTTAATCGTTAATTATAGAAACTAAGGTTAAACTTCTCACTCAGATAAATTGAATTTAAATTTGTCAAGCAGTGTCCAATTATGAAAAAGTCCGTAAGTTGTGCAATAACTTGTACATTTCAAAAGTTAAAATTATTTTTTATTTTTCAATAATGTGATATTCAATTTCAATATTAAAACATTAAATTGTGGCGTAAAGAATATCAATTTTTTTTACCATTTATCTGACACAAGATGTATGTGATACGGGTATGTGCGCACGACATAATATACGATGAGTGGTTTACACGCTCTCTAATGGGACAGGGAGAGTCAACCGATCAAGCACTCTCAGGAAATGTCGACGGTAAGCAATTTCCCAACACCGTGCGCGCCGATATATCACTAGTACCAAGCTAATATTGTCAAGCTAATCAAACTTTGCAAGAACAAATAATTACTGTCTTTCCTATCTAACGTAAATTAACGCAAGTACGACCTGTCCTCTGTATAAACTTTATATATATATATATATATATATATACATATATCTTCCCCTCTTTTTTAGGTTTGTAAAACTATTTTACATACAAATTAAATTTACGATGATATAAAAATCACTAATAAAAATACTCTTTGTCGAATAAAATCTTATATAAATCTTTATTACAAAGAGAGAGATAATTCAAGTGATAAAAAATCTCTCCTTACATTCTTACACGTTTATTACCTTATAATTTAAGATTCTTTATATTAACAAAAAGAAAAAAAAACGGAAAAGCATAAAGGTCGTACGTTTATTAAACATGGAAATAATTTCAGAGAAATAAAATCGCTTCTCCAGTGCATATGCGAATAACTGGCGTGGAGCGAACGATGAAGAACGAAAGGCGCAGCAACTACTCTCGCCGTGCGAATATTGCGCACGGTACCGAGGGATCTAATAGACGTTACGCGCGATCCGATCTTAATTCGATAAAATTGATAGCCGGCCGCCGTCTCTCTCCACCCTGA
Organism: Anoplolepis gracilipes; assembly: GCF_047496725.1. Taxonomy (NCBI): domain Eukaryota; kingdom Metazoa; phylum Arthropoda; class Insecta; order Hymenoptera; family Formicidae; genus Anoplolepis; species Anoplolepis gracilipes. The sequence goes on from NC_132974.1 coordinate 8,014,469, forward strand.
TTGCAAGCAAGCACGATGAGAAAAATAAGAGTACAAAAATGAAAAAGAAAAGAGCGAGAGACGCTCCGTACGGATCGCCCTTGTGCAAGGACAACGCGCGCGGCTTGTTCAGGTTAATTCCCCACGCTTTTTTCCCCCCTGCGCGATATTCCTGCGGCATGCCTGACATTCCTACCTATATCCACCTATTCCTATTAAGGATGTAAATGCGGTAATTTCGCGAGGTAATTACTGGGGGTCGGGATGAAAGTAATGCCTTTGAACGGAGAGGGCTACCAGCGTGGAGTGCCTGCTGCCCACTATGTTACCCTGAAATTACCCTATTGGACGAGACGCCTGAAAGCGCGTTTTCTGAATTAACGTTTCAGACCTCGGCCGAACAGCCTGATTATTAGAGTCGTCATGAGAGCGCCGAGAGATATTCCCCTTGCTTCTCCTTTGATAAGACGTCAAGAAGCCTGCAATTAAGCAACCACGTCTCTCGGCGTTTCATGAGTGACATGCACTTTGAAATTGATAAATCCTCAACGCATCGCCTCTTTTAACCGTACAGAAAGCAGTTTTGATGAAACTTATCACGCATTATTCCCGCAGTAAATACCGTTCAAAACGTACCATCTACATTTCATAAGCAGCGAAATCTCAACGCACGTAATTGAAACTCAAGTAGATTAGATAATGACGATACAGTCGAGATATGCATATGAGATGAACGCATATCTATGGTAAAAACGGAGACAAAGATAGCGATAAAAGAAAATCTGTGCTTTACAAACAACAATGGTTACATTATGTCATAATATAAAATAGATAATATGTTATATATATATATATATTGTCATGATCTTTTTCTTATAATATTGCCGAAATCATAAGAAACCTACAAGTGAATCAGTAGAAAACTATTATCATATTATTATGTTACTCAACACATATGTCGAATAGAACTTTATTATCAAATAACGTTGGAAAAGGTTGGCACTTTTTAAATTAAGAATTAAAGTAGGTACCCAATTATCGAGATATTAAAACAGGATGGAAACGCTAATAATTGTATTTAAAAATGATTTAAGATTGTTTATAAATAATAATTTTTTTACAAATATATATATATATATATATATATATATATATATATCTGGTTTTATATTATTGAATATCATCAACTATATCCTCGAGAGTAAAGTCTGCAAGCATCTCGGTGTCCACGAAGGACACTGTAACTTCCAGAAAGACGCTCGATCGAATTAACTGAAGTACAGCAATTAGAGTATCTTTCCTTTTCTCTCCAGTTATTCGATTTACAGAACATCAGACTCGTCGACGCTTGTTACTCATTAGTCAAGATTAAGGCAAGACAGGTACCGTGTAACGAGGAGCACAAACGCCTCGGAAAACGGAAAGTACGCGAGTGATTACATCTCTTACGAGAAAATTAAAGTCGAGCTAAAGGAAGTATGACAGTTCGCTAGTGCCAGACAACCAGGAAACCACCGGCAGGCACCGTCGGCGAATCGATAGAAGTGACGGCATACAAGGCAAACTCCACGACCGACGACGCCCCACCGCCGCAAAATTGAGTCCATTATCGTCCTGGCCAGGTACCCACCAATACCATCGATATTCGTTTAACGCGTCGTTTCCTTCCCAGAGAGTGACAAACAAGGGTCTGGTGAGAAATATAAAATTTAAGAAGCGGAAGTGAAAAAAAAAAAGTGTCTAAGGTATATCATTTTCCGAAAAAAACACATCGAGAAAAGAGAGGAAAAATCTTGAACATTCCATCGTACCTCTATCGCTTCGAAATCTTGATTTCTCCCAATGGGGCGATATATTTTTAATAAGCAATGATAATAATGCATTAAAACTTTTTGTAACTATGAATTAATAAGAACATATGAAGATACTATGAGAATTAATAAGAATAGAAATTTCTACTACTTTACCTAAACTATATAAATAGATTATGAACCTAAACCGTTATACTGTGGTACTTTTTTTCATTAATAATATAGACTATAACAATCTACTACACTATCGTGAAAAAATATTATATATATAAAAGTATAATATCATATATATAATCTAGTGCATATCGCACATATAACTCGTAAAAAATAACAAAAAAATTATTTGCATTTAAAATAAATTGAGTTGATAGTGTGTAATATATTTGTTGATTTAAAAAAATTACTCTTTTATTTGATTGAACATTCCAAACGAAAAGAAATGTTGCAAACGTAATGACAGAAACTTGCATTCAAGATATACATATAATTTTGATGAGACAATTTTGGATATAGACCACATATTTTCCATTACCTAAATTGCAGAATTATATTTCATAAAAAAAATATATTAGTCAATTTTTTCACAAAAACAAGTACGAATACCGCAGACCAGCAAAAATTGAACAAAGAAAAAAATCGCATTTTATTAAGATCGACAGATGTTGCTGCGTTCTCAAGACGAAGCACTTTGGAATAAACATCAGATGGTCAGCTCTCGCACCTCTCAACCTGAATAACCTACAGACTGGTTATAGCTCGAATCCCTCAGAGTCCTCGTGTTGTTTCTCGCGAAAGTTTACGCGCCATTGGCCACCAATCTTCGGAATGAAACTACCGCTGTTCAGTAGATTCTCAGTGAGGCCGTTTTACGAACAGCGCGTGAAAAAGTAAGTAAGAGCGGCAGGACGAAAAACACGGTCGAAAGAGAGAGAAAGAAAGAGAAAGATCCGGTCGATTGGACGGAATGCGCGACGACTCGCGCGAGACGGCAGTTGCAATTTCTCGAATAATCACATTTACAGTGTGTGTCAAGCTGGCGTCTCATTTCATGGAAACTCATTAATTGTTGAGAGTTCTGACTATATTTTTAATAGTTTAGAGTTGTTGACAGATTAAACAAACAGTTCCATTAAAAAAAAAAAAAAAACATTGCTCGGGACAAACTTGGCGAGACGCCAAGTTCACGCTGCGTCTCACTTTGTCTGCCGACTATTTTTTAAACATTTCTTATTAGATTTTAAGTGCTTAAAAATTTCATAATAGTTTTACAAAAAGTTCTATGTATAAAAATTTATTAGAATATTAATTAAATAAAATAAATTAAATAAATTAAAAATTGTTAAATTAAACACTGGTTATATTTTGATAGTTTTATCAATTTGAAATGAGATTTCGTAATCACGTTATTTTGTAATCACTTTTAATTTTCAAAAAAAGTCTATACATAAAAATTATTAAAATATTAAACAAATTAGATACCTCGAGACCTTAAACATATAAGTACCGAAGTGAAACGCTACTCATATTTCGATAGTTCTATCAATTTTAAGCGAGAATGATTTCGTGTTATTCTGCAACATGTAAATAGAATTCTACACGTAAAAATTATTATAATATTTATTAAACAAATTAGATCATCCGAGACGCTGGATATATAAGTACCAAGGTGAAACGTTGGTCATATTTCGATAGTTCTACTTTACATGAGATTCTGTGTTATTTACAATCACTTCATTTCTAGTGAGTTTTATGCGTAAAAATTATTAGAATATTTATTAAACAAATTAGATTGAACAAGGCATCAAACGTATAAGTACCAAGATGAGACGCTATCGTATTTCGATAGGTCTATCGACTTTAAATGAGATTTCGTGTTATTCTGTAACCAATTTTAATTTCTAGTGAAATTTCTATGCCTATCAATTATTAGAATATTGATTAAACAAATTAAATCGCCTGAGACGCCGGATGCATAACACAAAATCTTTTAATAACATGAAATCTCATTTAAAGTTGACAGTACTCTCGAAAATATGATCAGCATTTCACATCGGTACTTATACATTCGGCGTCTCGGGCGTTCGAATTTGTTTAATTAATATTCTAATAATTTTTACGCACAAAACTTTATGTAGAATTGTTGTAAAACTTTCAAGCACTTAAAATTTAACAGGAAATGATAAAAAAATTGCTGAAGGACAAAATAAAACGCAGTGTAAACTTAACCTCTCATTGTTAGTTTGTCCTGAGCCATTTCTGATTTAATAGTCAAAATTTTTTGTTTAATCTATTAAAATTTCTAGAATAATAATTTTATAATTTTTAATAAAAAATAAAGCCAGAACACTCAACAATTAATAAGTTTCTACAAAGTGAGATGCCAGCACACACACACATACGATTTACACTAGTATTTGATATGTAATAAAATCTGCTGTATGTGTATATCAGTTATTTATATGCTTATCATGTAAATAACAAATTGTAATAATTATAAAAAAATATATACAAAAAATACATTTAATTTTTATTGTATATTTTTGAAATAATTTTTATCGTATTATTAACAAATATTTTTAAATCATAAAATCTCATAAAATAATGATATTTATTATTACTTAAGCGTAACTCATCCGATTGATACCTAATCTAACTCGTCACATAGTGATTAAATGATATAATTAATTAATTAATTATAGACTCACCGATCGTAGTCCGGCTGTTTTTTTCTCGTCTTTAATCCATTCATCTTTCTATCTCAAAGTCCTTTGATTATCGATGATCGATGATCTATCACACATGCAACTAAATCAGTCAATTGTAATCAATTATCATCACTCATAAAAATCGCGATACTTAAAATTCGACAATTGTACGATACTTTTTTCGATACTACCACATTTATTTATGCAGATATTATGAAAAGATAGATGCCGAAAATTAAAACTTACGATACTTGTATCGACATTCACTTTACGCACGACGATGTACATACTTTCGCTCGAATATCGATTATCGATATATATTCACGACACTCGCATAATTATAATAATCACCCGACACTTTTATTCGACACTCCCGACGATATTTATATATGCTAATCTACTCAAGATATTTGTCATATTATTCACTATCACTCGCGACATTAAAACGTACGCATCTGGAAACTTTTATCCGATATTTATTTTCAGCATTCCCGTAATTCGCGTATGATGGCCACTCGACACGAACGTAAAAATGTGTGTTTATATTCGTGATATCGTGATCGTTCAATTGCCATTTGATATCTAGCAGAGACACAGTGTGCGAGAGATTTACACGAATATGACGAATATGATATATACAAGAAATATACAAGAAATCATACGTGATATTTTTATTCAATAATATTATATACGAATATTGCAATTGATTATTATATTATTTTATGAAGGAATATTGCAATTATTTTAATATTTTGATGCACATGTAAATACATCGTTAATAAATAATAAAACAAAGACATAATTTATCATCTTTATAATATGTGCATATACATAATTAATTTATTATAAATGAGTGGAGACACGAGCGTTTCACCTATGTACTTATATATTCAGCATCTCGGACAATCTTGTTTAAAATATTCTAATAATTTTTACACAAACAACTTTTTGTGGAACTCTTAAGCGCTTAAAATCTGATAAGAAATGTTAAAAAAATTGTCAGCGGATAAATTAAAACACAGAGTGAATTTGGCGTCTCAGTTTGTTTCCCTCGAGCTATTTATTTAATAGCCAAAACTATTTGTTTAATCTATCAAGAACTATTAAAAATAAAATCAGAACTCTCAACAATTAATGAGTTTGCACGAAGTCAATTTCACACACACATTTAACATATCCAACGATTTGCGAGCGATAAACCTTTACTTGTATGCTCGCACGCAAATATATTGTATTATACATTGTATTTCATCGCGGTAACCGCCGCGCAACACGATATTACTCTACAAAGTAAATGAGAACAGACCAAGCGGTAACTTACACAGTGACGTTGGGGAAGGACATATCAAGTATATAATGTAATTACGCAGCTGGTAAGAACATACTATCGGTTCAATCTCGCTCCATTGCAAACCAGCGAATCTTTGCCTAATCTTGTCACGTGATTTAATGTGAATACATGTAATTGCTTTAAGGAGAGAGAAATTATCTCGCATACTGAAACGACGCGATGACAAATCTTACGAGAGAGCGACATGAGCAGATATTCTTGCATGGTATTACTATAACGTTAAAGATAAGTTGTTTACAAATATATCTTGGCAAACTACGACGAGTATCGATAAAATATCAATAATTCGATTTCGACGAATCGTGGATGTAAAAAAATGTTTATACGATAAAACCTGACTGATTTGATCATATATATACACGATACAAATCAAAGTACCGTTCGAGTCTCATCTAGAACTGCGAGGACTGATCGCAGGATTAGCAGAAGCAGAAGCTTCCTCTGTCCGTCGATTCCCATCGGTATTGCCGACAATCATTGCTCCCAACGTTTAATCATGTTACATCAGTACGACACTCTGACAATCCTATCAAAGTAACGAGGTGCGCAGGTCGGGATATACGTATACGTACGACGTGGGACTTAAAGTTTCATCGCGATCGATCATTCCTGATTACTCCTCCATACACGACCGCGTGTATACCTCCAACTATCGACAGACCATGTACTTAAGTTCTTATATATGAAAACCCGACTTCGGGCATAGATCAAAGGAAATAATGTACATTAGTAGTGATCGGCATTTACTGTCATATGCTAAACTTCGACCGTCATATTTGACACGAATTTAATTAAACTGATCTATATTCTATCGTAAGATTAAAACTTGAAACTGATTATTTATGTCTATTTGTTATAATCTTGAAATATCGCATTCAATAATTAATTGATTATGTATAATTTTATAAAGCAAATTTAATAAATTGATTTTTTAGAAATTTTGTCTTAAATTGTTAAAAAATTAGCGGATATTATTAGAAATTAATCTATGAATTTTACCAGTCATACAAGTTTAATTTTGGGTCTTATCGGATTATTAATCTGAACGATTTTTCATTTGAATCAATCGTGTAAAAAAATACACTGCGATGAAAAACTAGAAAAATATTATTTCAAATTATTTACATAAAAATATGCCATCAAAAATATTTTAAAATTACAAATATTACAATCAATTTAATAATGCACTATTATCACAAAAGACAATTATATCTAATATTATCGAGAATATTATTGAGATATTTAATATTTGTTATTAGGAATAATTAGTACCTTCTTTCACTACAATTTTTCAATATATATTTTCAGAATAAAAAGTTTTGCGAAAAAAGTCGTTTTTTTCCTTTAGTATAAATGTAGCAATGATGAAGGAAGCGTAAATGAGCGCGCGCAGCGGCCGAGTGAACGAGCGAACTTTAAGACAGCGTAAGGTCAAAAAGCCAGGAAATATTGAGTCTTTCGAAACGTACAACATAGGCATAAGTAGGAATAATGATCTGTGGCAAGATTTACAGTGTGATTCGGTTCTGACTGACTTTTTGCAAATTGTCATTAGCTTTACGATCGCGCTAACGCCGCGGATTTACATGAACCGTACCGTAATAGATCGCGAGGGAGAAGAAGGTGACGATAAATTTCATATTCTACTGCTGGTAGATTCACGGGCTGTCTCACCAACGGAACAGACTTGTAATTTAATGCATGTTTTGCAAGACGTCTCTTTATGCACTTCCTGGGACACGTCCGTACAGCCAATCATGTTTTCACGAAGACGAGGGACGAACGCGTCTCATTATCGTAGTTGTTAGGCCATTTGTTCTATCTTAATGTAACTTCTTTTTGTTTGTGTTTAACGCAATACAGTATGAAAGCTTGATTGAGTACGGTCATAGGTACATGATTATCGTATATAACTCTTGACTACTTAAAAGAGCACATTATTGCCAATAAAGCATCAAAAATATACTAAGATATTCCAAGTCCATTCTCAACTTTTGAGAGTTAGTAAAATTTATGGAGATATGTAAAAAATTACAATAAATTTTTTATATACGCTCAAATGGCAAATGAACTTTTAAAAAACAATTAATTAAAATTTCTTGTTAATTTATAATATTAATTTATGGCAATCGTGTTTTATATTAATTTTTATAATAAATCTATAATATTGTATATATAATATGTATATTCTAAAATATAATAATTTGTAATAATTTAAATAATGTCGTCAAGCATTTTTACTTGTCAATAATTACAAAAAAAAAAAAAAAACAATTTTAGAATTAATAATATAGTGTAAGAAAAAAAACGGAATGCATTCGCAGCAGTCTTTCTATATTATTTTATTTACGGCTTTCGACGCGCGTAATTTCAACGCTTCGTTCGTAATCTGCGGATTTAAAAAATTTGCAAACTCAGCACTGTCGGATGAATTTTCGATATTTCGTTCGAGTATTGTTGCGCGGAACGTTTCATCTCTTCGTGAGAGGGATGGAGCCGCTAATTCCGTAATACATCTGGCTTTACAGTGAATATCCATAGAACCGTGGTACAATTACGAACGAGCAGCATATTTGAATGGCAATCGAAAGTTGGAAATTTAAATCCTTAAAAACAGTTATCAATATTAACCTAGATATGATGGAAAAATGGATCGAGTGATGTTTCGTATGAAAAAAATTGAGCGAATGTTTAAAAAATATTTAGTTCTTTTCATCAATTGATTTCTACATTCTTGATGTTATTCTTATTTGTATTCTAACGCAAATATTAAGAATATATTCAATAAATAATAAATATGTTAATACTATATTTGCAGCTTGCAAAGATTGCAAGTGAGTATTACGTTTCATTTTGTATTCAAATGTATTTTTTCGCGTTATGTGTACGTGAAATATCAAAACGAATTTGTAAAAGGTTTTGCAAAAATTCTGGTAGAAATGCAATAAGAATTAATTTCATCAACAATCCGCGTAATCTATGTATATAATTTTTAAATTTATTTCATATTTTTTTATTTCTATTATTTTTATTTTTATTGTGAAGCAAATTTATGTATACAACTATTATATATTTTACAATTAATATCACACATATATGACAAATTTTAGTGAAATTAGTGAAACATAATTTACGTAATATAACTTTATATCACGATGTTATATAATATTATCATAATGTAGAAAAATCTAAATTTAAAATCTTCAAATACACTACAAAGATATTCTTTCGACTATCTTTTAGCGGCCCTTTTAAGCTCTCATGCTGCTTCGAAAGTGCGTGGGAGAAGCACAGGACCACGCACTAAGATAATTGATGCAAAAACTTACCTTTAGGCGAAGATCACTGACAGTCCAGACGCGGCTCGCATAGTCGTTGGATGCTCCAAGAATAAGGGTGCCCGTCGAATCAAAGTCCACCGACATTACACCGGCGTTGCTGCCGACGAGGATGCCTTTGCTCTCCGATGTATCTGCAACACAATATTCACGTTTTCATATTATTACCTAACGATGTTTGTATTTTAATTCTTCGCGTTTACGTGCCTTTATCAATTACTTTGTTCCTCATTGCAGTTATTACACTCTCTCCCTCTCTCTCTTTTTCCCTCGTGCCTATATAACGTACGTTATATTCTTTGAATATGACTAATTAAATTTATGCCCTGACGGCTTAATTGGTAACGAGCAAGTGCGTTGCGATCCAAAGCACCTCAAAACAGGCAATAGAGAAAGAGATAGAGAAATATAGATAGAAATGAGGAACAGAAAAAGAAAAAGCGCGTGAAACAAAGCCGAGAAATGGATAATGCTTGGAAATCCAGAATAGCAGATTTCGAGTTAAGTGGATATATAACTATACAATAAGAACGGATATTTCATCCAATTTGTAACGAGAGGCGCGGGGGATTAGATTCAAGAGCGTTATAACGTGTGCGATCGCTTCGCTGCAAAACGATTTTGCCGGTAGGCTGGCTTTTACTAGACGAGGCAAGGTCGAATCGTACGTCGCACCGGTCGCGCAAAGTAACCTGTTGATTTGTCATAGTACCTTATTAAGTAAATCGCGACGAACTTTGAGTGAAAAAAATATCTACCGCGAATGCAGAAGCGAAATGACAATGAAACACGCAAGCCTCATAATAAACATTAATTATTTCTCTTATAAATTTTGTATATTTTATTTATATTATGCATCTATTTACCGAATTTGCATGGAATTTTGTTCTTTATTACAAATTAAAAAAGAAGAGTCTCTCTCTCTCTCTCTCTCTCTCTCTCTCTCAATACGAGAATTATATCTTTATTATAAATTAATTAATATATATTATAATATATATGAATTAATACAACTATTATAAAATATCTCTATTATAAATATTAATCTTCTAAGAAAATATTACTTTATCATTACATACGCGTCAAAATTAAAAACAATTATTAATTCCAAATGTATTTCCTGAATCAAAAATTAATTATCGATAAAATCATGTTGTACAATAAATGCAACGTAATGCAGGACAAATTCATTTATGTTGACAAATACACCTAAGTTATTCCGCAGACTTATGTTAATGAACATTTTTATTAGCACTAGCGCGTCCTAAGATTCTTATATCATTCTGACTCACTAGACGATATCAATTTTACGCACGTATAAACTATAATTAGATCATAAAACTATAAGTACGCCATTAACCTGATATATGGGCGCAGGAGGGATCGCATTTCACGAGTTCGAAAGATTCGCTCTTCGTTCATAGTAACGTCCTGCTCGAATCGATAAAACTTTTTATTTCTTAATGATTAGATGAAAAATACTAATTAGAGAACGATAATTACCATGGGTCGGAGTAAAGAAAACTGCAAATATCTTTCGTGGTGAAGACCGCACTAGTTAAACGCGCCAACGATAACTCAAATACGTAAACGCACCTAGATTCGCGCAGGAGGAGAGAGAGAAAAGGGGGCAAAATTTGAATAACATCAGGAGATAAATTTCTGACGGATGAGCCTCTCTTACCGTTTTGCATGCAATACTCACGACTACTATGCGGCTGAGGTGTCGTTTACCCGCGTGAATAGTCCGATTAAACGCATTCTTTCCCTCGCACGCGCTTTCGGCGCCGTGAATGTAATTTACATCCTTCTACCGCGGCGGCAATCGGCCATGTCGGTCGTAATTTGTGGCAACGATGCATGTTCAACTTTGCGCTACAAGTGCTTCGAAGCGTTTGATTGACCAATCAGGATAAAAGGAGCAAGGATCTCTTTGTCTTGAATGGTCAATCAAATACTATCTTGTGGAACACTCCCAACGATTATAATTAAATTGAACTTTCTGAAGAAGCGCGTATCATTATATGTATATATCACAAATTTTATATCATAAAAATATAAAAATAATGTAATACTAATAAAACTTTTTATTCTTTATTTAATCTTAAATACGATTTAAATTCAAACTTTGATATTTGCGCAATATTAATATTGAAAATCAAAAAATTGCGATAAATGATAATTTTATTTTAATACCATATTCCATAATTATATCTATGAAAATTATATTTATTACATTACTTCTACTAAATTATTAATAAAGAGTATTTTAAGAGATGTACAAATAAAGGTCTCTAAAGAATGATAATTTTTAATATTATTAAATATAATTTTATTATTATATTATTAAATATATATTTAATAATATTATTATAATGTTAATGAAATATATGTTCTTTTCTCTCTTTTTATTAATTACCTTTAGTAATGTTCCATAGTTTCACTTTCCTGTCAGCACCACCAGTAGCCAGAATTCTATCAGTAGGTGACCATTTAACAGCATAAACTTCTCCCTCATGGGCACTCTGTAAAGTTTATAAACATTTAATATGAGTGTTAAAAATGTTATATTCAAGTTATTACATAAATGTTATACACTTGTTGTACATTTTTAATGTATGACAATAATATTGTGATAGAAATTAAAAATCTATATTCCAAAGAGAAGTATTTATTTGTTTTATAAATTATATTATTTTATATAAGTATATATATATATATATATATATATATATATATACTTATATATAATGTATATAGATGATTTCTCATTATCATGCTGTATTATGAGTTATGAATAGTTGTTTAACTCATTGTCAAACACAGATAAAAATACTTACATAAATATAAAATGCAAATATTGTAATATAATAATTAATTAAGCCTTAATATTTTGAAAACAAACCGTGCTATGATATAATATATATATATATAGAGTCGTATTTATATTTATACATTCATGTTCAAAGAACATATGTGATGAAAATGCTGTTGCATGTAACCAATTTAGAGTGAAATATAGGTAAAAAATCTGTAACATTATTAATTGAAAGTGAAAGCGCAAAAGAGAAAATTATGAAGCTTTATATAGTTAATTGAGAATAAGATCACAGAAAACATAATGACCTGAGGAACTTTACGGATTATGTTAATAAAAAAAAAGGATTTTATAACATTTAAAATCATAGTTTATCTTAGTTTAATCTCGATAAATTATAATATTATGCAACTTATTCTAACATATACACATTAAATTCTACAAACATTATATTTAGTTGGAACATATTCAAAATTTGATAAAAACTTAATTAATATTATTCTAATGTTACAGATTATTTGTATAATGATGATTATGTGTGTGTGTGTGTGTCAGAGTTGTGTGCACACAAATTACTATATATAAAGAAATATAATTTATAATAAAAAAATAAAATAGTCGCGTTCTTCTCTCTAATATATACAATTAACAGTTTATTATTAGATATAAAACAAGTTAATTAAGTAATAAGTTAATATATATATATATATATATATATATATATATATATAAATAAAATTTTAATTTAATGATTAATTTAATTTAATGATTCTCAACAATAATTACATAAATTTCCACAAAAAACTCATCACCATTTGCTTAAGCATAAGTTCATCTGTTTCTTACAAATAAAGAGCATATACAATTGTTATTCAACTTGATTTTTCAAGATAAAAGTATTATCGTTGTTTAGAATGTGCTATACAAATGTAATAATATATTCACTAAATATAATTCAAATTCTACAATTGGTGTTATATAATCTATTCAGAAGAAAATTTTGTAATTCTATAAACATATAATATTTGAATTTATATTTTTTTGCAAATATCTATAAAAATATCTAAAAAAATTAATATTTAATATAATATAGTTAACGACATTATTGTTATGTTTAATAAGCACAAGCATAATATAAGTACAAAGCCATTCAGATAACAAAATTATAAGCACAGTACGCAACATACACCATTCTTTGACATAATTGACTGTAAAAAAAGAAACAAATAATCCAATATTTATGCAAAAGAAAATACAAGAATATCAAAATAAATTGAGAAAGAAATATATATGTAATTGTCTAAATAAAATATTAATTAAAGTTAGTTATAAAAATTAAATTTTACCTTTATAAATGTAAACATTTATATTATTATAATGTAAATTAATGTAATTATAATGTAATACCTCAATATACACATAAGTGCATATGTACAGACATACATACATACACATACATACATATGTAAGATATTTTAAATTCAACGTACAAATGTTACGGATACTTTTGTTGGCACTGCTGTTGGAAGACCAGCGACTTCTTTTAAACTTAAACGATCGGGACTAACAGGTCGTGTGTCTCGTGCTGCATCTTCTAATTCTTTTTGCATTTTTGCTTGCCTCTTTCTGCAATAATAGCAAATATTGTTTTGAAATGACAAATATATGCATTTAGTAAATACATTAAGTAAATTAAAGTTCAACAAAGTTGCAAAGCTTAAGTCGCAACTTAAAGCATTTATAACGTCAATATATTTTGCAATTTTCATTATATGTTTGTTCGTAAGAAGCTACACTATATATAAAAACAAAACCACATTACTTAAATGAATAATTCTTATAATGCATTTTCTTTTTATTAATTTTATATTAGATAATTTAAAAATATATATTTTGTTTTTTTTTTTTATAATATATACTTACATATTTTTCTCTCAAAATTGTTGTACATGTAATTTTCAGTTTTATTTCTCATTATCAGTAAATATTGTTATAACTGCATTATAAAGTAGATAAAAAAACGAAAATATTTATTTACCTTTTCAAGTTTGTTTTGCATTGGTTATAAATTACAATATAGTAATATTCACATTATATATTATTTTTTATCTTTTATATACATATAAAAGCTTAAAACTAAAAATTCACATTGTTTAGTAATTGTGTATCATTTTTATATTGAATGATCAATCAATATAAATATATAAAATGCATAGTATAAACGTCACCCACATAAAATAGATAAATTATGAGATACCAAGTGCAGTATGTAGTTTTTTTTTGTTAAATTACCAGCCCAAAGCTATTTAACATCAAGCGAAATGTCTTTCATTTTATGAAACTTACCCGAACTTTGACAAGGTATGCATCAAAAAGGCTGTTGGACTCGTAAAACTGAAACGAAAATGTCAAGCAGTGTGTCTAGTGTATAGAGCCCTAAAGTGACTGAATATTGTACTTTCTGTGAAAAACTCAAATTTAATAAATAGTGTGTGTCTATAGTTATCTGTTTATAAATATTAATTATATGTATATACATATACATGTACATATATATACATACATACATGATTTAAGAACAAACTTGAAAAGATTGATCATATATATCGAAATAAGATTACGTTTGAAACCGAAATAAGTATAATATTTTAAAACCGAATGATATTTTAAAGTGTTTTTTAATGAAATAATGTACAATAAAACCCATTTCAAGAAAAGAGAAGGCATTCCATAGACAAGTGGTGCTGAAGAAAGATTTCAGAGAGACAAAAAGATTATATTTAAATACTATCTTTACACAAAACTACACTAACCAGAAACATACAGATATACATATGAATTCTAAATCAACTGCAGAAAAAAATTGGTCAAGCCTTAAAAGCTCTAACTAAGCAAAAATACATTTATTTTATTAGAAAGTCTAAGATTTATAAATTAGTTATATTTAGCATGCAAGACTATGCATATATTTTATCAGATTACACATGAAAGTACCAAAACACTTGCTCAATCGAAATATTCTCATGATAAAGATGATTATTGCTTAGCTATTAGTTTTATATATAAGCACAATCACTATAGAAAAACTATAAAAATCATGCATCATATTATATTTTAATAGTACACAAGTCAAAATTTATTATGATATTTTCTACAATCTGTATTAATAACAAAAAAAAAGGAAGCAATATACATAATTTTAGCAGTAATTCTTTATCTTCTAACATCTAAATTACACAATACTTATTAATATTCATATATGTGTACTCACCTTAAAAAGTTATCATTCTCCTCATTCATTTTTTCTGCATCTCTGGCTTTATATTTTATTAAGCGTTCAATCAGTTGTCGATTTTCTTCCTACAAATTAATAAAGTTTAGATAAATGTTAGCAAACAAAATAAATAAACACCTACAAATAACTAATCAAACTTGTTTTAATTAGTATAAAAAAAATATACAGTATACAATTTTATTAAATGTTTATGACATAATAAAAAAAAAATTATGTATCATATACCTGTGTTTTTCTAAGCTTTTCCTCTAAAGATGCAAAAGCAAGTTGCAAGGCCTGATGTTCATCTTTGAGCATCTGATTAATACTTTCTATTTCTTTTTCTCTACCAAGGCATTTAGTTATTTCTAAACGTAAGTTGACATTAGCTTCCAAACTTTCTGCAAGACTGAAAAGAGGCAAATTATAAAATAGATTTATAAGAAATATACATGTATAGATAATTAATTTACCTGATTTCCTTTGCTTGAAGTTCTTTTGTTATTTCTTGCAATTTGTTATTGAGATCTACTATTTGTTGCGTATGTTCTCCTTTTCTCTTATGTAACATCGCCAATTCTTCTGCTTGTTTTAAAAGTCTTGCTTCAAGATCTGGATTTCCACCTGTACCGATACTGCCATTGGCTGCCTCACGACGAAGAGTTTCATTTGCAATTGTTAACTGCATATTTGTATTTCGCAATGTGTTTGCACTTTCAAATAACCTATTATCTGTAAAACAGAAGTATCGTAAAGTTAATTTACAAAATTAAATTGAAAAAAAAGATCTTGTGTAAGCTATATATAACAGAAATTTTTGTATTCGAGATTAGAAAGGTACAAAATAAATAAATAAAAAAATATAGGATCTGTTAATGGACATTAACCTATAGATTAAATCCAATCAAGCAAGACATATGGTAACAACAAAATACTGTACAGCAACTATTGTTATATCCGAAATAAGACATAGTGATACCTGCATTAAATCAACATGAAATTACAGGTATAAAACTTACGTAGGCTAATGAGATCCGCAAAACAATTGGTTTGCGATCTGTTTCTTTCGCGTAGTTGCGAAATTAAATCTTTCCGCCAGCTGATGTCCTCCCGAGCGACGAGCGATACGCCTGCTTCGTTCGAGGTCATTTTTTTCCGACTGATTCGTATGGTGCTTAAAAATAAGTAATTACTATGGATTTAACCTTAATCGGAACCGTTTCGACAAGAAGGCTATAAACAACGATACAACAATCGTCACTTCATGATAAAGCCCTTTTTCACAGCAATGAATAACTTTGCCCGATAAAGGATTACATTCGAGCATCAATCAATACATGACATTTGAATATCTCATAAAAATCACATGACATTGCTGCATTAGCGCAAATATTTTTAATTATGAAAATAGCTATTCTAACCTAAACGTGTATAGGTGTACCAAACACTACGGCTGTGCTACTTTGAAATCTTTGAAATTGTCGTGCTATCGATACTACGTCACCAGTAACAATCGACATTGCGATATATCGATATCACTGATAGATTAGTCGAAAGATCTGTTCTCATCTGTTCTTTCTAGTTGCACTCGGTACCCGCTACTTTTCCATTACTCGACAGCTTCTCAGCATTTATCTAATGTCAATAATAAAATGTTAATGTATTAAATACAGCTAAAGTAAAGACGTAAATTTTTTTCTTAAATTTCTGTACGATTTAACATGTGTCATATAAAATGTTCGGTGTAAATGAGCAATAAAGTTGACTGCAGTTGATGAAGAAGATTCCGTCTAATGTATATTCAAAATTATGATTTATTATTTGTATCAGAGATTTATATATTGACAAACAGAAAAGAGCTGCATTTATTATCAAGAGGTATGTATTATACGGTTTGTTAAGGATTAAAATAATGTAATAATAATATAAGTTAATAAGAAGTAGTATTATATATCTGTGTTTAGGTTATGTTAGATTTTAAAGGAATAAAAATAGAAGAAATTTAAAAATAAAATTATATACACGATCATAAAGAATGATTATAATATAATATTAATATAATCAGCATATTTGGATGGTAGAAGTCAGAATAATTTCTGGTATAAATAACTTTATATGAAAATATATATAACAATTACATGTTTGCATTTATAAGAAATATATGAAACTTGGTAAAATTTGGTCACTTGGTAAAAAGTCAAAACAATGAAAACAATTCAATCAAGATAATAAAATCAAGATAATGAAAAATCAAAACAAAAATAGCAAGAAATGTTACTGTAATAAACATGATATTTTGTATAAGTCACTAAGGAGGTAATTTGGTATTAATTTTATAGATCTATATTATGCTTATTAAAACTTTTTAACATTATAATTACATAATGCTATATATTTTTTTACATAATACAGTGTATATAATAGTTACAACACATACATAGGCATATACAACATACAAGCTGAATATATCATATATATATGTTATACAATAAAAATTTTTTAATACTGTATATCTAATATTTATATATTAATTTTAGAAAAACGTTTAAATTAAATAATAAAGTATGGGAAATAATATATAATATAAAGACTAGAAAATACCAACTACGTAATAGGAACCTATTTATGAAAAGTACTTTTGATGAATACATTATTTATTCAGTACTTAATACTGATGTTAATATGTCTCAAGGAGTAGCAGCAAGTACGGTAAGAACAAGTTATTAAGATATATTTCACTCTTCTTTAAACAATGAATATAATTTTCAATTATTTAGATGATGTATTATTTATCTCAAATGTTTCTATAAACTTAATGATTTAAAATATAATTTAACTTTAAAGTTTAATATATTTATTTGTAGATAGCACTTAGCATACTTGCACTCTATAATCAATTAATAGCAGATCGAGCGAAAAATCTTTACATTAAACAATGGGAAAAATCTGGGTGAGATTAAATGAATGTTAAATTTTTATTCTATTCTTTTGTAATCTACTCATTTTTTTACATTTAATGCCAATGTGTTTTTAACATAGCCTAACAAAAGAAATTTAAATGTTTCTTTCTTAACATATATCATAATAATACATATATTCTTTAATAATATTTATAGAGAAAATATAATTGTTTTACGAGGATACAATCATAAACATTTAAGATATTTGGAAAGAGAAGCGGAATTTGCGGCTCTCGGTAAACATGTTCTCTATCACCGATGGTACCAGAACCGTTTAATATTAGCACTATCGGTATTTGGGCGAAAGAGAGAACTTGAAGATCTCTTCGACGGACTTTATCAATTATGATAATAGTAAGTAAACATTTCTTTAACAATTTCTAAATCAACTTAAAATTATTTTTTTTAATTTATGAATTTTAATAACAATGCGTTAATTACATACGAAAGACGATATCTTTATACAATTAAGTCAAAATAGAACGTGATATCAATGCGTTTTTGTACACAGTAGTTATATAACAGCATATTTATTTTATTCATCCTACTCTTCTACATTGGCAGCTGATGCTTGATACTGTTCATAGATAGGTATAATTTATGTTTACAGAAATATTCTATTATTTATAGTGGAATTTATAATATCATTTATTTTATATTAAATGAAGGAATTCTCCGTTTCGAGTATAAAGAAAGCGATTTATCGTATAAGAAGAATATGAAAGAAATACTCATTCTGTCTCGCTTGGTATTGCAAAGAATTTACCGATTGTGTTTTTTAGAGAAGACGATACCTCAATCGCGCAGAGGGTTTGAAGAGTATCCTCCCTAGATTAAGGGCGCGTTACGCACACTCGGCGAGCGGGCAATGAAGGAAGTAAAGGACACGTTTAAGCGCAAAAGGTTGCGTGTAAAGAGAGGCAAGAGGCGAGAGGCAGGCGCCACGCCCGCCCCTCCATGCACAGGGCGGCCGCAGAGGGGGCGTCAGAGGAGAACGGCTGGCGCAGCCGCCCGCCGCGTTTTATGCAACCAGTCTTGCTTCGGAGCGAGCGAATCTACTGCTCCGGCCTTTGACAGACGGGGTAGCGTGTGCAGTGCCATCGGTATTGTCCGTCGTCGTCCGTCGGCCGTCTCTTAGCCGTATCGTGCGTACGATTGGTAACGTGCGTGCTCGCGGCTCTCTGGCGAAAATATACCGGTCCTATAATCCGGTTTCTCGCCGCGTATTTAAGACAGGTCGCGACGGGGCCTACACCTCCACGAGAGCCTGACATAATATCATACATCGTATCTGTTTTTCTGTGCGCGCTGATTTTGCCGGCGTGACGAGCGAGCCGAACGAGCCAAACTAACCGAACGAGCGGATTTAGCGTGCCTTGAACGGCGACGAGGCGGTGTCGGCTGTACCCAATATCGTATCGCTTCGCACAGAGTTGCGCCGCACGTACGATTCACGATCGCACCCTATAGTGGTACGGTGTGGGCTCGTGGTCCGCCAACGAAGTGTCAGTGCAACGACGGTCGGTTGGTGTGCTGACACACAGGTGCATTATCCACGACTGTCGACTGTGTGTGCGTGCGTGCATATGTGCGTGACGTGTGCGTAAAGGCAAGAGACCCACGGTGAGCGCGTGAGATAAAGAGAGAGGGACGAGGCAACAGCGATGCGGCCGTGAATCCTTGATACGTGGCTGCGCTCACGCCGCGCGTATTCCGCGCGACACAATACGAATACAACGATAACGATAACGACGACGACAACGACGACGGCGACGACGGCGACGACGGCGACGACGACGACGACGGCGACGACGACGACGACGACGACGACGACGACGACGACGACGACATCGGCCGGGAGATTACGGCTGGAGCGACAGAGAGAGGCGCGTATTCGCACGCGCTGCCAATTGTCACGCATTCGCGTAACTGCGACGCGTCTTTTGACAGGTTCCTAGCTCGGTCGACTTTTTCGACCTCTTCCTCGTCGTCACTATGGCGGACGACGAGGTTCTCTTCGACGATGTTTACGAGCTCTGCGAGATTATCGGCAAGTGAGTACGAGAATCCCAGAGAGAAAGAGTGAGTGAGAAAAAGAGAGCGTGAGAGTCTACGATAGATAGAGAGGGATGTAAGGATGTACTGCGTGAGAGAGAAAGCGTGATGCGATTGGATGAACGGCGGTGGGCGGAGGTACTTGAGTGTGTTGATCGTATGCGTCAGTGTGTGCATGCGTTACCCGCGCGTCTGCGCGTATGTGGATTCGTTGAATAGAGGGATAATGCCTATGTACATACATGCATAGAGAACTCATACATAGTCGGTGTGATACAGAACGAGTGAGTAACGATGCATAGAGTAGGGGAAAAAGATGCTAGTCGAGTGAGGAAAACGAGTCGGACGTCGCATGTGCAAGTTCCTGTCTGCTTCCAGTTTCCACCTTCGTCGAATTCTATCTAGTAACTCGACTCGCCACCCATGCTTGCTTAGCAAATAAAATTGTATCGTTTCGCCTTTTGTTTTTACACTATATAGTACAGTTAAATATGTATGACCCTATTTGGTTTATAATTTTTTATAAATCAATCTCGGTATATTTGAAATATTAATATGTTAATGTTTTGTTACATAATAATTCAAAAGCGATATGTCTTTATTGTGATATTAAATCTCTCAGACTTGAATTTAACATGTTTATTATAAAATTATTAAATTTTAAAATATAAGTTTTGATTACAAATTTAAGTTAAATAATAATATACAAAATTGATATAATACACTTGTTTTAATAAGATTCGGTTGGGTTACATCTCTTTCGGAATAAACGGCTTAGTTGGTAACAGCTCATTCGTTTATCAGGTTTGCTCGTCAATAGATCAATAGATCAATAGATCAATAGATTTATTTAGACTCTTACGTGTTCAAGTTTTTTCTAATTCGTCCAAGAAACAAGATTATTACCAATAGAAAAATAAAAATATTAAAATAATATTTCTACAAAAGTAGAGTGAGAAATGTATAAATGGTTGAAAAATATAATAATTAAACTAGCAATAAATATCATAATTATCTAAAACTCGAAGAAAAAAAATTCTGAAGAATTATAAGTTTTTTTAATATGATAGTCGTTGGGGATATTTATAAATCTTTACATCGTATCTGTTCAGAAATCTAACACATAAAGGGCCTTAAAGATAAATTTATAAAGAGGTTGTATCCATATTGATTTATAAAGTGTCCCAAAGAATAGATAAGGGAATTTATATATGTAGTCACAATTTTTTTTAAAACAAGTAAAAAACTTTTCAACATTTGTTTACAAAAATTTTAAACATTTAATAAAATAAAATATATGTGTAATATAATATACATTATTTGATATTTTAGTCGAAATGGATATTGTGATTATGTATATGTCAAATAATATTATAAATTTACTACATGTAAAATAATACTACAAATATACAAAAATTAATTTTCTACAAGAATACAATAATCATCTATTGATATACGAGCTAAAGATAACGCAAAATCATAAAGATGTATTTTTTATTGTTGAGAGATTAAAAATTTACTTAACGATTTAATACAATTCGAAACTTTTAATACAAGTTTTGGGTACCTATGTTAGTAATGATCAATTCCATTGGAACGGTTTATTTAATCTGCTGGAAGACTCGAAAAGCAGAGATTGCTGTCACAGAAACGCAATTTCGTTTGTATCGGAAGCCAATACTTGATTTATCATTCAATTGGCTAACCTTCATGCCAAAATAATACACGTCACCAGCTGTGACTAAAATACATATCACAAAGGCGTAGCTATTTGATGATCATCGACTTATGACTTAAATTTATTCTCAGTCTCAACTATTTATAGCTTGCAATTATCGTGTTTCTATAAACAGTACACGGCAGTTTGTCTTACACTTTCTTCATTTAAATACCATACAATTTTTGGGTTTATATTTGATTAAATAACTCTAATTAATTTATTTTTTTAAACAATAAGCAAGTATGTTATATAATTAATATGAAGCGTGTGTATATATAGAAATTAATCGGAGTTAACATTTTTGAAAAATAAAAAAAACTATTTTTTTATATATTACTTAATATTTAAAAAAATATATGAAAGGAATATATATAATTCAGAAAGATTTTAATATTTATATAGGTCGCACAATTGTTATTAAAAATACATAAATTTTTTTTAAAACAAACATTTATAAAATTAAAATCTCGTTATATTTTTTAGTACTCTCAGTATATTGTTAGACGTACGTTATCATCTCAATCCTGTGTATGACATATAAATTTACATTATCTTAACGTTAACGATGTGTTCTATTTTAAGTTTTGTCCTTGTATGGTAATAGATTTTCTCGCGACTAAAGAGAAATAAGTGGTATGCATTATTCGTAATATCCTTGTGATAAAGGCTATTTATTAAGACACACTTAATCGATCATTTGGTATTTATCTAAATTTATCGATATTCGAATATTATGATTTCGACTAAAAACTTTGATAGAACAATATTAATATTGCGTTTTCCATGGTGCATTTAAAATGGCAAACTTATGAGTTAAATTATGTTCCCAAAGAAAATTAATTAGAAGAAAATATAAAATACATTTTAATATTTCTCTTCTAAGAGAACATTTTTTAAAAATTATAATTAATTAGACATATAATAACGAATGTTTCTTTGTCAAGCAAATTTGTAATTATTTGATTGTATGTACAAATCAATTTGTCGCTAGGTTGTTTTATTTTTAGTTTTGTTGTACATATTTAAATTATTAGAAACACTTTTTTCTATAAATTAGTGTAAAAACATTTCGACGAAGACAGTTTAAAGATCTATATACATATGTACTTACATAAGGGCTGCAATCAATTATACTCTGTAAAGCGTTATCAAGAAATGCATTCTTTGTTCGTTACAGTTAATTAAAGTTGCACAGTTGACGCTCTTTTCTTCGTCAATTAAACTTAAATGCTGTAAGGTATATATTTCGCACAAACGGTTCTTTTAAAGTCTTCCTTTCAATTGAATGTTATAATGTTTTGTTCAATACTTACAATGTTCCAAAGCGCAAATATAACAGTGACATTTTTTATTTCTAATTTACTTCGTAACTTTTGAAAAATGTATCGTTTTCTCTAAAAGTCAATATCAGTCTTAACATCATGTCTTTTATAATACAGTCTTATATAATACATTATTTCAACTCAAATAAATATTTAGTATATATTGTTAGTTTTTCGTAGGAAACAATGTTTATGAAAAATTATATATATACATTATAAGTATATTCATTTTTCCTTGATTATCTTTTATATTATTATAATTAATACCAAATTCATAATTATAACTTTCTAAATTATATTACCAATAATATTGTAATTTTTATGAAACTGAGAAAAATAAAAATAAATAAAGACTGTCTGCGCGCAGTACTAAATATATCATGAAGATAAAGATATTAATATTACATATCTGTTTCTATATACAAATATTATATCAGTTAATAAATAAAAATCAATTGTCTCTCTTGGAAGTTGCTGTGGAAATAGAAAGGGAATTATCGAATGCATATACAGAATTTCTCGATGCTTTTATGACGTTTCTCCATCTCGCTGGAGAGCGAAAGCACCGAGAAATCCTCGGAACGTTCCGACAGTTTTAAATCTCGATGCGGACACGTACAAGGCGAGATACGAGGCGGCACGCTCTGTTTTTACGATTCTCGTTCTACTTTTCATTTCTCTCGTACAAACTCTCGGTCGGTAGATCTTATATACATGTTGTATACATATATTCTTCAAAAAAACGGAATAAATTCTCATCGGTGGAATTTGTCCTTGAATTTAATTGCACGATCTGACTTTATATGTTAAATTCTTTTTAAATAGCAGAGTTACATTATACCCTTGGCTTGCTATCGAACAATATTGTTTTATGCAAATAATGACATTACGACAAATATCAGTGTGCGCAATAATTTAATTAAAAAACGAAAAATTTTAATTAATAATAAAAGTGGTAATTGGTGTCTCAATCATATAAAAATCATTATGGTGTTATATTTTAGAAGAATATCGACAAATATGGAAGAAGAGAGCGAAAGTTCGTTTTTATAGTATTTTAAACAAAAATAACAATTTGCATTTATTAACTTATTTGATATTTTATTTTCAAATTAATATTTAAATCGCATTTAGCTGGAAAATTGCGTTCTATTTTAGCGTGTAATAGCGTTTATCGTGATATAAATCGCCACATGCACCCTAAATTAAACTTTATACATGTATAAAATAATTGCATTTTTTATTATAAAAAATATTAAATTACAGATTAAACTGTAAACATTTTTATTATTACCACAAAATTGTTTTAAGATATAATAATTATATGCCATGATTTTTTGTTTAATACTTCATTCATTAATGTCATTAAAAACATCCTAAGAAGCAGAAAACTACAAATATATTGCTTCTTTAACATTTGCCATTATTTTTATTATTTACATTGCATTATTTTTTTAGTGTAATTTTAACTGTTTTATTAATATATATGAAAATATATAGATAAATATGTATGGAACAAATAGTTTCTACTAATAGTCTTGTGTTCTGAGATATATATATATTATTTATAGCACGTGTATATAATGTCTGATTTAATACGTACATAATCTGATATATACATTCAAAATATTATATTTTAGTAATCTGACTTATTTTTAAAAAAGTTTTCGTCAAACTTTTTCTCTTCTCTATACCTATACAATCACTTCATCCTTAGTCTGTAAAAATGTGTAGTATTTCTTGCTGGAAAAAGTTTTCTTGCAAAGTTATGTCACAGATATATCCGCCTTAAATCTTTAACTTTTTGAAATAAAGCTTGTTTTATGTTATTGAGACAAAGCTTGTCTCGAATTTGCATATAATTTCTCAACATTTTCTAGTAACATGTCACACGATAATTTATTCAAGCGATTCATGTTTTAGCACATGAGAATAATGTTTCCAAAGCAATGATAAAACGTAGATAAGAAGTTGCTACAGTTACTATAATTTATGTCTACATGCTATTACTATAATAATTTACTGTTCTTAAGACGCTATGTATTATTGTTGGAATTTGGCCAATCGACATATAGATCACTGCAGCCTAATATTATTTATGTAAACTTTGTCCGATTTCCTATTACGCTGAATCTAAATATACTTGCAGTTAATTAAATTTATCAAGATAAGTCGATCTACCATTGTGTCTATAATATAATATTAAGTGTGCAACAACACTGTTCAATATTTATTTCAAAAATATTGAAATGCAATATATTTCGACAAAATGTTATCCATAACTTATTAACGTCTGTATATTCACAGCATTTTAAATACACAAACATACGTTGTTTTCCTGTTATCGACACCTCGCTCGAAGATAAAGTATCTGATTGGTATGTTCAGTATCGTAAAGTGTCGTTACTTCGACTTACAGAAATATGTGTTGACCATACATTTGTGCCAGACGTATATCATTCCATTCTATATACATTGTATAGTAGTGTAATGTCGCAGTTTGTTTCTACATTGGCAAACTCTCTTTCAGTCAAACTATTTACATTAGTTTTCTTATACATATACGCTCTTAAATAAGAAATATTTCAAATATACATAAATCTAAAGTCAATTTACCACGATTACAAATTTTACTCTTTCGTACTTCTAAGATACGATTAGACAGAATCAAGTGTCATATTAGAATACTGATTACATCGAGCACGGGTACCATAGGCACCGTCTTTCGTAGATCAGCGATGCTGCAGGCATAAGAGATGCCAGCCGTAATATTGCGAGGTCTCCAATTCAACCACTTGATTTTCTCGCTGATATCCATGCAGAGGTATATATCGTCGGTAACCGACTTGACGAACGGATCGTTGAGACCTACAAACGCAGTACCCCGCTTGCTCAATGGATCGTAGATGACTTTCCAATAGAACTTGGGTGCGGGGACGATTGCACCCTCGGCATACAGGTGTACGGGCTGCTGTTTGCCACGAATGTCCTCCATGGTCATCTGACCGTGCACCCCCGTGTAAACGTCGAGATCCAAACGGCGGCTGGCAGCGAAGCGCCTGACGCTGTCCTCTAGTGAATTCCAATTACCACCGTTAAAGGACTGCCACTGAGGCGCAGTATTTAAGTACCAAAAAGTTGCCCGCTGCAGAGCGCCGTAAATGAAGTCCGCTTTAGCCGCCATATGACCGCGAGAGAGGAATTGCACCGACCTTTTCAATCGTTCTTGAGCCAACTTAGTTGAATTTAAAATTCTAGCGAGCGTGTTTAATTGGGTTTCGAATTTATATAGATAATCCATATCTATTCCAGGATAAAATCCTCCCGTTAAAAATCTGGACGGTCTGAAGCATACAATCATCAGCCAAGTATAATTAGTATTATTTTTTATGAGTAGTATGAGTATTATTTTACTAATATGAGCAGTATACATTTTCCTTTGGGCGATTACATTTCAATACATATATAATCAAAATGATAGAAAAGAGATAAAAGAGAAAGTTATATCGTATATTAATTTGAACGCAATTAATAATTTTTTATAATCTCTTTTAATTATTTTGTATATTTTATCTGACTTTTAATATGTTGTTTCTTATGTGCGTAGACTTTTCGATTTTCGTTTGCCATTATAATATTATTTATCTTTTTTAAATTTTCTTGACCTTCGTTTTCTTTAACTCGCGATATCACAGGATATTTATTTATTTTATTTAACATTTTATTTTACATTTTGCTTTGTTTTATAATTTTCACTTTAATTTTATGATTTTAATTTCATTAATGTGAGGTCAACATGATTTATTATTTTATGTTATTTTTGATATTTATATTTATATAATATGTATATTTTATGTAATGATTTAATATGTGTACGTCACCAAGAAAACTCTGAAGTAAAGAGGATCGAAATGTTTGGCAATGTAATAAGTTTTTAAATATGAATGTTGAATATAAACCCGCTCTTATGTCAGTTGTTTGGCTCTATTTTTGACTTTTATTCTAACTTGTTTAGATAATTTTTATAATAATTTGTTATCATAGGAGCCTATACGAATTTTGTATTTTATTTTATTTTATTTAATATCATAAATCGATCAGCGAAATGTTCGTCTATTAGAAAGTCTTACCTAGGATAGCTTCTTTGATAACTTCCGATCATTTTTGACATCTTGAACTTTGTATAGTATGTCGTATATGTTTTGTCGTCGCGACATAATTCAATAGTGCGGATGAAAGTGCCGCTCACGTTGAAACCAATCTCGATGGGACTATGTCTGTCAAGGCAAGGTGGCGAGTCCATGTACTTGGCATAATGCTGGGGATGAGATTTGCAAACTAAGAATGAGAAATTGTGGCGAGCTTCATTCACGTCAAACACTTTATCCTTTACGCAAATTGCTTTGGCCTCATTACCCCAACTTCTGTTTTTGAGGTAATTGTCTTTGCCTGGGCATGCTAAGTAAATGGAGTTGTCTGTTGATATACTTAACGTTCCATTATCATCATCTGGATACCAAATGGTTGCATTTTTGACGGTCTGCTTTAAGAGCAATGGTTGAGGCTCCTTAAGATCGCCCATGTTGTACTTTGTAGAGATCGCACAATCGGCATCTGAGAATCATTATCATAAATAGTAGTA
Source organism: Anoplolepis gracilipes (assembly GCF_047496725.1). Taxonomy (NCBI): domain Eukaryota; kingdom Metazoa; phylum Arthropoda; class Insecta; order Hymenoptera; family Formicidae; genus Anoplolepis; species Anoplolepis gracilipes. The sequence goes on from NC_132974.1 coordinate 8,042,444, forward strand.
TATTTCTATAAATCGATATTCGTGTGAACAATTTGCACAGCGATATTATGAAATATATAATCGAATAATTTACCAGCGTTATACACGATCACCGAAGAGATATACGAGAGAAGTGCAATGACTGCCAACATGTCTGTATTTGAGTAATCGTACAGTTAAAACCTGTTTCCCTCTCTTTGATCGATTTTATACTCACTGACCAGTTATATACCTATCCTACAATCTGTGATGAAATGTTGATTTGATTATCAGTTGTCGTGAGATAACATTATTTACTCACAAATCATATTTGTACAAATCCGTTATGCAAAAAGCTATTAAAATAGATATAGATAAACTTTGCCCATATTTCAAACCGGTCTTTTATGAAAAATAATGCATTAATTTGATGCACATTTAAGGAGTATGTAAATAATAATGAAATAATGCACATATAATGTAATGATGCTGCTATAAAATATTAATTAACAAATACCGTTGTTTATTATAACATATTATTAATGTATAGATATCTCTTATTCGCTGAAGTGGCTGAATCCGGCAAACTTAAGATCTATATCATACACAAGTTAATATATTACGTAAGGACTATGCATACAATAAATTCATATAACCTATGAAATCCGCTATAAATCGTATTGATGGAAAAATGAGTAAAACTTCATTAACGTTTTATGAATTGATATCGAGATTTATAATATAATGCAGGTATTTCTCAGATTATAATGATAGATATTTCTTTAATAGTCTTGAAGTGGATTTTTTTCATGAATATTCGATTATGTAAAACCATTTTTCTTTCAAAACTTTTAACATTTAACGTTATATATCCTTATAAATGTATAATTTTTATATAAAAATTTTGTTTTTATTAAATTTATTTCTTTTTTGTTAAATTTATTTAGAATTCGAGCCACTAAAGTATTGCTTTTAACGATGTTTAAAACACATTTTTAACGATATTTTAAAATACATAAACCTATTATTTTTTTCTTATTAATATCTTTATATATTTTTTTAAAGATTGTTTATAAATTCATTGAATTTTTAATTGATAAGAAAAGCTATTGAAATACATTTTGTGTATTTCAGACTTATTAAATATTTTTTTTAACTTTAAATGTATTTAATATCGCATGCGACAAATATTTGAAATTATTTCCTTGTGTTTATTTTTATTTTTAATATCTAAATAATTAAAAAAATCTAGCAAGAATGCGGTATTGTATATATCAGTCCATATGAGTTCAAAAAGAGGAGGAAGATTTATTATATTTGCAATCAGTCAAATTATTCGGCATTGACAGTAACAGAAAAACTCAATGTCATGATTGTTTTACTATTGATTCTAAAGTTGTCATTGATATCATAAATTGATATCATACTATTATCGATTTACTTTTGCATTTTGATATCTTATGCAAATTTATGTACATGTAAATTTCACTCTTTTGCAATTGCAGCTATTATATTGCAGGGGCATATTAAATTGTCTGAATCAAGAGAATGCTTGATTAGATTCATTTGAATATATTCTAACTAATGCGCACGCACATACAAATATCGACATAATAAGATAATATGGTAAATGCATACAAATAATGATATCAATTAATATACGTTAATATAAATATCATTATAAATATTATTAAATTAAAGTATCCATAATTTTAAGATTTAATCTTTTAAGAAAAATTATCATAAATTTTATGAATTATCACATTATCCGATGGAAAATTGATGAAATTGATATAAGTCTCATTAAACTTTAAGTCTAACTTCAAATAATGAGCGATTTATAATGAGGATGCATAGAAGAGAGAATCTAATATCAGTACAATAGTGGTTTTAGTTTAAACAGAACTGACAAGAAGAACGAGTAATTGCCGCTTATGCACCGCATTTCGGTTATCCGTAGCATATGTGATTCGTACATGTCGATAAGAATAACTGCAGAAACTGCGAATGGTATAAAAGCGACTGAATAGTCTGATGAGAGTTGTCGACATAAAAGACGATATTTCAGCAAGTTAAGCGAACCCTTGAATATCTCACGAGCAGTGTTAGAAACATTATTTATTCCTGGCTTTCACTAACAATTCCATTTAATAGTCTAAAATCTCCATTCCTTTTCTTTTCTTTATGTCAAAGTTTAAAAGTGTTCGTTATATAAATATAATATTTGTAAATACGATTACACGTTTCAATTAACTTATTAATTGACGATGAATCTATCAAGTAATATATACATATATCTATATTTTTTAAATCTAAATTATTGATTATTATTATTAATAACATTTCGAATTATTAAGTTATTAAGAATGATTAATTTTATATATAAAATATTTTTAATTATATTTTCATATATAAAATTTATATTTAAATATATTAAATATTTTATTACTTTATATTTTACATATAGAACAGATTTTTTACATATTTTTCACATATTTTATTATTTTATATTTTATATATAGAACAGATTTTTCACAATTAATTTATTATTGTTTATACTGTTGTTTGTTATACAACAAAGAAAAATTAAATTAAAAATGACGAATTTTATAATTAGAAATTTGTAAGAGAAAAGAAGATGTTTCTCTTTCTCTCTCTCTCCCTCTCTCTCTTTTTCTCTTCTCTCTTTCTCTTTCTCTCTATTTTTAATAGCTTCTTTATAGTATAAAAATTAAAAAGAGATAAAGACATCGCGGAAACAACTTGCTTTCTTTTTAATGTAACATCGTCGTTTTACGGTTAAAATGTAACGTATGTAATCTAAATTTTATAATAGCTATGCTATGTGACTCGAATACTTTGTAAATGAATGAAGTATGCAAGATGGAATGTTAATTTCGAACAGGCGTATCATGACATTACATACTTTCGAATTTATTGCTATATAGCAATAAATTCGTAAACAAGTGTCCGAGATCCAATTATGATGAATTTGAAGCCTACTAAACAATGACAATAAGAGAAAACTTTTACGTCGCGTAAGTAAATCGGCATTAAAATGTTCATAATTTGCTTCTAAATTAAATTATAATATGTAAGAGCAATCTGTTACACATAATTACAAAATATATTACAACACATAAAATTATGATATTTATACATTCAACAGAGCTATCAAACTAATATATAAAATATTAAAACATGATATGATTTTTTGTGTTTTCTATTTCATGTGTATTTGGAATTACATATTATTTAGAAATAAAATATATTTTTTATATATTTTTAATTCTACGGAGAACAATCTTTTCCAATTGTTAATGAACTATAAATTATGTAATAAATCAGCATTTTCAATGCAACATCTAATCAATGGTATGCTATATTTAATTTAATTATAGTTTCGAGGTAAACGATATGCTATCATTCATTTGAAATTTCAAACAACTAATTGTCGCTTTGAAAATCAAAATTCTGTATGAAAACTTAGGCGTTTGCATCTATGAAACGCTCAGAACACTTTCAACATACATAACTTGTATCAATTGAAGAGGGCAAAGTTCAATTACGACAGATTCGAGATCTAATTTACAATAGAAGGTTAAATAGAGTACCGTTTGACAATGATGAGAACTCGTTCACTAATAGACTTAACTTTACTAATGCACGTTTAAAAAAAAAGAAATATTATTTATATACATAAAGATAAAATATGATACTTAACGAAATGAAAATATTAACAATCAATAGGTTAATTTTATTTACATTTTTATTAAATATAGTTATTAAAAAAAAAAAAAATAGATAAGAATATGTATAATAATTCTAATTAAAGAAATAAAAAATTTTTGAAGGATATTCTTTTTAAAAAAATCAGTTTTGAATGTAGGTCGCGATAGTATTTGACCCTTTTCGAAAGTGACGAGATGTCAATAACTTCTCATAAAAGGCGGATTATGCTGCCAATCGCTTTATGAAGATCTTGAGGCACTCAAGAGCCGTCTTGTTAGAGAGCTTTTAACAACGAAAAACGGAGGTTACATGTATAGCTCGTTCACGGCTTAATAGCTTGTATGCATATGTATCTGTGTGTTACAAGAGAAGATTTATATAGGCACTTTAAAGAACTGCATTGCATTGATTTTATTAACTTAAGATTATTGTATCGAGAAATATAAAAGTAATAGTAAATGCACAATACAATTACATAACTATAATTTTCATAAGAAAATAATATAAACATTTATTAATATATGAAAGCCAAGATGTAATCAGTTACAGTTGATATTATTAATTTATTATATATTCAAAATAATGTTACAATATATATAATTGTGACTAATTGTAATTATATCTAATTTATAATTTGAATATTGAAATATTTTGACTTGATATTATTTTCATAAATTAGGATTATGTGTTCGTAAATATGAAAATATTTACATAACATATATAGACATTATTTCATACATTTAAAAAAAATACACAATTATGTATGAATGTATATAAAACATTTACAAATTATTACTTAAATATATATATATATATATATATATATATATATATATATATATATATATATAAATAGATAATTTTCATAATTTAATAACCTATTTTCTAAATTTAAAATAATTAATGTTTGTGTTAAATAATTATTATGAAAATAATATATAACAATGATACTAAATGCAATCGTCATTATATCACACAATTACAGTTTATTATCAGAAGTTAAAATTAGAAATAATAAAGAGATAGAAATATTAAAAATATTTAATAACATTAATTTTTTGAAAGAAAAGTTAATAATAATGACTAAATATATAATAAATAATATTTAATATTAATTCAATAATAATAAAATAACTTTTAAGAAAAAAAATTAATTATACAGTTGTCTGTTACTCTGCTAAATGCCTCTTACTAAATTATAAAATTAAAAACTCATTAAAATTTTATTATTCAAGATATTTGACTAGCTTTAAATAGTTTAATAGGTTTTTATTACATATTTCGAAAATATCCGCTCACACATATATCGATTAAAGTAGAAGATAAAATTAGCTTTTTAAATGTCGGAACAAATAATGTAAAGAATAGAAAAAGAGAGATTTCTAACAATAAAAATCTAAAGCACAAACATACATACAGAGATATCGCATAGACGAGACTTTATATAATTTATTTTATATTTAATAATTCATATATGTAAAAGTCCTCAATGTGATAATGTATTGTCACTATACGAACCACAGGTACAGGTACGGATGTTTATGTAAGATGCTATATGCATGACATTGTGGGTTTTCACGAATTCCATGAATGCGTGCATGGTTATCATTCGATGGATAATCGAGACCGTTATCGAGTTTAACCCCTAAATATAGGTCTGATCATATGACCTACTCATGTTCCTATACACCACGCACATTCTCAAAGACTGCTCGTTCACAGATTATCTTGTATAGAGAACAGAGAGAGATTATTAGACAAATACCCCTTCCTTTCTCTATTATTTACATATGTAATATCGATATTTCGATATTTAGAAATTGAATTGTCCGTATGTATGTGAAAACTAACAAATATTTTAAATATAAATATAATCACGTATATTTTGTTTCTTCAATTCTTAAGGTACAAGTTGAAAAACATTTTTTGAAAAATATTGGCGAAGATATTTATCTCAATGTTTATCTCAATCTTTATCTAATTAGTCTTTGAACAGCAAAATAAACTGGTTCAGTTTATGCAAAATTAACATTAATTTACGCATAGATATAATTATATATATTAATTTTTCTTAGCAGTTATTTATGCTTTTAAGAAATAATTATTTTGTTGAATTAATATTGTTTATCTTATCTATATAAAGGAACAATAAATATTTTGAAAAATTAAAAATATTGTATATTTATCAATAAAAATCTTCATAAAAATTTCTATGTTAGAAATATTATTTTTATACTGAATCATTCATTTGCCTTAAATTATTTTTTAAAATAGTTTCATATTTTTTTCTTTTCTGTAATTTGTAATAAATTCAAATTTTTCTAATTTCTTCAACGAACTATGACCTACATTGACATTTCCTTTTTCTATATTTTCTTATATTTAATGTAAAAACTCCTGTAAAATTTACATCTAGATGCATAGTATGGATGCAAAGGTAGTACGTCAAAATTAGTACATGCATGCGTAGGAAAAATGGAGAGTCACAGCGCACGCGACATTTAAAAATGGCGTTAGGTCACCGGAAGGACGTGACCTTGGTCTATAAAATGATGTCAAAGAAATCTCAAGATTAATCCTTTAACACCGGAAACTTCAACATTTTACAACATCTTTATAAGCTTCAAGGATTTTATTTGTTAATATGTTAAAATAAGCTATATAAACTTCATACTTTATTTTTAGTAGACATTGAATCTTATAAATAAAAACTCGCTAAAAGAAGAAGAGATATTAATTAAAACATAATTATAATAAATAGATATTAATTAAAACATAAATTATACAAGAAATAAATTTTCGAAGTGATCATTTTTTACATGATAAATATAAAAAAGAAATTAAAAACCTCTTTTCTTTCTAATACATAAAATTTATTTCTCTCTTTTGTTAAATATTAAATATTATGTAATGTCTAATCTTATCTCTGGTTATTGATCCGTCTTCTATTCGATCTGCGAGTTGTCCTGACAACGCGCGTAATTCGTATTCAAGTAACTTCCGCAAGTGTAATTATTAGTGTTGACGCCTCGCCGCATTGTTGCAGGGGACCATTCAGCGTCGTTCGGAAATGCATTCACCGTCACACCGGGCAGATTTTCGCTGTAAAAATCGTCGATGTGGCAAAGTTCACTTCTAGTCCTGGACTTAGCACTGCAGGTGAGTATATATAGTGAATAATAATATAGTGAATAATAAATGTAAGGGACACCGAAAAAGAAATCTGAAACTGTCTTTCTCTGATTTCGAATTTTGAACACATACAAACGTAGAGAGAGAGAGAGAGAGAGAGAGAAAGAAACTCTAAAATAAAGAAATTGTATTGGACATATATTTTTGTAGCATTAACAGAATATTTTGTGATGCATGTTCTTCACACTTTATTAAATTCATATATTTTTTATAATTTTTGTAAAAATCAATTGAGAGAGAGAGGAAAAGAAAGAGAGAGAAAAAGAAAGTAATTATAAAGTGTTTTTAATATTATTTCACTTCTATGGTTACGTTCCAAAACGTCTTTTTCGAAAAAAATTTTACTCGAAATATACATGTAACGTATATTATATTATATTATATTGAGTAAAATTTTCCTCAGAGAAGACGTTTTTGGAACGTAACCTATATAAATATATATATATATATATAAAGATTTTCACTATATTTGGCTGTTTTTATTAAATAAAAAGATTAATTTTACTTTAGAGGACTATTTCAATTCTTCATTACTCAATTAGATACATAAAGGAAATGTATATTTCATCTTTTGAATTTTTATTTTACATACATCTACAATTTCATCGAAATAAGGAAGAAACAGTTTTTACTATTTCTTTGCAAATACCCTACCATTAATTTTCGCTGAATGTTCGACAACAAGATCTATATTCCCTTATCCGCGTACCTGACAACACGCATTTCCCCAATACTGTGCGATCAACTGAACGTGGATTCAAGTCATGAATCGATGCGAAAGCCATTGTGCGATTGGAAAGGCGGACCTACACATTTTTCGGGGGTTTAACCCAACATACCAACTGACAGCTCCAGACGATATACTAGGACTATTATTTCAAAATCGATTTTTTTCTAATCAAGTGTACTTTTCTAGAAATAAAATCAATATTTAATTTTTACATACACGAAATTAGCATACAAGAAATTTTTAAGACCGTACAATAACTCCTTATCGAAATACCTGGAAATATATGTGAACAGTTTGATATTTTGTTCCTTTTACGAAAGATAATTATATACATATAACTATATATTATACGTATAACTATGTACATATAAGGCAAAATATTTGTTTCGCTCAAAGATATTGTAGAATATTATATAATTTTTTTTATAAATTTAATTACTACGTTGTGTGAAATAGTATAGCATAAATTTGTGCTAAGTTTTGTTAAGAAAGTTAACATTATTAAGTTAATATTATTAATTAGTTATATTAATTACAGTTATTATATAATTACAGTTTTAATTAGTTAAAGAATTTATGGATAAAGTTTGGTCATTTTATATATTTCTATATTGAATTTTTAACAATGATGATAACAAAGATAATTAATGCATATTTAGTGAATAGTTTATATTATAACAAATTTACGCCTTAATAATTGCGTCTTGGCTTTTATTTTCTTCTGCTTAGAATCATTATTAATGATTATTAATTAATAAATTGATTTAAGACGATATAAATAATATTTACTTTTTATGCTTACTATAGAATTATATATAAATTAAAATATTATATATATTATATAGAATTTTACACAAATAAATGTATTTTTTATAAATATAATTTTTTAAACAGTTTTCAAACGTTTGCAAAGCTACGATATAAATGTGAATGTTAAATCTTAAATGTAAGTCTTTGTTTAAAATTATTGCGATTGATTCCATTCTATTATATTCTGATTTAATACAAAACTGAAAGATACAAGCGCTTCTGTTATTGCAACAGGCTTTCGTAGCTTTGTCTGAAACTGCAGATTTTATTGCAGTTCATTGTAGTTCAATGCAGATACGGCATCTAAATTGACTCCAGTAAAAACGATCTGCGAAATGAAGTTTTTATATCCGATCGAGTATATGGTATTTAAATCTAGTTTCGTTTAACTGAAATAGGTTTAAAATAAATTCTTTTTTTTTTTTTTTTTTTTTTAATATTTGAATGAAAGTTTTGGTAATCCGAATAAAGTATTTGTTGTTTCTTTTTCAAATATTGCTTTCGTTTTTAATTTTTTATTGTTCTTGTAAATTTATGTGTTTGTAATCAATGATATTAATTTCCTACTCAATAGGTAACATTATATAATAATGAAATTTGAGGTATTAGCTAGTTGATATTTATTCGACAAATAAATTATATTAGTATAATTATTTGATATGTGTGTTAATAATTTTTTATATGTTTCTTTAATGTTAATTTTTGAATATTTATATTTTTCTTATTTAAACATTTTTTATTAAAAATTTTTAAATCTTAAATTTTTTAATGTAAATTTTTCTTGATAATTTCTTGATTTGTGTATAAAAATCTACCAAAGTAAAATTAGTTTAAAATAGTCATGGTTTGCAAAAATCTATGTATTAGTGTAAAATAATTCGTATAAAGAATAAGATTTTACTAACTCAGCGATTACAATTCATGCGATGATTTATGTGCGAAAACTTGCTAGAGGTTACATCAACATTTTATTTGTTTTAGATTTGAAACGAGAAGCTACAATATGCCATATGTTGAAACATCCACATATTGTGGAGCTGCTGGAAACCTATAGTTCCGAGGGCATGTTATATATGGTATTTGAATAGTAAGTATGCGAATAATAATTTTGATAACCATATTTCATTATTTAGAAAGCACATACTGTAATATATAATACATAATAACAAATATATTTATACATATCTATATTCTCAACGTTTATTTACTTTATCTAACAATAAGTCGGCATAATAAAGCAATCTTATAGGCCTTTTAAGATAAAAGTAAAAACAAGCAGCATAGATTATTTTAATTATATGCTTTTAATCATGAACACTAGTTTTTATTCTATTTTTTAACGATTTTTAAACAAAAGGCGTTAATTCTCGTCCTTCATATGTCAACAAGCCTATTATTTCTTGGCCGTCTTTTTGGCGTAATTTTATTTTTAAACTAGTTGAATATTACGCTCTCAATATACAAGATGAAAAAGCATCATGCAGTTTTCGAAAATAAAAGACTCGGCAAAATAAATACATGACATTTCTTTAATAGCTCTATCTTTACTCGGGAAAGGCACGTTTTCCATTTAGTTGTTTGCTATCTGTTATAACGTTTTACTATAGCTCACTATAATTGGATATACATATCCGAGGTACTCTTGAAATAATCTACGCTATCGGATAAGATATAGTTACAATTTTTAATAGACTCGATGCTCTAAACGTTTTTAACGATATGTATTTAAATAATAAGACACTCAAGTGTACTCTATTACTTTAGTTTAATGAGATATTTTCCTTTTTCTATAAGAAATTGTAACAATTAATATTTTGCTATTGTTAATATACGATTGATTACACAATATACATATATTTTTATTAATAATTTTAGAAATTAGTTAGTTTTAGAAAATAATTAGTTTTATAAATTTAAAATGAGTACTATAAATTGTATGTTTAAATTTGATCATATTTGATATAAATAGAATATTAATTAAATTATTAATTTAATTATTAATATAATATATAATAAATAAAAATAAATAAAAAATAAAAGTTAGGGAGAGGAAAAACACTTTAAAGAAGATCTTTTTATTACATCACACCTGTACCGTACTATTACCGTTCCTGTTTTAATAACTTGGCTCTTTTTCAGTATGGATGGCTCCGATTTATGCTTCGAGGTGGTAAGACGAGCAACTGCTGGATTCGTATACAGTGAGGCAGTTGCTAGGTAAGAAAATTCATTATATCTATCATCGTGCACACGCTTACACGCACGTACATGTGTACACATACTTATCCACTCACTTATTTTCTCACCATATATATACACACACACACACACACACACACATATTGAACGCATTGTGACATCGTGAATCCACAACATAGCAGTACATTCATAAACATTATCTAAAGACTAGCATCGTTTATTTTGAACGTAATACGATGTATACAAAAACAGATCTCTGATCTTAAACATTCCAACAACACAATGATAAATATTAATTATATATTTTTTATAATTTATCATGTTTTTTAAAAACAATTTAAGAATTTATGTAAAAAAGTTTACATATAAATTAATAAAAGGTTACAATATTATTCTTAATAAACTATTATTTTTAGAGTTTATTTTATATATATGTATATATGTGTGGTTATATTAAAAATTGTTTTAATCTATTTATTAATTTTGTACCTAGGCAAGAGAATTTTGATAAATTAATTGCTCTGTCTCTCTGAGTTGCTTGAAGCTTGTAGTGAAATGTGATTATCGTTTGTATGTTACATCTCGATATAATACAAACGCAGATTCTCTCGAGAGAGAATCCTCCCTGGCGCGTAATAAATCCCTGTCTCGATAAATCCTTGACTGCAATCCATTAGGTTTGCTATACTCATTTATGTCACGCTTGAATTAGTACTACTCTTCACCTCGGAAGGATCCTATTAAAACTTGTCACAAATATATTGATGTTGTATCATTCATGCTATGAAGAAGATAATTATAAACTAATGTATAATTAAGATATGACTAATATGGCAAAAATAATATAATTCAAAAAAATAATGTTTAAATATAAAAACGGATTTCACTTTTCCATTATTTCATTATAAAAATAGATTCAGAGTATATATATTGCAAATTACAATATATGTTTAAATACATTTATATATTTAAATTTAAATATATTCAAACTAATAGATATACTATTATTATAAGAATATGTATTCTCCAGGATTAAAGTAAAAAATCTTTTGAAATCTTTACTTTCTTTTGTCTTGAAACATGTTTTCATGTTTTTACAATCTATTTCTGAGTCAACAATATTTCATCGCTTAATATCGTATGCCAAATACACGAACATTATATATTCACATGTAGCAAAAGTGCTTGAAAGATCGTATCAAAGTCTACTCTTTGATTGATACAATAAAAACACGACGAATGTACTAGAAGAACTGCATTATTCTTGTGTATACGGTATATTTTTAATATTTTTATCATCTCCTAACTATATATATTGTCATCGATATCTTGTTTTTATTAGACTGCATTTCTTTTTTATATATTATAAAAAAATATATAAAAATGTCAAGAGTTAGTTAGCTATATATTATATATATATATATATGTAGCCATAATTATTTTAAATAATAATTTGAAAATACACACAAATAATATTATTAATAATCTTTTATTTTACTTTTTAAATTATAAATTGCAATTTTGGATTTATTCTATTATCAATGTTCATTATCTTTTACATTAACTGTCACATAGAATTGTTGAAAGATTCAAGGATTTTGCGATGTAAAATTACATGGCGTAACGAGGCGTACTTTAATTGCTCTACTTAAATTCTGGGTAAAAAAACTCGCTTCTTGTGTCGTCAAAATGCTCGCTCCTCGTACTGCTTTCGCTATCGTTCTCCAATGTTAGGATACACTGTTTTGACGTGCAGGTGCAAGTGCCGGCACCTAAGAAAACTGTACTTTCTTTTACAGTCACTACATGCGACAGATCCTTGAAGCGTTGCGTTACTGCCACGAGAACGACATTATTCATCGTGACCTGAAGCCGCAGTGCGCCCTTCTAGCTGGCAAGGAAAATTCCGCCCCGGTGAAGCTGCGCGGCTTCGGAGTCGCCGTACAACTCCCGACCTCGCAGTCCAATGGCGTTGGTACGTTCATACCTTTTTCTAATTCATTTACTTTTTTTTTCGCGATCTATTTTAAGTGGTATTTTACATGACATAGAGATTCGCTTAGAAAATACCGCACAACGTCAGCTCTGAGATGGTCGACCTCGCTATTATTAACAATATTCTACCAACTCAGCAGTTCTGTGTGCAATTATTATCATAAAATTAATATCTTTATTTTTTTCTGTCTGTATATATTTATCATACTTTAATTGGAAAAGCTTGAAATTATTGATTTCACTTTATTCCTATTTCTAGGCAAATAATATTAAATCTGTTTTTTGAATGGAGTTTCGCAGATTTAAAAAAAAAATGTGAATATTTTATACTGAACAAGAAAGAGAGAGAGAGAGAGAGAGAGAGAGAGAGAGAGAGAGAGAGAGAGAGAGAGAGAGACGGAAAGGGAAAAAGGGAGAGAGGGAAAGAGAGAGAGAGAGAGAGGGAGAGCAAAAGAGAGAAAAATAAACATATTTTTATGAAAAATATAACTTAAAAGATATTATTATTATTACTATTAACTAAAAAATATATCACGTATTTTTGTAAAATTAAATATAGTTAATTTTAAAATAATCTATTGATTTGTTTGAAATACTTTAACGGCAAATATATAAATAATGTTTTTGATGAGTATGATTCAAAATTTAAGAATCTGCAATAGTTCAAATATTGTATTGAATAAGTATCAATTAAATCGTAGTAATGACAAACATTGCTTGAACTGAAGCATATAATTGTCGAAGTGTAAAAGAGAGAGTTTAATAAAAAAAAAGGCTATCCAAATTCTCGAACCACTCCGCGCGTCCTCTTCTATTCTTTATTTTATGATATAGTATACAAGAGCTGACGTCGTGCTGCTTTTAGCGCGACAGCATTAAGATTAATAAATTTTGCGTAATATTTTTAAGTGGAGTCGGCGCTAGTAGACGCGAAAATAGGACAAAAAACGATATTATGAACGATATTACTATGAACAATGCAAAAAAAAATACAAAGTAAATGTAATTTTTCCCAGGATTAATAGCTTTTATACAACAGGAATATAACAATTTTTGTATTATTACCTTTTATAACAGCAAGATGTTATTTAACGGGAGAATCTATAAATAACGCGAGTATATTTAAATTCTACTTAAGTTGTGATATTTTATGCGAAAAAATAGACTGAAAGAATAAAAGAATCAAAATTCATAAGCTGACGCCGACACCATTTTTATGTTAAACAAGATATATGTTAACATATATATTTTTAAGTATAATTATATACATACGCTTAATCTGATTACATTTGAAAGGCATTATTCAATGCGTATATGCCTATTGTTAAGACAATTTGCTGGTAAACATTCGTATGTATCGAAGATATGTATATACACATATATATACATATGTAGTAATAAAAGTAAAATTAACATTATTAATATAATTAATAAAATCATATATATATATATAATTTTATTAATTATATTAATGATGTTAATGTTACTTTCATTACTCCAATACGTTTGAAGTATTAATTATAAAAAATTGTTTATGTGCAAATAAATCTTTAAGGTAAATTTTATTAAATTACTGATTGATTTTTAATGTAAAAGTATATTTAAGAAAATTTATCAGAGAGATTAATCGATTTACCAAATTATACAAATTATTTAAGAAATTATTTTGCATCACGTACTTAATGATTTGTTGACAGAGAAATTCTTCTTTAGAAATAAATTTTTTAATTAAATACGAAATGATAAATATACTTAGATATTATTTTAACGACATGATATATCAAAATTTTTTGATAGATTGATAAAGCTTAAGATAGATTGATCAACAACTAATTTGGAAAAGTTAAAGAATTAAATATATGCGATTTTTAAATAATATTCTTGATTTGACGAAAAGATTATATAATACATATAAAGTAATTGTGTATATCTTTTGGATGTGATAAGTGAGTGTATTCTTTATCAATATGTATATCATGCATATATGTATATACATTTAATTTATTCTCGTAGCAACGTGATGAGCTTTTGTATTTATTTATTCAAAATTTAAAGGAAAAAATTGAGTTTTTTCGCAGAAACTATATATACATATATATAGCTATATGTAGTGTGTCGCGTTTGCCAACATATTTAAAATAATAATTTATTGATACAATCCAGTTTTGATTTTATTTCCTTACGTGAAACAAAATACATATTTTATGAAATATATTTCATGCTTTTTTTTCAATTGATTGTGTGCTATGTATCCGAAAACATTAAATCGTTAACTTCTCTCTTTCTCTTTCTCTCGCTCTCTCTTTTTGTTGACACTTAGCTAAATTCAATGTGACAACTAGTTCAATGAATGTTGTTTAGTTGCACGGTCTCTTTTTCACATATGACACTGAAAGGAATGAGGTGTAAAATATTCAGTTACAAGAGGCGACTGAGCACGTCTTTATACAGAAATTATTACCGAGGGTGTATACCAACGCGTCTGTAGATAAATATGATTAAGTTCTCATAGAATAAATTATGCTGCTTGTGTCTTTTGAGGAAATTTTCTCCTACATGTTATCGCTGTCAATGAAGATATAATAACTCTCACAATGTCAGGACGCTAATAATGTTAACGAATGAGGGCAAAAAACTCTACCAAAAGCGCATTGAATATTGCCTCTTCAGAATTTGTAATTCAAATTTCTGTCTTTTTTCTATTTCTTTTTCGTTTTTTTTTTTACCGACGATACAATGTTCCTAGCTCTCATCAAGCGTCACTTCAAAGACACTCGTTGTTTTTATATAGTTTTTTTTTTTGAATGCCCTACTCTGCGATTATTGGCTGGCTTGGTCGATGATTGGCAAATCACATTCAAAAAATTTCTCGATGTTCGATGTGCAGAATGCAACGGCTTTTATCGGATTTCTTCCCTATGACAACCGTGATGCTCTCTTTTCTGATCAGCCGCAATCGATTGATGTCTATGCATTTTTTTATAATCTTTCACTGCTTTAATATCGCATGGTTCCACAATAAGTAGATGCGCTTATTATTAGCGACACTCGTAGATACTATTTTATAGATTGCTATATATCTCGGACTAATTTTAAATTTTCTTTGCGTGAGCAACGCAATATTATTATTATGTATTTTCAAGATTAGATTTATCTATCTATTTTCAAGATTAGATCTTCCTAATAGCCATGCGATATTAAAGCGTCTTTAATTTGGAAGTAAATTTCTTTTCTATCCTATAATTATGTTATTTGTATTAATATTGGTTAATTAAGTTATTAATATTAGAACGATGATAGCATCGCGTATAAGTCCCATCGCCGTTAAGAGCTGTTGATAAAACGCACGTTATTAAGAGACCACTCTAAATAACATTTTTATTTTCATTTTATTCGTTTTATATAATTAATATTTAATCGAGAATAAAATGATAAAAAACTATAGTTATTGAAAGTTGTACATTTATTGTAGAACAATACAATAAATAGTTAATAGTACAATGAAGGATTATGACATTATCTCTCTTATTAAGTAAACTTCTTAATTGCATTGAGATGTTGCCATGAAAAAATATGATAATAATCGCGAATTTAGTGACTTTAAATATACACACTTTTATACGATAGAAATAGAAAGTCAATTGGAAGTTCCATCAGTTGATAGTAAAAATATAATAAGAATTTTTATCTGATTATTAAGTTGTATTTTAATTATCTTCTTGTTTCGCTAAGACATTACTCTATTATACTCAGATATTAATCTTCTTTATCTTTACGATTATCACTTTTGCTTTTCTCAGTTTGAAAGTAATTTGGCATTCTGAAAGTAGACTAATATTCTAAATATAGGCCAGACATCGACTGGAAAACTGTCGTGTTAATTAAAACGTTCAACTTTTTACATATAAATATCTTTTACATATAAATTTTGCAAACGAGTCAGCTTTTCGCTGTCGGGATTGAATCACTTTTAGATAAAGAATTTCTGGTAACGCGATTAGATACGTATAACATTGCTGTGCGATGTCTCTTGTAATGCTTATTTCTGGAGAAGTTGATATTTCTTTTCTGACGTTTTATATGCGTAAGATATCATTAAATTCGTATTTGACATTCTTTTCGCAGAGAATGATAATAAAATGCGTATCAATGAGTTTTCTCTTTTAAATATTTTACCGCGGATTGAATTAGGCAGTAACAGCGCGAGAAAAGCGCGTCGTCTGATTACACACTGATAACTTGAAATTTGATTTGAATGAATACAGCATGTTACACGACCGAGTATCGGCAGTGTCTGAGCCCAAAGGGGCAGCTCTACTTGAAGGCCGACAGCGAGGGTAAGCCTGATCTAACCTTTAATTATTACTTCCGCAGGAGCCTTGTCACCTCACGCCATATATATATATATATATATATATATATATATATATATATATATATATATATCACACATACACAAATATTATCCACAAATATTGTATTATGCTACACATTTTAATATATCCCTGTACTTATATCACTACCAAATCACTATACTCTAGAAGCTGCCACTGCTTGCTTGCTCGCTTTACGCGTTTTACTTTGACTTGACTCATACTTTATTATATATATATATATATACACACACATACGATTTAACTAATATAATATTAATAATATTAATATTTACATAAATATATATATTTACATTTCCGCGGATGAATCTGGTTTAGAAATTTATTAAAGATTCTCTCGCAAACTATATATAATATTTATTATTAGGTAGCAGACTTGGCTTAGATATGATTCTTCAACAATATATATATCTGAAAGTAGGATTAATTGCGATTTCATACGTATATCGTCTCTCATTATCAATAATAATGATTCATCTTCGCTTAAAAATAGTAATTGTATTTTTATATAAATATTGCAGCCTCATTCTTAATGATTATTATTGAAAACTCATTCTGACATATTTTTCTATATTAGGATAATCGTCGTAAAATCTGGTTTTTGAAACACCGGCGATTGATTGATAATTTCTAAAATGTTGCATTAAAAATGTATTCTTTTTTTTACGAATTAAAATAAACTAATTCTAACACACCTTATATACTAACAGGATTATACGCATATTATTTTATTTATATGTATACTTACGATACAAATAAACTCATACAGACACATCGCGGAGGTACGCCACAAGCTCAACATTTTATATACCAATAGACGCACACATACCACTAGAGAATCGAGTCGAGAGTCAATCAATAAGTGAACCAGTCGATCTCTCGCACTTTGATCTACCTGAATTCTTTGATAAAAGTAACAAATCACCCAACAGCCACAGGTCTGTCTTCCTCTACGAATAACTGCGTTGACGATAAAGAGTATTTTATCGTCCGTGAAAATAAGTCGCGCATGGTGCGAAATTATCGTGACGATAACAATCCTTCTCCTTTCTCTCTGTGTTCTTTCGCTAGGCCTGATCTCCCCGAGCTGCAATTTTCCTTTTGAGGACCTGACCGACGCCGAGGATTCGCTAGTGAGCGACACGGAGGACAATATCGGTATCCATATGCCTGACACATCTACATAACATCTACATAACTTATGATTTACCACAATCGGGGGTAGAAACGAGAAAGTATCTTCTCTCTAAAAGAATTTATCTCTCTTTATGCGTCCTTGAATGTAGTGCCGCGTCCTTATATAACTGTGATCGTAAAATACTATTAAGAGTTACTTCTATCAACGACAAGGCCAGACACGTACAGGGTGTTCCATATAACTTGTCTTGCTCACACATATGTATTTCGAGGATAAGAGAAATATTTTAGTATATATATATAAACATTTTGAGATAAAATCAAGGATGTTATATGTTAAAATATATATTTTCTAAGTGTGATTGTTACTTGTAATATTTTTTACCATTAACAATTACATTTGCGATGGAATTATTTTATGTGGAGTATCCTGTAGGAAAAAAAAGATACACGTGATAAGTTCGAGTCTGGCAAAACAACAGTAGTATATTTCAGCGAGAAATGACATCGAGTTCATTTTCGTGAAGCATGCGTAGCATTCTGTGATTATCGAGCGATCGATCAATCTTGTTTCGGGGTTACTCTCACTTAAGACATAGTTGACGTTCTACCCCCATGTGTGGTATGGTTATGTTAGTTTGAGAACGTCTAGTGTCTGTATAGACACTCGACCTACGTGCGATAGCGTATTCCTGTAATATCGTTGTGCAGGTCGCGTAGTAACATTCGTTGTGCCATCCAGAGGAAGCGAGTGATAAAGTAACTCCTTCCTCTTTTCTCTATTCCCACCCCTTACATCGTCCGCGTGTATGATTTGTAACGCGCGAATGACACAAGCTCTGCTTCATCGTTGTAGGATTGGGATAAATTTCTGACAGAATTGAAGGGTTCGTTACGAGATTTGTCGTTACATTATTTTATTTCATCGATACTAAAAAAAATAGTTTGTACTTCTTTGTATCGAGTATCACTTTTTTTTATTTATATATATAGATTTTTAATAAATGGTATTTAAAAAAGTCTATCCAAGAATTTTTGTTCTTTAGTCATTGCTGGTCTCTCTAGATTTACTCTGAAAATTAAAAATCATTTTTTCAATTATTTCGGTTAATTCAATCTCTAGTACAGAATTCAGAGATTAGCTTTGTTTAAAAAAAAAAAGAGAAAAAAATAGAATGTTGAGAAAAAATAAACACGGACATGTTATTTGCAATAATTAAATTTAGATAATAAATTTTTAATTTAAATTTTCTTTGTGTTTATCCACAATGCATTCAAATTAAATTGCTCGAATTGATTGTATTCGCAATATAATGAATACACATTTTATAATAAATAGTGGCCTGATTATTTCAAATAACATTCTGTATGTACGTTTAAAAAAGAGGACGTAAAATTAAGAAAAGAAAAAAAGAAAAAATAGAGCGTGTTCTAATGAAAACAATAGAGACAGAAAAATATAGAAATTCGAGTTTTATTTTATATGACAAATAAATTACATGATTCGATATATGGATAAGACACATAGAATTAAGAGAGAGATTTATAATAAGATACACATATTTATTAATATTATGTAATCAATAAATGCTATATAACTATGAATCTATTATTAGTAATATAATATGAATTATGAAAAATAATAAAAAAACAGTTATCGTTTCCGAGAGAAGGTTCTGTTGTCCTAATTTCGTAATTATATAATTTTTTATATTTGTAATAATTATATTTTAGTTACGCGTAATAAACCCTTCAAATCGGTTTACCTTTATTTAAGTCTGGACTAATTGCCCACATAATTTGGGCTTGTCTATGTCGTTATTGTTCGTAGCGGTAGACTAGCCTGTGTATCTATGTATGTGTCTGTCTATTTGTATGCCGCTTTGTGTTTGTCTTTCATCACTTATCGATGACAAATTGAAACTAGTCGCCACGTCAGAGAGAGGCAAGATTATTTTGTTGCGAGTGTCTGTGAAACGTGTTTACAACGAGAAAGACAAACGCGATGGAATCTAAACAACGTTTTCATTGAAGAGATATTGTATATTATACATTACGTGTTGAAATGAAACTAGGATATTCAGATATACATCTTAATTAATATAAAATATATTTAGAATTACTATTGCGCGCGTAACTACTTGTTCATTAAAAATAATATTATATAAAAATGAATTAATTTCGCCAAAACATTACGATATAACACTTTGCATGATTTTAAATTGATATTTTATGTATTCACATTCCTTGCACCATTATGACAAGCAAATTATTACGAAATGTCATGTCTATTTCTCATAATGAAGAAGTTACGTTATAAATATCATCTTAACGATCTCTTTTTTCATGAAACTCGATAATCTGGAGTGACAAGTGTGCAATGTTACCGTATTTATTACGTATCACGTGTCTGATGAAACAAGATACTCTATTCATAACATTGCGCAAAAATACAATCTTTGTTCTTTTAATTGAAGTCAAAGCTCAGTGACATTAATTCAGAAACATCATATCAGTGACATTTTATTCAGTATGATTTGTTTCTGAGTTTTTATTAAAAGATTTTATTTACTTAAAAAGGCAACATAGCTCTAATAATATGTTCTCTAATATATTTGATTTATATATATATATATATATATATATATATATATATATATAAGTCAAGTTTAGAGAGAAAAAAATTAAATTATCAAATTATTATCTCATATTATTGGAGGTATGTTATCTTTTTAAGTATATATATATGTATATATATATATATATATATATATATATATATACATATATATATACACACATATATAAAAGTCACGCAAAAAGTAATTAATAATTTAGATCCAATATTGATAAGAATTGAGTTTATTATTTTCAACATTAGATATCTGCTAACAATAAGACAAATCTAAAAAAAGATCTATATATTAAAACTAAATTAAGACTAAATTTCAATAACTTATATACATTTTTTAAATCTATTTTTCTCTTCAACAATTCAAACTTTTTTTTTCAATTGAGAATTGTAAGTACTGATAAGAGTGTTTTGATATTTTTATTAGTAAAAAAAATCTGTTTTTAAAATATCATTAGATCATTTTTAAGTGTCTTACATAAACATTATGTTCTATATAAACATTTATGTTAAAACAAGTAAAGTTATTTTATGAAAATTTGTACAATTTTGTTTATTTATTAAAAAATAGGGTATCATAAATTTGTTGTGAACTTACTTTTTGTTAAAAATTAGGATTAAGTTTATGGAATATTGTATTACAAGTCATCTCTTTCTCATAATAAATCATGCAATACATTTGGAAAAAAATTTATTGAGATTAGGGGAAACATAACTTAAAAAAGATATATATATTGTACAATTATCAACCATTGCATTGACGGAAACGAGTTAATTAGTAACATAAATTGTTAATATAAGAAACTTGGATTTTTCAATAAATAAAACAAAATATTATTTTAATTTGTATTTTTATATGTATATTATCATAATATTTGTGCAATTAATATTTTTAATTCAACATTTTATTTTAATAAATAAATTGCGTATATGTTTATATTTTAGTATGTTTTATTTATAGTATGTTTTAGTCAAAATGAACTTTTTTGTATACGGCAGAAATTTCAAAGCCACTCGTGCATCATTTTACACATATAAAATATACTTGGCACATAAAATGCATACTGTGTTATTAACTCGTTGCTTCATTTGTACGACTTAATTACTTTCGTTAAAACATGAGTATATCTAAAATTACGCGACAACAAGCGGTAGCAAAGCGGCAAAAATATTTTCAATATTTTTATTAATAATTATATTTTTTATTAATATTAGTTTTATAAAATATATCGTTACATTATTAAATTTACATTCTGATATTAAATAATATTGTGCATGTTTGCTGTGAAATTTGCATGAAAACTTTAATTTCTAAATGTATATGTAGTTTGGCACTGTTATAGCACTGTTACAGTTTGATATTAGATATTTTTTAAGTTTCTGTTTCTATTGTATTAAAATTGTTTCTATTTATTGCGTTCTCTTTAAATGACTACATCAGTTTTCCTTTGCACCCCAGCACCATTTATATCATTTGTTGATTCAAAAATTATACGTGATGTGTTTTATCTTTTTATACATTATGTTGTAAGACTATATACTGTCTTCAGAATTTATTTATTAATTATATATTAAATATATATATCTATAATATATCTATATTTTAAATTATTTGCTTCATTAAATGTATAATAGTTGACAAAAATAATGGCGCCAATATCATAATTAACACAACAAAACTATTTTGTACACATAAAATTAGCTATTTTTATAATAAAATTAATGTTGTATATATAATTATTATTTCAGTTATTCTTTATACTGCTCAATTATTGCGAAAATTGATTATTACCGCAAAAAAATAAAAAAATATAAATTTCATTATATTATATATTGATGTTTCTTAATTCTTTTTATCTTACAAAACGGAGAAATGTGATAAAAATATATTTTTCTGTAGGTATACAAAGATATGTCAAATTAGTTTACAATATTTATTTGAATATGGTAAAAATAAATAATAAATAAAAATAAATATTTCTATAATACGTATCATAACACACCATATACATTTTTCATATCTCAATAAACAGACTTATACATGAAATATAGTTAAGAGTTTTTCTTGTGGATAGAGAATAGTTATATTTATACATAGGAATATGTAAATTATATAGAGTACACAATCTAGCTGAACATATGTGTTTAAAGAATTTAATAATATATTTTGCATATTGTCCATTATCTATACTTATTATATATATTGTATATACATTTTACTACTTTTCAGAGAAAGAGAACCATGTTTTATATATGTACGCCAACTATTTATATAATTATGTATCATATCATAGTAAATTTTTAATATATAAAATTTATATATTTATACGATAATTTGATAATGTTTCTAGCGTTTAACGACGTACTCACGATCGCAATTATGTCGTCTTTGCTTTACAGCCTTAATCATCTCATCTTTTCCCATGTACACTTTCCAACGTGCAGTGACCTACATTTCCTCTCGTATCGCTTTCTGTGTCATTTACTGATTCTTAATAAATATAGGTTGTTGAAAAAAGTAAGCAAGTTAGCACGTTGATTATCGTTCGCAAACGACATTTGTGCTCATATTTTACGAAAGATCGGCTACTATTGTGACAAGTGTATTTGTTTTCGAGGAATGCAGTAGACACGTCTTTGCGTCTGACACGTTCGTTCCTTGCCATTAATTACACTTGATACGTCCAGTCGATCCAACGATAATAAATATGTAAATAAAAACGTATTTTTCGAATCTTCTCGCCACGAGGCGAGTAATCGATTTGGACGAGAGAAAGCTGTCGATTATTAGTTTTATACGCTCATAACAGAAAAATCAAACGCAAATGTTTTATTTGGCTGATAAATTCGTTTGTATTTATCGCAAGCGCAATTCCATTTTACGTTAACGATCGACTGCGAAGTTTCCGAGCAATCACTCACGCCTCGCTTCCATTCTGCTGGTCACATCTTGGCAGTTTTATCTCCTTTTGCTCACGATGCTCTTGGTCGCGCAGGTCGTGTCGGATGTCCGCATTTCATGGCGCCGGAAGTTATTCAACGGCGACAATATGGGAAACCCGGCGATGTCTGGTCGGCCGGAGTATTGCTCCACGTTCTGCTGACTGGTACACTTCCGTTTGTCGGATCTCGAGACAGGCTGCGAGAAGCGATCTGCCGCGGGCGAGTACAGGTAATGATTGTATAATATGATCGTACCTAATCCGCTGCTAATCCGGATGAAAAACGAGCGGGTCAAAAATTTTAATAACGTTCAGCTCTCGTGATTTCAAACCGCCCGCACCATTCGGGGCGAGATTCTTCGCGTACGAGGCAAGTAATTCCGATTTAATTGAATTTGCAGATGGAGACACCACTCTGGGATCCCATCAGTGAGCCGGCGAAAGACCTCATACAGAGAATGCTCACGACCGATGTAAATCATAGGATCACCATCCAGGAAGTTCTCAACCACAAGTGGCTTAGAGTAAGTAAAGCGATCGACGACTCGTGGATTTCACGATTCCGTTATTTGCGGGATATGATGGAGCACATAGAGGAACAATATCGCATTTGTGCGTATGCGCGTGCATTACGTGCGGATGTGTGTGATCTGTATAACAGCGTACAAGCGCGGGCGTTTGGTGACGATCAGCATTCTACGTCATGCCGCGGAACTCCTGATGGGGATAATCGATGTAGCGGCTTCCGTTTGATCGCCGATGATAGTACATCGGGTTTTATTTTATAATTATGCTATATATATATATACACATATATTGTATGCATGTACACGTGGCCTCATTCCCCGTTGTTATGTCCGATGAATGTGCGTGCGCACGCGCACACCGGTATGGTGTGAGATTATACCTGTATGGTGCAACAGTTAGCCAGTGACCTAAGGTAACAACACTCGCGGAGTCACCCCCATACTTCTTCGATGCAATACACGTGCAACTAGGCTATCGATCGTTATAGTAGGAGCAAAGCACCGACGATTAATGAAAATAACTGTAGTAAAGTATATACATCGCGCTCTGTGTGCATTACTTAGAGCTTTTTTACGTGGCTGTACGTTCGTCGAACCCTCGAGGACTTTGTGGAAGCAAGTATAATCGACTTTCTTCTTTCGTTATAACGAAATAATGTGTCTTGCGATTGTACGAGGAAAAATATTTAAAATTATTACTCGATTGCTGGTCTTTTTTCTTCAGCACTTTTTATGATATTTATTTCGTCGAAATAAATTGTGTTAAACTTTTAAACGACACGTGTAAACTTTTAGTAACAATTTTTATTTATTTTAAAAGCAGCTAATTTGCAGTGGCAACTGTTTGTTAATAATTTTGTAATTTATATATTATGATTTTAATTTAGAATATAAGTTCTAAAATATATAAATTTAGCAAACGCATTTCGCTGGGGCTTGTTAGTGTAAATAAAAACGTTGTATTTTTGATAGCGAATGAACGGATACTAATTTTCAGGATCGTGATAAGGGCGCAGCTCGTATACACTTAGCTGATACTATAGAAGAGCTTAAGAAATTTAATGCAAGGCGAAAATTAAGCAATGCTGTAAAAGCTGCCATCGCCTCGTCTAAATGGCATGCCTCATATTCAGAAGCTAATGGTGACAATTTCTCCGATGTCGGCGATGACGAGGTGGTAACTACAGGTGCGTTGAAGAATCTTAGTGATCTTAAAATTTCATTTCTGATATATCCAAATATGACAAAACGTAACACTATTTATATTCTTTGATAGACGTTTATTTCATAAAACAGATGAACATAGACATTTTCATAAAAATTTTAGATTTTAATTATTGTTGACAAATCTGAGACAAATATAAGATAAATATGAAAAATAAATAGATCCCGTTTAATTGAAATTTCACTTAAGTCAAATTCTATCTTTTCATAATTTACATTCTATGTGTGCTTAAGCGCGATGCTTGTATGACAATCAATGCGACATGATAACTCGATCTAGGCCAATCATTCATCTGCTTTGAGCTTACTATTTCAACAATAAGATCGATGATATCGCGTAATTTGGAAGCTCTATGAGTTCTCTGTACATTCCCTGATATGTCATACGAGTATTAGATTATCTGTGTACATAACAGAGTGCACTATCAATGTTCTGTCTATCATAGATCTGTCAATTAAAGATCGTGATTAGAACGCGACTCATCAAACATATTAACATTTTGAAAAATCAATATTGCACGCTGTTCTATGTACAGGAGCTGTAGCCGAAATTGTGGATTCCTTGGATGACATTGAAATCCTCGAAGAAAGTGATAGATTGCTGCGGAATGATGTTCTCAACGCAGTTGATGATCACCGTCTCCGAGTAATTTTAGAGGTATCGTTTTTTTTATAACACTTTGTAATTATGTAAAAAAATACTAGATTAAGTTAAATGAGAAACTGAAAGAGTAAAAGAAGTGAAGAGTTACGGTACATTGAACGAAAAAAATTCAAACTTTTCTAGTATTCGAATTTTTCACAAATTTATCTTTTGAATATAATATTATGTCAATTGCTTAATTGTAAATTATTCCATTTTATTGCAAAGAGAAAGAAAAGAAAAAGAGAGAAAGATGTAAATAGTGTATGACAAAATCGAATGTTTTATTTTTATTTAATTATTATTATTATTTTATTGTATGATTTTTTATAATACGATTACGACTGCATTTTAGCAATTAATAAGATATCTTGATTTTATATATGTATGATATACATATACAAATAATTAAGTGAAAATAAAACATTCGATTTTGTCATAATATTTACATCTTTTCTCCATCTTTTCCTTTGCGATGAAAATGGAATAATTTACAATTAAACAATATATATATATATTATAAAAAAGTTTATTACATGATATGTTTTCTTTCGTTTAAAAATCGTAATAATGTTTCTCTTTTAACGATATCTTATTTATTGTTAGAGTAATATTGTTGTGAATGTAACACACAATTGTAATTTTCAATATTTAGCAAATATTGAAATTTAGTAAATATTTATCTCATTTTTTCTTTTTACAACTAAGAAGAATGCAAAGAATGATTTAAATATGAGGAAAGATTATCTCTAAAAACCTCATAATAGATGTAGTAAAAATTTTGTATTATTAATTATATTATTTTTTCCACTTAATTAATTAAATATTTAATTTGATATTTGAACAAAAATAATTATCAGTAATCAGTATCATTCTGTTGTTAAAAAAAAAAATTCCTTTCTTCATATGACTATCTTAGCCAAGCAATTTGTAATATATATTACAAATTATTATTATCACTATCGCGACATTTACTTGAGATTTTAAATTATTACAACGTTATTCATTCTCTTATCAATGGCAAAAGTTTCTGCAATCGTGTGCAGGTAACAGAGAACGCCTTTACAGTAAGGGTAAAATTGTTCTGTTTTTTTATCGACGGTGAAGGGTAACGATTGCCAACCCTTCTCACACAACGTTCGCGTTATGCTTTTGAATTGGCCTGCTTCAACCCTGCCATAATCCAGATCGGTAATCATCTCGAAAGCTTCCTTTTCGCGCGGCTGAATTCATCTCTCGCAGAGCTTTAGCTCTTTCACTGAGAGCGGCGCCACTCGACTCTCTTTGACTGCTACCTCTAGCCCCTAGCTACTCCGATAATATTCACTCGTGCGAGATATCCCGCGGGAACGACCTTCACTCCTTTCAAAGAAAGGCACGCAAGCGCTGCCTCCGGATTGGCAAGATGGCCGCCGCGGATTCTTGATAAACAACATGCCACGCACGTTCGAAAGATCGCATAATCGCGACAACTCGCGTGACGGTGTAAATTTACTCTTCAGTGGTTCCTGAAGTGTCACGTGGTCGAACAAGCCACGTGTTAGGATCATGCTACACAAGGCTTGTAGTACTGTCTAATAAATAGAGATGCATCTCTGTCAGTTAATGTTCATCGGCGATGCCGAGCTAGCCGGCGACCTGTTCGAAATCGCGGGTCTCCTGGTGAGTTAATTATTTCGATCTAGGAAAATGGAAGAATATTTTAAATTAAAGTTCAGCCGATCGAAACTATAAACAAGTCACCAATGTCAGACCGATGTTTGCTGTATCATAATACATTTCATTAATCGTTATAAAACTTTTATTTTTTTCAACCTTAATATTTTAATTTTAATAACATTGTTTTTTTTTTTTTCATTTTAAAAACGTTGTTTTTCTTATTTTCAATTTTGTCAATGTATTTGTCACAGTATTCTTTATTATGTCGTACTTGTGAATGAAATAATCATGCTTGTATAAAAATATTCTTTTAAATCACTGTCAACAAAGTTATAGAAAGATTTGATGTTACAGAAAAATGTGAACGTTTACATAATTTGAATATTTTATTGGCAATTACTAAAATATTATATTTTTCTTTCAACATTTTAACAATAAGAAAAAGATATATTATACTAAACAATTTAAAAAATATAATAAAATTTATTATATTTTGTTAAATAATATACAATCGATTTGTATATTTAAAATAAGGACCATACAAAAAATTGTATTGATGTCAGTATTGCCTATTTCCAGCTTTATGACAGAATCTCAGGACGTATACCAACACCTTACCGAGCACCACAAACGGATGCAGTTCAACGCGCTCGCGAAGTCGAAGAGATCCTTCGAGAAGCGGAGCATTCGGCGGTACGAAATATCGATAGAGCCGATCTTCGAGAGCTTCATGAATTATTGGTTCAGCCGCACATGAGGGTAAGTACGTTATATTTTAAAGTTGAGAGTTCTTTTTCTCTAGCAGAAAAGATAATTTATTTTTGTTGATTTTAAATCCAGCTTTTTAACTAATATCATAAAATGGCGAGTAATAATTTAGACAAAGTTTTATACTTGTGTATTTACACACAGATACTGTATGCATTTCTACTATTAAAAATATTGTTCAAAACTTGTAGAAAAATAGAACGAAATTGCTCTTTTTTATTATTTTATTCTTTTACGTAAATTCTCTTATCAACGAATTCTTGATTGAGGTATTTTTTTCCTGAAATGACAGAGAGAAAGAGAGAGAGAGAGAGAGAGAGAGAGAAATTAACACTGAGATTATACTCCAAATGCCTCAAGTAGTTAGCTAATTGATTTTAACTCGCGGATCGTATCGTGTTTGTAATTACTATAGACATAGACGGAAACATTGATTGAACTTGATTCGTTTATATTATGTATTGAGAATGATTTTCTAATTACTCATATGAATAAATTTAATTAAGAAAATTAGAGATATTAATGATTAATTATTTAAGTTATATGAAATAGTTTAATAATAATAATTAATAATAATTAATAAAATCTAACGATTAGAAAAAAGTATATAAGTCAAAGATTTTTAAATACAACTAATTTTTTATGGATTTTACCAGAATTTTTTTCTTGTGTGACAATTATTATACATAAAGAATAAAAAGTTGCATTAATTAAAAGTTGCAAAAATAATTTAAATTTTTGTATCACAGTTACATATATATTTTATATGATTTTATATACATTAGTAATTTTTTACAAATAATATTACATTTAGCTCGAATAATTTTGCTTCTAAAATTAGAAAATTAATTTCAAATTCTATTACCATATGTATATATATATATATGCAATGATAATTTTTGGCTACATACGTGTTTATGAATACGTTAATTTGCATTACGGTGCGAACAACATATACTGTACTGTGATTCATGGATATAGCAACAAGAAATTGTTTGTGACAGAAATAGCAAATTGTGGATTCGTAAGAATTTGTGAAAAAATTGATATTAGCATTGGACGATTTTCGCGTGACGTTTTTCGCCAAACTATTCTGATCTATGTATTCTGATAATCTGATAATGTGTCCAGTCGTGCCGTTGCATCACTGTTGGTCCTTACAGCGACAATCACTAGCATATTTATCGCAGTGTTTGACATTACCGTAGGATATACCGTAAATGGGACGCGGAAATGTAGGTCGATCGTTAAAATTCTCAGTTAAAAATCCCGTAGCTGCAACGTAGACGGAAGGAGAGGCAGGGAGAAAGAGTTATAGCAGGAGAAAGCTAAATGTAGAGGAGAGAAGTGGAAAGAGACAAAAGATAGATCGAGAACACGGGACAAGCGATTTAATCGGGCCATGGCGTATTCTGACGAGCTATCTCGTTACTAGGCGCCTTATTAATCCGGTCTTAATCCTTGAGACGCGATACTCGTTATTTATTCGCATCTTCTTTCGCCTTTATCCGTGTTTCTGTCTGGTCCTATTTTAGATCGATGTCTCGAGAAATTAATAACCTGGCTATGCTCCTTTACGAGATATTTGGCACTTTGCTCCGGATACCAAAATCGATGTGGCGTCCTACTTTGATTAGCGACATAAGTGGAACGAACAAAAATAAAGAATGTCTGAGATACATTTAATTGAATAGAACTACTGCTTTTGTTTATTCTATGAAAAAGATTATATCTCTAAATAATATTTTATTTCTAATATTTAGCTTGCTTTTACTGTGATTAAAATAAAAATTTACATAGTTATTTACTCTAGGTTTTCTGAGAGATTGGTAAGATTGTATTGGTCCGAAGCATATGTATGTTCAGTATATATATATATATATATATATATATTACAAGCTATTTCTTAATTTATTATCCATATGTCAATTGACATATTACATTATGAAAAATAAGAAATTTTTTTCTACATGTAAAAAAATTCAATAATGAAAATACAGTTTGCATTTTTACGGTAATTTGTTATGTTACGGTCACCATTCATGTATTACATACTATATTCAATGAAGTTATTTCCTCGGTCATACGGTCATCTTGCGTTTTTTTTCTTGCAATTCTAATTCTTCAAAATTTCTGTGGATATTCCATTTGGCGCCGCGGGAAAGATAAAATTCAGCACAATAAAAACACGTGGGTACAATTCTTAACAAGCTTTGAAAATATATTTCATTTGGCGCCGCGGGAAAGATAAAATTCGGCACAATAAAAACACGGGGGTACAATTCTTACAAGCTGTGAAAAAATATAAATATATTTTTTAATAATCTGTACATTTTTTTGACTGCTTTTTAGTATAAAAATTACAATCGTTATCATTAAAAGTATTGATTATATATTTTGCAAACGTTTATAAGGGCTACGTATATTAATGAAATAAATTAAAGTGAAGTATTCACCTCTGCTATATTTTGGCAATCAAATCCAAAATTGAAATAAAAATAAGTCTTTAAATCATATAGTTGAGAGTCTTTAAATTGTATAGTTGACAAAAAGGAAAATGAATGTAATCTATTTAATCTATACTTATAAGGAGGTAGAACTTGTTGCTTCGTTGATAGGAAATAATATTGTGGCGACAAGACCGATCGATGCACAGCTATCAAAGAATGCTTGTCTTACATTAAAATGCATGATAGAAAAAGAGACAGAAACAGAGATAAAGAGAAAAAGAAAAAGAGAAAGAGAGTTCTTGATCCATCGACTACATGGTCACACCAAGCATCCAAGAGAAAGATTAACGCATGCGCTTAATGTTTTGGGAAAACGAGAAGATCGATGAAGTACACTCAAGGTTTATATCTCATAAACCTGCATGCATATACATTGCAATACAATTGTGATAATAAATTAATTATCCAGTAAATTGTACTTAGCAATGGTTTTCTTATAAGAAAAAAGTCATCATAAAATAATGGTATTTCGTTAATATTTTCTCTAAGCATAGCGCGAAATGTTTACTATAAATTTTGTTATAATTTTATTTATCTTAATAAATTCAGATTTAAATAAATTTAAAAAATTAACTAATTTTTAATAATATTTATATATAAAATTAATTATTTTGTACATTACATTTCTAATGTTTTGTTTTTAAAAATCTTATTACTATCCTGATTGTTTTGAAAAATTATTAGAATTGAAAACACCAGGCTATAAAATAATATATAAAGCCATAATATATTTATATTATTATTGCAATGTTCTTCCCCCCCCCCCCTCTGTAATGTCTTTAAATATATATATAAAGCAGTACATGTGTACACGCGCGTGTGTATGTATATTTCTCATTGCCAGATAATAGAGCGTATGTATAACGCACGTATAGGAAAGAGAGATGATAATTGAGACATGCAAGGGAAATGCTTCTACATACATTGTATATTTATGAGAGAGACGCAAAAGATAAGTAACTCTTTCAGTATAATTCGTAAAAATTTAATCTTTGCTCTAAAAGTACTATCTTTTCTTATTAGACATTCGTTATTCGTAACGATCACCTATGTTAGCTCCAAAACACTGCATGTTACAACATACGTTCGTTGTCAAGTAGTAAAAGTCTATAAAAGCGGCAGTGTTTTCAGAGCACTGAGAGAGGACACTTCTTACGAGACCTACTCGAACAGCTGAACGAGCGTTGCAAGCCGGAAGAAAGTATCCACCGGGCTTGAAACTGGATCACGATTGATTGGCGCCGTATCGTCCGGTGGCGTACGCAACCCCGTCCGGTGGTGGCAGCTACCGACGCTGATGGTACTGCGAAACGGTCGGTCCGTCGATGCGGGGGCGACATGGCGCGGTGCTGGCGAGTCGTGGTGGAGGGCGAAAGGAAGGATCTGACGTACGGGGCGGGCGGCCTCTCTCCCCTCGAGGGGTCGCTGAAGCCAGGGGGGTGGGCGGCGGGAGCCAGGGCAAGAGAGCTAGTATGCCGCAGAACGTAGATCGCGAGCGACGCGTTCCGCACCCCTTTATCCAAATATACACAGGCACACACACACACACACACACACACACACACACATACATAAATATACACAAATATACAGGTTCCTCGTCGACGACCCGCCGCAGGTCGATCGTGCTGCGCAGCACGTGGAGGTGGCCGCCGGATGATTGTTCGCCGTTGACGCGATCTCAGGACGTGCGTCTCGCTCGCGGCCCGCGCGACCGACGCTGCTACCTTCGAGACCGCAGATCGCGCGCGAAGGATAATTGTTCGCGGAGAAGTTGCTGGCGTCGTGGTCGCGCGTGATCCGTTAAACAACCAGTAGTGTTAATAGCCAGCCCTGACCCGACCTCTCGTAAGCGTATAACGGCGCCCTCCACTGTACTCGCGGCGTCGCGATACATCGCGCCGCGCCGTCACCGGCGCGTAATCGCGGCGTTTTTTTCAGTGTTACCCCTGTGACACACCTCGGGCTTCTTTTGCCCTGGTGTCGTGCCGAAAGTGTCACGACGAAACGCATCGACCTTAATGTACGTCTTTTAATGTGCATTACGTCATTCTTCCACCTTGGTGAACGATTCTGAAAATATAACGTGTCGTAGGTTAAAGCTGATCAGCCTACGCGCGGCTGCTGATTTTCCTCATTCACGATCATGACTTTGCGCGTCAGGGATCTCGCTTCTATCAGGGATCGCTCGAGTTACTCGCTAATTGAATGATCGCCAACCGGTTAATTCGCGTCTGCCGGCACATGGTTGCTTAGCAGCGCCGCGACATTTTCTATGTAATCAGATTTAGCCTGACTTCGGAATAGATGCACCTAGTATTATATTTACTACTTGTCGTTCGCTTTGTGCGATTTAAGTTGGATAAGAAATTTAAATTGATTAAGAAATTTAAATTGGATATATCGGAAAATTTTCGTGAAACCGTTTTGACAAGTCAGTTCGCAATTGGTGTAGTTCGCTCATGCGTAAAATACATTATACATGAAAAGATGATTATATAAATTAATAATGAGTTTTTTTATATATTCTTTTTTTTATTTGAGATTATTATTTCGTTTGTAATAATTATCAAATTGATGGTATCTATAATTTATTATATAAAAACTTTTATTAAGTAAAAACTTTTATTTGTCTAAATATATTTTTGTATCATGTAACTATATATTCTTTCGCATAATTTAAAAGATTTATTTTTTGATCTTTATCAATGTTTTTTTTGCTTTAATATTATTATTAGCTCATTTTATTTATAGGTTCGTGAAAGTATTGATTGTAACATACACGTATGAATAATAAATAACTATATATACTTAGAAGTTTATCTTTGTTTAAAATTTTATTCATTAATGAGTTATATTTGATAAATATTAATACACATATTTGATTAAATAATATTATTAATAACATTATTTTCACATATATATATATGTATTTGATTAATGATATTCTGAGTCTTATCAAATTTATATATGATTATGGATCAATGGATGGACTAGATAATATCGATAAATATTTCTCTCATTTATTGTTAAAATTATTTTTGTTTCGTGCTTTTTCTGTGAAAAAGATATTCAAGCAAAAACATAAAAATAAGTTGAAATATGCAAAACACATCGAACAGTATTGATCTGCTTGACATTTTATCATGTGTCATTCTTGTGAAGCGTCATAAAATTCCGCACGTGGTATTCCCCAACGAGTACACTTGGACAGGTACGAGACACATTTCTCTGCCGTCGGCAAACTGCTTCGACCAGTAGAAATGAAGTTATCTGTCTGTGTCACCGGTAGAAGCAATCTTGCCGACGTTTCGTTAGTTGCCGTAGTTGCGGTTGTTGATAAATTTGATCGCGCCAGAAATCTTCGATGAAAGAAAACCAATAATTCTGCAGCTTCCTCCAATAGCTTAACGATATTCGCCATCTACTTCAGTTTGTTGGTTTCCTTTAATCTTCAGCTTTAAACTGCACTCGTCTTCGTTATAATCGATTTATTCTACTAAGTAGTAATGATTTGTTCTTATAATATTATCTTATGTATCCCGGATTTGTAACCCGGAGTGTCACCGACACTCATCAGTTACGCGAGAGATTTTTGTAGGTCGATTTAGCGAAACCTGAATTGGCACGGTTGAATGCGAATGTGCAAAACATGAAGTGTATGGATGTGTGTGTGTTTGTGTGTGTATGTACATATATGTATTACGTGCTTGAAATTGTTGCAACTCAAATTTATCTTCTTCTATACAAGCTAGACACTGTTATCGCACCTACTATTGTTACTATTGTTAGCCCATCGAAAATCAAAGATCAATAAAATGTATATTTCTGATATATTTTAAATAAATATCGCGTTCAATTTAGCATAAAAATATATAAAATATGATGCATAGGACTTTTTTCAGTTTTATATATATATTTACGTTATTGGAGCCGAATTTTTCTAAAAAGAATTTAATATAATGTTATCATTTATCATTAGATTTAATATATTAATAATTAAGAGAATCTCATATATATATATATATATATATATATATATATATAGATTATATTTTTTTATATAATTTAGTCAAAATTTGTCAAAAATATATTTTAGTTACATATTTGATGTTTAATTTGCGCGTGCATCAAGAAATTTATATTTCTCAAGTTCTAAATATTTAATAATTTAAAATATATAAATAGTTCAAGTATGTTACAATTTATTATTAAATCTTATATCTATTTTACACTTTTATTTTTTGTTTGCTCTTTATTATATATTTAGCTGTGTATTTTACACACACACACACACCCTAAGGAAGAGAGAGAGAGAGAGAGAGAGAGAGAGAGAGAGAGAGAGAGAGAGAGAGAGAGAGAGAGATATGTATACAAATTAATACTACATAGAAGATAAATATAGTTTGTATTATATTACTAATTATTATGACAAGTTATTACAATGACAGAAAGATAAATAGCTGAAATTACAATTTCTACGTAAATATGTATGCATTTTATTATCTCTCTTTCTCTCTCTCTCTCTCTCTCTCTCTCTCTCTCTCTCTCTCTTTCTTTTTCTCTCTATAAGAGATCCTGTTAACCTAGAGTCATTTTGTGGATTGTAATATCTAAAACTTTGTGATTGCTCGGAAATGCCGATTACTAGCAACTAAAGTTGGCTATGTGGTTACCCAACTGTATAATGTGCAGCATCTTTGACCTAGTGAGTTTTGTTCTCTATCGTCGAGAGTCCTGTTCGTTTGATTGATAGAGTCGGAAAGCTTCCAACATTAGTTGACCCGGGTTTTATATTTTTAAAGTGCATTTAGTTGCGTTTTTATCCAATTTTTAAGTTGTGTTTTGAACACAAGAACAATGTAAGTTTTAGACAAGAACTTTACAAAAAATATTCTATATTCTGCCATAGAAAAATTGCAGATAAAGATAATCAATAAAAAATAGGACAATAATAAATAAAGTAAAAAATGCATATGTGTGAAACTAAACAGAACTATAGTAAATAAAATTACATATAAATATAATACATAATGAAGTAAAAATAAAAATAAGATTAATATAGAATAAATGATGAAATAATAAAATAGTTTTTCTTCGTCAAATACATTTTTCTATTTAATCTTAGAAAAGTGAAAAATGCAAAGAATCTTGCACAAGTGCAGTGTTCCTGCGTACTAGCGCATTGATTGAATTTTATACAAGGTGGCGTGGGGATATAGACCGATGACTAATGGCGGCAAGATCGAATGCATGGCGAGTGGCAGATTTTTCAGAATGGAAAAGAGAAACGTGGATTTAAATTAGAGTGAATCGGAATCGTTGAAGCGGGAAAAGCAAATAGTGCAAACTTTTTCTTAAGCGAGTCTTTCTTCTTTCGACGATTTCGTACTATATTCGTTTCTGAATTTTGCTTGGTAACCTTTCCTTGGTTCTTTCGTATCTTCCACAATCTCGTATTCGCTCCATCAAATTTACGCATTTTCTTTATCGTACCATAGAGCATAGAAAAGATTTTAGGGCGCTCGTTTGTAAAGCTAAAATTTCTTTGTTCTACCTTGGAAAATGTTCTTGTTATCTACTTACGACATGTTGCTATTTCAGTTTAATCTACTGGATAGAAACTATGTTTGAAGTGTCATACATTTTAAAGTTTCTTTAATCTTCATTTAATACGTATATGAATGTAATTGTACTTCATTACGTGATCGTATGGAAAAAATGTTCAAAACCAGCTATGTCAATTCGTGTTTGAACTAGATAAATATTTATTTTAAAATATAAACACATATACTTATGCTGTAAATGCAATTATTTATTAGATGTTTTGTAGATTAGTTACTTTATTTATATACCATCATAGGCTGCTAATAGTAACAATTAATATTATCTATAATTGCTATCGCATTATCGCTTAATGAATTATACCGATTCCATAATAATGACAATCCGCATGACTAACCAATTAAATGAGATTAAAGTTGATGACGTTTAAAGTAATTGAGCTTCAAATATGCGTTAAAATTTTTGCAACATTATATACATGCAATATATTTTAATGCTAGCATGTATTTAATATTTGAAAAAAAGAACCTATTTTGCACGAATTGAAATTTTATCATTAAACCTTGGCATTTATTTCGACAAGATTGCGTAACCTTGTTTAGTGTATTTAATCAAAAACAAAAGTAGTATAAAAGTTTGACTAATACGACATGAAGTATAATATAAAATATATATAGAATATCTTGTTATTAAATATAATAAAACTGAAATCTTGTAAAATGATTAATTGACATGTCTTACACTTCGATTACCACTCATATCTTACAGTTCGAATATACTAATAGTCAAATGTGAGATACGATGTACAAGTTTGAAAGAAGAGATTCTTTTTCCGGAGTAAGTCAAGTATATACGTATGTCGATTGGTGAATCAATATGTGACTAACGTCGCGCGCGCGGAAGTGGGATGGGAAGGATATGTGGCGAAACGAAGATCTGGCAGTTGACGGAGGACGATATTGCATATTGTGTCGAAATTGGATTTGTATGTAAATGCACGGAAATCCTGTAGCTTCCGGGGACGTCTCTTTTTTCAGAATAATTCTATACCTGACGAGACACACACATCTCACGTCCACTTTCGTCGATTAGTACGACTCAACGCCTAAAGGGATTACGTGATATGATTCTAGGTAAAAGGTGACAGACCATATAAAATTGCTGAAACGTTGGTTACGATCAAACGATTAAATGCGGCGGAAATAATGAAATTGGTTAAATCGACTGTGAAAAAATGCTTAAATAATGTTGTCCACGTTTTTGTGCGCGTGTATGTTCTTTTCTGGTGTATATTTCGACTGTGCCGTCGCCACAAATCAATTAGTAGGCCGCGATAGTGTTTGTAAGTAAGAAAAATGAGGTTCCTTAGCTAGAAAATTACCAGTCTGAATAACGTGCAGCACCATTTATTCGTGCGTTAAAGACGAATTGAATCAGACAATTAAGTAAGATAGTTTTAACTGTGGACTGCATAACACAAGACAATTTTGCCACTTTAGAAGTAATTGACTATTTTATCTGATCTGATTGTGAGTTTAATTGACAATAATCACAATTTCTTTGTGTAAAAACAAAAAGAAAATGCAAATATTTTGAGATAAAACAATAAGTATGTATATTAGATAATGCTTTTCCACAATATTTGAAAATTATATTTTTTTCTTTTTTATATCAGTCTGAAAAAGCATTTTTCACTGCGCATCGAGATTAATAGCTATGCCATTATACATATCAGATACTTACTAGAATATTGGTGGTATTTTGCAAGTTTTCTATTTTTAACCATTATATTTATTTATCGCTTACGCTAAGATAAACCTTACGATGCAATTTAATTTTATGGTATGTACTATATTTTCTCTATCTCTCTCTCTCTCTCCCTCTCTCTCTAGAAAATATTTTGCGTGTGGTAAGATTTGCGTGCTGATTCTAATCTTATATAAACTATATAAGCAGCATTTTCTACTTATCAGAAAATATACTCGTATATAACTTGTACGTCACGTACAAGATCTAACTTCCTACTTTGTGAAAAAGATCAGTAGTTCACATTGTCAGTAGTAATACGGATACGTATGCAGTAAGACTTTACACGTACAAAGAACAACTCGTAAAGAAAGGTGAATACTTTTGAGACACTGCCAATCTCCTAAAAAGCTACATTCGGAAACTTAATCTTGACCGGCATGAAGAAAATGGCGAAAAAGTAGTGTGAGACGAGAGAGAAAGAGAAAGAGAGAGAGAGAGAGAGAGAGAGAGAGAGAGAGAGAGAGAGAGAGAGACATTGCGGAATGAAAATTTAAGAAAATGGAAGTACAAAAGTAAATGCTAGTGCATAAAGATGGTAGTGAAAATACATGACGACGGAAATTTTCGATTGGTTGTAAAGGAAAAGAGAAATGTATCTCGACCGTGATATTTAGTGCATACCAATCTTTTTTACAAAGAGTTTGCTACCTCGATATGAAATATCTTGTTTGAATAATAAACAATGAATATGAATAATTGAAAAAATTGATAAAATTACAATTCGAAATTAACTATGTTTAGAAATCCAGAAAGAGAGAGAGGGGGGGAGAGGGGGGAAAGAGAGAGAGAGAGAGAGAGAGAGAGAGAAATTAATTAATTAATTATTTAAAAATAAAAAATTTTTTTTTTCTTTGATTTATTTTTTCTAAAAAGGAATAAACAATCTGCTCCTGTTATAAAACTGTTGTAAAGTGACGTTGATATTGTGCACAATTTCATTTTAACTTGTGTTTTAACTGTGTTTTACTTTAATATGTAAGTTGCGCATCCTATCTTGAAGGTATTAGGCAAACATCTATATAAGGGACAAGTTTTGAACATCATGGTTGAGAACACATAACATATTTTATCACGCTACTTTGTATTCAAGACGAACATGCCTCTTTCCAACCCCAAATATCTCACTGTCTATATTGATCCTCGATCAACCCCTATAGTAATACTTCCGCGTCCTGGATTTTACTAAGTAAAATTTCCTGAATCTGCTCATTTCCGTACCTTAATCGCTACTCATTTCACGTTACATCTCAAATTAAAACCAAGTCGTCGGCAAGATCCAAGAAAATTTCTCGGTAGATGTCTAGTGATTTGCCTGGGCGATAATCCAGGGAGTCTTATGAGACTCTTAAAATTGGCCGGAAATTTCCTCAACGCTTTATATCTACCATTTTTATCCTATATATTGTTTGTAAAAAATCAAATAATTTAAAATAAAACACTTTATAGAACGGCTACCTTCTACATAAAGAAACATAAAGAAATTTAAATTTTTAAGTAATAAGCTAACCATAACAATTAAAATACCTAACCATAATAATTAAGTTATATAGTTTTCCTTTAATATTAAAATTATTAAAAGAATCCCTCTTTCCTTCTTTTCATATATTACACAGGGAAATTATATCAATTAACTCTACAAATAAATATATTTTAACATTTTGTGTGAATTTATTTTAATATCAAGATTAGAGAATAAATAATAAAGCATATTTATTTGCCTCTAAGCACTATAATTACAATAATTTACATATATTAACAATGATTTATGCTATTGTGCGTACTATGTGGTTGTATTATTAGCTCTCTTTAATAAGCTTTGGTATGCGCCCTGTTTCTAATTACCATTTTACACAATGCAAATTATCATTTAATTATACATATATAATAAGTCACAAAACACGTCTTTTTCTAATTTTTTAAATATTTTCTGATATTTTTTTAAACATTTGTTTATTGCGCAAAATAAAGTTCAAGTGATCTCATGATTTATTCGCGTTTTTTAACACTGTTATATATAATTGCATTTTACGACTATGAAATTTTATTTTTAATTGAGTGAGGTAGAAGTATATGTCAATTTTTTCCGTAATTTGTTTTTATAAAATTCATGCTGCGTACAAGTTACAACGCTCTTTTTCGTAATTTAAAAGTGCAGTTAGACATAGTTTCAGGTAATCTCGAAATTTTAGTATGTTTCAAAATGGTAGCCTTGTTGCATTCTGCTGTTGAATTTCACGCAGAAATAATTTACGAACTTTGCACTTTCTCAGCATCACTTTATGTGGCTTCCACGGATTGCAGTCGCATACAGGTCTTTATTACTACCCGCGCAATTCTCGGGATCTCCTTGTTTGCATAAAACCATGTTGTACCTAGATACATGCTGAAGACATTAGAAGTCCGCATGTGGCAATTTGGTGTTCATGCTGTATGCTAGTTAACGTTAAGCCAAGAGTCATGATATTCAGAGTGAGACAAACCGGCGAGAGATAGAGTCGCTAACCTGCTTGCACGCTCCAATTCTGATTCACTATAATCTCACACATACGTAG
Source organism: Anoplolepis gracilipes (assembly GCF_047496725.1). Classification (NCBI taxonomy): domain Eukaryota; kingdom Metazoa; phylum Arthropoda; class Insecta; order Hymenoptera; family Formicidae; genus Anoplolepis; species Anoplolepis gracilipes. The sequence goes on from NC_132974.1 coordinate 8,083,422, forward strand.
TTAGAAATTAACGCTAATTATTAGTTATTTGCATCATAAATAGTAAACAATGTTTAACGCGGAGCGAACTCACGATCGCGCGATTGACGAAACGGTCCCTAGGAAGCATTCAAGAGATTTGTTGATAATTAACTTTATAATTGAATTGTATTTTTCATACGACTAATGCACATTCGATTAAACGTACTTACATACATTCCATTATCGAGAACGATCGAAATATTCGATTTCGCTCGCATCGAGTAATTTCAATGGATGCGGCAGCAATATCCATCTCCTTTCTCGTTTTCCTTAGTGTTTCCACGTGGGTGAGAATAAATATTAGTTTCTCACACGAGGAGTCGCAAGAGTTCCAATTGAAACGGGCAAACTTTTTGAGCGACGTGCGTGTCACCGATCGATCGCCATCGCGGTCCAACCGTCGCGTGTCGAACTGTCACTATGTGAACTATGTGAACGCGGTCTGCGCGCTCCCGGCGATGACGTGCCACGCGTGAAGCTGCATCGTTATGCCGCTGCGTCCGCGCGCCACGTCGCCGTCGCCGCCCGTCCGATCGCCGCGCGTGACGCAGGTGACGATGTTGACGACGATGTAGCCGCACGCAGGAGGACGAAAACGTGCCACGCGCAACGTGCCGGCGGCGGCTGGGTGTGGAAGGTCGCGCATTTAATGCGATGTGAAGTTCGTCATGAACCACCCCGCGACCCGGGACCCGCTTGGCTCCAGGTCGCCGGGATGCTGTTATCACACGTGGAATCCGCAATACTGTACGCCGTGCAGAATCTGCCAGAGGCCGGTGCTGAGCCTGCAGCCGTGCGTGCTGCGACGCCCACCGGCGCTCTTTCCGCATCCGTCCGTCCGGGAGCCGGAACATTGTCAGGAGTTTCATCAGGAATGCCGTCACCAGGATCATTACCAAGAGTATCATCGGGAGCGCGTGTACGAGCGTCCTCGGAGGCAACGTTCGTTCGAGGCGCCATCGCCGCGTCGTCGCGACGTTGACATCGCCGACGGCCGGCCGGCCTCGAATCCTTATTATCACACTCATCCGCCGCCCGGCTCGTCGACCGGTTATTCCTTGAAATCCACGAGTATCGTACGCTTAGGCTCGCCCGGTGGATCGCTCGGTCAACGCTCTCCGGGGGCTCGCGTCCCGAAACCTCCCGGCCTCGATCAGACTCACCGATGGATCGGCGAGGAGACCAAAAGATCCTTACCCTTGCACGTCTACAAGTATTATCTCGCGCACACGAAGGAATACCGTCGGCAAAATACCCAGGTAATTATCGTGTTCGTTCGAGACCAATGACCGGTTAATGTACCGTAAGATTAATTACCTGGATGGTCTCGTAGTAGCTAGTACGTATATCTTTCTCTGGAGTTTTTACTTACTTATTTATATAAATATTAAAATCCGTTTGCCTTTTTCTCTTTCTTTTTTTTCTTCTCTATGTAATGTAATAATTTGGCACGGTTAAAATGCAAATTTAATTGGATGTTACATTTTCTGATGTAACCCTGGGACATCTTTTGTGTAACATATTGATCTATTTCTCTCGTAATTCTCGTAAAATTTGTAAACTTTGGTTGGAATTAATCAAACTCAATTTACGTGGTCATTAATTTTTTTTGTTCTCTGACAGCCGTCAGAACGTTTTTCACATGCTTTACATCGTGATATTGAATAAAAATAATAACAATTTCATCTCTTTGTTGCGTGTCTACATGAAAGGCAAAGTGAATTATTCTTCAAATATTTTGCACATATATCTCATTTGGTTTTCAAGTAGTCATCATTTTTTTTCTTAATAAGGATAATTATATCCTATAATATACTTTATGCGATGAATGATTGAGAATCTGATATTAGGTATAAAATATATATATATATATATATATAATAATCTTTGTAAATATAATTATCAAAAGATCAGATAATTTTTATAATATACATATATTTACATATATATTTATTATAATATACATTTGAACTAGCTTTATTGTACTTTACAATTTTAAATGTAAAAATCAATTATTACGAAAATCACGTATAACCTTTTTTTAATGCGACTCATTTTATTTCTAATATAAAATACACTATTAAGCAAAATTCCAAAATTTGTTTGCAAAATTAGTCAACAATATCAAAGTTTTATTACATCTTTCAACATTATGATCAGCTTACTTCACTATTTATTTTGTTTTATTAGAAAAACGCATAAGTGGTTACATTGATTTTTAAAATCCTTTTTTTACATTTCTAGTTAATGAGTTTTTTAATCTCTAACATTTATAAAATTTATGCAATGAACTATAAGCCCGATTACATTTACGATAAAAACTGTCAAGTGATGTCAGAACTTATCTTCAGTTTATGAGATTATTCTCTTTTTATTTTTTACTAGGCTGCCTTTGGAAAAATATCAAAGTAATTATCTTCTATCTAAAATTTAAATATTGGATATGTCAAGAAGGCCCAACCTAATTAATCACCATTATCTCGATTACATGCTCGAGTTTTCGCGATTTAATGTTCAGACAGACAAATGTTAGCTTTGTTAGTAGATTTCGCAGAAAAGTAGTTCCAAGAAAAATGCTTTCTTTCTATCGGAATTATAGTATATATATATATATATATATATATATATATAATAAACGATATATATCGCGCCATTATGTTGTCAAAATATTATATTTAAAAAAAACTATTTTATTTCAAAATATTATATTTAAAAAAAAACTCTGTTTAGTGAAATATTTTTTATTAAATAACAACATATTTTCACAAATATAAACAGACAGAAAATTAATGCTGATTTTCTGTATTTTTTATTAAAAGGATAAGTAAAATTTGGTAATGTGAAGTATTATATATTATAAAATGCGTTTAAGGGTTTTAAATTTCAGCATTACGTGCTTGCTATAACCACTTTTAATTTAACTCGAAATAAATTATAAAATTTGTCATTAAAAAAATATATTGCTGCTGGAATAAAAATGCAATCAAATTATGATAATGATATTTGAAAATTGGAACAAATATCCAACGATAATGTTAACCTTTGTATAATAATTAACTTAATTGAAATATAGGACGCGAAGATAAATGCGTTCTAATCATGATTACGATGGTTTAAGTTGCGAGTTTATTTACACATTATAACACAGCTGTACGTAATAAATCTACTTTATTTATGATATAAACGGTAGTAAAAGAAATACACTGTAATAAACAGAAGCGAGATTTGTGGTGGAAATCAAATTCTGGCTAGTAATTCGTTCAGAAATAATCACAGATAAAATTTTTGTTTGCGTAATCCAATGTACGTGAATTTATAATCATTTTATGTTTTGTTAGAAAATATACCTTGTGTATACATATTTTTATCAAATATACGTTTTCATAATTACATTTGTCGTTATCCGTCGTGTTCCGATCGTAAAATTATCATAACGTTGTAGCAATGTGATATTTATAGTACGGACAAGTGTTCTTGAGCTTTCTAGTGCCATTGAATATATACGAATATTGCACTTGAACGCATCTCAAAGAGGAAAAGCCTGTACTCAAACGGACTGACATTTTTCGTTTGCATACTTTGTTATAAAATATAGAATACGTAATTTGTTCTTGAAACGTTATAACGTCTTTTTCATTTATCACGCTCTATTGTTTGTTATTAGATAATTTTATATGAAATGGCCTAATAAAGAGTACAATTAAAAAGTCAAATAAATTTTCGGTTTTCTTTAACATATTCAATAAATTCAATGGGGATTTAATTAATTATCGTATGAAGCAAATTTAGATAAATTTTTGTTTAATTATATTAGATATATGAGAACGAGATTGTTATAACGAAGATGTATAGAGTGTAATACAAAGGTTGGGAACAAATAAAATGACGTGTTTATCAGTGAAAAAAAATAAATAAAGAATTTTTCTTACATAAAGTTTTGCTCTACGAGTCTTCATTTTCAAGATACAGGGCATAAAAATTTCTTGAAAAAGAAATTTTGTGCAGCTTAAGTTGATGGAGGTCTGTTAAACATAAAAAAAAGTAACTCTTCATCTCAACCAGTATTTTCTTCGCTCAAAACTTGCATTTTCATTCGCATGTCATGTTCAATTCGAGTCATTTCATACACTCTTAACGGTATTTACGTACTTCTAACACGCAATTTTCAACAGGGACTTATCTCAACAGAGGAGAATTTTTTTATGGCAAAATTTCTTTTTTGAAAAGCTTTAACACCCTATAGCTTGAAAACGAAAGCCCGTAGGGCATAACTTTATACAAGAAAAAGTCTTTATTTTTCACTGATGAATACATTGTTTCATTTGTTCCTAGCCTTTCTCTTACATCCTATATTGTATATATATATATATATATATATATATATAGGTTGTGTGTATGACCTATTTAAGTAAGGTAAATCAGCCGGTTTACGACCGCAACAAAAGGGCGAATGTCTACATTGTTATATGCTCACTTTTCATAAGTTCCATATCGTATAATATTAAGTCGCGTCAAGACCATTGATATTTACATTTGCATATATTTGGGACACACAACTTTATAACAACACATATTGTTATAAGTTTGAAACTATGTAAATTGTAATAATCCTATATATTTATTTATTCATATATTTATTCAAGTAAATAATTATTTTGGAAGAAGAAAGACCTAAGCAAAATCATCAAATATTAAATAATTGAAATATTTTAATACTTGAATTATAGCAGAAATTAGCAGTTATTATTTAAATTAAGATCTATTAATTTTTTCGATTATTTATTTCAAATTTCTCCTCAGTTTATTGAAAAATAAAATTTCTCAGAAGTGTAACTTATTTACAAATGTATGGTTCTATTTTTCTTTTTCTATTTTATTAATTTTTCTTTTTAAATCAAAGTATTCAACAATGATAATATGCTGCCAATTATTTATGATAAATACGATTGATTTCTTATATTTATGCACACTATAAACAAAATAACTATTTCGTATGTCTATATGTGATATTAAAGGAATATGAAAAAGTATTCCCAAGTTTATTAAATGTACAACTAATTTAAATGTACGGTTAACAATAAGTTAATGTTTTGTGGGAATAAAAAAGGTAAAAGATAGAAAAAGATGCTATTCCAATTAATATTATATTTTTTACAGATAATTATATATGCAATTTTATATATATATATATATATATATATATATATATATATTTTTTTTACGAAAATTCAGACACTTTTACTAAATAATAGTTTTAGTTTTTCGTTCACGTTTAATATATACATTTGTTTTACAGTAAATTCAATTATCACAGAAAAACATATTGTAAATATATAAAATTTTATAAATGTAATAAAACGGTATATCTTATATTCTTAGAATTATTGAATCAATAAATTGTTTTCTTGTTTTTTGTAAATAAAAAGAATGTTTTTATCATTTTTATGTATGTTTTATAAATTGAAATTTATATTTTGAAATTATTTAATAAATAAAACACAATTATCGCATATATATGATTACATGTTTAATGCAATAATTATATACCCAATATATGTATGTTATTTAAAATATTTAGTTTTTATTGGATATTGATTTGAATTTTAATTAACGGTATTACAATATTTTTGATATTATAATGATGTCTGATGATGTCATTTAATAATTATTAAATTACACACACACATACATATATATATATATATATATATATATATATATATATAATAAAATTTCAAATTATAAGAAATATTCTTAATTACATCAATGGTAATAAACCTAATTATAATTATGACATTATTAATGATATAACTAAATTGTTATTAAATTTTTTACATTTCTGTAATGAGATGCAATATTTTTTTATTTATTTTGATGTTCTGGAAATTGAGAACGCAAGCATAATTTTAAAAAATTTAATGTTCAGAGATATAACGTTAACGAAGTTTCTCTTGGTTGTGAAAAATTAAACTCATCCAAACCTCATTCGTTAGAATTATAGTAGCTAAACTTTTAGCTTCTCTCATTGAAATCATGTAAAAATAAACATTTTTCGTGAATAAACGTAATATTTTGTTATTTTTAATACTTAATTGTATTTATTATTGCTAAAAATATACATATTTATTTTTATATCTTCTTAATATCTATATTTTAAAATATTTGAAAATATCTAATAATTTAAAGACAATAGCAATAATGATAACATATTGATAATGATATGGCAACAATGTTATAATACAATAATAATATAGAATCTCGAAGGATATATATGTCATATGTATGTCATTTCTTCTCATATTTCTTCAATCACATTAATAACGGCAAACATTAAATTATTAATCTCACAACGAATTAATTAATTCTGACAGGTTTTACAAGAAAATCAAATTATTACAGAATATTTTAATTGTTTTAAAAGCTTGAACAAATGATTTGAGATAACATGTATACGTCATTTTTGTAGAAAACTGAAAATTTAAAGCATCCATTACCCGAACTTTCACTTACCGCGTAAAGGATACTTTTTAAGCGTACAGCACTTAAAATTTAACGATTTTGCTTTAACTCTAAAACAAAGCCAATTTGATTGGCGGCTCACTTTTTTATCGATAATAACATCGCAGAAGATGATAGAGTTAGATTAACAAGATATAATAAAAAATAGACTATATGAGATATATTTCACTGTGTTTATCTTACAGTATATTAATAGTTATATATTATACTATGTAACATGTTACATATCATATATAACATGTCGTGCTTACTCACGTATATAAATCTTATAAATATGTAATAGGAATAAGGAGAGACGGTTACAAATTTTTACTAGTAGTTTTTTTTTATTAAAACGAGAGAGATACTCTTATATACTTATTTATTTATACTTGTTGAGCTTATCCTATTTGCAATTTCCGAGAGAGTCGGATGCAAGGAAACGGAAACCAAATGCAGGCAAATAGAATTTGAAGAATTTTCCGTCTGGAGTGGGAATCCATGCAAACATGTGGTAGGAAGTACGATAATTTCCGGTTTCACGGACACAGGAGTCGTTTATAAGAATCTTGTAATTTCACTACACCGAAAATAAAAGCGTCGGTATAAAAAGATAAAAACATGTCAGATTATTATAATGTACAATATATTTAGTGCTTAAGAAAATCACAAGTGGACAGTCAATTTCTACTAACACTTGGTCCGCGTATGTGCAATATGTTCCATAGGCGGCTTATGTGAAACCGTCGCTATAATAATATGACTAAGGTTGCTTCGCGCAGGGAATATCAAAATGGCACATGATACTTTGCTTGAATATCAAGCATGCCTTAAAGCCGACATAACGAATAGGATTTCTGCTACTTTTATTGCTTTATTCCGTTTTGGATAAGTACGTACGTCCGGGATAACGATGTGAATCTGATGCGGAACTTCTGATCACGAAGAATTAAACAGTGAAAAAAAGGGCGTCAGTTATATTTATACTGTATACCTTGAAAATAACGCTCGAAGAAGAAAAATGATTCTGTACTATATCATCGTTATGCATAACAATAAGTCTGTTCCTTTTATGTACACTCTATATTGTATTTTTTTCCCTTTACTAACGGTGAGCACGTATTTCTTTCATTTCATACATACGCACAAGTATAAAAATACAAAAAAATAGTTACAAAGAATCCTAATAACAGTAGGATGAGAAAATGTATAGTACGTTTTTGTAAAGGTAATACGAAACCTTTATAAATTTATTTGTTAACAAATCTAAAATAATTTCCTATATATGGAAGTTTTATATGAAGAACAACCTATATATATATGTAATAGAAATATAGCATACTATGCTTCACAAAAAGTGTAGTAATTATCTTAAAGTGCACAAAAATGACACAAATTGTATGAAGTATTTAGAATTAAATCATTGAGAGTATTATGAAAAAAAAAGGTATGTTAGCTTTTAAATGAAAGTTTTAGTTATTAGATAATAATATAAATATGTATGTCTATAAGTAAAATAATAAAGTTTTTAAAATAGAAATTTAAAAACTTTAACGTACAGTTTTTAAAAGAAATTAATATAATTAAAAAATTTGATTAAAAAACTACAGAGAGAGAGAGAGAGAGAGAGAGAGAGAGAGAGAGAGAGAATTTTCTCATAGCAGTTTTCAATTATATTATGTGTAGACGTCTGTACATTATTTCTACACACAATTATATATTAATATATAAATCGCCCTTTAATATATTATTTAACACGATTTTTTAAATTTTCTGTGCGATTTAAATATAACAGATTGTCTTCAATGAAATTTATAGGTTGACAGCAATATTTACTTTTTATGATACATTTCTGTATGATGTGTATTTATATACGCATCCTAGTGGACACTAAATTATTCTCAATGTATCAAATCCGTTTGACATTTGTTGACGCACGTAGCGTCAAAAGTTAATACCACGGAATATAAATGCATGTTTTTTAGGTACCAATCTGCATACCTTTACCACAAGTTATTCTGCATACAACTAAAAATAGTATACAGCTAAAAAATCGTAACAAATATAAATCTTGAAGAATCATTTTTTCACAGGATACAGATTACTTCGTAATGCTTTTTAAAACTGTTATAAAGAGAAAAATTCGTATTATAAAAGGAACGTGAAATCATTAAAAAAGAAATATGAAAAAATGAATTGTATCTATTTATTTGTTTAGCTTAATTTAGGTAATGTTAATTTAATAGAACTGTAAGCAACATAGTCATTATTTTCAGACTGAATGTCTTGCAAAGTTTTATTGCGTGTATTTTAATTGGCGCGCTACTTATCAATTTGAAGTTTAGAGAGAGAGGGAAAGAGAGAGAGAGAGTGTGTGTGTATGTTTTTTACGACTCTTTTTCTCTCTCTCTCTCTAAAATATATATATATGTATATATATATATATATATGTATATACATATATATTTTCTGGAAATATTGAGGGTTTATATCAAGCGTCGCATCAGGACATATTTTTCACTTCGAATATATTTTACTCGAACAAAAATCGCGAAAGGTATCTTGCTTGATATATCTACGTTACCACCAAGTTTATGGTCTCATTTATGCTAAGGAATGAACATTTATTTTACGACTGATAGACCGCATGGCGTCAAACTTAACTTTGCAAAGCTGATTTTACGACTTTCACTTATAGTTAGCTGTAAAATTAAACGAATGATGCACGTTATAATTGATAGCATAATGCTTTAACAGATTTGTACAGATTGATTGAAGTATAATAACTATCATAGATTTTTCTCTATGGCTTTATATTGCATCTAATTCATACAGCTTTGCAAATCATCTATAGTATAAATCACAACAAATCCTCTTTATTATTTTAAATTTTATAAGTTTGCTTAATTAAAGCATAATAAAGATCTGTTTATGGAAGTTCTTATATGATAAAGATATAGAAATATATATAATTATAATTTTATTGTCATCTAAAAATTTAAATCTATTAGGCTTTTAAATATGTATAATGTGCTGTAGATAAATTGAGCTTATCTTTCGACAAGAATTGCCGATACAAATTGCCAATTGCAAACGCTTTAATTAAAAAATACATATGTTTCGGTAATCTAATAAAGATAAAAATTGAATTTTGCTCACACATATATCTTATCGTGAGAGAGAGAAAGAGAGAGAGAGAGAGAGAGAGAGAGAGAGAGAGAGAGAGAGAAAGGGAGAAAAAGAAAGAAACTCTAAATAGAGAGAATAGAATAATAGAGGAGAATTATAAATAATTTAATTGCGCATATAAACGACAATATGCGGTAAGAAGTTTACGAATTTATAAGTACGCATACTGTATACATATACGCAATTGTCAAACTAATAATGCGTATGGCAATAGACTATTGCAAGTGCATAGTTTGACAAGATTATGAAAGCTGTAATTCAATTCTCCAGTGTAAGGAACACACAAACATCGTTCGCTGTTCCAATTACGATGTTGAACGGTAGCTACGGGTCTGACTGTTGATCCATTAGTTGCGAACCTAAATGTGACCTGTTTGTTGCAACATTAATTCTCGTTAAAGCGAATTTCACCTGCCCTTCGGACGTGAAAATTAGGCCATTTGGTACGGCACATAAATTAGATGTAGATATGTTATCAGATGAATGACACGTGTTTCGAAAATTGAATAAAACGGCGTAGCTTTATGAGTATTACTTAATTTTTTGCCACGATATATCTATAAGGATGTTTTTTTAAACTTTGTGCTTGCATCTCACAATTATTCTGAAATATTTTGTTTTTATTTTACAGGTAAGTCATCTTTCGAAAATTCATTTGCAAGATATTCTTTCTCCTCGTGTAAAAATAGGTAAAATATTTTTATATAATTTCCCTTTTAAGTACATATTGCACACATGTACGGTTGTTTTATAAGTTTAATTTTTTAAATATAACTTTACCAACTGATTTTATTAATTTTATATTAACATACTTTGTGACTAGCATTAAAATAGCAGTATTTATTATCAACATTTAATGTATGCAAACGACTGACATGGAAGCATTGATTCTATTTTACTTTGTTTATTTAATGAATCTATCTTATCGCGTTCTCTCTCTCTCTCTCTCTCTCTCTTTCTCTTTCTCTCTCTCTCTCTTTTCATTATTTTTACTTTCAGTTAAATATATAATACGTAATTGAAATATTAAGAGCTCCATCCACACATAAATTATTTATGCTAAATTTATTATTGTTAGTATTGAACTCTCTGTAATTTAAAATCCATTGAAATTCCCGTGACCGATGGCTTTCCGATAATGCTTGACATTTGCATGCTCAGTTTTTTTAATAAATTGTAATTGGAATTTTACGGTAATCTTGCGTTATCCTGTGATACGATATATAATTCTTATTGAAACTCGTAAGTAGGTAAGAGATGAGTTGTGCTTTAAAAGCATGACGATGCTGAAAATCATTTTAAATTGATTGTGAGCTGTAGCATACGATATAACTACAAACGAACATAATTGAAATATTTATACACACAACATAACTGTTAAAATCAAGTCAGTTCTTGAATTATTTTTCATTACAAACTTACTTTAATTGCTTGCTCTTTTATTACAAATAATTTATGTTATGTACTAAAAGAATATTTAAAACTACGTTTAAACTTTTCTACTATTTTTACTAGCTTCCATATATATTTAGATCACATTGATTAAGAGGCTTTATATGTTAATTACATAGAAGAGGGAATTTATGCATAATGAAACTAAGCACGCCTGATATTCTTAACAAAATATTAACTGCATTTCTCTTTCTACGGATTAATACGGGATAACGGGATGCTGCTGGAACTTTACGCTAAATATTTGAAGCGCTCGTTCGCTCAAATGTTTTAACGTGATTCTATGCGTCAGATTTTCGTCCCATGCAAAAATAATTGCGATTGCTCACGATGCATCGTACAGTGATTAGGAATGTAAGCCAGATAATATATATGATAACTTTAATGAGCACGTGGACGTGATTATTCTGTATTTTTCTTCGCCCACTCATAATAATCTGCGTCCCTTATTTCCTTCTTATAAATAATTTCGAGCATTATGCATATGTGCGTTGGTTGCAGCGCGGTCAATGCGCGGGTAATCATCGCACGAAGCATCGATGATTAAACGCGGAAGCAGACGGTAATTGAATTACAATGAGATTCAATTTATTAGGGTTATCAATTATTGATTGACCTTTGAATTATATTCGTCGCGCGAGATCCCGCAAAAGCTTGCTGTAAATTATTACACTGTCATATTTAAATGAACCACGGGAATGTCCGCGACGTTTGAAAATTCTTGATAAAATAAATGATGAAAAATAAAAGATAGGGAAACGAGAAAAATTGTGCACTTTAACCTGGCGTAATACGGAATATATAAAGGCGAAACATAGCGTAACACGTTGTGCGTTATTCTCGCATAGAAACAAAACGAAAGCAGCGATATCTCCGAAACGCACGTTAAAGTAAATGTATCACGGGCATGTATGAGATAACTAGAAAGTATTTTGTTTATCTCGTGAAACATATACTTTTATGTCACAAAGAGTAGTTTTAATCATTTATCTTAATTTCATTTCTTTTTTCATTCTTTTCCATTTCTCTCCTTTTCACAACAAAAAACAATGATAAAAGATAATTATTTATATAGGTATATTTTTATATTTATTTAATAGTCATATAAAATAATACAATTCAACTTTCATTATATTAAGAATGAAAAAAATTGTAATAAATCTAATTGGTATTCTTAGCAATTTCGTGACCTTATTTCTCTAGATATGCAAAAGCAAATATAACATTAAACTAAAACGTGTGTCGCAAGACGACCAATAACTGAATTCGTTGTCTTAATATATTTCCTAATTAAGTGACATTTGTGCTAAATACGTCGCAAGTGTGTGAAGTATGAACTAGATAAAAACGTGTTAATTCACTTCTTAAGCTCTTAGCTGCTACTTATATACATGAACTTACAGTCCCAGTTTCTAGTTGAACTTGGCAAAGTTTCTAGAACACGTTGTGTGTCCGCTAATATATCGCTAATGTCTGATATCATAAGAAACTAACCGAAAATTCGCCGTAGATTGTAGATACATTTTTTTGCGTGATAATCTCGTAAAATTACACACAATTAGAAAAATTCGAAAAACATTGAAAATTCTGACTCCACTGTGTGCGGAGAGATTTATATACTTTTTGTAGACAATGGAGATCATCATATACCGGAAGTTCTTCCTCTCTGATCTGAACAATTACAATTGTCAAGGGAGCATTTCTTTCAGTTATCCAGCAGAATACCGCTCATGAATTTAATTGCTCTGCTTTTTCATCGTTACGGAATACACTCATTCTAGTTCGCGATTTCAATGGTACAATCGTAATGGTACCATTGTATTGTATCGCTCCTTGAGTTATTTACATCCGCGTTTACAGTCTTTATTTGGTGATCTCAACCTTGGCTGAAGATATGATAAATCAAAGCGACATAGCGCGGAGAGCTCAGTATAACACAATGATATATCGCGAACAGTTATGCTCCTACGCGAATTTGCAGTAATTACAGAACGATGTCCTTGATTGAATTGATATAATTATATGTAATTGAAATTCTTAATTGTTTCAATAAGTACATACCTGTCCATTTCTGGAGCAAGAGACATTCCTTTTGATCGTGTCGTCGTCTTTCTCCCAGGTCTCGGTGTTTACACATAAATAGTGTAAACTCTCGTGTATCTATCTTTCCTTATTACTTCTTTAGAAACAAGAAGGAAAACAGGTACGATCACGTCATTAATCTTTGACGAGTGCAACTCTAAGTTCTCCCTCGCGTATATTCACGTATCGCTTACCGATATATGCATGTACTTTTCTCCATCATTATTATAGGTAATAAATTGTTTCTTTCAACGTTGTTGACATCGCGAAATGTATAAATTTATATTTTATATTTTGAATAACCAAATCAGAAATGGTTGGCGTGTTTGAAATATCGTCTAAAAGTTTAAAATATAAATTAAAAGGAAAAATTTTAGGGCAATATTAAACCTTTATATATATATTTATAATTGTTATTGCTATATATATTGTTTTGAACGTAAATAATACATTCTTCACAAAAGATCTGATTTTTCGAAACTTTCGCATTTGGCTTTGAAATAAACAGTTTTTTCTTTGGGACAAATTATGTTTTTATTTACGTCACTGCCTTTGGCTTCAATAATATCTATACATACTTTTTAAACTGGATTTACTTTTTAAAAGTTTCCATAAAGTTTTTCTAGATATATCCACCTACTTTCTACGTATTTAACAGAGCTTGAACTAACTGATTAATGTTACTAGACTGGAAAAATAAATACTTTGCAAAAACGAGTTATTTGAGAATTAGGAAGGAAGGTAGATTTACGTATTGTTAGTAAAAAAAAAATTGCGATTATAATTTTTTGTTTCAAATTATTAATTCTTAATATGAATAACAAAGTAACTAAATATTTAAGAGAGTGTATATTAATGTACCGTTCTTAAATTTTCTAACAATAATGTATTAGTAGGAATTTAAAATTAATCTTTATTTAAAGGACACTCGTTGATCTTTTAATTTTTTAGAAATTTTTATTAATCAGAAATTTCTCTAAAATTATTTAGAGAAAAAGTTTATTCGTGCAACAATATATGACAGAAATCTTTAAAAATATTGCTAATTTCAAAAGTATTATTATATATGTATTATGATAGGAGATTGTATATATGACAGGAGATTATATAATCTAGATTTATATGAATCTTGATTATCCGTTGATAAAAACCTGTATAAATCTATATAAATGACTTTGCAATTTAAGTTACATTACCGGTAACTAATGGTTCCTTAGAGTCCGAATAAAGACTATTATTTTCATTGGCCTCGTCGTATGACGTTACTACACAAGCCACAGAACTAAATCGAAAATTGTTCGCCTCTCTAGGTATTTAATGTGTATTTGATTGCGCGCGTATTTTACTGTGAATCAGAGATAAGTGACGTGATGGGAGATAGATGAATTATTCGTAAAATAGCTAATTGGAGATTCTCTAATTGAATTTTATAAACCAACAGTTCTATATAATATATACATACAATATAATACGCAATATATACGCATAATATGTATATATTTATACAATAATTAATTACATAATAATAAATAATATAATAATTAAATTCAATAAAACTTTATATCTTAAATAGCTAATGTAATTCTTTGTTAAAATATATTATAATACAAAAGATTAGTTTTAAGAGAAATACAGAAAATAACCGTCTACAATAAAATATTTTATAGTAACTTTTAAAGTTTTACAAGAGAATAATTAATTAACTTTTCGGGTTTTAATTATTTAGAATTTATGAATAATTGTTTAAATAGTTCGAAAAATTTTTTAATAATTTGTGAAAAAAAATCTTATCTTTTTATAATATATTACATATTCTCATATATTTCTTATGCTAAAATCAGCAGTTATTTGCGTAATATAATAATCAAGTTTGACTTATTTGCTGCTAATTTAGCTTTTCGTGATTGAGACACGAAAAGATGGGAAAACGATGGCTGTAATAAATGAAGATAATTTGCAAAGGCCGAGTTCAGATATTTCTGAAAGTGAGAAGTTCTTAAAGTTATTAATTAAACACGGATTAAAGTTAGTCGTGTTCTCGCATTAAAGTTTAGGATACGGTAAAAAGTTTGAAATAAGAACCAACTGGAAAATTAAAGAATTCATGCCATCATATTTCGCCTTTTATGAAAAACAGCTTCTTAATATTTTGGCTTATATTGAGATAATTATATACATTTGCTAACTTAATTTATTGCAATATTTTGATAAATGGATTATCTATCAGAAAATAAAAACTGGGAAATCTTGGACATATGTTATAATAAGAGTCTATGTTTTGGATTTTTGACAGAAATGATTTCGCCAGTAGGTATTTATTTATGAAAATTTTATGTACATATATATGAAATTAAGCATAAAAAAGCATGAATTAACATTTTATGGTAGTGTGGTAAGTACAGAGCAAGAACGAAGAAACATTGTATAAAAACATGTAAAATAATGTTAACAATGCGTAAGCAGATATTCTATTAGGCTTGAGAAATCTACAATAACGTGAGATAGTTAGATACTTGTAAAAATTTTTTAAAGGCTTATCTATTGCAATCTCATGAAGATTTTAAAAATATAAACGTTATGAAAAGCTACTTAATATAATTTACGTCATACAGAAATTTGCAAGTATTGGTTGTGATAAAGCAAACTATTTTTTAAAATTAAATTGCTGTATTTTAAATTGTCTTGTAGAATATTAATAACCAATATAGAAGTCGAGTTAAAGTTATGAATCTTTTAATTTCATCCATTCATACTTTCCTTGATTTTTTTTTTTGCGATCTACAATAGAAACCTACACAATACTCCAAATCTAGCTTAATTATACATTCGTGTTGAAAGATTCTTATTATAACATGTAGTATAGATCATAGGAAGTAAGTAAAATGTGCTGAATCAGACAAAAACGTGCAGTAGTAAAACCATAGTTTGATCAGACATTGCTTACGACAGACGTGAATCTATAATGCCATCAATGTTATTATATTATAAATATAACACAAATATTATTTTATTTAAATATTAATTAAATAAAGTAATTCTTCGTAAAGTTTTTGTAATTAAAAAATTATTTTTACAGAATATTACGAAAGATTACATGGGTTCGATCTATTTAGTGATAATCAAAATAATAAGCTAAATTGATATCGCACGATCCTAGATATTTCTTATTTATATCAACTTATGTCTTTATCTTCTATGCTCATTTATTTACATATAAATTAATTCAAAATAATTATTTTAAAATAATTTTATATTAATTTTATAAAATTTTTAATTTTTTGATTATATGTTAAAATATCTAAAAAAGAGCTCAGATATTTGCAAAAATTTAATTTTGAGTATTAGTTAAGATATCGACAAAACATTTTATGTTAATGCATTATACATATCTGTTTTATAAAAATCATATTTATCAAAATAATTTATTGAAAAATAAAATTTGTTACTGTTATATAAACTCGTAAAACATGAAATGCATTATGTTGCTTATATGAGCTTGTTAAAATATGAAATGCATTATATCTAGGATAAGAAATTATATTCAAATATAGAATCACATTTAATATTATTAAAATAAAAATACATTAAATTTTAACAGAAATTTATATAAACCATTTATGTTGGAATTAAATAGTTTACATAAATTGTTTTAAAATGTAGATTTTTTTAAATGTTACGCATATATTATAAATTGCAATATATTTAAGATGTAAAAAAGACAAAAACAAAAAATGATTTTATATAACAACGATAACTCGATTTATACAAAATATTTTTATATTATATATAATTCAGCGTCAATCTTCTCTATATATTCTTTGCATATTATCTTCTCTTTTTCTCGTAGAGAACATAAATTTTATAAAAGATAAGACTAAACTTTGGCAAGCATCTCCATTCCGCAAATTACACCAAGATCTCGCAAATGGAACAAGGACATTTTAAGAGTAACATACTTGATTGCAATTAGTAACAGAATCTTTTAGAAAATACAATGGGATTATCGGGATAAATTAATAAAGAATTGGCTCTGAGATATGATTAATTTATCAAATATTAATTATGCAAGATATTTATAATTATACATATAATATCGTCATATAGTATCGTCAAAATCATTGGTTGATTTAATCGTTTAAATAGGCTATAATGAATTTTTCATAGATTCTTTTAAACATTAATAGAGCGTTATTGATTAGTGTAAATCCACTTTATGTGTATTTATCTATGTTTAATGCGATTTATTATAATGTGCCATATATAAATATATATTAATGATATGCGCCATCAGTAAATTTCGCAATTTCTGTTCAATACGTCAATGTTGATCATTGAATCTTTTCAATAATTTATTTCGCGTGCGCATTGCAGTTAATGGAAGGTCACAAAATTATACAATGACAATCTAAACAATAGACATTTTACTTTGATCATATATTTTATATTGACTAGAAAAAAATAAAATTTTTATTTCATTTTGTTGCAAAATTTATCGTGAAGAGATTATAATTATTTTAATAATTAAATAATTACAAATTTTTATGAAATAATGAAATATTGTCTTGAATTTAAAATCAGAATGCGGAAGACTTTGCGACGTAACGTTTTTTTGATTTGCTATATCGAGATATAGGTCAACCTTCGAATGTAGGTTAGCGTGTCATGTTTTCGCTGGGAAACGTAAACGTGACCATGCAGAAATTATTATCAACTCCGTTTCAAATGAATTTTTAATAAACTTTGGATTTGATATTTCTCAATGAATAGAAAAAATTTATTGCGCTAACGTTTATTAAGGATTGTGATTTATACAATATATTTATAAAATAATTTAAAGAAGTAATTGTGTGTGTGCGTGTGTACGACATTCTTCAAACTACGTATGTTTCGAACAATGTCATAACAAATATCTTTAGAATCAGACAGTTACCAAAACCGCTCCGATCCTGAATGCACCCTGTGCGTAGGAAATTAGCATCGTTACCAAATGGTAACAGAATACATTTAAGGGTTACTCCACTGGTGTCAAGCGATGAATTATTCAGAATGCAGGATGTAATGGCAAATACCTGTTTAGCTTGCAGCTAGAAACTCGACTTGCATTTTGTTTTAAAAAAGTGTGATTCACGCAAACTTTATTGTGTAGCGCTCAATTAAATAGTAGAAATATGATAGATATCAAGTATTATTCTCTTAAATAAATTCTCTATCGATATATCCATAATTTCTTTTTTTATCGACTAATACTTTGTTTTTAATACTAAATATTTGAATAATTACATTTTTATATGTGTATTATATGTAAAGAAAGATACTTAAAAAAAATATATATATATATATATAATTACCAAATAACTATCAAATCAGATTTCGTTATGTTCAACATATTCAAGATTTAATTCGTAAACAGAAATTTCCATTTCATTTTGATATTAAGTTACTATACGTAGAAATTGGATACTATTTTACAAATGTTTAATTTATTATTGGCACAAGTGATAATCTGATAACCGAAATATCGAAATATCGAAATATTGTATGAACATTGATAGAACCTTTTTTATTGTGCGTAGTTGAATTGTATTAATATAGATAGAATATTTTTACAAGGATAGCTATTCAATCATAGAAGTTTAACAAGAGGCGCGCTAATTTGTGTCGAGTACAATCTAAAAACCCTGTTGCATATTGATTGCATTGTGGAAAAAGGATTGTCCGATTTAACTTAACTTTATTCTGCCAAATATCAGTTTGAATGAAAGAGCACTGTCATTCTATACAAATATTACTCTTTTTATTACAATAAATTTTCGATATTTCTCTTTTTCATTTGCTCCGAATTTTGAAAATATTATTATTTCCAAATCCGAAAATAATTGTTATAGAGAATCCCTCACTTTTATATCATTGTGCACAGTTTTCGAAAATTTGATAATTAATTTTTAAAAATATAATTTTTATTTATTACTTTTTATTTGAGGTTTAATTACACATAAACTATAAATATATATATACGATAGCAAATGTTACAAATGATAATCTCTTTCGAGATCTTTGGTAGGAAAAATCATCTTTAAATTAGCCAACGAGTTTGTTATTTTAAAAATATTGCGGCGATAGAAGCCGACTAAGTGAAGGATACTCTTTGTAAGTTACTTAATATATCTCGATCAGAATGTGCACGCACACACATGAATTTCTCTTGTATATATTTGTAAAATATTTGTTAACATAGTTTTTATTGATTCTCAGAAATATCACTCAATCACGCAGAAACACCCGATTTTTATATATTATTCACATCGGGATCATGCGATCTCGAATTCAAGTTAAATTTTGTATTAAGCTTCCTAGAAATTTATAAATTATTTATATCTTTACTGTCAATACAATTATGGCCGACGATGACTTTTTTGGACTTTTCTTCTTACATGTTTCGCTTAAATATATTGTATCGGCATCACAACCCAACGATGTTTGTCATTAATTTAAATTAAAGACTAAAGGAGAAACACGAGAGTTGCACCGTGACGTGAAAGCTTAAGTACATAGTATAATTAGTAGTTGTAAGAGCATTTGTTCAAACGACACGGGAATTGGGGATACTATATACGGGAATGAGAGACGTAGCGTCAGGAGAGCCACCTATCCGTGGAGGAATCGATCGATCGTTTTTCATTCACGCGCCTTCGACGTATGGGGACGCATACTAGTCCCCGATATTCGGTCTCCAATCATGCACATCAATCTCTCCTATTCTAGATGAATACTTCGAGCTTTCGGTAAATTTCTCAATTTATTTTAACTTGGCTTTTAGGATGATGAAAAAATACCATTGAGATAAGACGGGGAAAAAAATTAAGAAAAACTGCTATTGGAAAGAAATAGTGAAAGGATACGTCGTGACGCAGAAGACGAGTAGTTTGAAACAAGGGAAGAAAAAGAGACGATAATCGTCGAATTCGATAGTTGTTTATGGCAAGAAGGAAGACCTGAGAGACAGTGAGAGGTAAAGGATGAAAAGCAAGAGTGGGAGATCACAGAGAAGGAGCGGCACCTCATGGAAAAGGGAAGAAAGGGGGAATTGAGGCTGAGTTCGGAGAAGAAAGTCGGTAGAACGGGGAGGAGAGAGTTGAACCGGAGGCGGTGGGTGAACATTGCGGTCCAGAGGGATGAAGGAGAGCCGCGTTGCCGTTGAGGGGTTGGTGATGCTGGCGGATGAGACATGCCGGGGTATAGAAGGGCGTGTGGGAGGGATGACTAGGTGGCGGGTGGGTGGCCGTCGAGGATAGTGGGTCGGCTGGTTGGTTTGCGTGGAGGGACTGCGCGGCAGTCGAGGCTGCGAGGTTCAGTGTTGGGGAGCGCGGCATCGCGATGCGTCGATTTTCCATCGCTGCCGCACTCGCACACGGCTTTTTCCGTCGTTCCAACTTTTTCTTCGTTCGCGAAACCGTTGGATAGTTGACGTTTCGTTTTCATTACGCTCTTTGCGATTTATTTATTTTTTTATATTTGTCTCGCGTTTCGCTCGTGCTCGCGTTGTCTCTCGGCCTCGTTCTTTCCTCTCACGTCTATCCTGTTCTCGGATTATATCGGCTCGTGTCCGCGTGCTCTCCTATCTCGGTCGTGTTTCTTTTCTACGTCTGTATATTACGCGAACCGCGGTTCGTTTCTCTCCCCTGTGCTCGTTCTCGTTCGCCGATCCGAAACGCGCCCCGCAAGGCGCACAATGTGACGCGTCTTGACGCGTCAACGACAGCGCGGATCAACCTTCGCGAGTGACAGTGCGCGACGACGCGGCGGCGGCGACGACACGTATTTCGTCAGTCCGTCACGTCGGCTAAGAACGAATCATGGCACCAGACAGGGCCATGTGGCTACGAGATCCGTGAGTACGAGCGCGCTAACGGCGCCTCGCGACGGCGATGGATCATCCGTACGCGGGCGGTTGGGTGCCTCAAGGTCACGGAGGCGGCGGTGGCGGAGGCGGTGGTACGGCTACTGTACCACGATGCTGGGAAAGGCCGTGCCGATCTACCGATCCTTCGCCGATGCGACCGTTTGAGCACGGTATGCGCTCGACCGAGGCGATGAGATCGATGGAATCGATGAGATCGATCGATTCCGTCATACGTCAACCGCCGTCTGATCCGATGCGTGCATCCGTGGAGCATCATCAATCCATGAGACCAATGGAAGGAATGAGCAGATCGATGGAGCAAATCCGTACGGAACAGCCACGATCGGTCGTCGATCATCCTGTCGCTTCGTCTTCGATATCACCAGGTGCTATCGGAAGCGGTATGGATCGTCGTGTGATGCGCGCGATCGAGCATCCCTGCCGGTTGAAGGATCACGCCAGTTATGTACACGATCACTTCGGAAGGCCTCACGAGCACGGCTGTCGTTCGGTCGAGCATGTATCGCGGCTGCTGGAACATCGGCAGCACGAAGCGCAACACCCTGGTAGACCAACGATCGAGCATCCGGCCATGCGACCGCCCATGAACTATTCCTGCAGATCTCTCGATCACGCCCCCGGACGTCCTATGCCGATGGACTGCGTGATTTTTGGCCCGCACACTCATCCGCCGCCCAGATTGCCCGCAGAGAGCCCATTTCGCCTCAATTGTCCTGTGCACAGCCCCTTCCGATTCAGATTCCCAAACGGCGCCGGCACCGAGTATCATTCGCATTCGCAGGTAAAGCGCATTCGCACATCCAACATCGCAACATGTCGTCTATTGTTCGAGTGAGATGAGAAAGATAATATTGTTCGTTGCTTCTCTCTCGGGGGTTGCGCGATTTATTCCGCATATTTAAACGGACCGATAGACGTAGATGTTATAATCCCCGGGATCCACGTGCGGCTGCATAATGAACAGAGACGGCGCTTCGATAAATTTAATAACAATTTCTGAAGAGCACGTAGCACATTCACACATAAGAGAAAATAAGTAACCACTCACAATATATAGTGACTCACTGACTTTCGTAACTTACTAATTTCTGCCTAATAATGATAGAAAACAAACTAATTTACAGTAAAGAGAGAAAAAAAAATAATATAAGTAATTTATTGAATTTAATATATTTATATATATTCCATTATTATATGTAGAATATTTCAGAGTTATTTACTTTGAATTTAAATATGAATTATCTTAAAATACAAAGAGTGTAATCGATAGCTAATTCTGGAATTCCGGGTGCTTATTCTTAACGTTACACTTTAAGCTAAAATTTAAAGAGTATGTGTTTATCCAAAAATATAAAGATCTAAATTTCCAAATAAATTGATGCATTTTATAAGATTATATTTTGCATACAAATATAAAAGTTAAATTATGTTATATAAAATTATCAAAATCTTTTCCGGAGCAACTGCACTTATCGCCATATGTTGTCCGTTAAAGTCATTATATATCACAAGTTTCAGATAAATCTACTTACTGTTCATTGTCAACCTAAATTTACAGAGCGTTTCAGTAAACATGAGTCTCATAATGCTAAAGCTTAATGCGAGGATTTATACTTAATGCTAAAAGCGAGAAGGTATACTTAATACTAAAAGCGGATGCGCTCCAATTCCTTAAATAATTCAAGTCATATGAGTTTTCGAAATTATATAATTCATTTTTGATAATATATAATAACTTTGATACGAAAGATTTTCTTCAAATTAAGTGGCTACTGAACGAACATGATCGGTATCTCTCTCATATATTCCTGAATTTTGCGAGACTATCGCTGTTTACAAAAAACTCAGCCAACAATTGGATTCATTTGTGTATACGAATGATAACGAGAGAACGGGAGAGAATCCAGCTCTATATTTTATCCTGGTGTCGTAATATACTGAGGATGGCTATCGCGCGTGAACCTAATTCCATTATACATGACAACCGGAAATTTGTTCCCGCATTATCGCACTGGTCTTTCCGCGGAAATTTTACGTAAAAGTGTATCATGCTCGTCTGCGTATTACAGTGTTTATTTAAAAAAAGTGCATCATGCTCGTTTAGACTACTATTGGATCATACAAAGTACGATTTGTCGCATCTAGATCGAGGTTGTAGGTGAATGCAATACACGTACAAAAAAAACACACACACATTCAGAATATAGTAGAAAGCTTACACAGATACATTCATTTTCAAAAACCAGTGTGTTCAATATTAAAAAAATTAATGTCATTGATATATAAGCTAGATATTTTTTAAAATTGTACGAGATAAAAAAGAATTGCTCGTAATCTCTTTTAAATTAAATTTCTCTCTATTTATGAGCTAATTGGAAGAGTCTCACATAAGACAAGTAGAGAAAGAGAGAGAGAGAGAAAGAGAGAGGGAAATATTAATTTCATTGTTCTGAAATACCGCAGTGGAGTATGAATGGAATCCAAATGTGTTTCTGTTTTTGTAGTTTCCGAGTTTTGTATGAATGGATTGAATGAAAGCTCACTAAGATTTCTTATATTTTTATGAATATCAAATAAACGTAATTATATTATACTAAAATTATATTTTACTAAAAATCTAGGTGTACTGGATAGAAAAACTTGTTACATGATAGTTCTATTTCTATTGTATTTGAAACTTTTCATTGAGATTTGGAATGTAACAATATATTCATTAATGAGTGAATGGAAACTCATTATCTACAGAACAGTAATATGGGATCGATTGTCTTGTGCGTAGAAGATAGATAATAGCAGGTCGATGTAGGTTCATATCTCTGAGCTATTCCTTTGATAAATTTGTAAATGAGGTTTCTACGTAGCTGTAGCAATTGCTTCTGTAAATCGCAGCTGCGAGTACGACCGCAACACGGTTTGTTAAACCGGTCGAAGGATATAGATCTTGAATTACATTTCACGTCACGTTGCAACATTTGAAATGGTTCAGAACACAATATGTAAGCCTCCTTCGGTGAGTATTGGTCTGTGCTGAAATGAATATATTTGGACATCTGTATTAATATCAGATTGATGTCGTTACATTTAAATATCTTCTAAATATCTTACAGATGAAGCTGTAACCTTATATATATATATAAAATTAAGATAAATAAGATATTTAAAAGACATTTAAGTGTAATGATATCAATCTGATATTAACACAAATGCTCTAATACATGCATTTCAGCACAGATCAATGTCCCCTTTAATACTTTACATATATATATATATATATATATATATATATATATATATATATATATATGTGTGTAAAGTATTTAATATTGAATAATCTAATTACATTGTGTATACAAATATCTGCCTAAAATATTTTTATAAAATATATTTCTTTGCAAAAGTATTTTTTTTACTAGTTTGACTTGTTTAAATTAAGTAATTTTTAATAAATGTATCAATGTTAATAATTATTTTTAAATTACGAATTTGATTGAAGATTTCTATAGATTTTCTTGCGATAAGTAATTAATCCTTTGATAATGTGAAGAATTAGAAAAATTAGTTAAAAACTTTCACAATATACAGAGGTATACAAATTTCGGTGTACTTTATGTATATTATAATAGCTTCTGTAATTATAATAAATAACTAATAATATATTATCTAACTCGTTGTTATATCATCTTTATTATTATTATGAAATGCTAATTATTTTGCAAAATAACTTTTCTCCATAATTTCTATTAATTTAAAACTCTCCTTCCTGGGCAATTGTGTATACGCGCGTATGTGTCGTAATATATTTATTAATTAAACAATAATTCTTCATTATTGATGGTTTGAGTTAGGAAGTGATACTATTTCAGCTCTGTTATGTCTTCTGATGTAAAAACGATATTTTTATTTAGATTGAAATATTGTGTTATTATACTTATTATTTTCTTCTTTATTACGTAATTATTTCTAGATTCTTATCAATTATTCCATTAAAAACGTACGCTTATCTACATTCTCAACCTTTATATACACAAATTACGACAATTTATGACAAATTCTCTACCACCGTACTTTAACCAAATGAGATACGTCAGGAATTCCCAGGACATAGAACGGCATGAAAATTTCTCAAGCTCTACGGTGAGACGGGCAGAGGGAACTAGGGAATCCTTTAGTCTCGCGGATTGTACGAGCGTCACCTAACGGCATCGTAATCGCGAGAAACCTAATTTATCAAGCCTTCCTCCAACCATCAAGCATATTCTGCACCGCGTTTCGCCGTTTTTCTTTGTGCCATTTCTCCCGCTTTTCCAAGCATCGCAGTTGACACAAACACCGACAACTGTCGTCGCACTGTCTGGCACTTTTACAATGTCATGCGGTTTACGTGCCTCCCGTACCAAAAACGGCGATACCAGACAGAGTCGATTTTTTCCCCGTCTGATGCGACAGGTATTATGGTTCTGTATTTCTTTCATCACTCTTTCTCTCGTGATATAAATAGAGCAATAACAGTTCGAGAATTTTGCTATATACACAGCGGCGGTCACCGTATCAATAACATCGAACGGCTATTTAAACCCGCGATCATTTCGAACACATTTCATTACAACGAACCGCGATAATATTTCACGTTCCAATTTCACTAATACGACGTACAATCTCCATTTGCGCTATTTATTCCACGACCTATTATTTGATCTCTATGCAGGTTAATGCAAAGCGTGGTAAATACGGAAAATTAGAATGCGTTACATAAAACAGAGAATTTAATCTCTAGTTCGACACCTTTATTTTTCAGCACACGGTCTGTTACTTTTTATTATCGTTTTCAAATGTATCTCTTTTACGCAATCAGGATTTTAGCTGACAAGATTTGCTTGATACAATTGCATACTTTAAAGTTACGTAAGGACATGTATATGTGAAAGCACATCTTTATCTGTCACAATTATTACTTTAATTATAACACAGATAGGATATATAAAGATAGAAAAATTACGAAATATTGTGTTTTTTACATTCTTCCAACGGCGATATTTTTTATTTTGATTTATTATCACGAAAAGGATTATATTATTAAAAACTAAATTTCAGTGATGAGGAGACAAAAGACATAAGAAGGATTATAAAGGTTACTAAAGGCGACCCATCAAGGGATTGTTGCTTGATTTACGAGCATGCTACACCTTGCAACATTCTATTTCATTTATCTTACTTGTAGTATGTTACCTTTATGACTGGCCGTTTCACGCTTTTAGTCTGTATAGTTTATTCAAGAGAAGAAAAAATGCTTATAAAACACACCTATGTTTACTTTTGCAAATTATATTTTACATACTTTTTGAAAATTATATTTTGTAATATTGCTTCTAATAATTATATAAAAAACGTTTGATATATAAATTTGACAAGATTTGTTAATAAACGAAATGAAATAGCATTTTTATAAAATATTCGCACTACGGATATCGAATGAAGTTTACTTTTGTATATTGTGGTTCTTAAATTACCATTTTTTAGATGCTTTGATCGATGGTAGACTTTCATTTATGTATAAGCATTCGTCGTTATACTCTCGAGTATACTTTGCCGGTATCACGAGGAAATCTTTGGACGTATTATACGCTGGAACGTCCTCGCATTATTCTCCGAATATATTCGAGATCACTTTAAATATGTATCGTGTGCTCCATGAAAGTTTGTCGGATTCGCAAGCACAAAATGACGACCTCGATAAAGCATGAAACGAAAATATTCGCGATTTCACCCGCGAATTTTCTTCGCACATGGCCAAAAGTATCAACTTACAGATATTACTTGCCGATGTTTCAATAATGCTTTTCTGTTTCCGAAACTTTTCTCTTCTCGTCACAACTGTGGGATAAGAAGTGATCTGTTCGTATATTCAGTCTCCCACGCCAAAAACTTTTCACGTATTGAAATTTCGAATGGTTATTTCGAAAACTTGGAATGTATGACACTGCACCGATTTCGAAAAACAGTTTGCGACAGAAAATTTCATTTGACATATGTCATAAATCCATATTTTCCGCGATTATTGACGTATCAATTATCAATTATCAGACGTAATTTCTTACAGATTCATACAAACACATGAATAAAGTATTGTTACTTCAAGCACATTAAGATGTAATATGACTGTTTAAGATATATTTTCTGAGTTACTTACAAATTTTGTTTTATACGCAACCTCCCGCATAAGATATTCACATTTGCAGTAGCATGTTACTCTTCTCTCGTACATTTGATACATCTGAAATAATAAAGTCTCCTTGTGTTAGCAAATAAATACTATAAAAATGTATTATATGATATATATATATATATATATATATATGTATATATATATGTATATATATATATATATATATATATATATATATATATATATATATATTATATGTACATATGTGTATGTGAAAATTTTGAAACTGTATTTTTATACAATGCATATATGTTACTACATATACGTTGCATGGAGTACAACGTATAATTCTTCAATGAAATAGTAGATTTAACATTTTTCCTGAAAATTTAAATCTTTTTATTTGGTAAATAACTGTTTGTAACTTCTAACGCTTTGAATTATGCGTAAGAACATGAACAAAATCTATTTTGACTTTTCTAAATTGTTTTATTCTTAAGGTTCTATCAATTATAGAAAAATCGCATTTATTAAAAAATTTTTTCATCATGGGAATTATAGACTAATTGTCATAACACATTTTCTTTCTTCTAACAATTTTATATGTATTTATCGCATTTTACATACGTGTATATATAAGGAGAAAAGTTATTCCAATTACACATCAATTTATTTAAACTGACTCCCATACGTTGGCTAATCACTTTTTGGACGTGTTCTGCCCACTCTTGCTAAATTGTAATCTCGTTCATTATGTAAACGCACACTAGGGCGCGAAGGGATTGGACAAAGTTAGTAAACGTGTAAGGTCAATGAGGTTCTACCTTTTCCCTCTATCTCACTTTCTCGTTATGGCACTAACAAGTAGAGCACCTATTTCCACAGTCGGGTACCGAGGGCAGCAATTAAGCACTCGCCTTCGTCTATCGCCGTTTTCCCTTGAGGACTAATTATTGTCTAAACGAACTAACTGTTTCCGCACACACCGGACAATGTTCCATTGAACAATAGAATATCCTTCGAAGTTCGATGCAGCTCACGAGTAAATGAAGTCGTATCAAGAAAGATTGTTTACGGCATGGTATGAGAGAAAAGGTACAGGAAGAATTTTTTAGATGGTAATTTAGTTGCCGTCTCTTCCTCCATTTGTTACGGCACTGTGTACGCATGAATGGTTCTTCTCAGATAAACGCACCCCTGTCTACGTTCGCTATTTTGCGTAAAGTATTTTCGCCATTTTCCGGCGAAAAATTCGTACATTTTACAATCTTCGATTTGTGTTTCTACGGTACATTTGATATAAAAAATGTATTTGTCTTATTCTTTATTTTTTGTCTATATAATAAAAATATAATATTAATATAGAATAAAAATCATTCGTGTAATAAACGAATTATCTATTAACGATGTTTAATATTGTATTAAAGTAATCTTGATATTTCTAGCAATTTAGAAGAGTTGTTTTTTTTAAAGATATAATTCAAACATTCTTATTAACAATAAATCGTAGAATATTGAAGTGAAAAATAGACAATTCTATTTTTCTCTGAGTTTGAAAAATGAGCAGATCTATGAACATTCATATACAGGTTTTATACATATTGTAACTTTTATAATAAACAATAATCAGAAATTTAACTCTATAAAAGATTTATTTAAGAGATTTTATTCGAAAAACAGAAAATTGTTTGTTCTAATGACTCTTAATCGTTGCAATGGTATAAGGAAAATCAAGTTAAAAAATTAAGTAAATGCTATGTATTAGAAAAATAAAAGTCAAAAGAAGAAACAGTAAAAATATGTAGACTTATGGGAGCGAAATGCGATTATACGTACATATATCTCGTCGAAATGCAATTTTTGAAAATTTGTAAAAATAAAAAACAAGAGTTTTGCACTATTTTGTACGAATTTTCGAGAATTGTATTTATAGGAGATAGATATACGCACGTACATCTACATTTCACTTCTTAAACCTACTTTTATCTTTTTTTTGTTTTATCAATGAAGCTTTTATTGTTTATTTGTTTTCAAAAGAAGAAATTAATATTTAAATTTAGTTAAGAAAGCTGTCAACTTAAGACTGCTTTTATTGCATTTTGCTGTTATAACGACGGTATAACGACGATATAACGAACATATTCTGACAGGATATTTTCAGTAGACGACTCTATTATATTTTTCAAGGAAATAAAAATTTGATCATATGTATGTGCATGTATAATAATTCTGAAATCATCTTTGCATATCGCGGAAGAGGAAGGAAGCGTCGGGGTTAAGTATCGTTATATTTCTACAGTGTGACGTAAGTTGCAATGCTCGATGCAACGACTGCACAATTATGGTGATTTCCACCGTTACTCGCGTACTTCCTTCTATTTCTACCGTAACCGCCCCTCGAGAATGCACAATCTGCTTAATGCGTCTACCGCACCGGTGGTCTCGTTTGTCAGAGATCCGAAAGCTGTATTTCCATAATCAATATATATCTTAAATGGTGTTTTCTTTTTTTTCATGCCATACATTCTACACCGCAAGTGCGGGCTATAAAAAGCTACGTTGTGGAAATCAATTTAACGACGTCTGCGAAAAATATGAATGCCGTGATCGATAATTCCATAAGTCAAAGTATTAAGGATGCAAATGGCAGTTATCTTATAGGAACTTTAGTTTTATCCCTCTTTTTGCTTCCATTCTTTCTTTATTATGAAGGACTGTTTTTAGTCAACTTTTCATACTGTACTTTAGTTCATTTAATCTCTGTGTGGAAGATTTATGGAAGAATATCTTTTTTTTAAAGAGAAACTATATGCATATGGAGTATTCTGTGATACTTGTACCTATGTACATTAAAATGTTTGATTTGCGAGTGATTAAAAATGTCTTAGGCTTTTGGATAAAAAATATAACAAAATATCTTTATTTATAGTCCGTGTTGCAATTGTATTCTGAATGCATTCTGCATAGAAGAATGAGTATCACATAGACATAACCGTCGATGCGTCAAGGCCCACGCTATATTCGACGACTTACATGACATTTTGATGGAAACACGTAAATTTACGTGCATCATATAGATGATCAAAAAAATAACTCGCACATGTTAAAGTATTATTACACTAGTAGAAACCGCGAAATTTATATTTCTACAGTTCTACATCGCGTAGTACACACGTGAATGACTGCAACGCATTTTCTATTCGCGACAATGGAGAAAAGCAGCCTTCGCGTTTATAACGCAGTAACATTGTGAAACCGCGCGATGACGCGTTCCATAGGCCTTATAATGCCGATAACTCGCATCGTGCATGTGCCTACAATAATAAACGCGTTCATCTTAATCGCAGACGAACAAAGCGACGTTATTCCATTCAAAGACTTGACGCATCTTGAAAATTCAGATAAATTACGCCATCGCAATCGTATTAAAAAATTATCATCATTTAACAGAAACCAAGCATGTACGTAAAAATATGTATACAAGTATTATGCAGATTTTCGTCATCTTTGATAGTCGGCGCAATGTGGGAGATGATAACGTATAATATAAATGATTCGTGTAGTATCATACACAGTCATCACTTTCATTGTCAGATTGAAAGGATTGCAACGCTTCTCGCAACCATTTCAATTCTCAGACGGATATCTCGGTGGCGATGCGACGCTTTTCATTTCCCGCCAGAGATTTATGACGCCACCCAGATGCATAAATCTCGCATCCTGCACGCAAATTCGCCGCTTGTCCGGCCTGGCCGCGCGTCTTTAGCATTTTAAATAACGCGGCCGGAACAATTTGACTGTGGTGGCCGATAGCAAATCGATGATGGCAACGACGATCATCATTCATTATTCAAAACGAGTGGTTGTTGTAGACATTACTAGTCTCTTCGCGGTCGCTTTCAATAGAATACATTAGCATCATACAGAGCGAAAGCGAATCCTCTCGAACCACTCGACTTCATAGTGTATATGTTTCGCACCATCCCCTTTTTTTTTTTTTTTTGCTTTTCCGTTATTTCGACCCTTTTACGTTAGAGTAGGTACATGTGTTTGACCGTAAATTATCACGTGAAAAGCTTGCGAGTATAGTGGAACTGTTTGCCTTTTTACTATTTCATTGACTATTACTTCACAATTTCCGCTGTGATACCTCGGAGTCTCATTACTTTTTGGTAAATATTTAATCATGTATATTGAACTGAATAGGGCGTCTGGTTCCTTTTATCTTTGTAACGTCGAGAGGCGTGGCACAAAGTATCACAGTGTAGAATACGCGTACTAACATAAGACGCAAAGGATTTCAGTTTCAATTTAAATCTACATTAGATTTAGATTAGCACGCTTTGATTATATGAATTATTCTCACATAAATAGTGAAATATTTACTCGATAATTTCACAATTAACATTATGTGATATAATTATATGATATAATTATGTAAAAGATTTTATTTTTGGTCAATGTGATATAACATACTTATAAAAAGAGAGATCTTTTTTTTATTATTTTTTTTTTTTATTATTTTTTTTTTAACTAGAACATTAAATTTCATAAAATTTGCGGTAACGCATTAGATGAGAAAGATAAAAAGCTCGAAAGATAAAATTAAAAATTCTACTTTTATATCAAAAGTTGTATTCTACCTTTTTAACGTATCAAACAATTTTTTTTACTTGACGTTGAATTCTTTTGTATCAGTAATGAGATCAGCGTGCAAATTAGCCTTGGTTCTTTTTGAGATATTCTATCGTTAATTTACTCAATTTATTGAGCAGATTGTGCGTGATAATTCAAGCCATCAAGTTTTTGTACAGGAATATTCGATTTTCTAATCTCTGTTCGTCGCCAAATGATTAATCGATATCAGGGGTAGTCATTATTAGCCTTGGGGATCATTAACGATATAGATGCCATCACAAACCGATATTGAATATGGCTTAATTGACGGGAGCGGACGATAGCGATATGACGTTGCTATGACATTTTATATACCGATTTTATTTTTAAAAACAAATAGTGATATATTTATAAACAATTGAATTTTCCAAACAAACAGATAAAAATTAACAATTTCTCATTAATATTTAATTTTTAGACACATTGTCGATTCATGCATTTAGATTTTCGAAAAACATATAATAGATAACTACATCTAAAACTCTATTTGTGATATCAAAATTATATTTGGACTGTCACGTGTGTATAAAAAGTCATATGCAAATATATGCATCGTTTCTTTCAATTAAACCGATTATAATAATCTATATATATAAAAAAACCAGTATATATGTGACCTAGTTTGATAGCATTTGAAATTGGCATATGTGAAACAAAAGTGATAAATTTGTTTGTGCTTTTAAGTCACTTTAAAATAGCAATTATTAAACAATTGCCACTTTAAATTTATTCGAAATGTACAAACAGATTTATTAAAGTTTGAATGTTTTTTTCCAAAAATCTACAATTCTTTTTATATCCATTTTAATTAAATAATTAAACTATTTAATTAGAACGAATAAAAGAAGAATTATAGGTTTCCCGGATTTTGAGAGAATATAAAGTGTTTGCGTTAGCGTCAAGTGTCTGAGAGAAATTAACTAGGAAAGGGTCTGATAAGATAGAGATAGCTAGGTTAATGACAATGACATATATCCTTCTCTTTAAAAATAGGATTTTCTCTATATTTGTCTATTTTCCTCGATACAATTTATTTCTTCTAAGCAAATTTATTTCCGAAAATGGCAACTTATTTTGATTCTGCTTTTTTTAATATGCATTTCCTATGTATATTAAGGAAATGTAAAGCTGATTAATATCATTAATAACTATAATTATAAATTATAATACATTATAATATTTTGAGTATATTATACATAATTTCATATTACGTCACACATGTATTTTTCTCTCTTTCTTCCTTTATAATGCAGTAATTATTTTAAGTACATAATGTTGCAACGGAAGCAGAATGTAAACTATGGCATGATAATCAAAGCGTTTATCATGACAAAATAAGAGAAACAAAAGAGTGATGTGTGTCAAATATTATAATTTTCTCGATAAAATTAGTAATGAATTAATATTGAATACAAATTCAGGTTTGTATATAATTGAATTTTTAAAATTATAATCAGAGCTGCAAAATCAAATAATTTAAAATTGACACAAATCTTATTAAATTATTATATAATTATGGTTTTTAAAAACTAAATAATATATATATAAACACATGTTATGTCTTTCAATATTAATTCATTATTTATTTTGATGAAAATTAAAATATTTGACATTACTCTTTATTTCTCTCTCTCTTTCTCTCTCTTTTAGTCTCTCTTCTTTTTTATGATAAATGTTTTGATTATATCGTTTTATAGTTGTGCTTCCGTTGCAACATCATGTACTTAAAATACATTTCTGGTATACCGCAGTCGAAGGTAAATTATTCGGCAGAAATTTCAACCGACTCGATGCTATATAATCGCTCCTCATTCTAATTAAAATACTCGGGATTAACGAGATTCCGGAAGATTAAGCAAAGTACAAGGACACGCCAGAATCTCCTCGTTTGTGCAGAACCGGTTGCGGTCGTGCACGAAATATCATTGTCCTTGAAAGGCTTTCGGCCTCTGTCGGTTTAAAGATACAATACTCACGCGGGACAATGCAATTAAACCTGCGCCCAGCTGCACTGTCATGTGCATATTTCACAGACGGCATGTATGTTTGTTTCCCCCGGCACGGCAAAATGCGTGGCGCATACCTATAATTCAGGCTATCGAAGTCTACCGTTGACTACGCAAATCGATTGAGCAGCGCACATTATTCTTGTTAATTGTTTAAAACGATAAGCCCAAAGATTTTGTGCTACGTACCGTTTCTTTATCGACGGAGACTATTGATGAAATTGACAGAAAATCGTTAATCATGACATACTGCAATACTGCTCGACGATAAAATGGCATTCCTCGAAATTAATAAAGTTCGGTATTGAGCTCGTTGCTTGGTATTAACCCAGATTTGGCGAGACATGTCGCATTTCAACAGGGTGCAATACTAAATTTTGGTAATAGTCAGCAGTTTAGTTATAATAGTTGCAATAAGACTAGCAGCATAAGTGTGTTGCAACTGATTAAATTTTCCTTCTAATAATAGATCGCAACCCAAAAATAGGATATTTTGACGAGAAAAATTGATGAGAGAAATTATAAATTCTTAGTAAAAGTCTCTTATAAAAATGTCAAAATATGTGTTGTCCTCAACTTGATTATAAAATATCACACGTGTAAAAAACTAATTTTTAAAATTGTATCTCATTTCGTGAAAATACATTTATTGTAGAGAGTTTTGGTCTTATTTTTAATAGTTCTAAAATTCTTGATAGATTAAATA
Source organism: Anoplolepis gracilipes (assembly GCF_047496725.1). Classification (NCBI taxonomy): domain Eukaryota; kingdom Metazoa; phylum Arthropoda; class Insecta; order Hymenoptera; family Formicidae; genus Anoplolepis; species Anoplolepis gracilipes. Next base: position 8,118,137 of record NC_132974.1, read on the forward strand.
TATAGTTCTGGTCTTTAAAGCAAAAAAAAAGCCTTGGGATAAACTCAGACGCCAAGTTCACACCTGCGTCTCGCTTTGTCTTCCGACGATATTTTTAGTTTTAGCATTCTCACCAGATTTTAAGCGCTTGAGAGTTCTGCAATAATCCTGCAAAAAGTTTTATGCGTATAAAAATTATTAGAATATTAATTAAACAAATTAGATTATCGAAGATGCTAGACGTGTGCATACATAAAATCTCATTTAAAGTCGATAGAACCATCGACCTGTCAACGTCTTTTCTCACTAGCTCGGTACTTATACGTACGGCGCTTCGGACGATATAATTTATTGTTTAATATTATAATAATTTTTACATATAAAACTTTTTGTAGAATTATTGTAGAACTCTCAAGCACTTAAAATCTGACAAGAAATACTAAAAAAATCATTGGAGGACAAAGTGGGACGTTACGCGTCTCTCGAGTCATTTTTTTTTTATTTTATGGCTAAAATTATTTACTCAATCTATTAAAAACTTTATAAGACTATTAAAAATAATGCCACGATTCCCAACAATTAAGGAATTTTCATGAAGTGAGACGCCAACTTTACACACATCCAAATTGCACGAAATACTTTATGCGATGTATGATTATGCGATATATAATAATATGTGATAAATTACCTTATAATTGCTCCGATAAAGCCCAATGCCATTCGAGGCCTGCTCCATCTCTAATCTTTTTTTGCTGCATCTTCGAAAGTACTCACAAAACACTCACGCGACATTTTACACGACACTGTCGATATTAATTGCTTAAAATCCTCGGCGCGATCGGACTGATACACAGAAACGATGGTTCATGTTTTAATTCGGCACTCCCGAAATTATCTCAGGATCGCCTACGAATATCGAATAACGTAAATCACGCTCACGCAGACTATTGACCTACTGACAGTGAGATAATTATCCATAATTAATTTGACACTCTCGACACTCGAGTGAATTCGCGCACGAAATTTACTCTTTCGACTGATAAAAAGACGCGAGCAACATAAGACGAATAAACCAAGGTGATCGGAGCGATGAAAAATAACGACTATGTTCGAACTGCGGACTGACGCCAAGCAGCCGAGCAATTTCAAATCGAGCGAGCAGATAACGAAATCTTCGTTCTGATTGATCGGTCTAGCTTACGTAGCGCTTTACATAGAACGCAACGATAGGCCGGTTTGGTCGGAAGATAGGTAAGGCCAGAGAGAATGTTTCGCTGAACTCTTCGTCGCTCGCCGACACTGACCTCTGTAGCGTGTGGAAAGGATCTCGTGCACCCAACTACTTACCGTATACGTGTGACACGTACACGATACATAACTTAGTGTAACACGAGAGCAATCTCCTCCACATACACGGCACTGATTACGTTAGCAAGCCTGTCTATTCTAGGAAATAATTGAGCGCGTCTTTTCTAGGAAAAAATCAAGCTGAAGTGTAAGAAACTCAGATAAGAAAGAGAGGTTTGAGCGACGAACTAAATCATTTCTAGAATTATATTGTGTAGTTTTGTATGCATTATTATATGTATACATATATAGTTTAATTCTATCGCTTCGTCATGTAAATTAATCGAGATTGCAAGAGCGTTGCTCGAGCCTCATTTTGTTATCTTTGTTTATGACACGAAGATTTTTTGTCTTTACTGCTCTTTCTATCTTTCGGATTTATACTTATTTATTTATCTATCTTCGCGTAATTGTGTTTGTCGTATTGCAATAGATAATTTTTATAATGCACATATATAATTTGATACAAAACTCAAGATAGAATTCTATTTACAATTTTATCTACGTATTTCTATATTTCTTCTTCCTTTTGTTTCTTTCTTTCTTCTTTTAATAATATACATATATGTATATTTTATTTAATATATATATATATATATATATATATATATTAGAGAGGGTATATACATTGTGTGTGTATGTGTATATACGTATATTAATCGAAAAAGAGAGAGAAACTAGGTCTTATACATGTAGGTCATAAAATTGTAAACAGAATTCTATCTTGAGTTTTATATCGAACTATATGTGATAATTAATATCTAACACGATGTGACTGATACATACATTTACACGAAGGCAGATAAATATGAAGAAGGACACACGAAATGCGTCGTCGAAAGAAAGTATAGTAAACAAAAAGATTTTCGCGTCATAAATAAAAATAAGAATGTAAGATTCTAACAAGGCTTTTACAAATTTGATCAATTTCAAACGAAGCGATAGAATCAAACAATATTTGTATACATATAATGTCCAACTATAATACATAATTCTAGAAATTATTTAGTTTGTCGTTGAAACCTCGCTTTCTTATCTACGTTTCTTATGCTTCAAATTTTTCTCTAGAAGAGAAGCTACTTACCGGAGCAGGTTATTGAGCATGTAGAAGAGATGAGCGTCCACATCATTGTCCTATTCGTTCTCAGGGTCAATTTGTGGTAACACTGTCGGCGAGTAGCTTGGAGGGACGTTCACTCTTCTTACCTGCTTATCATTTTCTGTGTCTTGTATGTTTCGCGTCCTTTTATCAATCGAAAAAGTGAATTTCGTGCGCGAAACGAGTGTCGGAAGTACCGATTTGGCGATTCTCTTATTGTTAGTACGTCTACTTATTAATTTGCGCGATCGCGATTTACGTCTTTCGATACTCGTAGGCGAGAAATAATTTATCGTAATTGCATAAGGCGGATTTCAAACGAGTGAATTTCGAAAGAGTAAATTTTACGCATAAATGAGTATCGGGAGTACCGAATTAAAAGACGGCCAATCATTTTTGTATACTGGTATGAAATAAAAAGTAAAATGCGTTTTGAAGAATTTAGGTGATTATTATCGGGAGCGTCGTGGAAAATATCACGCGTTGTCATATTCAAGAAGTATATTCATAACTGTAATTAAGCGCGAGTTTTGTGAATGCTTTCGAAGATGCATCAATAAACAATTAGAAGAGGATGAGCAGATCTGAAGTGATATCGGATTTTATCGGAGCAATCACGAGGTAATTTGTTACGTCTTATTCGTGGCATTATTTTTTTTCACCGCGATAATAGCGTATTTCGTGCAATTTCATTTGAATATTTGATGTGAAGCTGGCGGCTCACTTCGTGGAATTTATTGTTGAGAATTTTAGCTTTACTTTTAATAATTCTGTAGAGTTTTTAAGATTAAATAAACTGTTGGGACCATTAAATCAAAAAGAAATTATTTGAGAGAAACTGATGGGACACCAAGTTTATGCCACGTCTCATTTTATCCTTCAACGATTTTTTAGTATTTCTTGCCAGATTTTAAGTGCTTGAGAATTTTACAAAAAGTTGTATGCGTAAAAATTATTAGAATAATTATTCAACAAAATCAGAATGTTAATTATTAAACAAATTAGATTACCTCAGACGTCAAATGTGTATAAGTACCGAACTACTGATTGTGAGATAAGATAAGTATGTCGGTAATTCTATAGATTTTAAATCAGATTTTGTGTCAATCTATATTATTATTTTTAATTTCCACAGAGAGTTTTATGCTGTAAAAATTATAAGAATATTTATTAAATAAATTAGATCGTTCAACATATAAGTATCGAGGTGAGACGATAGTCTCACGTATTTCGATAGCTCTATCGCCTTTAAATGAGATTTATGATAAATAAGATTTCGTCTTATTAAGTGAGATTGTTATCCGGTGTCTTGGGCGATTTAATATTTGTTTAATAAATAATTTTTACGCATAGACTAGAAATTCTTGCTACAAATTAAAAGTGATTACAGAATAATACGAAACATTAAAGTTGATAGCATTATCGAAATATTAGAGACTAACGTCTCACCTCATTACTTACTGTATGTATATATTTGGCGTCTCGTGCGATCTAATTTGTTTAATTATTATTCTTATAATAATTTTACGTAGAGCTTTTTGTAAAATTATTGTTAAAACTCTCTCAAGCGCTTAAAGTATGGCGAGAAATGCTTAAAAAATTATTAGAGGACAAAATGAGACTCGGCGAGATCTTGGCGTCTCAGTTTGTCCCCTGAGTCATTTTTTAAGTTTAATAGCCAGAAAAATTTATTTAATCTATCAAGAATTCTAGAATTATTAAAAATAAAGCTAGAATTCTCAACAATAATGAGTTTTTACAAAGTGAAACTCCAGCTTTACACACATGTACTATAAACTTTAATATATATTGTAATAAGAATATGTAACTTTCGACAAAACGTATGAGATCCTAGAACCTTTTTATTTCTTTTGGTAAGATGAATAAGCTTCTATATAAAAAAAATATCGATTTTTCAATATACCGCAATATAAAAAGAAGTTACGTTTTAATACTAAAAAATAGAGTGCATGATATTTTTAGAATTTTATCGAAAGAATAAAGTTTTTTATCTATACACTTTGACATAACTTGAAGACTTATAAGACAGAAACTTATGAGCTTAATTTTCTTTTACATGAATATATCGAATTCAGGTTACTTATTATGCTTTATATTGGTACTTATTATGCTTTATATTGGTACTTATTATGCTTTATATTTTTTAGATGGATTGAGTGCATTGATTTTTAATGCATTTCGAAATAATGTTGATTTTCTTTTATTAAATAATATTTAGTAACGATTTTAATAAGAATTTATATTTTTATAATAAAAAATAAAAATGTAGAGAAAATCGTCATGTGTAATTGTACGTATAATATATTTATTCATATACAGTTATCATATACATATACTTATTTATTTAATTTCAAAAAGGTGAAATTATTGTAGCACTTTCATTCATAGTCGAGATAAGTTAAGATTGTTATATTGTTATATTAGAATTCTGTAGTCACCTGCTTCAATACACTCGATGAATTCTAGAGTAGCCATCTCCCGTTTCCTGAAGTTGGAAAACTAAATTTATTTCCGAGATGAAATAATTCTATCAAACTGCGAATGTTTTCCAGTATTGGATAAGTTTAAAAAGCATTCATCATTAAAATATTTGTCTTTAAGTGTCATATTTTTGTTGCACTATTCTAAAAGTTATTTAAATCTTTTTTTTATCAAAATTAAAAATAAAGAAAAATTTTTCAAAGAATGTATAGTTTTTTAGCTTTATATTTTCAGAGAAAAACTATTATACAATAGTTAATGTAAAAATAGTATCAAGATCTAGTATAAAGATATCGTTTAAATAATAATATCTAACACTTTGTCTTTATTTTTTTCATTCTCTTAGTTGATCAACATTTTTGTTTGTATCTATTTTATACATTTTTTACGTTTATTTTTTCAACTTTTACATGTGAACAAGTTAGGAAGTTATAGTTAAATCATGTTAATATTTTCGGTCATTTCTCTAATTTAGTTTTTTTTTTCTATACTGAATTTTTCGTTTATTTTTTTGCAGTAATTACATACATATATCGCTGTAATTGTGTTTCAACATTTTTGCGTAGAACAAAAGAGAGAAGTTTTTACTCGCGAAAGTGTCAAAAGGTTTGTACTCTGAAAAATAATTAGTGCACTAAATGGTTATAAATTATAAATAACAAGTAATAACAATTTGCATCAATTTTGAACTTTATTATGCGTGTTATAATGAGCGATTGCGATACGTTTGACTAACCACTTGCAGTATGTAGTCTGTGTGCGCCCTGCCCATGAATACATATGCCGGTATACGATGTAGATAAGATGATAGTTGCATAATTTGCTCCAATGCTCGCACAATTCTCCAAGATCGGATAGTGCATAATTTGGTAATCTTGGTGTCTCGCGTCTATCTCGTGTCAAGGCAATCTTGGTAACATCAAAGCCATCCATTAGAAAGCTTGATAGACTGCTTCGATTTAGTAATTCGATTTTGGATTTTGACTTTTCTGCATAGCTTCACATGACTACAGTCTGAATAATTTTATTTAGAGCAATTCAATTATCTTATACATCGTTTACGAAATTAGCATACGATGGAAGATAGAAAATGAGTTGCAGCTCCGTGTGTACATATTTATTTTACAAATTTTATAAATTTTGCTCTAAGAAGTCGTTTCAAAGACGTGATTCCTAATTAAAAGCACTAGTGACAACGACGCGCGTCGTTTGTGTTATCGCAGATTATTTCCTAGTTAATTTCATCCGCCTGAAACTTTAGGGACACAAATTTTGCGTACCTGAGAGTATTAAATTTAGGAGTTAAATAAAATTTTATATAGCTTATATAATTATGGATACGAGGAAAACTATCATAATCTCGTGATTACAGTTACACGGTTAAACATTTTGAATATACAAGTATATAAAAATGTAATTGGAATATTACATAGTCGTACACGGTTAAATTCAACACATTTCTCGTGTCCCAATTTATTTACTCTTATTTTAATGTTAATTTAACAGAAGGCAAGTATGTAAACAAATAATACAAATAATATGTAAAAAATTTACACAAAAATGTGAATTAGTGTAAGATTTACTTGTTAATTGTGTTGTTTTAATTCTTAGAAACGGTGAATATTAACTCAATGCAGAAAAGTTAAAATAACATAACGACAGTATGTTACATTAACATAAGAGTATGTTAAAAATTTAATACAAAAATTTGTACACAAGAAAATTTCAATAAAAATGCAAAATGTTTTTTACCGTGTACATATGTGCAGTAAGAAATTTATTAAATTTGAGATATATAATGTGTGTTTTATTATGTGCGTGATATACAACTTTGCAGTCTTGTAATTTTGTTCTGAAAATTCAAATATCGTTAAATTTTGTGACATATCTATATATATATATATATATATATTACGTTGGAAAATATTTAATTTTATAAAAACAAATTATGAATACTTAAAAAGATTATCTCTTTAATCTACGAAACTTTAAACATACTCCAAAATTGATAACTGAAAATCGTTCAAATAGCAAATTCAGTTTGTGGAATGTGGAGATTAGATCGATTTCGTTAGAAAGTGTCACATGCCTCCCACGCTTGGATTAGTAATGTGCAGTGTAGATTGATGACAAATTCTACGTACTGCAGCATCTATGAAATCGTGTCGTTTTGGGAATTGCGTGGGCAGTTCCTTTACTTTCGATCCAAATTTTCATGCACAATTCAACGACTGTTTTCTATTATAACAGAGACATTCTCACGATGAAACAAAGACTTATTCAGTATAATTTTAAATGTAGTTTATTATGAAAAATGTTGCCAGCTTGATAAAATTATATAAATAATTGTTAACATATGCAATACTGCATAAGTTGCAATGCTGCAATATTTTTTATTAAAAGATTAGGAATATTAGAAGATATATCAATATATATATGTTAGAGGAAAACATTAATAAATAACGGCATTCCTAATATAGGAATAAACAATTTTATGGAAGTCATTTGTGTCAATAGGTTTTTTAATTTCTTTTTTATTATTATTAAATGAAGAATCATGAAATCTTAGTAAATTAGTTATTTTTATGATAAAATCATAAAAAAAAGTGTTCTGTTAGTTTTAATATTATTGAACATTTACGATTACTCAACAACAATTTTAAAAACTAAAAAGTAGCATTGTACTATCTAGTTTATTACAAAATATGTATGAATATATTTACTATAATTACTGACAATTTTACAAAGTTATCGCATTACATAAAGCTTAGCTAAAAATTTTAAAGACAATCTCTTGAGTATATAAAAAAAATACTACTTGCTCGCTCGTTCTATTTTCACGTGACATAGTTTTGGCATCGTGACATAAAGGAAATTGGAAAAATTGTCTAAAACACGTGAGACTCGTTCGTACGTGTTAAAACTTAAAAAACTTTTATCTGTCAATCCTTATAGTTACATATCTGATACATAATAAAAGAAAAAAAGCAAAATCAATAAAAAGAATAATAAATGTTTTAATGTTAATATCTCACAAAAATAAATATTAGTGAAATTTATACTTTATTATTCTTTTTTAATTAAATATTAAACGAACCGGAAATGATTGTAGAGATTAAAGTTCATTGTAAAATTCGAAAAAGAATTTGATTGATACTTGATAGTAACAGAAGAATTTGTAATTTTTCATGAGCTGTTTTAAACCCTTCAAAGACTTGTATTAAGATTTTTTCATATATTCTTCAATATTTTTTATTTTTTGTGACTTTAATTATGAGCAAGATTATTTTCTCTCCGAACTGATTTTTATATTTATTTTTATAATTTAAATCATATAATAGTTCTTTGTACGTAAAACTAAATAAATCACTTTTGTGCTCTCATGATATGAAGCAACGCCATGAAGGCGAATTGTGCAAGTGGCACCGATGAAATGCGGGGAAAGTACAGAGGATGGGGGGTACGGAGAATGGGGTGAATGGTGTTGGTATTGCGGGGCTTAGGTGCTGGCTACACCGCAATATGTATGTCTTTATAATCCCCCGGCTTATAGAGAGAGAAAGAGAGAAGGATGCTGCGACGCTGTCGTCTGGAACGGACGTGAAAGGGATGTACTCGAGTACTTTGTCGCGTAGTATCGGTCGTGGTTACGACGCTCGGCACATACGATACGTAACCACAAAATTGCTCGGATTGTGGGCAATCCGGTCACAGAGAGTCTGGACTCTTCGATTTTCTTCGCCTTCTCGATAGCTTTTTAGATCTATCTATCAACCGGAAAGGAGCGCGATGGTGAGTGACGCTTCCGATAGAGACGCGCGCACGATGTACGTTTTTTTGTTTTTACAATATATTGGAAAGCGCGACGGGGGGATATTTTTCTCTCTGGACGGCGTGGCTTGCGAGAACAGAGAAGGATTAGCCGACAATCTTCTCGATACGACTAACTGTCGAAGTATCGTTGATATAAGCCGGATGTGACTGTGTACACGAAAAATGACTCGTAAAAATAAAAGAATAGAAAAGCAAATTGAGAAGAGTATCAGCCGACAAACGAACAAATGAGAAAAAAAAGATTTTATATTTATTACTATATTTATTTGAGCTTTCTCTCTCCCTGTAAAACATGATTATAAACATAGACACAGAAATGAATTATTTTCAAACATATTCTTCATAATATTTCTCTTTTGGGAATATCGATATAATCTTCATACGCTCGCGTATATCGACGATGTATGTATAAATAGTAGTAACTTTTATATCGCAACTGCCAATATTTGGTGTAGATTTATTTTTACGTCAGATTCGCAAAGTACAATCATCGACATTTACACATTGTGAATGTGCAGGGATGCAATTAAAATAATCCTCATGTTTTCGGAACCTCACAATATAACGCGCACTCGTATGTATAAACGTGATACGCATACATCAGCTGATTTGTCGTTCATTGATAAATCGATAAAGTGCGTTGACTCTGTGGAACAAATAATTTGTTTGATATTTGCGCCACACTTCGTGCAAGGCTTGCCGATATGTTTTTCTCTTTCGCGTATTTTTCTCAAACATGAATCAATGAAATGTTGTAGCTTTGAAAAACTAATATGTTAATGTTCATGTGCTGACACGAAATATTGATGTCAGTATATGATTATAATATTTGTTGTTTATTTGAAAACATTCTAATATCAGTTTAATTCATTCTAGTATCAGTTTAATTTTTTTGGTGTGTTGAAAAAATGCATTTATTATTTTATCTGATGGAACAATTCAAATTGTAAATTTTATTTTTATGTTTTGCTTACGGTACTCAAATATAAGGTAAATAAATAGGCGAGATATATATATATATATATAGAAAAATTTTTAATTGCATCTTGAAAGTGTTAACTGCGTTATTTATTTGGTTAAAGTTAATTATTAAAAGATATGTACTTTCATGTTTTCCAATGTGACATATACATTGCTGTATTATTTCTACGCTTAATTTAATATTATCATAATAATAGAAATTTAGTTCGTTTTATCAATTGTTTACTGCAAACTGTAGAATATAATTCTTAAAATAGAATGTGCGCTTTGAAGTGCATTATTTTGTAAATATAATTATATCACATAAATAAAATTCTGAAAAAAGTTGTTGGTTTAAAAAAATAAATATATTTAGTTTAAAAAAATAAATTTTTTATTATGTTGATAAAAAAATAAACGTCACGTGAATGAAAAATAACTCCGATATATTACAATTTTACGATTATTTATTAAAATGACAATTATGACATATAATCCGCAAATGTTTTATTATTTTTGTGCAATTTAATGCCGTTTAACTAATATATATATATGTAATATAAAATAATATATAGGTTATATTTTACATTAGAAATATATATTATTTATATATAACATATGAAAGAACAATTATGAGAGATTAATAAAATTAAAAAAATATGCATCAGCGATATATGCTCGCATATATTACTTAAAAGCGGTAGTTTTAATCTCCTTACGCTTTATCTTATAGCTTAATTATCGTACATGTCATTTTACTTTATTCATTTATCCTTCCAATTATATCTGCAACATAAAGCATATTCTAATTAGATTCAATAGCTCAGGCAAAATTTCTCTCTGCATAGTGGCAATAAGCATATCACTATCATTAATTGATGTAATTATTTGTTACTGGTTGGCAATTATTGTGTAACACGTGATCTGGTCAGAGTGTTCGATGATCGAGCATGACCACCGTCCAGGGTGACCACAGTCAACCCGCGCTCTCGACCCTGACGATCAGCCAGATATTCGGTCAGCGCATTCCCTAATACCATCCCATGGAAAATTGAATTGTTCGAATCGTCAACGGTCGACTGAGTAAAGCCATCAGGTTAGAGAACTGACCTTCGGCCAACGAGGCGTTAGCGCTGGACGATACTTCAATGACCAAAGTTAATTTACGTTGCGCTTCTAAATAAATCGCTCGAGGCAAAACTTGTCTCTCAATGTATCAATATACAATCTTACGAGAAACGTTGGAAACTTACAGTTTTCAAGAGGAAACATTTAAAACACGACGGTTACTTTTGCTTCATTGTTTTGTCAAAATTATAACTACAAAATTTTCTTAATCTTGAGTAGGTCATAATGTATTGTACATCCAGCTCATTTCTATATCCAAATCTAGCAAACTTAATCAATTGATATAAATCATCATCGATTAAATTGATATAATTATAATTTGATATTATTTTTAATAAATTAATGAAATTAGCAATATTCTTAAGTATATTACTTTAGATCTATAATTAATTTTTAGCTATTTAATTTAATTTATCATTAAATTAAAATAATAAAAACAATATGATATTTCTTATATTTCTATTCTCCAGTATTCTACAATAAAACTATTTATTGATTTGTTTATAAATTATAACTGTAATGAAAAATTACATTAATTCTTATCACTCTTCTTTTACTCAAAATTCCACGTAACTTTGAAACCTGTCACGTGAAAGGAGTTGATGAAATAGTGAAGGGATTGAGGACAATGAGATCTTGCCTACTGGTGCAATTAATATGTATCAAGGATCTAAATTCGTCTACTCGCATCAGATCCAGACCCTCTTTCGCCGAGAACATTACTGACGATAAAAAGCGCGCAGGAAATGTTTTATACGTTTTGCCCCGTGAATCTCTGCCGTGAGAGGCAAATCTCGTAAGGCACAGTCGAGGAACGAATTTGTTATGCCGGAATGTTGGCGCATCTCCTTCGGTGAAAGCAGGGCGCGGAGAGAAGCGGAAAGCGGAAGAACGGTGACCTATAATACCTCGAAAGAAAGGGATGTAATAAATTCGACGCTCGGTGGCGAAAGATATGCGGACGTACACATTGCGAATGTTATCCGTTTCGAAACGAAATAACCCGCGGTTGCATTCAGATAGGAAAAGTCGTAAAAAAAACACGCATTTATTCTGCCTTCTCGTCTCTTCTCGTTTCTTATTCGGTTATGCGATCTTTTCCTTTCTCATTCAGTCCCAGGTGCTTTTCTCGTACCTCATTTACAGCTCTTCTCCTCCCTCATATTTTTCTTCTCTGTTTCTCTTTTTATTTATTGATTTTACTCCATGTCATTTTAGATGAATTTGCGATTTGATGCTTCATGCTTATTCTGTGGTGCACATATCGGTGCGCGACTTTTATCTTGCTTCTACTTCGAAAATTGAGTTGAGTTTGCGACCTTGGTGCACTAGAGCGTAATATGACATTTTAAAAACCCCTCTTGGGTGTGGTTTGCAGGAAGTTATGTGTCATCTCGAATACATTCGTGGCTTTTGGGCAGACTAATTGATGTACCTTCCATTTTTTTTCTTATGATTTAATTTTTTTGCAACGGTTATGAGAATTTAATTTTTATTACTTTGTATGTGAACCCTCTCTAAAAGAACACGGTCAGCATATTCATCATTGTATATGTATAATTTCTTTTATTTCTTGTTATATTTTTTAATATGAAAATTTAGAGAAAAGAATAATTATTTTTAATTTTGAATATTCATACTACAGCAGCAGAATAAAGAAAATTCCAACGTTTTTAGTTCAACGTTAAGAATTTTTACACGAAAAAAATTTTGTAACACTTTAATGTGTTAAATATTACTCTTGCATTAAAGATTAATGCATGAAGATTAGCAATATTTTTATATATTATCTATTTTATAAAATTTGTTAAACATATAAAATTTATTTAAAAGTATATACACCATGGACTTTTGAAAAGCATTTAATCAAAAACTATAAATAATATATTAAAAGATATATATATATTTATGGTTTTGAAAAACTTGGGTTGCGCAGAATTTATATAGGATTTTCTATATTGCGCACTTTGTCTGCTAGATATATATATATATATATATATATATATATATCCTCTTCCTGTTATATCAAATTACTTCAACGATCTGGAAAAATGAAATACAATCTACAGTCTTCGAGCGACTATAGTTAGATGTCAAGAGATTTTACCGTGTTGTTGTCGACGATTTATGCTTTTTATTTGTTGATTTGATGCTACTTTCGAGATATACTATAATAATACCAGAGAGTTATTTTCATAATTATGCTAATCGATATACATAACAAAAATGGCTCTAGTATGAATACAATTATATGTATAAACTAATTATTTTTATTTTTTCTTGTATTTTATTATCTCTCATTATATTTTATTTAGGTTTTTCTTCTAAGACTTGCATCTCGTTGTACATTTAATACCTTAATATCTATATTAATCTCGGCAATGTTTAAGATTAGATATTCTTCATGCTGTTAGTCGTAATATTTTCCACATTATACCAAACAGAAAGAAAATTTTCATGATACGACATTTTAAGCGCCGCAAAGTTTTTTATTTCATCCTGAATAGCTTTCACGTACCGATATACGGGAATCCCGTTTTTTCTCAGCGACTGCGAGGATTACGCGAGCTGCTTCATAACTCCGGCCATGATATATCGTGCCCGGCACAACTTCTCCGTTGGCAATATTAATCGGCCATGAATATAATATCTGGCGGCGTCGATTCACCGTGTGGTCGCGCATTGCGGTGGTTTTTTACGCTGTTTTTCACGGGTCTGTAGAAAACAAGTGGTCTCGGCGTGAATCCAAGTGATCACGGAAAAGGGGAAGTACGTGAATTTAACGTACAACTCTCTCGCAGTCAGAATGGCCTCCCCGATAGATTGAATTAAAGTCGGCCACCTGAGCGCTCAAAACTTTGCGATCTACCTCACGGATGTACGACGGACGCGCAAGATTCTGATCCTTAAATCCGTCTACTTGATCGTAGAACCTATCTTGTCGGGAATTTCTCTAGCAATAGAGTTATTTCTCTAACAGTATAGCTGCACTAGTTACACGAAGTCGATTACAAGGATTCAATATCCTTGAGCGTGATGTAAGTGCGATTAGTATCAAATCCTCCTAAATAAGATCATCTCAACTCTTTGTTACCATGTACATATACGCATTTAAATTAACATCAAGTTCTCTCAAGAATATCATTGAACACGCAAAGTTTATTACATAAAATATTGGTATAGTCTATCGCAAAATTATTGCATATGTGCATTTGTGAATGTGTTTATGATTTCTATATATGTAGTTAATATCTTCATGAGATCAGTGAGAATTTAATTGGGTTGAATTAGTTTAAGTGTACTGAATTAACAGAGTATACATTTCTGTCATTTCTGTCGCATTTAATGAGTTCTGTAGTAATGTAGATACAAAATTTCATGCGCATTACGTATATTTGTCATAAAGGAATCTCTTCAAATATCATAAAACGATATAATTTAATTTAGCTAATTATACAGTAATTATGTCATTGATTCATTCATTCAATAATTAATATATTATTTACATATTATTTACACATTATATTTTGTGTATTTATCTTTATTTATACGAATCAAAGTTTATATATAGTGATAATGGATTTGTATCAAATATATGCATTTTCTAGAAAGAAAATAAATCTTATTATAATATTCAGATAATTTAATATAAATCGATAAATAAACTTAAAATAATACATTGTAATCAATGGCGCAGAGATAAGTGTTTTTTTAGAGATATATAATATTTTCTATGATAGTTATAGAAAGCAATAAAAGATTTTCTATGATACGAAAGCAAAAAAAGAAATACAGATAACAAAAGTTGAAAAAAGAATATACGGGTAGGAGACTCATCAAACTCATTAAACAAGATCCTTTATTTTACAAAAAAAATTAGTTACATAGTATCTCTCAGATCTCACTTTTGTGTCATGTTCAGACCGTGAGAGTAAATGAAATTTATCACTTAAATTGGAACTTCTATTGTATAGGGGCTCGGATCTATATTAACGAAGTTACTTAAAACTTTTGTTACAATATTTTGAAGATTTTCCTACGCTTTTTTCTCATCTTCTTTTGTGAAAAATCTATTGAGAAAAAAATATAAAAACACTATAAATATAAAACTGTTTATATTATTGTTTTGTGTCTATATTAAATTGATAATACAAACACTATTATGTTTTAATATTATTCACTGATAAAACATATTTAAATTTATTATATCTATTAAATATAAATAATACATTTATATATTTTTTCGAAAAAGCAGAATTCTAAATCTTTTTAAAATTTTTATTGTAGCACATATTTCTAGATTTTTCTCCAACAAAATTAGAGAAAGAAACGATCCTTAAAATTATAGACGTATATGTAGATATGCACAAACTTGATGGATATTAAGTTGTTTTAATAGGAAGAAATTTTGAAGATATTTAACATCAATTTTCAATCATATTTCTACGTTATATATTTTCAATTGATATTATTATAATAGATATTACCATTACAACAATATTTTTTACATCGCACCGTCTCTTTTCTTAGTTATTATTAGGGAAAAGCGTGATAAACACATTGGACATTATATAAAGAATCAGGTAACGGCGATAAGTATAGTAGTATCGCTGATATAACTCTTGGGAACTTTTCTGTCCTCTCGAGGGATTTAATGTCGGCTGGCTACAACATCCTTTACGATTATGTTCTTAATGGTCTTGCCTCGTTTCGAAGGGAAGAGAAACGGCACGGGCAATCATTTCCCGATGTGAACCAGAAAGTAGTTGGAAGTTATCGCCATGCGAGTCTAAATCTATTTATTTTACAATACCGTACTCTAACATATAATATGCAATTGTAACGATTATACAAGTGACTGTTTCTGCACGAATCTATTGCAGTTTTGGAATAGCATAATTGATTAGCCAATATGTATAAAAGTTCGTAGTCATTACGTATTATCACGCAGTAGTAAGCGCATTGTTACGTTAACTTACGCAAAATTTATAAATATGTATATTTAATATACCTGCCACAACATTTTGAGTTCGTTCGATTGAAATATGAGGAAAAATTCAGGTCCAACATAATGCATTCAGGACGCATGATTGCCCTTTAAAAGCGTCTATATGAAAAATTCAGCAGCTTACATTCTATATGATGTAATATGTGTATGATATATTATGCCGTATATGATATATTCTGTTATATCTTTGTCTAATATGTACAAAATTTTTTAGTAAAGTTTTATTGATCTTAATGTTAATTTTTCTAAAGAATTTATACGTTCAATATAAATATAGCAAATATAAATTTGCTTAAATTTTAGAATAATGACACTCTAAATATTATATCCAAAAAAAGTATTTTTAATTGTAATGAATTATGATATGAGTTATTATATTATCAAAATGTGTTCGCATTTATTTTCATTTATCATCGAGATTAGGTTTGTTTAACTTCTCACTGCTGCTTACAGAAGTAAGCGCTTTACCTTCTGCTTTAATATTTTTACATTTTGCATGGAGGGCAATGTCAAGTATTAGTAACGAAATGAAACCTGCTCTCTCTTTCGCAGACTTATTTCCACAAGTGTAGCCATTTCCACTTCCTCAAATGCAGCTGGCATTTCATATATTTTGCTATCTCAGCTCGCGTACTACGCTTTACTGTAATTCAGAAAGAAAATAATGAAAGGTGGAATAAATATAATCTGACCACGTCTCTCTGCACAATTTGAAAAATTAATTGCGTAAAGAGCAGTTTGCGCAGTGAAGCACCCGGTATATAACCGGCGTGCGAATTTACCCTCGATAGTCCGCAATGCGGAATTTCTAGTTCGAACATGTACGCGCAAGAAGAGTACGAAATGTCTTTCGAAAACTTACAAAACTATTTCGGAATTACATTAACTTTTATTTGATTGTCGTACGTGTGTTCAGCCAATTCTCGAACGGAATAGCTTTAAAACATAGAGCGTTATTGAAACTTTTATTCTACGTGAATGTAATTATTTTTATACACGATATGTTAAAGAGTGTAGTGCAGAAATAAATTTCTGCTCTGAAAATTGAATGATTAAGCAATATGATATAATTTTATTTTAGAGTTTTAGCTTGGGTTCTTTTAATCAAATTTTAAAAATAGCTTTCTTGTTTTCTTCTAATATACTTTTATTCAATCAACTATTATATTTAAGTCTGTCGTATAAATATGATATAATCCCACTTTTGTTAAATATCTGACAAATTAAAAATAGGTTTATATATTACAATCGTATCATATTATTAATAAATTGTTTCTTTTTTATTACAGGTAAGTCGTGATTTTATGCCTGTCAACCTCGCGCACGCACTTATCAGGTAATAGTATCTTGTACGCAATTTATAGTAAATTTGAGTTTATCCTGACAAAAATAAGTCTTTTTATATGCAAATGGCTAATTGAATTTTATGGTGATTTTGTAAAGTTTATAGTATGATATATAGCGATGTTGCATAAATACGTTATATTTATGCATATTCCTACAAAATTTATAAACTAAACACCTACTTTGATATAACACGCTCAACTTACGAATTACTTCGAAATTATAAATTTTTAAATTTTATTGCGGATCGTATAATATATAGCCTTTTTTTATTGCAGCGTTATTATTATACAAATTTTTATTATATTTAATTTTTATATAACAATTATTGCTTATAAATAATAACAATTATTATTTACATAACTATAAATTATTTATAATTTATATAGATTAGTATTTTTATATATATAGAATAATAATTTTAATTTAGAAAATGTAATTATATTTATATATTTTTATTGATAATTTTATTCAAGAAAACTTTTTTTAAACCATAACATAATTATTTTGATTATTTTATTGCTTAATTTGTTAAGTGACAATAATCTCTTTAATAATGAAATTATATATATATTAAGATTTGAAAAAATAATATCTCTAACATCATGTGTCATATTCTAAAATTATTTTGAATTTTTATTACTTATTTATCATATGGGTTTCATTAATATAAAACTGTAAAATCAGATATATAATACATCGCGTGATCTTAGAATATAAATGGAAATTATCAGTCTAATTTAATAAAACAATAATCCGTAGTTCTGTGAGAATTGTTTTTCAATTGGTTTCCAAAACCGCATGATTTATTTTTTTTATTATTCGTAAATCAAAAGTGTCAATTTTTTCAATTTTATGTATATGAAGATAACGCATTCTACTTTGTATTGATTTTAGACGAGAACAAGAGCTTAAACAGACAGCCATTATTATTTAGCTCAAAAATCCAACTCCTATAGCTCACTATGCAGATTCAGCTTGACTATCATTTGGTACATGTTCACCGCGTTATGATTATGGAATTCATTTTGGCGAAAGCGCCAGGATAAGCCTCGTACCCGTTGCATTTCCCATTTGCACGAAGCTTCCAGCGCGCTCGGCCGATTGCCTTGTTGATGAATATTCTCCCGGCCTGCATTGCAGTGCTAATGACCGACTCGCTTGTCAAGTTTGATTTTTCCTTAAAACCTTATTAAAATCTTTTATGCGATTATTGTATCAGTCTTCTTTCTTTATGTCAGACCTTATTGTTTGATTTACTATGGAAGATTAATTAGAAGATTATTTTGACAAGAAAATAAATACCGAAACAAAAGAAAACATTTTTGTCGGTTTTTATTATTTTCAATTATATAAATTAATTATGAGAAATGAAAGGGTATGACTCATCTCATTTTTATATAATATTATATAAATAATTTATCACAAATTTTGATATTTTTATGGTAATATGCTTCGTTTAATAATAATAAATTTTGCAGAGAATATACATTTTTTTATATTTATTGTAAACAATTTTTTAAATTTAAATACTTATACAATGCTATAATTGTAAGATATATAAAAGAAATATTATATATATATATATATTATATCATATACAGTTTGTATATGCTATACACAATTACAATTTTTGAAATATTTTTCATACAAAATTTAAATGAGATCTGTAATTTATAACAGCATATATCACGTGTATTTATCTTAAAATATGAAATGCGTGTATAATGAAAACGTTAATTAGATAGACATTATCAATGTTATATTAATCTTTTGCGAGTCAGTGGTTTTAATCAGAGTTACATATAACATTATTTATGTAATTATGTTATAAAAGTCAAATGCAATTAAAATGGTTTTTTTTACAGTTTTTCAGTGATTAAATTGTTTAATAATTATTAAAGAAAAATTTGAAATATTTTTTGTCTATTTTTTAAGAAAGATTTTGTTTTATATTAGTAACAATTGACATAACTATAATTACAATTATGTAATTATAATATAAAAGATTTGAATGAACGTCATAAAATATATCTCTTAAATAAATTAAATATAATAAATAGTTTTCATCTTTTTGATTTCTTATGCGGATTTTATAAGAAAAAGATTTCTTAAATCTTCTTAAATAAAAATTTAATTGTATTTGGCAGTAAAAAATTGTACATTTAAATTTACATCGAGATGGATTCTTGAAAGGCGAGACTCTCATTAAGCATCTTCGTTACCACCGTACTGCACAAGGAGGCATTATATGTATGAGCTTTTCATTTGTTACTTTATTATAGCAAGTAATAACGAGGCTGATAATAAGTCTATTACATAATCGGATCTGCTTAGGCTGTTTAGATTTTAAATGAATTAAACGCTTACTGTTTCAATTTTTTGTTTTGCAAAAGTTTCTCATTCGTTGTCATCGTGAAATTGCTCACTAGACTGCCCCAAAGACTTCTAAGATCTCCCAGAACAATGTTCAACTTTAATCAAGTTTCCTTACAAGTACTTTATTCTCCTTTGTCTATCGGGGTTAATTAAAATATCACGGATTCAATGAATAAATCGTCTAAGAGATAGAATAATTTATTTATTTCGACAATGATAAATATTAATTGCGATATATAATGTAACGAAACAACATTAGTAATAAAATTTCTTAATTTAATATTCTTAACAACATTATGTCTCTCGTAGTTTTTATACGCATAAATAATAGCCTTTTTACATTTTAAATTTTTTTTTATAACTATTTTTCGCAATTTGATATAAATTGAAATATTTTAATTTATTGTTTTAATGTTACACATAAGATAATTACATTTTAATGTTCTATCTCATAGGATCAAAATGAATTTTTTTTTTAATTTGGTTCTATTTTTATTTCGCATTTTACCTAAGGTCTTTAATGACGCAACCTTCAGTTTTTTTTATTGAGATTGATCATAATTTTTTTTAAGAAAAGGCGATTTTGCATTAAAGCATGAAATATTTTTGTTTTTATTGTTTTTATTCTCTACTTTTGTCAAGCATGATGAAAAGATATAGCGAAGTATAGACTAGTACAATGGTTAGAAAATAAGAATAGATTGCTATTCAGATATTGATTTGTCGCATATTGACAATAGGATAGGATATTAATTTTTTCGAAAAAAGGATATACGAAAGCTTTTTTACTTTCATATTTTATTTTTTATGATATGTAACGAGTATTTATGTATAACGAGTATATTAATAGGAATTCTCTAAATATTATACAAGTTATTACTTTATAAAAATCTGAAAAGATTTATAGCTGCGTCAACAAGAGCGGTATCGTATTTGATCGTGTTGGCTTTTTGTTATCAAAAAATAAGGGTATGCAGTTGGGAACGATAAATTTCGTTTTCGGCAGACCACTCCTTGACCCTTTCCGCGATCTCAGCGACTTCCGTAAATTCTCTTCTTGAGAGTGTTTTCAAGCACACTGAAAATATGACATGCTCATATAAATGACGTTACTCGCTTCCAAAATTTTTCTAACAATAGTTGGGTCTTAGAATCTCTCTCGCATTTTATCACATTGTTTACCGTAATATATATTTTATTTACAATATTATACATATTTCATTTAATTAAAAAATATGACTATATTTTACGCGAATTATGTAGCTTGATAATATTTATTCTATATAAGTACGTTCTATATAAATCACACTATATGAACGAAAAGCATTAAAGAAAGATTGAGTAAAGTATTTTAATAACATTTAATATTTTACATAAAACGTAATTATTTTAAGGATGATTAAATTCTTACGATGATTAAATTTTCCCTTCTAAAAACAATATTTTCACTTAAATTGATTATTTTCCTTTTTGAGACAAAATATTATACCTTTTAAAAATGAAAGAGTAAGACTTATTTTTCCATTTGCACGAAATATACGTATATATGTAGTTTTATTTTTAAAAAAACGCCCACAAGGAAAGCTTTTCCTTTTTCTGAGACGGTTCTCGATAAATGGTGTCGGCCCGAATCACTTTGCAGTTTCGCACATCTCCTATGTTCATCTGATTGACGGTCCGCCGCTTCTTCTCACCGAACAAGAGAGGTCGCCGTCCGGCCGAGAGGGAACGATTTCCTGATTGTGGACATGTCGGGTGCCCGCGAGTGTCGTCGGATCGGCTCGGTCGTAGGATTTATCGCGTCGCATTAATTGGAATGAACGTGTGTCTGTGCCACCTCCGTTGGCGTTCACGTGAAACATGAAAATCCTCTTGCGCCCCGTGGTGTGAATAACGACTTTGGATGCCGACACGTTTTCTTTTACACAACGTCGTATGACATATACGAATGTCGACAGAATCGCGCGAAGCAAATCGTGATGAAATAAAATTTCGTATATCATGTTTCGTCGTGTTTCACGTGGCTATATCTTTGCAGACTTTTTTTAAACATGAGAAGAATAACTTGTACATAATCCAAAAAGTTAAGCACATTAAAAATAATAGGTTTAAAATATATATTACATTAAATAATAGATTAATCAAAATTTCGTCTTTAATTTTTAATGTGAATTTGTGTTAAACACATTAGTCCAACTACTGATTTGCAAATCTCATCAAAATAATTAAAAATTTCAATTTCAATTTCAATTTTTTTTAAATGTTAATAATTTCTTAATTTAAATTGACTAAAGTTAGACTATAATATCTGAAAATAGAGAATACATTAACATTACTTAAATATAGAAACTTTGCACTCAATGAAAATTATAATTTCTTAAAAATTTGAAAAGAAAAACTTGTACTGAAAACATTAATTTTGATAAAGATTTATTTCATATATCTATAGGTCTTTTGTACGTTACAAAAATATATATCCTCATTTAACTTGCTAGTTAAAATTTGATGTGAGCAAAATATTATCACATCTTACGAATTAAAAATTGTAACTTTTCTCTCTATAATACTGTAATTTTAATATATTCTGTAGACGCTCAATGAAATCGCCAAGGACATTCGTTTTTTCAAATTATTCCCAGAATTTCATCTAAAGATATCACGAGTGACACAATTCGGCTCGGTCTATTTAAGAATCAATTTTCAACGCTCCCAAGATCACTATCCTCGCCATCAGTTCATCTACGTCTTTCATCTTTCGTCCTCTATTTTCACTCCCATCAAATTACATTCTAATGAGGAAAACTTCAAAGCACTTTCTATTTTAGCAGAGTTTTGAGTTAAAAATTAGTTTTTTATTTTCTCTTCTCTCTCTCTCTCTCTCTCTCTCTCTCTCTCTCTCTTTCTCTCTCTTTCTTTGTTTATTATAATTTTTTACATCTCGATATAAATTCCTATCAATTAGTGTCGTGTAAAAATATGTTTTATTTTTATTATCACAAAAAAACATCCGAATTGTTCTTAATAATAATTTTATACTTAATTTTTAAAATTTATCGAAACTTCTTCTATATGCGGCATGTTTAATATAAAATTCAAGATAAATCTTATGTCAAGAACATCTCTTCTTATCTGTATTCTTCTCTTGGAACTTTTTAAGAATTAAATCGGAAATCTCATAAAGAAAGTTCTGAAAACGAGAATACATTGCAATAAAAGATAGTTCGTAACATCACCGGTTTTCAAAGCACACTTAAGATATACGGTAGCGATACCGCATTTTAAGCTAACATACCGTCGTAACTAAAAGTAATTTTGCCTGACGACACTCTTAGCATCGTATCCTCGAAATATATTAAACCGATATAGCATGTCCGAACGCCCACAACGGTTGACGATTGCGTTACCCTATCGATATTCGATACGGTGTAGAATCACCCAATACAGAACGGTCTAGTACGATGAAGAGTGTACTTATGTAGCCCACTGAGATACTTTGAACACCACCCGTAGCCATAATTCGTTACCTCGGGTATGGCGGTGGTCGTCTATTTGTATTGGGAGTACATAGTCTTCCGAATTGCTTTCTCCTCCACCCGCTCGTCAGTCTTGTCTATTCTATATGTAAATGCAATTAATCGCGACAAAGATGGAAAATTATATCGGGAGTATGGAAGAGATTACGGATTGCGGACTAAACATTCCAGAGACGGCCAAACATACTGCAACGTACGGCACGACCTCCCGTCGACGGGAGACAATCGTTCGAAGTTGCTTGGACGTTAGCCAAATCCGTCTTGTCCGCAGTCGCATATCTGCGACTGCTGGCGAATGGAAGATGGCGACGTGGTGAGAAGATAAAGAGCAAAGCAAGGGGAGAGACAAATACGTGAATACGAAAATCTAACGGTGCGTTTGAATCGAGGGGTGGGGAGGGGGGAGGGGGGAATAGGTAACTTTATTTATTACTTTGCATTCTGCAGGAGGCATTTCTCCGGATAGAGTTTCAGAGCGCGCTCGTTCTCTCGTAAACGTAAACCGAATTGCATAGCAGCGATCTTTTCTTTTGACGTGTACTTTCCTTGCGAGAGGATGTTGAAAAGAACTCGAGTCAAAACGCGTCTCGACTATTTATGTACTTTGTCTTCAAATATTATCACAACTCTGGATGAAAAGATCGTTTTCCATTTTTTAATCACAGATTCTTTCACACAACTTGTTTCGATATTTACAGATATAATAAATATATATAATAATTATATATATGTATAATAAACGTGTCTGTATATATCGAAACAAATCAAGTGGAAGAATCTGCTATTAAAAAATTGAAGAGCAATCTTTTTGTTTACAAATTTATCAGACATATGCAATCAAATCTCGATGTTATCATAACATAAGGCAATAAAATATATAGTTTTTGTTATGATAACATCAAGATTGCGCATATCCCATGTATCTCTGATAAATTTGAAAATAACAAGTTTATTATTGAGTTTGTTATATACATTAAATTTAATGATTTTAAATAAATTCAATAAATTCTGCAAAATGCTCTTATAACATATAAGCTGTTATATCTGAAATATTTTAACGCCGATAAATTAAAACTATTTTTTTAATTTTAATTAATAAATTTAGTTAATAAATTTTACTAAGATTATTAATATTATTAAGCATTAATGAGCGCTACCTTCTTTCTTCGCTCTTGTTCTGTACTTGTCAGAGAGAATGTTTTTAAATTCAAAAAGAGTATAATACTATTTATAGGATGTTGTGTAGGTATACATAACATAATCCGTTAAAGCATGACTCTCTTTTCTTATCCTATCTTAACCCTTTATACTTTGCTTTCATCTTACGTATTATATCCATTGGTTCGTTTTTCCTCGTCTACAAAATTACATTTTATATTCGAGCGTTATATGCTCCCCACAAGAGAGGGTTTATTTGTACCTCAACTATACGTTTATGATAGTCTTACGTATATCGTTGCACTCATGTTGCCAACAACATGTAACAAATAAGGAGAATTTGATCGAATAATCATGTACGATCTTTTCTTCTGAATTTCCATTTCAACAATAATAGTAATAAATATATATAATTGCAATTCACACACATACTTTTAAAAATTTGTTAATATATTTGTTAATAACCGCAGTTGGAAGAATTTTAATGATTATCTTTGAAGGATCGGCACAGATTTTCCATTATTTTATTATTATCTTCATTTTATATTTTGTTGAACCTATTAAATTAGAGAATAGCATTAATATCTTTGCATTTTCTTTCTTCAATTTTTTTATTGAAAATTAGTTTTTCTAAACTAAAAATTTAAATAAACGTTTCTACTGCAAAGAAATTTATGATTTCAGCAGGTATTGGATTAACATATTTAAATAACAATTATATGAATTTTGTATCTTAAAAATTAATTACATCTAAAAATTATTCGATTTTTCCGATATTTTTTAAATAAACTTTTATAGAGAAAATTCAAATCGTGGTATGAATTTGATCTATGTTTTGATATATTGTTGTTAATATTATTATTGATTTTCATTGTTTTTACTTTCTCTTTCAACTTTGCCATTGTAGTTATCAAAAATGCATTCTACTTCCAATATTGTTCTTTTTTTACTCAATACTGCATATTTTTATTAATTTTCCTCATTTTAAACACTTTTTAACATTTTATTTTATTTCAGTGATATTCCTTATTGCTATGGGCATCACAGTTTGAAAGAAAAAAAAAAGAAATATTTTTTGGAATCCTAAAGACTTTTTTCATTTAAAAAATGACTATTATACATGCTTTGTCTCTATTATTTTTCTTTATGCTGACGTATTCTCTTTTTTTGCCGTTAGCCCCAAACTATCAGTCACATAATAACGCACATATCAAAACCTTTGTGTTTTCTCTTCAAGATATATCATAGATTTTCTCAGCAAAATCTGACGTGACAAAACACTTGGCATAAAAAGAAAAGAAACACGCACGCGCGAACTCTTTTTTAATCTTCGCTGAATGCTTACATATTGTCGTTAAATATAATAATAATAATATTGTAATAAAGGTCGGAAATGTTGAGAGCTAATGAAGCTAATGTAAAAAATGTAAGTAGAAGGTGTAAAAAATAATTAATTTTAAGAGATAATATTTTTGTATTAGGCGCAAGTAATTTTTAAAATTTTGTTTTATTGAGATAAAGTTTATTTCAATATTATTTGAAAATTGCATTAATGTATCTATTTGTCCGTTAGACGTAACATAAGTTAAATATTACATAAACTTTCTCTAAGTTTAGACAAAGTTATTTCAAAATATTGAGTCGATTATTACAACTTTGCTGAAAGCCATGGCTTTTCGTGTTCTTACAGCCTTGTCAGCAAGTAACACATCAATGTACTTTATAAGCGCCCCAAGGTTCTTACAATTTCGTGCTATGTAACTTCTGCAAGTTAACGTCGTCGTGTATATTGTTCTTTACTCAATGTCTGTCAGAAAAGAAACATTAAGGAACATAAGAAAATAATAATTTATTATAAAAAAAGATCTTATATTATACTTAAATAAAGATAATTAAATTATATAATGAAAAAGAGTGATCAGAAAAAGTATTGTTGTAAAATATATATTTTTTTATGTGAAATAGTTTATATATATTTTTTCTCTAACATTTTATAATGATTATTATATATAATTTTCATATCATAAAATAATACGTTGAGATAAATACATTAACTGATAGTGACATAAGCGTCATGAAAAAATGCGTTCCATAAAATTTTCTTGAAATAATACTAAAACATTTCATTTTCACGTTTTTCTTAATACATATTTTAAAATATAAAGAAACATTTATAATAACAGCATTTTTTCGAATACCTTTTAATTTCTGAAATTGTTATATAATCATGTGACACACAACACACACATAAAAAGATGTGTGATTTGTTAATTTTGATCATTATTTTATTTAACATTGTTTAAAATAATACTATAAGTATGAATTATATAACTGTAATATGTGGCTATATACATGGAGATTTTCGAATAGACAAATTTAATCTTTCACATAATATGTATATAAATAATACATTTCCAAAAATATAGAAACTTGAAATTAATTCTAGTTTACATTACTAATCAATGTCACGAGGAGCTCTAACGAGTCTATTAGACACATCATGACTAATTGGTTCAGTAATTTAATATTCTGAATAACGTCAGTTAAATTAGATAAAATTAGATAAATTAGATAAAATGTTCTCTTTCTTATTAGGATATTTATTATTATAACAGTCACAATTTGAATATAAATATGATTGATTACAAAATCATTATTATTATTAACATTTTGAATTATGAAAATTTAATTTAAATTATTTTAGTAATTAACTTATATCACATATACTTTTTTGTAATTTTTGTATATATTTATAATTTAAATATTTATAATATTATAAAAAATCCATGTTTATTATTATAGAGAATATTTTATTTTGTAATATGATTATAGATATAAATTATTTTGTTATATTTTAAAAACGCTGCTTTAAAAATACAATTAATATGTTGTTATGTCATCAATGTGAAATATTTGTTAACGAACTCAAGCTTTCATAATGCATAGAATATTTCAGGAACGTGATACATAAATTCTCTGAATATGCGGAGTATTTTGTGAACGCGTTATATACCTCAACTTGGAATACTTTTTAACATTTTTATATTGACATGAGACAATAATTAGAAAAACTTTTTATTATTTTGATTTATATAAATTTATGTGAAAACGTAGCATATTAATATTATACGATTTTATACAAGCAATTAATATCAAATATCCTCTTACAAATATAAGAAAAATTATCTAGCTATCGTAATCAAGCCACTTAATTTTAATTGAATTAGCAATTTGTAAATTTTTTTTTAAATTAACTATTTAACTCGAAATTGTTGTCACGTACAATTGTTTTAGTAATTTATTTTTGTAAACTAAATCCGTGAAAATGTCATGATTAAAACAGTGAGACAAGATTTCATTAAAGATTAGTGAGTAACTCACACACACTTGCTCCTCCATTTTATGTTTGTCTGATTATGACAGTGAGATTTCATTAAAAAGATAATAATTTCACATATTTGCAAGATACAGCTTTTAAAGCTTTTCTATTTATTTTGAATTTACTATTTTTTTAGAAAAGCTCCAATGCACAAATATTTGGAATAAAATACGTAACTATATAAATTCAAAATTATATTATACTTTTTTATTTTTAAGATGTGATAAATTCGTAAAAAGTGAACAAGACTCTTGGACAAACTCAAATATTTCTTTAATAAAGTATATTATTTATCTCATATAACATTATATATGAGATGTATTTTATATATATATATATATATATATATGTGTGTATAAACTATTACTGATTTAAACAGTCCTAATTGTTAACTAATTCTTTTGGTATGATTTTACTGATTTGCAGTATTATATCTCTCTTATAACTAAGACATCAATGACATTTCACTGTTTTTCAGTAATAATATCACTGATTCTATTTACATCTTTAAAAGATGTTATATCTGAATATTATAACTGTAACTTTAGTATTGCATTATTGTAACAAAAACAGCCTCCGTAATCGCGTACAACGACATTACATCTCTGTTTCGTGGTAAGAAACAGTGTATGTACATTTGAGTGCACCGATGCTCGCGAATAATGCAAATAGTCAGTGAAAAATGCAGCAGTTTAGACAGCTTCGAGAGCACATTGCCGCGAGAGAGGAAAAGCCTTTTATATATACATTCGTTTGTATTATACATTGCATCGCATACATTTGCTTTAAATGTACATTCGGACCGAAATCCTAGAGAGCTGATAAATTTAACGCTTTGCAGGGAAGTGTATTTTGCAAAATTTTCCTTTATTTCTTCTCTTTAATCTCTATTTTGTATAGCAACACAGAAACGCATCTGTTTTTCGCATATTGCATGTTTAGACAGGTATGATGGAGCACGCGTCTTGTACTTCCTCCTTACACACGCTATCAAATGCGGCACGTGAACTTACCGTTACATGTGCCGAGCAAAATGGATTGTTCATTCAAATGGTTTTCATTTACATTTTGCAAATTATAATAGATCGCGAATGATCAATTATTTATGTCAAAGTAACAAAAGCGCATTGGCTTTACTATAATTACGTTACGTATTTTCTCAACTGTATAACTAAATTATTAATATGATGCCAAATCAACCACTATATTATAATGGAGAAGATCGTTTATAAATTTGAGAATAAATATCATTGGGAAAATTCAGGGCAATGCTTATTTACAATTAAATACTTGGCTATTTGCATGGCTGTCAAATCACGGGATTTTCGCAAGTATATATAACTATAATTTCTACATCTTTGTCAAACTGATAGATTGACTTCGTTTATCATTTGATGCGATTTGTGCGAGGGATTTTGAAGTCGATATCGTTCACTTTTCCACACATTCTTTCCATTCGACCTCATCGGTCACTCGATTTTTCACACCATTTCATTGATCCGTGCAATGTAACGTCGTTCATCTTCATTCTCCTATGTGACTTTCAAGCGTTTCTCCCGTTCGCCTCGAAGAATTCCCTCCTTACCCCAGTCTACTTACGCGTAATCTATCACTTACTATTCTCAGGAAAATCGATCTTTTCACTTTCTGCGTAGTCGTTTTTTTTGTGTTTACGAGGTTTAGGGGACATTCAACGACTGAAGAAATATTTTTGTTTCAAAATCTTGAATTATATCGTGAAATTATTATAGGAGCAACCTACTGAAATTTGTAAATATAATTTGCGATAATATAATATAATATTTACGTACATACAATGATAAGATGATGAATAAAAAATCAAAAATTTCTTTATATTACTTTTATAATACATTATATTTATTTCGTAGTATTCTTTGTCAATAATAAAACATTAAAATTATAAATAAAGTTACTGATAAGATTAATATCATAAATAATATTAACGTATATATTTTTTATAAAAATTATAATTTTCTAAATTTTTTATAATAATTTTATATGAAAAAAAAGTATTTAAGTATATCGCTTTAATTCTGCATCATATATTTCGACTTGCTCGTATAAAGTTTATATTTTTTTCAAATAAAATGCATGTTGAAAAAAAATTCACTTGTAACTATGCAACATTCATCCATGTCTTTTTTGTTTTTGAAATGTGACAAGACAGTGAAATATCATCGACATCATCCGTCTGCCATTGACGTATATAAATCGTACGCATCATATTCGAACGAGAACTTATGCATTTTTTATTTTGATTCGCTCACGCATTCTGGATGATAAGTGATTCTCTTTTACCGATGAGATGATTTAAAATGCAGTCATGTCGACAGCGCGGAAACTAATCCTTAGTATAACGTAAACGCGATTGACAATGATAACGGAAAAGCATGTTCTTGTGAAGCTATGATTCCCATAGAATCGCATCGTGCAAAAGATCCAATCTGGTGTACCGTAAGCTGATTCTACATTTCCTTTATTCACCTGATTCAGTCTGATACGTCACTGACTCTATACTATCGTTAGACGATCACAAAATACTCGTAGTATCATCCAACAGAAAGTTAACCATCACATTTCAACATAGATTAATTAAAATGGCTATTTTAGTTATTTACGGTATTTTCTAGTCGTCATAAAAATTTTTGCAATACCGGATATCAAATTAAAGTCTCAATCATTAAAGTTTGAAACAAAACGTGTATGTGTGTATGTATGAGCTTCTATCGAACAAAAATTTGCATTTTGAACGTTACATCATACGCGCGAAATTTAGTACGATGTTCATATCATATACTTACATTACTGCGAAAAATTTCCATCAACGCCTCATTATCACGCGAATAAAGAAATTGCGAAATAATTTATTGTCCCCTTTATCCTTTTATTCGATATTCGTCGAGACTGCGGCGAGATCGCGGTGAGATCGCGCTAGATATATGGAAGGGTGAGATGGAACGAAGTAATCGATTGAACGAATGCATGAGTAGAGATTTATCGCGTACTATTTCTTATTTCTACGTTGCGTTTCTCTTGCGTCTTTGTGAAAGTAGATATGGTATTTTGCGTAGTCGTTGATTTCTTGCTTCTTATCTTCTCTCTTTCTCGTTCTTGTCTACTAGTTTTAAATTTACGAGATACGATGGCTGCAGAGAAGCACTGAAAAACTTCTTTGTGAAAGAAAAGAAGCTCGTCTTTTTACAGTTCTCATTGTAACAATACGAATGTTTGATGTTTCCCTTAATTTTGCAGCTTTATAAAATTCGATATCAATATTGTATCTATAGATATTGAAATTTCAAAATTAATTTTACATAGGAACATCTCATAAAAAAGAGGTTTATATATATGATATATATGATTAATATTATGTGATATTAATATCTTAAAAATGAATAAAAAGTAGATATTTATTTCTTTTTTTTAATAAACATGACAGAAAATTATTATATATTTATATATTTAAATAATAAATAATAATTATAATTATTTCTTATCAATCTGCTTACAGGGTATTTAGTAGGATATTTTAATAATTTTAAAAAATAGAAATGTGCTACTTTTCTCTCTTACTCGATTATTATTTTATACATATTCACGAAGAAAGTGTGCTTTTAAATTAGATGATAGCAAGTAATCATCCTTTGATCTCAAGATGTTATATAGACGATGTTACATACAATTTTACATATATATAACAGACAACAGCGAAGAAGCTAAAAATATAATAACACGACTTGAGTTACGAGAAAATATCGTACGATATAATCTACACATATACAGGGTCGAAAAATAGAATAAAAGTTATAATTATATGGATAACATTTTATTTATACCCAGAAGGATATTTATTGCAATCAAAAATCTTTTAATAAAAAAGGTAATACGCATTATTATGCGATTATTATTTACATATGTGTTTTATTTTTCTTTTAAAAATAATTCTTTTCCTTTACTTTATATATACGAATTACATATGCTCTTAGTACACGTAGTATACGTATAATTAAAAATGACATACACACACACACACACACAATCTATCTGCATTAGAAAAGTGATACGTAATGCAGACAATATAATATTTAAAATGTATCGAACAAAATATTTAATTTAAATCTGTTAAAAGATTCTCTTTCTCTCTCTCTCTCATTCGTTAATACGCATGAATGACTATGGCTTTAACCATAAACGCTAAAAGTTTATTTTATAAATGTATCTGTGTGAGATACGATTGTCTCTAGAATATTATTGATCGCAGAATCTTTGATTACGCAATACTTAAAGCAAATAATTTTTACTCTCTACAATAAACATGTAAAATTTTTTTTATACATTTTCGGTAACAGTCACTGATGACATTATTATGACAGATATGATATTATGATATATATTATGATAGATGTGATATTTGCGACTAAAAGGTTCCATTAGATGCATCGAATGAGTAGAATAGCGCCACAGAAAGTAAGTCTGCTGAGCCAATAAAAGCAGAAGAAAGAAGCGTTTCAATGAAAGAATGGACACACAGAGATAGATTTTATGTAGTATGCGTACACATTATCCATTCACCTGGCGAAGAAATACATAAATATTTCTCTTTCTTGAGAATGCATTATTATATGATAGTCTTGGTCATATTTGTTTAATACGATATTCAATCTCTTTTGTATCCATACATTTCGTTAAATACTGTTAATACAGATACTTTAGCATAACGAGCAGTATATTTATATAAATTGTTTTGGAAGAGTTACGTTTTTATTTAACGTTACAAATACTTTTAATGCTAGTTACAAATTCTTTCGCTTTCTCTCTCTCTTATAAATTTCAAATTTATTTTTTTAATTTTCATATATTTTTAAAATTCTACGTTTTATTTTGAAGAAAATCTTTTGCTTACAATTATATCATATATTTTATTACTATTATTATAAATTGATAGAAAGGATAATTATGGCAATTCAATATCCAATATAATCAAAAATAAAAAATGGTTATTTTATTTGTTATATTTTTTATTTTTATTGTACCGCTGATTAGGTAGATGTTATTTTATTGGAAATGATTGCATTTTGTTCGCTATTATTCGCAGAAATAAATAGCGAAAAAGAAGCATCGCGAGAGTCAATGAATTCGAAGTAAACGAGAGAAATAGTCGTTGTTTCGTCGTAGCAAATAAACCCGAATCTAGTGGCATCGTTCACCAGAATTCATTTGAAACGTCCTTTGGTTACTACACTTTCAGATTGTAGGACCGTTCGCGTTATGCAGCTTTCGCGGCGAGCAGATCAAAACCGCGGCGTTCTGTGGCGTCGTCAGCAAAATTTGTTTACAGCCCGAAATTCATAGAATTCCGTGTGTATCTACGGTAAATTTAATGATTTCTGGATTGTAATTAATTTAAATTAATCAGTCAAAAATATGATATATTGAATATACGAAGAACCGATAATTGTTATTTATTTAATTTATATTTCTAATAATAGGTAATTTCAATTATTTCATCATTATACACGAAATTTAATATATCTTTGAGTATTTATTATCTTATGTTTTAAAAAAAGTTTAAGTTTAATAGTTATTTCTTTTATCTACAAAATTTCAGTAGACTTTCGAAGATATCAATACACGTGATTAAAAACTAATAAGTGTCTGTCAATATTAAATTTTAAGAGTGGCGATAGATAAAAATTTTATTTTTAATTAATTTTAAAAGAATTTTAACAGAGAATTTATATATGTGTATTTTAAAATTTATTAAAATAAAATTTTTAATTTTGAAACTCAAAATTTAAGTAACAAGATCTAATATAATCAAATATTTATTAAACAGTTATTGACTCCAAATTAACCAAAAAAATAATGAAATAATAGCGATTCTCTTATGACAGTTTGTCGACATTTATATAACACTTGATAAATATATTCTATCAATTATATCATCGTAAATGAATGATTATTTAACAAATGACACGAATTTAATTCATTATTATATCGAATTGCGACATTTGCTTCTAAAGAGATATTGCATAGATACTTGTAAATATCAATTTTATTAGGCGAGTTAATGAACTCGTGACATTTTCTCTTAAATTTAAATGTACAATAAATCATGACGTGTTTCTATGGATTATTAACGGATTTGATTAGTTTAGTGCAGTAATCGCTTGGAGATAGTCCCTTTCAACAAAATTCGTAATCGAATATGAGTAATGCAGTCGCAAAAATGCAGAAAAATGCATCGACATTTTCTGAATAACGAGGCATCAATTTATATAGTCCACAGATGAGCGTGATAGGACAGAAAATAGACACTTGCGGGTGCTTTCTCTGTACATATCTGTACATCCTTCACGTTAAATTGACGACTCTTCGACTAACAGAGAGTTTCCGACTACGAAAGTGCTTCGCTCACATCGTTGGCCCGCTCACGTAGATTACGCGTGCATCCAGGTGTATACGACGGGTATACGTGCTCAAACCATCCTCGAGTAAACTGCGTACGTGCATCTGTGCATCCCTTCATTCGTTCTCACGTTTACCAGTACCTGCTGCGAACACGTGCAGAATAAACAAACTCACGGTTAGGACTAGGTAATGTTTCAATTAAAACTATTTGTGAAATCTCTAATTGCAATTACATTTTACCAATTAAAATATATAATTTAAAAATTTTAGGGATATTAAATAGAATCATCGATAAATTAAAATTTAATATAATATAAGTTTAATTAATATTTTTAACACAGTTAATGTGTGTATCTTATGAGAAGTATATAAAAAATTAATTTAATAAAAATATTTATAATATAAAAATATTTTCGTTTATTAAGTTACTTTGTTTGCAGACTAAAATATCTTTGTTTTATCATTTAATGTTACATGCGCGGACTGTCACAGGAAAATCCATCTAAACTTCCTTTCTTTTATTTACACCTTCCGTTTGTAGTGATATTTTAATGTTGCTAATATAATATTTTATATGAGAGATCTTAAATTTTATCTTTATATTTCATTTGTATTTGAAATACCAAAAATAGACAAGCGTAGTTGAAATAATATTGACTAAAAAGTTAAGCAAAAGGATTTAATGAAATGACTTGCTTAATGTATAAAATTGATTTAAGTACCCAATAAACTTTGACTTAAATGTTCTTATAATCTTCAAACAGTCAAACTTCACTGACAAAGTTACTAAATGTTCTAGATTTTCCAGAACTGCTATGTTTCTTCCACGTCTGGTTCGTAACCTGATTTTAATCGTCTTGCCTTGATTTATTATATTATTATATTAAAAGAAAAATGAAAATACATTATGAAAAAATATTTTTTCCGCTTTCCTTGCATTAGAAAAAAAAATATTATAGAATATCTTAAAATTCATTAATGAAAAATATCGTCCTTTTGTCACAAAGACTCGTGAAATATCTTGATGTTTACTTTTTAGAGCACTGTCAATTCATTTACATTAATAATATGTACAAATTGTAATTATAATATAATTATACAAACTTTTTCTCTGTCTCCATTACAATTGAGATAAAGTGCTATTATTTAGAATACGATAATAATTGTGGTACTTACAACTTTTTGTTATACACGTTGTACAATTCAACGTTGATATTTCGATCATTAAAACTTGTCTCATATGTAATCCTTACTTTACGTTAGATTTAATAAAATTAGTTATGCAAAGTTGTTGCCATATATCATAATTACGCTATATTAATTGCTATATTAATCAAATTTTTCACTTTTAAAATGTTTCTAAATAGAATTCTTCTTTTGTATCGGTCTTTCTCTTTTTCTCTATTAAATTTTATGTAACAGATAAATTAAAAAAGTATATGTTGACTTTTATATTATATTGTATTATTTTTTATACGCTTATAAAGAGAATTTAAATTTTAGCTGATTTCTTGAGAAAATATAAATTAATTAACAGTTTCTATCTGTTTGCTATAATATATAAAGTGAAATGTGATTGTATATATATATATATATATATATATATATATATATATATATATATATATATAAAACACAGTATAAAATATCTTGTTATTTCTAATAGAGTATCATAAAGTATAATAATTTTGAGTAGCTTTCTAAACTGTGGTACGTTAGCATAATTGTATGCGAAGGGTTGTAAGTAGATTCACTGCAGCCATTAGTACGCAATTTGCGGCCGATTCGTCTAACGAAAGCAATTACTCTTCAAGTTTATCTGAGTTTGTCTGCTTCTCTCACTAATGCCACCATCCTTCGTGAAAGTCTTAGAAAGTTATAGTCTTGAACATTTGGAAGCAATGAGAAATCAATTTTCCGGGCTGTGAAGCGACAACTTTCCATTTTTCTCTTTTCATTTAATAAATTCTATCTCTCTTCCGCATGCTTGTCGATCCCTAAATTCTTACATGTAGTTAATTTTTCGATAAAATGAGTTTAGTTCCCTGATATTAAAAGCTTGATTAACAGAAAATTTAAACTATGTCTTACATTTTTTACATATCTCACATATTTTAACGTGCATATATACTAATACTTCTAATACATACTTTAAAATGTTAATAAAAATAAATAATAACGCTTAAAAATAAAAAAAAATATATTTTGTATTACAATATATTATTTTGTGAATATATTATAAAGAGAAATATTATTTATTTAAAAAATGATATAAAAACTTGACTGCAAAAATACATTTCTCCTTCGTAATTTTACCAAAAACATGTATCAATGTCATTATAAATAATTGTAATATTGTATTAAAAACAAAATTTATGTTTTTATCATTATGTTTTTATTTATTCTACGTGTATTCTCCGGTTTTTTTCTCTTTTATAATATAGATGCAGAAATTATATATACATATATTGTAGTAATTATTTGAAATATAATAAATTTATTGAGATAATTTAATCTTAATGAAGAGGGAGAAAACGTTAAATTGATTCAAAATATCTAGCAAAATATTTTAAGACTACTAAGATACGCGTTTTGTATCAATTACGTTAAAGAATATCATATAAACAATACATCAATGATTTTTTATATCTATTTAGAGTACACGAACATTTTTAACTTGAGAAATATTGTATGTAGTTATTTTAATATGTATAAGGGATAGGTTTTTCTTTCTTGTGGAAATTCTGCTTTGTTTTTTTTCAATGATTCTTTAATGACTTTAGTAATTAAAACCATTTGCTTTTACTTCCTAAGAAACATAAATAATTTTAAATCGATATTTGTTAGAAATATAAAACAAAATAAAGATTATACCTATTTGTTCAATATAGTGCAATATTCAAACTTTCTTTTTACATTATTTTAATTTATAACTTGACTGTTACTGAAGGATAATGGGAAAGTTATAAAATAAACTGCGTAATAACGAGAGTTTCTGTGTATAATAATTATTGTGCTAACCCGCATCAGTTATACACAATACTATATTTGACTCCAAATCCTTCACTTTCCAAATTACGAAATTCTAACAGTTATAAATTTATTCCTTCGAATGTTAAATGAGGATTTTGGAATTATTGTAGCGTGCGAACGGTAAAGGCAAAGTACATTACACAAAAGCAATTGTTGGTTTACACAGATGGCTTATCAATTCAATAATTATAACATAAAATAGTGCATTTGATTATATTTGTTGAATTAAAGCTTCTTCATTATTTTCATAACGTTGCACATTAATTCGTTTATCTGTGTTTAATTACTACGTTGAGCTTGATGTAAGCATTGGAAATCATAGAAATTAAACTGTCCACTAAAGAAAGTATTATATATATATATATATATATATATATATATATAATATATATAAATATATATAAATATATATATGTATATATATATATATATGTGTGTGTATATCACTGAGAAAAGTATTATATAATATCACTCTAGTTCTTTTTTATACGATAAATACGAATCCACAGACTACATCCATAGGTTGAGAACTATATTCAAGTGATATATGCCAAACGGTGCACGTGGTACAAAGCCGCATGAATTGTTCAAGAAAATTGGAACATGCACCGCGTTCTATAGAAATAAAAACTTGAAACTTTAATTAAAGGGAACAGAGACAAACCGCTAGTTGCTTCGGTTGTGTTACTATTTCGTATGTGCATAAAATTGAATATAAGAGGCTAAAAGATTCCAAATCCTTTAAATGCTTTTGTTATTATGTTTTATTATTATGTCTTTCATACAGTTACGTGAAATAATTATTATATTAAAGAAATATAAGTGAATGATTTAATACCAATTATTTTGAACTCGCCAACTTTGATAAGGCTTAGAACGATAAAAAGTTGAAGTTAAACGAAGCAATCTTGAAACGACAGTTTTAACTTACAGCTTACGGAATAGCTGTCCATTAATGATGTATTCACTTTCATGACGCAAAAGTTGACAAGATGCTATGTATAATAGTACAAGCGAGTATTAAAATTAAAAATTTGAATGAGTTCGAATAGATTACCCCGATAATTAGATATGTTTTCGAAAGTGCCATCCAGTTAACCGTGAATTTTCAAAATGCTCATGGATCACGCGAAGACCGAGAAAGAAGAAAAAGCCGACTTTTATTCATAATCGTGCGGTTGGCGTACATACGGGATAACACGCGGTCAAAGTCTAGTATAGTAAGCCTACTGAAATTTTCGAGAACATGCACGAAACGCTTCGCTGCGTGTTTTCTGGCACGAAGCCGACCGCTTCAACCACAGCTACAAGATTGCAAATGTACTGTTAGTGCTTTTATTAGATTAACCTTGTGCTTTCATCGTCTTTAATCAGTGATGTACATATTTTTTATTTATAATGTACAAATATATCGTATTTCTACATATTATGCAAATTTTGATATAATTGTCGCAAATTATATTCTATTACATATGTTGTGTTACGTCATTTAATCTTGATTTGTAGTATAATTAATAAGAAAAATAATAAGAAAAAAAATCAATTTAAAAAAAATTGGGGACACTATTTTTTTTTAAGTAATTTAATTTTATAAATTATTTAAAATATAGAAAAAATAACACGGAAATTTAGTTTCTCTAATAATTTTATTCACGATTAATAACTATCTCGATATCAAATTTAGTTTATTTAAACATTTGTGACATTGGTACTGTATTCAATTTATTTTACAATTTTTACAGTGGTCTCAATTTTTTGCAGAGAAAAGAAATTGAATATGTTATTTACATAGGAACAAACAATGTAGATTAAAACAGTTACGGATCGCGAGATGTAATATCGACTCTTACGAAAATACTTCACTTCATTCAATATTATCGGTAACAATTATTACAACGTACAGTGAATATTTGCCGTGCAATTCTGTTCAATAACGCGAATTTAATACACTCCATGCACTAACGATGGCTCACAGATCACACTTTTGAAATTTATATTGTGTTTAGCTTTAATTAAATTTTATAAATAAGATACGAAGATTGTATTAAGAAATCTTTTTATCTTTTTAAGTATAACAAACGATTTCATTAATTTTGTGTTAGTTGCTGCTGTGTTAAAAAGTGTGTTCTGTAAAATAACTGCAGTAAATGAAAAAAGGCTGATAATTACTTTTTACATGAATTTACTGCGTCTTGCTTCATTACTTTCAGGGTATAAAATTTTTATTTTGCTTGGGTATATATTTTTTCTTGCTTGTATTCATAAATATACCAGTTTTACAAACTCGTTTGCTAGCTATAAAGTAAAAACGATTCCTATATCCACTACATTTTTATTAGAATCATAAGACAAGAATTTTAATTCTGACCTCAATGCAAAAAAAAAAATTATATACAAATATAAAATATATAATATGTAAATATAAAAAAAATATAAAATTATTATATACTACTCAGACGTGAGTATTATATATTATTCACACATATACACACACACACACACAGTTACGCATTTTTAAAACAACAAATGCACAAATTCGACCGTATTTACGGTCACCAAATAGCAACGAGTTTTTTTTGTGTTATTTGGAAATTGGGAAAACTAACTTTTGTAAACATTTAAATATTTAACGCTCATTCTTTCGACATCTCGACACAATTAAAAATTGTATAAAAATGTAAGCGACGCAAGATTTAAATTGTTCGAAAACAACAAATGTTTCATCAAATGTCTTTTACACGTATGTGTATTATTAATTGGGGCATTTTTAAACCACTACGAAAATTACTTGACTGTCATTCGTGATAAGTCCATGATGTGTGTAATTACTGACACAATAGTATAGAGATTTTGATAATAAACCGATGCTATCAACAAAAATTTATGCTAATCATTATTAAAGAGAGAATTATTGAAGTTTGCAAAGAGCATTATGTTACGAGTTGCAGTTGCAATCGATCAAATATGTCTTTAGAATAGAACATCATAATTGCAATTATTAAATAGTAATGGATTGTGCTGTACCGTTTGCTAATGCTTGATCACTAGTAGTATTGCGCAAATATTCTGTTTAACAAAATTAACAAATTAACGATTTCTCTAGAATATTTAAAAGAAAAGAAGAGCTAACATATATCGCAGATCACACACATAGCACAGAACTGATCATTGATTTGTAAAGGTTTAGAAAAGGCTGTGCCGCAAAACGGCAGAAATCGCATCTCTATAGAAACGTTGTAGAAATTTCCCTTTGAACGCGCGCCGGTTGACCTACTTCATTGCAATATGATTTCAAATATGATATGAATTTAGTTTCGAGCTTGCATCTTCGAAAGAGACGGCCAATTAGGTATCTCGCAAGTTTCGCTACGTTCATTGCATGGTTTCTCGGAATATTTCCGTCTTTCGCTTTCAGCAAAATGTGCACGTTCACGTATTTCTAAGAAAACACTTTAAAGTGTGATTCTGGAATTGCTGAGATTTGATATGAATAGAAAATGATTTACGACATGTATTTCTAAAATTGATCAGACTACGCGAACAACTTCCAGCTTTAAACACTTTCAACAATCTTTAATTTAACGTCGTTTTAAATTCTATATATTGTAATGTAGGAGAGATTAATAAATTCTTATTTTTAATTAAATAATATATTATATCAATTCAAAGTATCTTTCTTAAAAATGTAACTTTCAACTTGTTAATGACAAAAAAAGCATTTCTTTTACTTAATCATACAATGATTTTTTATAATTTTATGCTACGTAAAATATATTTATGCCTTATTTAATTATGAACTGTTCTAAAAATTGTAAAAAAAATGAACTCGAGCGATTACTTTTTTATTCTAAAAGCTATTCCGAACTTTAATAACTAACAGTGAGCTCTCTAATGGACTGTTACAATAAAAAAAATCGTGAGTTAGAAATCATATTTTCAGCAACATAAATCTGATTTCGCACAAAGTTGAGTTCGCGCGTAACTCAAAAAAACTTTTTCACTTATCGAATTCTGCTGACGCTTTACCAAGAGTTTAACGCGGCATTAAACATCCAAACAGTCGACTAACTGCTTCAACAATTCTCCTCTTTCTTACAATTAGAAAACCTTTAGCTGATGCAAAGGTCTATATTTTAAAAGATTATGATAAAAATTTAAAGAAATTTTTAAAAATTGAAACTATTTTCAAAAATTAGTTAAATTAAATGCTAAAATGTATGAAAATTTTAAATCATAAGTTTATATGCATAAATAATATTTTTCAGGAAACTTTTTATTTAAAATAACAAATGAAAAGTCTAAATTTTTAAAATACAAATATGTTTGGCTGCCTATATATTTTCCTATCATTGAAAAGTTTGTTGAATAATGTAATTTTAGTTTCAACGGAAAATTGAAGAAAACATAAAATATTAGAATAAATATTAATATAAATTTCTATATAAAAATTTAATAACATAACTAAAGAAAATGTTACCTCCTAATTTAGAAGAATGTTACGTATTGATTAATTTTTTAATATTAATAAGCTTGAAATTGTACTTTATATATCTCGATATTTAAAGATAGTTATAAAATATAATTATATTTCATCATTTAATCTAATTTATCTGATATTGACCTATATTTTATTATTCGTTTGAGAAAATCTGTGTCCAGATTGTTCGGTGCTTTAGTTACTAGCATAGAGCGTCTGATGATAACGATTATCCATAAAAAAAACTACTATTACTACTACTGTCACAGTTTATCTAAATCTATCTGACTTCTACCAGTAGGTTTTTGTTTTTTAGTATAGATACATGGATTCTTATATAAAAAAAATTGTACAAAATACCTAGTATCGCATAATAAAAAAAATGAAGCATTGTCGCATAATAAAAAAAAATTACGCCAAGATATTCGTAAAACATTAATTTAGATATTTAAAGGTGTAGATCCTAACTTATAATTAATAAGAGGGAGAAATTTAATCGTAAATGGATATTAAATAATTTGTAAAATGATGAAGATGTTTACTTAAATATTATACTTACGTCATAAAGGAATCCTGTTTTTTGAAGAAAGACAATAAAATAATTTTTAATAATTTAATTTACATTAAATAATTATTACATTATAATTATTACATTATAGTTTTGGCTTAAAGGAAATTTTTGTATTAAATTTGCAACAATGGAATTTGAAATATTATATTACATATCGTATATTATATTACATATCATATTTTCCTTGAATAATATAACACATATTAAACAATAAAATGAAACGAGGAAAATTGATGAGTATCCTATTTTATTTAATTTTATATTTTACTTTATAGTTTGATATAATTTTATTTTTTTTTTGTAAATTTTTAATTAAACCTGTAACCATTAAAACAATTAAAAGTATAAATAAATATATAACATTAACAATTTTTGTATTTGTGTTAATAATAAAAAAAATGAAGCAAATATTGAAAAACAAATTTTGTTTTTGCCCAAATGAAATAACGGAAAAGTTGAGTGACAAAGTTTGCTATGCTGTATGTAATTTGTTGAGTATTCTATAATATTTTTTTTTTATTATTCGTCATTATCTTTCATTCCGGTATTCTCTATATACTTGACACGGTATAAAATTCGTGAATGCCAATCGAACAACTATGGAAGAGCATCTGACGACACGTTAGAAGCCAGGTGTCTAAGAACTTTGTCGAGTTTCACACTTGCTGGAAACTCAGCATCACCAAGTTACAAGAAATAGGCACTCTATCTTCATACTGTCGTGTAACTGGGTGATACTGGTTACGGTGAAAGTCGCTCGCATCGCTCCGGCAGCGTCAGAGATTAAACGGGGACATGGGGGAATAACGGCCACATGATTAATTTCAGGGCATAATCTTAAAGGAAGCGACACATTTGCGCGGAAGTGTCAAGCCAGGACTATACAACCACGAGGTGACATATTTGTCAGAATAGCATCCGTTATATGGCTGCAGTTGATCTCGTCTGTCTAGAAATGGCATATTTAACGATTGTGATAGACAATTTAATCTTCTTGGATTTAAATAAACAACAATATCGTTTTTTATTTCTTAATAATGTTTTATTTGAATTTTAAATCTATCTCACCAAAATAAAATTTCTTTAACCTAATACGACGTTTCTTTATTCATCAGTAATTAAAGTTTGCATATTTTCCGTTGTTACGTCAACTATTAAATATGCACGCTCTTATAGCATGTAATTCGTAAAACAGTTGTGAGCTTATTTATTCTTCTTCCTCTGTCTACACATCTTTTTCTATTAAAAAGTGGAAAATATGTGCAAGCTGTTACTTGCAGTTTCGGTTTCACACTTACGCAAGCAAATTACAGGTTTATTTTGCTTCTCTCGTCAAGTGATAATTATGGCGCGTGAAAAATAGCACGCTATAAAAAAAACCAAATGCTATGCTACGCGCATATACGAGAGATAATATTTTAGCAATTTTTTTCAAAAGCTCCATATAAAAACAGCTGTTTGGTCGATGAACAATTATAAAGCATAATGTAATATATATGTAATCTAACACGGCATTAAAATCAGAAAACACTCATATTAGAATATATACGAAATTTACTAGAAAATTCCACTTTATACTATGTTACATAGTATAAACAATGCACTATATAAAAAAATATTTATATGCAAACTATTTTAAAAGATATTAAGATTAAAATTTCTAAAGAAGGAAATAGCACTCATGTAACTTTATATATTTGATAAGACTTTAGGCTTTATATTATAATAAATACAAAGTATCTATTATCAAATAAGGTATATAATATGGAGTTTTTTCTTTCCATATAGTCCACAAATTATAAACTAAATATGTACAGCATTATATAACTATTGGCTTATAATTCTGCTTTATTAATCAGAGCCAATTGAGGTGCTTATAGCCAGCTGCCATCGACAGTTTGTCAATGAGCAGCCAAGACATATGGACTTTATGTCCGTTTCAAGATGATTGAATGTTACATAAATTGAAACCCATAAATCGAAAATGATCTATTGAAATTTCGCTATTTATTATTAGTATTTATATAAATAAATTTGATGATAACATAAAAGCAATTTTGAGTCAAGAAAAATAGAGAAACATTTCAACATTTATTTGTCACAAATTATTAAATTTGACTTATGAAATATATGTTATTCTTGATAAATCTTATATAATATATATATATATATATACACGAAGTGTAAGAATTTGAGGACACAAAATACGCAGCGTGATTGTCTGTGCCAGAAAAAGCAACTTTTTTCTCAGCGAAAATGTCGAGGAAGGTCATTTTTTGCAAATTTCCAAATTGTGTTACTATATTTGTACTATATATTTGTTACTATACTTTGTAACTAAGTCTTAAATATAAATCTTTGTAGTTAAGTTTTAATAAAAATTTTAGTAAAGTGTACTCTACCTAAAATTAATTGAAGAATATACTTGTGTTAATCTTTTAATTCTACAAAGTTTAATTTGTGAAAAACTCGTATTTTTGTTTATAACTCGAAAATTATTGA
This sequence comes from Anoplolepis gracilipes, assembly GCF_047496725.1. Taxonomy (NCBI): domain Eukaryota; kingdom Metazoa; phylum Arthropoda; class Insecta; order Hymenoptera; family Formicidae; genus Anoplolepis; species Anoplolepis gracilipes. Next base: position 8,162,802 of record NC_132974.1, read on the forward strand.
TGCCTCAACATTTTTGCACGCTGTGCATTCTGTGTCCTAGAATTCTGGGACATCCTGTACATGTTGATATATATAACGTTGTTTTAGGTCGAAATTTTTTATTGTACAAGAAGTAATTATAGCGAAAATAGTGTGTTGTAATAAAAAGAAAAACCTATCTGTACTACATCGTGTGTACGTTACACTTTAATGCATATATAATTACATTCACAAAGAATTCCATATAACTCCAAACATTTTGGAAGCATGTACGAAAAACTTCTACAATTGATGTATTTTGTTTAACAACTCTATAAACGTGTCACAAACGTTTGTATGAAATTATTTTAAATACAAAAGCAATTGCTGTAGATTATAGAGTGTGATTTGTGACAGAGCAAGTGACGAATTGCACCAACGGGACACTTAACGTTCTCTATATAACTGTGGTCACGTATTTCTGTTCACAAACAACGTATATGAACTGTAAATATAGGAAGAATATATTGGTCTGTTTCTGTATTTATATCAACTTCTCGCAATTTGATCTGATTGATTCTTTTTTATGCAATTAAATGATATCGAAAATCGATAGGGAATTTTACTGCTAATTATACATTTATATAATAATATCTCAGATATCTGCATTTATTTAATATTCATTCTGCAACATATAATTATGTATAATTTTCTGTAAAAAAGAGGTTTAGTGAAATATTTACTGGTTTTAATTTTTAATGCTTTATAAAACTGTAAGTCTATGTGCTTTAAAAAATGCAATCATTGTGTGAGTGTATGTGTTCAGTTATAGAGTCATTATTGCTGTGTTATCCATTATAGTTGTCCAGTAAAGATCAATTATTGCTATAATTAAGTAATTAACAATATAATTAATATTAAAGCAATAAAATCGATACAATAGTACACATTCAAAAATAATTTTTATATAGCGTACATCCTAAAAAAAGACATAAATAGTTTCTATTAGTTAAAAAACATTTTTAATACAAAGTTATTATTCCATTATTAAATACATGTATGATAAATTCTTTCAGAAATTTAATAAGTTATATTATCTGAAGGTGAATTATCTTTTCGAACTATTATTTTTTAGTACAAATATTATTTCTTGTTATATTAGTGAAAATCATGAAGTATATACAATATAATGCATGATTTCTATTATTATGATTGTTTAGATATATTCAAATATATTTCGTGTAATCATCAATTTTGGCTGAAAGCATTCTAATTGTTACAACATCTTTAAGTTCGTTCCAAGTAGTTACAAGCAATTAATTGTCGCAAACGTAGCCGTCCATCAACTCTATACACATTTCGTGAAAATCTAGAGTCAACGTGACGCTGACGTGGCCCCAGTAGATTGCATATCAGAATAACGCGCGCATGCACCTAGAAAGGTTAATTAAATTAGTTCGTGCGCGGCCAAGGCAGCAGCGATTGCCTTCCTAGCGGATGGATAGCTACTCTCATTGGAATTATCTGCTAAAAACTTTATACTATCCTCGTGGTAATCAGCGAAATATGTAAATTGCATTTTGACGCGACTCGATTATAACGAATATCACCAGGCAGCTAAGTTCGCGAACAAATTATGACTATCCCGCATTGAATATTACATTTTAGATTAGTATCAAGCATATTTTACAAAATAAAAGATGTATACGCAAGTTATATATCAATTAAGAAAGTTTTTATTAAAACTTCGTTTTTATTAAAACTTTGTAGCTATAATTTATTGCTGTAGCAGTTTATATAAGTTTACATAAGTTTTTTATCTATTATTTTATTTTTTTATTACGTATATTTTTTTATTAGGCACACATGTGTGTGTAATAATTTTATTACATATATAGCTTTTATTTATTTTATTATTTATATGTGTATAGTGTAAAATATGTTTACAAATAGTATAATTTGTAATAATAAAATTAATTGTAAGTAACATTAATAATTTTATGAATATTTTCGTAATTATATTACTTTTAATACAAAGTATAATATAAAGAGAGCAGTTTTATGTGTCAAGAAGCGGTTTTTATGAGTACACGGTATTTCAATAATAAAGAATTAAATTACGCACATGTGCACGTGGTGGACGTATATGAGAAAATGTGAACAAAAAGTTACAAGTTTTTTACATCTGACAATTTTTACAATTACCGCTTGCGTTCATTTTCTTATATTCATAGATGTAATTCCAGAATTGAAGCGAACTATATGTACACAACAACAAAAACCATTTATATAATCTTCAGTTATATTATACTTACATTACATTAGAGCGAATGTACTTTAATCGAGATATTTTATATTAGTAATAATGTTACTACATACATTTCAAAAATTGTTATATTACAATATTAATAATGGATAAATAATTATTAGAAATTAAAATAGATATTAAAAGTAAATTTTATACAAAATTGAAATTGCGTATTGCGCAATATTGCGAAGATAACTTTTTATTAAACTTTATATGATCAAACTTCTTAGATTAAAAGAATATTTTTATTAATATTATTCAAGAACATTTTATGAGAACATATTTTTCTATGTTTTATTAGTTTAACATTGTTTTGTAAATATTTATTATGGACAGTTTAAAAAAATAAAGATGAAAAAGAGATTACAAAATTTTTTGGCTAACTACATTTTTCAAGATTTTGGCTATATAAATAATCTCTAAATTTTTTTGCATTTTTATTAAAGATACTAATTGTTGTTATTATAATATAACTATATTGCAATCTTTTTTCTCTCTTAATCTTTAAAAATTAGAAAACATGAAAAGTCTGGTGAATGAAATAAATAACTCAAAGACTCTCTGAATATGTTTATTTCAAGAATAGGATGAGTCACAAAAGTCTGATAATTTTCAAAATAAATAAATGAAAAATTATTTAAATATTTTTCATTCAGATAACAATAGGATATACATATGTAGAATGCTATTTGCGTATATTACTTGATTTTAATTATTTTTTAAAATTAAAAAAATTTACATTTGTCAAATGTTCTTTATTTATCCTACATTGCTCTATAGTCTATCACGTAGGTTCGCATCACTATATTTGTACTATGTTGTTTGATATAATTTTATATATAATTAAATAATGTTATAATTTTTCTTGTATATTTTTTTTAATTCGCTAATATACAAGGTGCAAAAATCACAAAGTGATATAGAACTTTTTTGCTCAGTTTGATTCACTCTACCTGTACACGACAGATTTTTTTATGATTTACCGGACACTATGTATAAGAAAAAATTTCAATTATACAAGACAATATGGTGCAAACAACGATGCAAACCTACGTGATAGACTAGAACAATATAGGATAAATACAAATTTGATAAATATAAAAACTTTTTTTAATTTAAAAAAATGAATAACATCAAGTAATATACTCAAATGGTATTTTATATCCTATTGTTATCCATTACCATTATTATTATTACAAAAACTAAATATTTAAGTTATATTTTATTTATTTATTTTATTTTGAAAATTGTCAGGTTTCCGTGACTCACCCTATATTGTATATATAAAAACAACTCCTCTCTAAATAATCTTAAAAGAGAGGAGACATATAAATCGGTCGAAGATATTGGAATGTTCTTGACGAATAGACGATTTTATCTCAAGGGAATCCTCGATAGTGGCATCGAAAAATATACTGCTAGGTCCGTACGCCATCAGACGGCAAACGATGGAAGCTAGCGAGCTACCCCTGCAAGGGAACAATCAATGTGTCCTCGGGGAAACTTGCTCCCTAGTTTGCAACTACGGTTCAGCGACGTCGGTTTGCATTTACCGACTCAACCGTTCGCGGATACACATCCCCATCGGCTTAGACGCCATCGGCACTAGCGATCGTTTCTTACCCGACACTCGTGCGATCAATATTTATTATAAAATATTTTTCATTTTACGAAAATTATACTATTTTGATTCTCTTTCTGAACATTATTTTATTTTTTTGCAAGAAAAAAAATTGCCAATTAAAAACTGAGTTTTATCGATTTTATGCAAGTTTTTTAGCAATTATATATGGCTGTTTGGTTACTATATTTAATCGCATAATTAATCGAATATTATAATTATCATTTTATCTTTTTTTCTCTCTTTGAACATGATTTTTAATTAAATAAACTAATAAAAAGAATTTTTAACATTTTTGTATTACAATTGTATTTAGACTGTATAATACAGAAGTTTTTCTTACGAAGAAAGTTCTTGTACACAAACATCATTTTTGAAATACGTAGGTAATTTAATATTTATATACATATATATATATATATATATATATATATATATATTTTTTTAATAGATTTATAAACATGTAGTTTCTGAACTATGTCATGTTTAAAAATCATTATTTCGATTTAATCTGCTACTAGATAGTCTCATATCACTGGCAATACTAACATTTATTTCTATGTAACAGAGATGTAATTATGCTTACGTCAGATCAGGAAAACCCAGATTACAGTTTGAACGGAAAATTTTTATTTGTTTCTTCTTCTGCGCCCCGTGATCTCCCGGCGATTTGAATATCACCTCTGTAATTCCAACCAGGAATATTTGCCGTTAGCAATATAGATGAAGTGCTTAATCAGTGGCACCGTTGTAATTACAGCTCACGTAAAAGATAGCACATAAAACCTCGTTACCCTGATTTTGAAATAGGTCAGATCGTCTGTATAAATCACGGGATGATGATCGCTTTATAAAGCGTTATGATTAATTGTGGCAAATACGAAAAACTATAGTAAATTGATACCATATAATATTATTGTCAAGCAAGAGTAGACATTACGAGGATATAAGTAAAAGATAAAAATTTTATTCTCGCTAAGATTGAACATTGTTTTTAGTTATGATATTTTTACACATTATTTATCTACTTTTTTTCTTAATGTTGGAGTATACGATAAATTACAACTTTTGTTAGAATAGTATTATTATTGTAGTATTATTATATTACAAGATAATATGCAAGGAAAGAGAACTCAAAAACAAACGACCGCACTCTTGCATAGCTACAGGCAAGGAATAACTAGCGAATACACAAAGGCTGAGCGCACTAAAACAAGCAGATCCGGTAGCAAGAAGTTTGAATTATTCACGAGGTGATTTTTCATTCCTACTAATAATCCTGGGTTAACGAAAATTTAATTACGAAGCTATTTGACATTGAAAATTCAAAGCTTTCAATGATTAATGTTCCAAAAATACATAACGAGAAATTTTGTTTTTCAATTAATTTCAAATAAATTCTCACAGGAATATAATTTATATTTGATATTATATTATCAATTACACACACACACACACACACACACACACACACACACACACACACACACACACACACACACACACACGTTATATAATATAATATTTTACCATAAAACAATATATTATATATAAGATGAATTAAAATTAATATAAAACTGAAGAGATTATGATATATTTTTTTATATACATGTGTTTTTAAAATAAAATATTACTGCGAAAACACTGAACGTAACAGACGAAGAAGAAAGTTCGATATTTTGCATCAACTGCACTCATGCAATCACATATAAAATACATTCAAAATAGTCCTTTTAGTACATTCGTAATATGCATTATAATGGTCTAATTTCCATCTTTCTATTTAGCCAATTGTATAAATTGCTGACAAAATTACTACCAAATTACTGTTGTTACTGTTATCATCAGATTATCATGTAATATGCATGTTGTTTTGAAGGCAAGTGGAATATTAAACAATATTTCGAACTTTGTGAATTTCAAATCCTGAGAAGAAACTTATTTTATAAGATCATATATAAATGGCTATATAATTAAATCCGAAATTGACGTGAGATATATTATTTAGTCAAATATAATAATATATAATTATATTTGGCTAAATCCGTTTTTATATATAATCAGATAGAACATATTACCTGATCATGTACAGTTCAACAGCATATTTATTTAACAATAAGCTAATATTATCATATTGGATATTAGATGTAATCATATAATATCAGTTATAAATAATAATATAATTACATAAAATTACATATGTTATCAAATCTTTTTATAACTTTTTATAATATTGTATTTTATATTAATTATATATATTTACATCTGACTATATTATACCATTTTTTTTCGAGATGTATTTTCTTAAAGTAATTTAAAGTCAATATGTAGTATAATGTTCACCAAGACATTAGAGACATGGCTTGTCGGTCGTGTTTTTGCACCAAATAGCATGTGGCACAGGTGTGCAGAGCACCATACTGATATAAAAGAAAAGTGTTTTAAACTTATCCTATCCTAGCTTTTTATTACACTTATCCCTTGCAAAGTTTGTGGCGACTGCAACCGACTGTTCGTCGTCACTTTACAAGCGACAAGAAATATTCTCCTTTAACTGTTTTCGTTAATATTTGTTCTCTTAATTATTGTTTAATAATATAAATTAACGATCTAATTTTTATAATTACATTATCCCAAAGATGTAAAATAAATTATTAAGTCAAGTTTGAAACTGTTAAATTAATGTGCAGCTACATCTACGCAAATTGATGGCGGAGCAATCTTACAGAAACCGCAAGTAGTAACAGACGTCTTCTATCAGACGCAAGTAGCAACATCTAGCCTATATGTATGTAGAAACCGCATCATTATAGCACTATTCCATGAATATAAAGGTTTTTGAGGATTTTGTATTTATGAAAGGAATCGATCTAATCTACTCTCAATTTATACATAATAATAATAGCTTAATTATATACACAATTTAATATTATAATCATTCACAGTATTTGAACAGAATTATCACGACGCAACATTTTTATACAATTAGAATTTTATCTTTACTTACTTTACGTATTCTCTTCTCGCGAAATTAAAAAACTTGTGCCACATATATATGACACTATATTAAATTAGTATACATATATATATTTAATACATGGTAAAATAAACAATGCATCGTTTTTTTATTTCAGATAATATTTACAGCTGATATGTTTTCAAAATAAGTTTGTACTTTTCATCTATTTTATTATAAATTTGTCTTGGAAAACATTAAGATTTTCAATTGTGGAAATATTCCAGCGAATTGGTCCAACAGACTTCAGTATTTTCTCATTTTACTAAAACCATCGCGGAATATTATGCTCTCTCCACAATGAAAATTTCTTCTGATATTTAGCTTGTGTCTTCTATCTTAAGATATTCTTAAGACTGCTATAACTAAAAATAACTTTTTGCTCCGAAAGAAAGTAGAGGGAAGAAGTTAAAAATAATAAGTCAAGCTCGCTAATTAACAATTTTATCTTAGTATTTATATTTCTGGATATATTTCAAGTAACGCGATTAATTAATTCAGAAATGCCAGTGTTTTGTTGAGTGTGAGAAACCTAGGCAATAAGGCAAATATACGCACCGGCTCGTCTCTGTCGAAATATTTCATCACAGAGAGATACTCATATTCTGAATACGCTTTTTCAACAAAAGCATAGAATGCAGACAGGCGTATACACATCGAATGTCACGCGGCGACAACGTGGATGTTCTCGCGTGATGCGGGATATGTGTGTACGGACGTTCTATTGATGTTGCGGTGGAGTCTGTAAAACACGAGTTTCATTCGTGGCAGTCGATTTTGTGCAACCGTTCAATCGACCGTCCCATTGGCCGGCTAAATTCGGTATAAAGAAACCGGTTATATATGCATACGTGAAAGTACGGTTGCTGCGTTAATACGGAAAAATCAAAATGCATGATTTTATTTCTGGTTCGCGCCAGTCACGGAATTGTTGCTTGATCCATGAATATTTCACATTCCACGATCTTCGTGTAACGTATATACATGTGCAGAAAGACGACTGAGTTCGTCCTGTTGATGATTCCCCGAAGCGGTTACTGCCTCGCACGATACCGAATTCTTGCCTCGGGTTGCACCAAAACTCTTGACTGAAGCGCGCTTCATGTTGCTTGGAAATCTTCGCCTACTATGCCACGCTTGCAAAGGCTAGAGAGATGAAGAGTAAATATCGTCGTGGTTGCGCAAGAAATCTAATTAATTGCGGAACGTTTAATTTAGTGTATGTAAAGTTGGAAAATTGTAATGTACATTTTCGTTATAGCGTAAAGTCGCGTGCGATTAACAACATTCTACCGCTCGGGGTAAATTTCTGAAGATTTCAAGAATGAGATAAATTATAACTCGATAAATTATATAAATATTGAAGAATTAAAGCATATTGATTGTTTTACACCTCCTATATTATATTACAATGAACAAAATATTTTCTTGAATTATAAAATTATTTACATTTTCTTTTATTTTTATTTTTTTCAATTTCTAATATTTGAAGGATGTGCTGAATACAAATATGAATATATATATATATATATACACCATAATATACATCTGTTTCCGCATATGTAACGGTGTGTATAAATTACCTTATATAGAATTTCGTCTTTGACTAATTTTGCAAATACCTATCCATACGATGATGCTTACCTTCACCACAAGGTAAGGAAGTTCGAAGTTCGAAGATAAGGACGGTCAATCTCTAAGGGCCAGAAACTCTCCGGTTGCAAGTAGTGCCCGAAGGAATATCGCTTACCTGCCTTCTGAAACTCATCCTAATTGCACGAAACGTACGCTTGTACATGAGTTAAAGAGCAATCTTATGATGCAAAGCGTGACAAAAGTGAAGTATTGAGCGAAAGTGCTTCGTCAAGTCAATGGAAATTTGTTACTCGTCGCTTAATTACATGACTGTTAAAAAGCTGTAAGCATCTAGGTTCTGGTGAATATTAAGTTTTTAATAAATCCGGCATGCGCGCAACATTTAATTACTTTTTATATACTGAAATATAAAATAGCATAAAAAAACTGTAATCTTGGAATATTATTATGAAAATAATTTTAAAAAATTCATAAATACACAAACAAGATATTTATATAATAAGATACTTGTATTATACTTATTTATTATGAAATAAACGATAGAAAAGGAATTAAAATATAATAAAAAATCATTATAAAAGCATTTATTATATAAATAGTAATTATAAGAAAAGCTACATAAAAATACGGTGCTTATTATTATAAATTAATTTAAAAAGCAATAATGAACAATTTTGTTAACGTAACTTCTTTTAAACGATTATGTTTTTATTAATTATTCATAATCAAATATTAAATTTATTAGATTTTATTTGATCTTGTTTATCAAAAAAATTATTGTTCTTTTTACATCTTTTCAACTGTTTAACAGTCTTTAACATTATTACTTGTAAAATTTTTAAACTTCTTGCATTTAAAATTCTTGAACGTGAATTACAGCACAAAAATAATCTAATTTTATAAAGTAAATCAAATTTTATTGATTAATAAAAACAGATTTTTTAAAAATTCATATCTCTCACAGAAGTAAATTGAGGGAACTATTTGATTTGGAATTTGGATTGCATATAGATCAAAACTCTAGCAATAGCAAAGGAAAATATCAAATTTCACAGATATTTATTTTAACACAATTTGTTACATGTTCCTTGAACTGGAATTAAATCTATAACATCTGATTGGGCTAATTCGCATATACCAGTAACATTAATTCAACCGTAAACGTTGATGGAGGTCAGGAAACCATATATTCATACATAATCGAATGCGTTCGGAAAGTTTATCCCCGATGTTAGATTAGGTAAAGTAAATATATACAATATGCTATACGAACTCGAAATCATGAATACAATTCTACTCATAAAATAAATGGCTAATTATTCGATAATGAAAAATCATTTAGAGACATTTTAAAATAGTGCATTGCCAGGTTTATGTGCTTGTTGATACGAGTAAATATTTAAAAAAGTATATATATATATATATATATATATATATATACACACACATATACTACCAAAAAGCATATTTCGTATCTACAATTCCAAAATTTTATAGTATGTATGGAATATTTAAAATATATGTTTTTATGCGATAACAGCAAATGTTTCCTTTAAAAAAAAAAACTCACAATCAGATAATTTTCAATTTCCATTTCAAATTGAAGTATTAGAACTCTCTATCATGTCATGGTTCAAAATTGCTTTTGAAAGTCGTTTTCCATTTTTCTAATATAGTTAAAAACCTTAAGAAAACTCATTACTTTTCTTTTCTGTATGCATCGTCAGTTTCAAAACCAGCCAATACTTGAGCTTCGTAAAAAAAAAAAAAAAAAAAAAAAAAGAGTTTTGTGTCAGCATTTAAAATGCATGCAACAAGCGGTGACTTGTGCCATGCAATTTAATACCACGCAAAAGCATTTGGTATGCAAGACGTAAGTAATCGAATAAAAGCAATCAATTTTAAGCACGGAATTGGCATAAGATAACAGATATTTTTAAATAAGATGTGATAAGATACGGTCAGCATAAAGAACTATTCGTGTAAGATAATGAGGATAAGAAGGAAGAGGTATTTTATAAAGAGACGTGAAACTATTTTATGAAACATTTGCCTTATAACTATGTCAAAAGTTTATATAAAAGGTTTTTCACTAAAAGTTACGGTATTTTTTTTATATTCACATATTGAAATATTTGTAAAAAATTCAATAACATTTGAGTTAGGGCACGTCTATAAAAATTGGACAAGGTTTTTTTATGTTTTTTTTTTATTAATATATTTATTTTATAAAACTTTAATAATTTTTATGCATTGTATTCACACGATAGATGGGAAACAATATTTAATTTAGTACAATAATGCAGTACGCAGTAATATGTTTACAACATTTCAAAGCTTAAAAACATGCATGTTAGTATTTATTAATATCATGAAATTTATTTCTAAAGCTAAGGAAAAGAATTCGACTTGAGTTACTTCTGTCAACATGCAATGCAATAGAAATTAACGTTAAATATTCTAAACTCAATCTTTTTAAATTAATATTTAAATATTTAATTATTTTCGATATTTTATATTATTTAACAATTATGATAACATAAATAGTGAATATTGCATCGGCAAGATTGATATTAAACATAAATTTTTGTATATTTTGCAACGTGATTTTCTTATATTATATAGCGGAATTCAGTAAAATTGTAAGACCGTTCTCCTTCATTGGATGCCAAGGTACCATTCTGTGTGATAATGCGGTGTCTCGTTTTGCAATGAATTACCTTTTTCCTCACAAGATAGGGGTGCATTCGCGGTGGGTGAAGTCGCATCGAGTGGCAGGGGATTGGCGGGAAGCCGAACAGCTCGGCGGAGCACGGCACAGTCAGTACTCGGCGAACCGCCTGCACGTTCGGTGCTGATGTCCAAGCTTCTCTCACGGTTCGGTTCTATAAACAATTTAGTTTCCGTTTAATTAGCATCTTAATTAGCATCTTACTATCTATCTGTTTCGCGAAATTAGAGAGGATCAATGAAATCGTGACAGTTCTCGACCTGAGCAATGAAAAGTGAATAAACTATATATTTCTCATCTATTACATTTAAACCTCAACCTGATCAACGTAATGTTATGCTACGTGAGTTTAATTATGCTTAAATTAATTATGATCATATGATTTTAGTATATTTATTTTGATATTTTATGGGGAAATATCAGAGTACAAGTTATATGTATAAAATTTGACGAATAATAAATTACATAATTAATTACATTTTATTTTAATCTATAATTTTTCATGCTTTTATTGTAATTATAATATTCAAAGTTATAAAAAAATACTTCCTATTAGAGGTAAGACTAAAAACACGAAAAAATATATTTATGAAAAAAATTTAAACACTTATACTGATATTCTTTTACATTTTCTAAGTGAAATATATATTTTGAGAGAATACATTAATCTTGTTGTACATAGCATGCTTTTATATGCATATTTAGTTAAATTATTTGATACAGGATAGTGTCATGTGGAAGTACGTTGTTGCATATTCAATGATATTCCCCTAATATCCTTGGAGATTTATGCTGTAAAGTTTGATTACAACGAGAAAAAGTGACAAATGCAATATTTGTTTAGTATGTGTGTGTGTGTGTGTGTGTGTGTGTGTGCGCGTGTGACTTTTTTTAAAAAAAGTATTTAAAACTCTGCTTGTTATATAATTTTATAAGATAGATTTGCATCAATCTCATTATTATCACATAACGCAGAACCGAAGTATTGTACGAGTATTATATTAAGAAATATTGAACTAATTTTTATTGTATAAAAAAGAAATCTTATACTTTATTGATTTAAAAACCTTTCCTTTTACATTATATTATCTTTGCAACTTTTGTTTTACTTGAGTTTCTCCACCATAAAATTTAAAACATGCTATGTGATAAAAACAAAAAATAAATTATAATATACATTTTATTATCTCAGTTACACGCATGTTTTTATATATATATATATATATATATATTAATGTATGCTTTTTAGCAATTTATTTCAAATTTGGTGCTTATGTACAAAACTTAAAATAGTATAATTAAGGCACTCTATTATATGTGTATAAAATTTTTTAAAAATTTTTGGTAAAATATATATGTACATATTATACAAACTGTATACAAAGAACAAAAATTAATTAAAACAGTAAGTTGTGTAAACAATGTAAATAGTTGGTAGTTTTCAAAAATTCATTTGATCATGACTTTGCCATTTAACTGCTCTTAATTTGAGATCGTTAATCAATGATGGTCGTATGTGAAGTCACTTTTCAGTGTCGCGTCAGTTTTTTTTTCGCTTCGCACTCATGCATACACAATATCATGGAGAAGCCCAGTACTTCCTGTATATATCGTCATGATATTGTTTTTGTCAAACGACCGTTTAACAAATGGCTTGAAAATAATCCGCTCCCACGGCGCACGTGCTAGGTATGTTTGTTTAATCGTCCCGTTGAATCCATAAAATAATACATGAACGAAAAAAACGCATTTTTTTCAATTTTTCTGCAATGCAGGCAGTTCGAGCTAACAGCCAGGAGCAATTATTAACAAACGTGCGCTGTAATCAACAGCAAGGTTTTTAAAAATCCTGTTATGCAATTTGCAATCTACTTCTTCAGATATAGCTTGTTTTTTCTTTTACTAAATAATTTTTAGATGTATCAAATATGTTTTAAATACTATAGCATAATGATTTTTTCAGTCGTGATTATATTCTGCATATATAAACCTATTTTTTCGTATATAAAAAAAAATTTTGCGGATAAAAACAGATATCATATATAAAAATAATTTTCCGAAATCTCTGTTGTTTCTTTAATTAATTTCGTTTTGTTATAATAATATAATTAAAAGAAGATATCAACCAGGATAACTAACACCTTAACACAAAAAAATAACAATTAAAAAGATAATTATTTTTTATCGCGAATTTGTTAAAAGATGGGACGTATTAAGTTACTGGAACAAAGTTGCATCCTAAGTGTTTTGCTTCGTCGCACTTGCGACAGTATTGAATTAACACAAACTGAAGATTTTCATTGTTTAACACCATTACAATTTGTGTTGTAACTGTTTTAATCAGCATTGTTTATTTTATACTCATTATGTTAGGATTATTTTACTCAAAAAGTTTGTACTGTCATGAAAGCACTTGATTTATAGTACCAAGTTGAAATTGCTGATGGTTGGCACTAAAGAACTTGATGTTTTGAGTTATCACTCCTTTGCATTTGATTATTATTATTTACATTTATTTAATTTAATTAAACTTTCAATCTTAAATTTTCCATCTGATATATCTTTATGAATTCTTTTATATGAAGAAACTTTAATTTGAGAGATTAACTGTGGCTATTGCATTGAAATTTCTAGCAAGTAATGTATTCTTATCAGAGGTTATCTCCACTTGCTCTCGATGCCGTCTCTAATGCTGAAAGCTTTCAGCGAACACGCAGATGTGCAAGACGTATCTGTAATAGAATTGCTGAAGAGAAGAAAGTTGAATTGAACTTTTTCAACCAGTGCGAATGTTAGTTTCGTTTTGTTATGTCAAGTGTTACACATTGAAACATTTACACTCCATAGTTAGATGGTTCGAAATTTAATAGAATAGTTTATTAGTTTTATTGCTGCATTTTTAAAAATTTTTCAGATTAATTAAAAAGGTAACATAATGTTGAATAAAATTAATTATAAATTATATATTACTCATTTATGGAGAGTCAAAATCATAAATATTTTGATGAAAATTTTATTAAAATTTTATTACAGTACCATTTAAAGTTATTGGAATAGTTTCGAAAAGTAATATCCTAAAAAAATAAAATTTATTCAGTATAAAGAAATATAAGTTTAAGCTTTAATATAAAGATTAAAATTAAATAATTTTAATATTTCGAATATAAGGCTCTTAATATTAAATAATTCTTTTACCATGATATATATCTATGTATGTGTGTGTAAAACTAAAAATTATATCTAAAATTATAATATCGAAATTATATCTAAAATTATATCTAAAATTATATCTAAAAATTATATTTAAAATTATACCATCGAACGATATTTGTAGTACATAAAGATATATGTTCTGTGTAACAATTTTAAATACAATAAATAAAAGTGTCGTGTTTGTAAATTTTAAATACAACTGATATTTATATATTATATAATTAGTCATTATCTATGTAATCATCATCTATTGTGCATATAACTATTAAAATTAACCATTTCTCAATATGTTTATTATGTTTAATTATTGTTTTTAGTGCAACTTACGTTAACCATTCTATAACAAAGAGCAATATTTTGATTCTAATTAGTTCAATTAAGAGTGATGATTGAACTATACATGTCAATATTGTTGATATGGTGAAAGTTAAATATTCTATACACACACACACACACACACACACACACACACACACACACACACACACACACACATACACACAGATATATATACATATACATATATATATATATATATATATATATATTCGCGAAAGCTCTCAAACCATTGTACTATCTTAAGTTAGTTTCCGAGTTTGCTTTTAGTCCTTTATGGTTAATTCCAAAGCTCTTTAATTATTCGATGCGAAAGATAGTCACTAAATTTAATCTTAAGAAGATCATATCTCTCAAGGCTTTCTAAATATCTATATACCAGCGAATACATTATCAATTTATTGTCATTTTCGTACATATTTATAAATCAAACTGTATATGAATATCGTTTTTTTATGTCAATTACAAATATTTATCAAAGTGTAAAAAATCTATAAAAATTTTATATCTTATATATACATATACACAATTATAATCTATGAGACTTGAGAACATTTTTCAAATCTTGAATTAAATTAGCTACAGAATTTTTGCCATCAATATTATACAAAATATTAAAATATGTGTTAGAATTTATTTATTGAATGTTAGAAAAGTTACTAAAGTTATTAAATGAACCTCGCGTTTTAGCGACTATAACCTGTGATCCTTTGAACTTTGTGTTACTGCGGTTTATTCCATGTCAGAGTTTCAACAATTGAACTGACTGTAACCGTAAAGCGTGTGCACTAAAGTGGAATTACCACAGTGCCGATGTAATGTATGATCATGATGGTCCTGACTAAGCAGAATCTATCCCGTACAACGACATTGTTAAACTGGAATTAATAATAATTTATGTTTACATTCCTCAGTTAATTTATCTGATAATGAACTACTTTAGACGCATGTACTACTTAATATACGTACATATATCAATATACAAAAATTTTATACCAAATCAAAAGAATACTCTAATATCTTATAATCTTTTTAACAATTACACTACATTTTCTTACAATCATTTACATAAATTTTTTCTAATAAATAAAAATTGCTTAATGGATTATCAAGAAATCTATATATAAATATTTTAATTTAATTATTTAAATTTGTAAATGTTATGGTTGAGGAGGATTGTAATTCTAAATTATCTCATATTTGTTGCTTATTTTATTAATATTGTAAATATATCATATAAAATGAATTATACTAGAAATCAGAATCAGAAATATTTTCTTTAAAACAAGTCTATTATTAAACTATCAAATACGTGTAGATTTATATTATTTATTTTTTTTATTGCACATAAAGTAAAAAAATTTACTCTTGACTTTAATAAAATATTTTGCCAAATTTATATTGTACATGTACAAATTTTAATTTTTATTCTAATTATTTCTAGCAATAATAAGCAGTTACACAATTGCTAGAAAATGTAATTAAGATGATGGTCTTAATAATTCAATTTCTCCACCTTTTATGTATGAGGTCCAATAAAATGGATTAAGCTCTTTTAAAAATAATTAGTCAATCGATTGCTCAGACCAAAATATACCTGCACCATAAACGCACACACCTTAACCCTGTGGCTTGATTAAACATTTCCCGTAAACATAAATTTCACGAAAAATGTCTGGCGCGTGGACTCGACGATCGCTTGGGAAAATAGTTTCTCGCATGGCAAAATGTTCTAACACCACATTGCAATTTTCTCTGCAACGAGATGCGTTCGCAATTTTCGACCGATGCATGGTGTGAGAAATCAAGATAATGCATATTCACTTGCTATTGGCTTTTTGCGTTTCACGACATTCTCTCACTTCAACAACCTGCATTCATAATTGTTCGCCATTAAGCGAATCCAAGGAATATCCATTTAGTTCTGCGCGTGTTAAGT
Organism: Anoplolepis gracilipes; assembly: GCF_047496725.1. Taxonomy (NCBI): domain Eukaryota; kingdom Metazoa; phylum Arthropoda; class Insecta; order Hymenoptera; family Formicidae; genus Anoplolepis; species Anoplolepis gracilipes. The sequence continues at coordinate 8,179,520 of NC_132974.1, forward strand.
GACAACAAAGACGAGCTCTCGTAACTTTCACATCTTCTAATCGCCCTGTACGCTCGTTCTTCATACCGTGTCTTCGTTCTATCTCATCCCCGTTATCATCTGCATAATTTCACGAGCATATCTATTCACGTATATCTCGCAACCAAAGTCACCGGCGTGACTGATCATGCATAGCGTTGAATATTAAATAAAATCTAGGATACGGAATTGATTTCAGATTTATAGCGGAATATGTACGTTGGCAACGTTGCATCGGAAAAGGGCACGCGTATGATATGATTTAAAGAATTGTCTTGTCGTTTGCACCACTCCACGCATAAATCCTGCAAAGATTATTCGAGCGTTCAATCTGCTAGTGATTTATTTTCGCACTTTTATCGCCTATTTCGTGAACGTCCAACGATGGCATTGAATTTCAATGTGATCTATGATGTGAAAGAAAAAGATTTTTAATTTATACAACCAAATGTGCACCAGTTAATGGCACATTAGAACGCGCTGAACATATAATTTAATTTCTTTGTTTAATAAAAATTATAATAGAAAAATTTAACTTTTATATTCCTGTATATATTATTTCAAAATATTCCTATATATGTATTATTTCAAAATATTTCTCTTTTTGTTTTTTTTTTTTTAATATGCATTTGCATTATATTTATTCTTGTAGCTTATATTGCTATATTATGTATTTATTCTTAAGCTTATATGTTGCAAACAGAAACGCGGTGTTTTATGAAAATTCGTTACATTATAATCCTGTCGTCCAACAAATCTGCGTAAAACATTATTCCTTCGGATAAAATTATGCAACTGGAAATACATGGACGACGGATTAATATATCGAGGGCAATAACGGATTTTACACAGAGAAATAAATAAAATGTAAAAAATTTAATAAATAATAGAAGCTAATTAACATAAAATAGACATCTTTGTAATATAATATTAAAATCAAACAAATATTAATTATTACTGATCAGCGCAAGTTTTGACATATTACGGAAGAATACTTTTTTATTATTATTAATACGTTTTATATTTATCAATAATTTAATAATAGTACTTTTTACGTTTCTAAATGATTGACAAACGACAATATATAATAAGAATAATGTTGAATTACTATGATAAAATCGAATATCAACATCAAGCAATAGTTCAAGGCAAACAATGAAGCTATGTTTAACTTTTCAAATTTGGAAATGCAAGACGACGCTATCCAACATTCGTGCCAATATCAATGTATAATTGTTTACAAAGATAGATCAAATATTGGATCGTGCACATTAAACTTTTCCAAACTTGATAGAGATAATTTGAGAATGACAATAGCAATTTCTTGTACTCTGCATAGTTCTCTGCTGGCAGAAAATTGCGGGGAAAGTTATCGAAATAATTTAAAAATGTACAGACATCGTTTGTGTGAGTAAAATTGTAGATAATACGGAACCTTTTCTTCTCTATTTATATCATTCCTTCGTAACTTAAATACTTGCACGGCAACTCGCCCTTGCTTGCAATTTCGTATACTATCTCATTGTTTCATGTAATTTCTGCGAGGAAAAACCGACAGTGCCCGCAAGGAAGTTTTCACTAGCGACTCGCTGTCAACGCGAATAGAAAAGTTTTGTTTTCACGGTAAATACATGAGCAAAGTTTCATCTAATTGGTTAAGTCGTTAAGGTCATGAGCAAAATCGATGCGACAAAACTTGGGTGTTATAAGCGACGCAAATAACCAATGTTCGGTGAAAAAAATGTAACATCCAATGTAATAGAATGACAATTCGAGAACGTATCGATGTCAACACATATACACACATAGCAGTACGAAATCAGGGACACATGAATATATTCCCATTTAATTACGATTACAAATTGATTGCTCTGTACCTAGACTACTCTTAGAAGTCAACATATCGATGGTGATACTTTTCAGCGAAAAGGTTTAACAAACGGACCGGCAAATCGCTTTATTTTATTGCTATTTATTTGTTATCTTCAAAAAAATTATAGTAATCTATTTATTGAAAAATGTAAAACAAGAGTTCTCAATATATTCAATATTATTTTAAAATGTTAACAAGATATAAAAGTAAGATTATGCATACATACATGTGTTTTGTATGTGAACATTAGTTATTACCAGTTAATAAACCCGCAACATGAGATTTGTAAAATTACATGTCTCCAACATTATTTGATTAAATTTTTCCTCATACACAATCCGGCCACTATATTGCTAATTAATATCGGACATGGTTCGAGCTTTATGTAGTTCGACAGAGAAGCGTTATTCTCTACTATGCGTTAACAAGTTCGTTTATTGAATTGGTAATACATTTTACATTATTTCCAGGTTCTAATTACACGTATCACTGGGACATTATTGGAGTGAATTGATTGTAATTTTCAGGTACAATACAGTTTACAGTTTCAGTAACTATGCAAGATAGACACTTGTAATATTTTCTCTGTATGACTATATTTACACTGCTTTGTAACTTTTTAGATTTATATTTCGGATTTGTTGATGCATATCATCTTGATACTTGCCATTCTACATTAAGTGCACAAATTAACTGATGGAAAATTAATTAACTAATTAATATTAATAATTATCTTATTTATCTTACTTTTATTGAATGTTTTATATATACTTATTTTTTATTTTTCCTATATTCTTTGGCGTTTTGCATTAATTTTTTACATTTTAAAAAATCTACTTTGAGTGCCCTTTTTAAATTATATCTGTATATTTCAAGCAACTTAGTTATAATCAACAAAGAGAAAGTCAAGATATTTTCCACTTCATCAAATAAAGGTGAAAAAAACAAAATAAATACAACATATAAAGTTAATAAATATGCATGTAATAAAGTTAGCCAATTTTTCTATTTTCTAACAAATATACAACAGCGCAATATATGGTTTCTACGATGGAGTTATTATTAGTCGAAGATATTAAAATTTATTAATGTTTTTATAGAAACAATAATTTTTATTTTTTTAGTTCCAATATATTGTTTAATTCAATGTTATACTTTATCTAAAAATTATATTCTCACATATCAACAGTTATCGCGATATTTTTGGTATTTTCTAAGCTATAAAAATGTACAAACGTCGTAAATTTCAGCACATACAACTTCACTCAACGATATGATAGATATTTTATATGCAACGGTAATAACGTAACATTTAAATCGCCAAGAAGCCGGCATGGTAATATTATTGTTGCATGCACTATAAAATTTATAGTATTTTTACGAGAGAGATTTATTATTAATATGAATTATTTAATTCATTTAAATGTTCATTTCTTTATATTAGAGATATATTTTAATTCACAAACTATTATATTAGTAAATAGTTTGTTTTTAACATATTTTAAACGATATATATTTTTTAAACCAACTTTGCCTTGTAATAAAAATTGTTTATTAGTTCAAGGTTCTCATATTTTATACTACTGTAAATTATTTTACTAGTTATACGCATTTTAACTTTTGGCAAAAAATTTTTTATTATTTTATTGCTAATAAATTTGTTAAAATAATATGTGAACTTATATCATAATATAATTTATTAATTTTGTTTGATATTTATTTACGTTAAATAATAATTTATTCTCTCAGCTTCTCTATCAGTGTAAAAATATCTGAAACTTAATATTTAGAAGTAGGCCGAGACTCTTAAATAATCCGCTTAGTTGTACGTATATTCGCGAAGCCATTAATTTAAAGTACTTTTTAAGTACGCGCACGAGCTTCACTTTCAGCTTTTAATTTTCACGACGATATTTCGACATTCGTGCGGTCGTTATAGTTGCCACGCAAACTCGAAAATAGGATACGGGAAATGGTGTACTCTCATACATGGTTTACTTTGAATGGGCCGTGCGATACAAGTTTATTGAAAGCCGGAAGTTGATCCACTATATGTGCGAATGTAGTTTTCGCCTCAACGAGGAGGACGTCTTGTCTGCCCATATTCGCATCTATTTCCACTTTGCATCTCGTGTGAGATTCCTTAACACCGACGTGCTACTTATGTGTTTCGCGCGCTTTTTCCGTACATAGAAAATATTGTAGACAGGAGAAACCGCAGTTTCTGTCACGTAAAGTACATATATCAATGCGATCGCTCTTCGCACCGCTTAAAGTTCTGTGCAAAATAATATCGTTCACAAGGGTCTTTTATATTTCTTTCATTCTTTCTTTCTCTCTTTTTCTCTCTTTCTCTGTTTCTTCCTTTACAAAGCATTTTTTGTTTAATATTATATCTTTAGGGATAAAATAAAATTAAGATGTAAAGTCCTCAAAATGATTTTTTAAATTATTTTTTTTACATTACTATATTTATTCAAGATTTTTTACGAATACATTTTTATGAATAGCTGGGTTTATATTTAACATATATTTAATTAAAATTTGCGCCAAAATATTTAATGTTAAAAATTATAAATCCTGCAATAATGGTCTTTCATAAAATTTTTTCTAAAGAAATGATCGATTTTAAAATGATCTTTTATTTACAAAAATGATGCGATGAGAGTAGTTTTATATACGGAGATAATAGATCGAGTACAAATTTACTAATGACGAATTTGTAAATATTTAGGCTAACATAACTTGATGAAGAATGGCTAGAAAAATGTCAAAAAAAAAAGGGAACAACGTTTTGCACTGCACGTATATTTGCGAATTTCATACCTCATATTCATTGTACCGTATATATATATATATATATATATATATATATATATATATATAAAACTGTGTTACATAACCTGTATACTATGTACCTAGAGAATATATTTCTGAGTGCGCAAAACAAAGCGGAAGTCAGCTACGCAGTGCATTATGCCATTCGTGACGCACCTGCGTCGTTGCGTTGTACAGGAATGGCACTTCCGCTCTATCATTCGATCCTTCCGTGTTCTTTCCCTTCGAAATATTCCAGGAATTCCGTTACGAATTTTGGTATTCGACTACGATGGTAAAGATAGGCTTTATAATTCCGTTATAATTAATTTCACGATTTCTCTGATTTACATACCTACTATGTCTCTGCGCTTTAATAACTTACCGAGTTTCTCGTCTACGCTGTCATGTTCAGATTTTTCCGTAATAAATTATATGAAAAATTTTACAAGCTGTTATTTCAAGATGTATACTAATTGGTGATCGGATTTATGTCGAATGAGCCGCGCCGAGAATTTAATTCCGCGCTTCAACGATATTTTGTAACTGATGAAATCCGTAACGTGGTTGGACAGAAATATAATAAGTCTTTTTGCAACATGTAACTATTTCAATGGATATCAATAAGCGAAATATTATTTCGCTTATGTAGATATATATATATTTTCATCGAATCAAATTGTAAAAAAAAAATATTATTTAACCAAAGAATTCTTATCTCTAGTCTCATCTTTTCTAAAACTATACAGAAAATAGTTTAATATATTCTATAGAATAAATACAAATATGCATAAATCCACAATTATTTGTGGATTTATGCATATTTGTATTTATTCTATATAATATTAGAAAGCTCATTTATGCAATTTAAAACTATTAAAGTGAATGCAGTAAATATTTCATTTTAGTAAGATTTCAGAACGTGTAGTTAAAAAGATCTTTGTCATCAAATATTTCTTTAAAAAAATGCTAAAGGTATATTATTAATGTCAAATTACAAGAAATCGTCATGACTCTTCATTCACTTATCCATTTTTAAGATAACAATATTCTGCACTAATATGAACATCGATTTTACTATCAATTAATTAGTAGCATTAAACTATATTTACATTTCTATAGATTATTTACACTAGTATTTGTTAAGTAATATGGTTAATTTGCATTATTACATAGAAATATATTCTATATTTGCAGTTTACAGTCGGAAACTATATTAGAGTGGAAATGTATTATTTATTCAATATAATAAGACTAGATATTTTTTTTTAATTATATAGCTAGTATTCACAGCATGCAATTCATTTTCGCGAATAATGCATTAACTATATTCGTTAAATTGATTCGAGTATTGTATTTAAGTATTCTATGTAATAGCAATTAACGATAAAAATGTAGTAATTTTATCTAATGGCACGGCCATATAAATGTCATATGTTTAAATTTATTGAATGATATTTAAACAAATATGAAAAAGACATATAAATCTGATTTAAACAACATATTGAACTAAACTTTATATTTAATTTTTTATATAAATTTGCACTTTGGCTATTCTTTTTACATACATTATATATGAAAGTTATAGGTATAGATAACATCCTTTGATTTCATTTTCGCTTTATTTCATACCATAACCATAAACTGAATATTTTCTCAAAGCGATTCGCGAAGAAACAAATATCAATATGTTTATCGTATACGGCATATGTACAGAAACGCGTGTGTTTAATTATCGATTGCAAGCAACGTTCTAAGGCGGAATAATGTTTTCACGAATAATAAATTTTTTAACGACACCAGTTCATTAGCAAGTACTTAAAAATGCTGGAGCCAAGTTCGACCCTTGCCTTTGGTGGTATATAGCGCCTATATTATTTCTGCCGCTGACAGAGAAATTAAGTGGGACGTGGGGAAAAAAAGTTAATAAATGACCACGCAAGGCTCAGCTAGAGCTGGACGAATATAAAGCAGGATAGCGTTACTAAATCACGAATCAACGTTATATACTTCATATATCGCATCTTCCTGAGAAACAAATTTAGTTGTCGACAATGCAACACACTGACAGTTCAATTATTAAGTATAATGGGAATTTTATTGTTCTTCTAGCTTCGCAAATGAAGAGATTTTATGATACGTTATATATCATCGTGACCATTTATTAGTTTATACCTCGGAATAACGATAATCGATATATATGAGCTTTTGGTGACTATTTATTTCCAAATATATTTGAAGAATGTTTGTTCAACAAAATATTCGTTCAACAGAATAATTTGAGAGACCTAGAAAATAATTTAATTTATATATATGTTACATATACATTATACAATTATAATATATAATTATATTATATATTACAATTATATATTTTACATATAGCATATAATTATATATAAATGTTTAATATAAATATATATACATACATGCACATACAAATTAAATCAGCATTTGTCATCTGTTAAATATAAATAAGATTGCATAAATATTTTAATTAAAACTTTTAATCAAACTTTTAATCAAACTCTTAATCAAACTTTATATGTAACTAGTATACCCAAGATCTCTTGCTATGTTTGTTTATATTTTCCTTCTGCGAGTTGTTATTACGACGTTCTACTTGCTTTAAAATAAGATAAATACGTTTTAACACAATATATGGTTACAACATTGCTTCACTTCGTACGGTCGAAGAGCCAAAGTGCGAACTCGAGGAAGGCGCCGTATATGTTCATGCGCGAGGCGATAATTCGTCGCGTTCCAAGCACATTTAACGGCGGAGAGATCCGCCGGAGTCGATTCTCCAGAATAAATCACCGAAAACCAATGGGTGCTGGCAGTTCAAATCGCGTCCATTCGTCACAATCGACAGAGACCAGCGCTATTTTTACGAATATGTCGATCTCCGCCCCATCGCATTCCTACTCTCTTTCTCTCTCTCTCTCTCTCTCTCTCTCTCTCTTTGCTCCTTTTACGATTCACGAAGAAACATATCGAAAGATATGTTTTTCGAAAGATATGTCTTTTATACAATCATTTCTTTGTAAACAAGAAAATACGTACAGTTTGAAAATGAGTGCAAAAACAGCTTTCGTAATTGTAGTGAGACTCTAGACTGACAATGAGAGGATAATCCAATATAGTCATCGGACCATATCTATATGGTCACAATGTAATAGATGACCAAAGGGACTAATGTTCTAACAATCGCTGGGTACAAGGATGTACTTAGTGATTGGGTCTTGACAGCAGAGACCATTTGTGTATTAATTGGCAGGTATCTCATATATAGTCAACGAGAGATTCTCTCTCTCCCTCTCTTTCTCTCTATAAACACATAATTGAAAATGATACTCCCATAGGAACATTTCCCCAAGACATTAATTCAACAAATATAGTTTATGTATCGTTGTCCATGTTAAACATAATTATCTAATATTGATCCCGCGATTCTATAAATGTAATTGTATTTGTGCATAAATAGAAAAAAGTTTGGCGATATTATCAACTTGTATTCCATTCAGATTTTGGCAATAGTTTATTAAAATAAAAACATTATTGATGAATATTTTAATAAAATATCGCAAAATTCTTTTTGATGAATAATAAGACAAATTTGATGATTATTGGGTCATACACAATGTATGTCTATCTATAACGTTGACAATATTGATGTTATGCTATTTCAACAATTGAATTAAATATTTTTCGTAGATATATGCAACTGTTATATTTTAAATTACTATTTTTTCTTTTTACTTTTTTAATTATTTTTTTAATCCCAGCAAAAAATGTAGGAACTACAAAATTTTTTTAGTAAATATACATGGATATTAGTACTTTAAGCCGCAATTTAAGACATACATACCGCAGCAAAAAAGTCATATATAATGTTATATAATATTATAATAATTATATAATAATATTATATAATATTATAATAATTATATAATAATATTATATAATATTTAAATAGTTTTCTAAAATTATTGCTTATTTCTTTCATTCTCTTTGAGCAAAATTGATTTTTTCACAATAAAAGTTCGATTTAATATCTTCTGATGTAATTATCTACAAGTAATTATTTTACAATATTGAATGTCTTGATATCGTAAAATTAAAATTCGTTAAATTCCAGTTCAGTCAAAGTTTAAAATTATATTAAGTACAACACTTTTTTATTTATTTTATTTACACACTTTTTTAAAAATTAATTTCTGTTGAAAGCATTTATTTTTAATTATTTATAATTTAAAATTTATACGTTTTTGCAATTAATTTAAATAATAAATAAAATAGGACACATTTTTTAACATTTCTACAAAAATATTGATTTTATGAAAAAGATATATCAAAAGACTCGTGAAAAGTGGGATTGAGACAATGGATTTAAAATCACTTTGTATAGATTTTAATAATTTTCTAAAATGATTTCTCAGACAGCAGATTTACATATAATTGATTTTTAATTTGTCTCGAAAAGGAACTTCCTTGTAAGAATAACCACGGATATTCGCTAAACGATAATCAGATTAAATTGAATCAGATTTTCGAATCCCACGATTAAGTCAGTTCTCTCGTCGATTTAGTACTTTTCTTCACTTATTTTTCAAAGAAAAATTATTTTATATTCGAAAGGAGTATATAATATATATCTCTCGCGCGTTACATTTGATATCAATTACAGACGACAATTGATATCATTAGCGTAAATAGCTAAAAAACACGTCGAATGAGTTGTATTAATATTATTTAATAACATCTATCTATGTGTCATTTGTTCTTGACACAAGAAATGATTATAAATTTTAACACGGAGCTTATACATATGTACCGCAATTGAAACAACCCATAGTCGCGGTTTACCGCATGCATCCCTTTCTCCCTCTTCCATCCCTCTTGATATTGCAGGCCGATGAATTGGCTTCCGGAGTACGAATGATGCCAGAGCCACGGATACATCGCACTTCAATTTGCATGGAGTAATATTATTTTATCCTCGAATCCGAAGCTAGCTTGCATATGCTTGTGCGCGCGAGCATATTAATATATCTAAAATGAAGTTATAACAACACTCTCGCTATTATCGAATAAAAATTGATTTAAAACTTTTTGATAAATAATGTGAGACATGTGATATGGAACATCTATATCTCTAAATTTCTTTCTTTAGTTAAATGTGTATAAAAATGTTATGAAGACATATTATAAGAGACGATAAATATATATTATTATTTCAATCCATTATTATACAATAATAATTAATTAAATTTTTAAAAAACTTTAATTATATATACAACACTATATAATAAAATAATTGACAATACTTCTTTCTCAGCAGAATTTGCAATTGATATTTTTTTTCTCATTATGCAGGATATTTTACGTATTGCCGTTATTTCCTATATCAAAATCGCAACAGCTGAGAACTTTGCGAGATAGCTCCGAATATTTGCTAAAGCTGTGTGTGATGGGCATTATACGTAACAATATATTATGCATTACAGCGTTCTGAAATTATGATAATGAGACATTTCCTGAGTGAAAATATTCAAGTGCGCAATTTTAATGTGGGACTTATGTATGAATATGTAATGGTTTCACGTGTATTGTTGAGAATACACGTGAAGAAAAGAATTCAGCTATAAAAATTAATATTGTAATGTGTACGGTGTAATTGTATTAAGTTAGACGATATATTTTCCAGTTTTAATAGACCTCTGAAAAAAAAGAAACTTTATTGGATATTTGCTGCCATCTTCCTGGCAGCTTCGTGGCTGTCCTTAATTAATGAATATCCAATGGCGCTAATGTAATTAATGGCATTTGATTAACGGCATTGTGAATAAATACTATCTAAATAACCTCCACCATTTTCGTTTTTCTCGAATTAGCTATAGCTATGTAACTGTGCTTACTTTGACCAGATGGTGCGAATAAGCAAAAATATATATAATCATATTAAGATTAATTCATTATTTATGCTTTATAACAGCTTTAGCTTTTCTTCTCAACGATTATCTTGTTCTTTCATATTTTCTCACTTTTCTGTGACAAATCGCCAATTGACAGCTACAAAACCTAGAATTCTCTCACTTGAGCTACATTGAAAATCGATTTAAAAATATTTTAAATATAATCTAAAGCATATTTGCAGATACTTTTCTCGCCTGAAATATAGTTTATGTGCATAGATATCATACATAACGAACAATTTGTCTTTGAATTTATTATTTTTCTTTATATTTCGTTCTATTTGCAGTATATCTGAAATATGTTTTTTCCATGTGCGATTTGCATACAAAGTAGACGCACGAGAAAGGAGAAATAGAGACGTGTCGTTGCTATCAACTAGGTCGCAGGTGACGAGTTTGGCCGCGTTTCAGGTGAACGAGTATACTGTCCTTGGACAAAGTGCTCGCATGTAACCCCTTCGAGGATCCTTTACGTCCACGAACAAAGCGTTTCTATAATCCTATATGAATATCACGTGTGACAATATGCGCTTATTCATCTTATGCATATTTAAGCATAGTTTGCACGAATTCAGAGTGTGAGCAATACAGAAAATATCTTTTCAAATTAAACTAAAATAAGATCAAAGATATATTACATGTATATTTAAACCATTTAATCATTAAATATCATCTTTTATATATGGAAGTTTTTGCGGAAGAGCATAAATTTTGATAGAGAGGCAAGATTAACTGCGTCAGAGGATTATGCAAACATGTAATTCAACGTATCAAAGCAACATACAATTCTCAAACAGAGTTCGCAACGTAAGCAAATCAAATTCGCCCAAGACAATTTTGGAGATTGTAACAGATTAAGCTTTAAGCTTGATCGGTTGAGAACTAGAACTTAGTATCCAAATACTGTCATTGAACCGCAAACGCAGTTACGATCATCGTAGTTACAAGTAGCACGAAAAGCCACTGCTAAAGTTTTAGTAAATAACAAGTTATTTAGTAAATATTAAGACTAATATTTAAATAATTTCGGGACTATTTCCAATATTAGAAATCAGATTTAATTATACGAATAAATCCATTTTACAACTAGTGTACACAGTGGCAAGCAACCATAATTTTTATTATTATTTAATTTAGTTATCTTAATCTTTTAGATTTAGATTATTATATTAAAAAAAATGACACAATTTCTTTTTAGACACAAAAATTATTTACTTTCTAAAGACAAAAACAAAGTGTTTACTAAGTTTGCAACTACTAAGTAAACTAATGTTTAAATTAAGACGATAAATAACTTTTATTGATTAGTTCTCAATACTCGAAATCAGTTTCGAGCGTTATCTGCCATTTTTTACAACTCCGCGAAAAGTTACGTGTTCACTGTACAGTCGCGTAAACATCATAAATTTCTTGAAGCACTTTTCTTTTATCCAGTTATTTATATATATGTATGTCAAGTGCATACAAATCTCTTTTCTACTATAAGATATTTCTATCTAATAATTTCAATAAAAAGCTGTCAAATTATAAAAGATTATTTACTTTCTTCATGTAATATATGTGCAATAAATCTTTTGGAAAACATTAATTTTTATAATTCTAATATCACATACATATATTATATAAAAATATAGATAACTATACATATGTATATGAGTGTATATTTATCAATAAAAGATTTTTGGCAATGAAAAGAATGAAATATGCAGTAAACATGATATTTATAAGTGCATTTATTAATGCATTTTGTAAAGTAGAATACCATCATTTATTTGTTTATCAGGTATGCTATCCCGTTATTAAAATCAGAATTTACATTTGAATTTTAATGAAAGCCGATAATTTAAATGTAAATTAAACTGCATATTTTACGCTTCAGTTTGATAGAAACGCTTGCATTTATACATATTGGTACTTACACGTTTTCTATAAAATATTGCGTGTGTAATAATAAGACATCTCATGTTTTGTAACATAATGTCTGCGATTGACAAAGAAAAAGATATAATTGCATGTTACAAAACTATATATAGTATATTATTCTCCCAAAAAGTATATAACTTTTTACCTTTAATATAGGTATTTAATATGCAATATACATATAAAACAATTTTTTACGTGCTTGTAATATGATGATACATACAATAACAATCTGAAAAAAAACGATGTTTTTTATCGAAATGCAATATTCATATTTAAATCACATTCTGCATAAAGCACACAGTTAACAATCAAAATTTGATTGTTTGTCTCCTTCTTTCAATATTGGAATTATCATTTTATTTATGAGACAGACATCGCAAAGTAAACTTATGATTAACGAACTGTCAAAACTCTTTTTATAAATAAAATGAATTTAATGCATATAATGAGAATATCCCTTATTATCATAACAATTATTATAATAAGAAAGTGACGTAATTTAACTGCATCAAATATGAAAAGTAGGTTTCAAGTGTACGTTTCTCTGATAATGGTAAATTAAACATGTATTTTACTACGTGAAAAGTAATGAGTTAATAAATTTAATTCGCAATTTTTTGCTTTGCGATCTGTTTCAGGCACTTTTACAAGCACACGATGTTGCCGGCCACGAGGTTTATGGCGAGGAAGCCACCAGAGTAACACCACCGCCGCTTCTCACGTATCTGAATGGTGGCGACGACCTCGAGGGACAAAACGGCGATTTAGATGAGAAAATCACTCGCGTCAGACTGGTGCAGTTTCAGAAGAACACAGATGAGCCAATGGTGAGTGGCACTTCAAAGCATCTATAATTACGGAAACGTGCCTTTTCGATGAGACGGCGTCGGCGTTTTAAGCCAGCATTGAATTTTACGACATTATATGAAATTTACTTGTGATTTCTCTCTTTCTCTGTAACATGCTTTTTTAAACGATATTAATATGCATACATATACACATATTTAACATACTTTAACAAATATTATACAATACAATATGTTTTTGTTAAAGAAAAGCGCATATCTATTGAAAATTTTCAGCGAAAATGCAAGACTAAAATATACATACTAGGAAAAACATTGAGATAAAATGTGTTATATTAAGAGATTTATGTCGCAAATATTGTTTCATATTGTGAGACAAAGAAATAAAAGAAACACTCAATAGAATATTCGCAATATCTCATATACGATAAATGCTAAAATTTTAAACGTGCGGTACAAAATAATTGAATATTATTATGGACATTTTAATTTTAAATTTGCATTATCATTTATTATACATGACTTAACGCATCATTAACATTCAGAAATACATTATTGCAAAAAAAAATTTAATATCTGATTATCATTAAAGTCTTCATTCATGATTTTTAATTTATTTCGCTTTATTCGATCGCTTTTTAGGGAATCACACTAAAAATGAATGAGGACGGACAGTGCTTTGTTGCACGGATTATGCATGGTGGGATGATCCATAGACAAGCCACTCTTCACGTTGGTGACGAGATCAGAGAGATCAATGGTATACCGGTTCAGAATCAATCCGTTAATGCCTTGCAAAAGATTCTGGTAAGTATCATCGTATAAAATTACTCTCACAAAATCGCGAATAGAATTTAAAAAAAAAAAATACAAAACTCTTTTTTCTAAACTGGATTATAAAGATAATTAAAAATGTATTTTTAAAAAAAGACATTATAACTGATACAAATTTTAATTGTAAACAAAAAGTTATATTTTGAAGTAACATATCATTTTATTATTGAAAAATATATAGATTCTTTGTACATTATATGAAAATCTTAAATTTGTGTTCATTTTTATGCTAATAATTTATTATATTTTTGTTTTCTCATAGACACAACATCTAAAGAATCGATCTCTTTTGACTGTTACAGCGGGAGGCACGAGGATCTGTAACTTTCAAGATCGTGCCGTCTTACAGGAGCGCGCCGCCCCCCTGCGAGGTACAAGTAAGACCCAACACCCAAACCCATTCCCAAAACACTCTCGCGTCTAGTAAGCCCGCATCATCCGCAACCTCCACGGGCATCAGCTCTGGAGGTGGTGCGAATAAATCCGGGAAACCGGTGAAAACCTCTGCAGCTACCACGAGTAAAGAAAAGACGTCTAAGGCGTCGAAATCTTCCAAGTCTAAGAGCGCTTCCTCGTCTACTGAGAGTACGCCTAGACGTCGCTTAAACCCACTATCGGCCCTACGATCGCGAAAGTCTTAAAATGTTCGATTTTTATTTCAAGTAGTTCACTTGATTAGATCGCGCATTCATAGAATCACCAAAAAGGCCGTTTTTAAACATAATTGTGGTAGATTTCTCGTGGGACAAATTTATGCCTTCTTCCAACGACACTATCGAATTTATTGAACGAAGTTGATTTAGATAGAGCCTTATAGAGTAGATAGCTTGTAGGTAGCTCTCATAAGTAATTAAGCAGATAATTAGGCTTTTCGTTAGACCAATACGCTTCATTAGCAAATACATTAGTCACACATATAATTATTTCGCGAATTTCTGTAATATTATTGTGACATTAGAGCCATTCGAATGATAAATGTGCAATATTAAAAGTAATAACTATATATTTAAAGCTTTAAATGGGCCTAATCAAAATATTTATTTATTTGTTTGATTATTTATTATTTATTAATTTAATTTTGAAAGATTATGCATATATATATACATACCAATTTATAATATTTTTATTTCTTAAATATTATTTATTTGTTTATATTGTATTAAATTACAATCTTTCAAATCCATTATCCAAAATCAAATTTGATTCTCTACTTGTAAGCATTAATATTATGTCTTGCATGTTGTTATTAATTATTAACCTAGGGACATACTTTGAAACGTGATCTATCAATCGCTTAAATAGTTTGTCTCAGTTTCTCCCACCGTCTTCTGATATAACAAGAGAAACTTCACAAGTCCTGATAGAGCTTATAATGATAAACAACTAATAATTTCCACTACATTATATATGCAAATTATTACAAGTAATTATACATGAAGGAAAATTCAAGAATTTAATTGAATTAAATGATTTAAACTTTACACAATTAGCTTTTGTAATGAAATTGCTCCATATTTTGCTTCATATAAACTGGATTTGTATATACATAATACGAAGTACTTCGAAGTATTATTTCGCAAAGAACGCACGCAAAGTGCGAGAAGTCTCTGCCTATTATCCGTTCCGCGATTAGGAAAGTTTTGAACCCGATAACGAACAGAGGGATATGCGATTAGTTTCTCAATAGTTTGTAGTTTGTATACAGTTTCCTACATAATTCCATCCAAGGTAACCACAGAGTTTACAAGAAGTTTGCAAGAAGAGACAGTTAATGTCTATTGGATAATTACATATAAATATAATCCACTAGAAAAAAATTTTTCACTCTATGTATTTGGTAATCAAAAATTATGTATAAATATTTTTATGAAAGATTTGAAATTATTTTAGGAACTTTTATTAATAAATTTGTAAATTTCCTTTTGTTGGAATTAATCAAAGTTTATGTGAATTTTGTATAAGAATAATATCATGAAATATAATTAAGTGGAATATATTCTCTTGACATGTCTTTAATATACAGACATCTTAAATAATATATGTAAAACACATATATAAGGTGAGCCTAAAAATAAGTTAATTATTATTCTTTGATGATTTTAATATCTTTTAAAATAGATAAATTTAATTAACAATTTAATTTTTATTTATTATTATATAAATATCTTTTTTACTACATTGTATCTTTGCACAAAACAAAAGTATGTCAGTATAATTTCGATGTGTGTGTCAGAACTAATTTTTTAAGCACATAAGGAACAAGGATATTTACTTGTCTATGTCACAAGTTATCTCACAAATCTGAGGTAACTTGGGACATAGTTTCACTACTAATCTTCGTTAACATTAACGAAAGGAACGGAAACTGATATCCGGCGGTTTATATGCGCCAGCTTACGCTCAATATCCTCGAATAGTTGGATATACTCGGCGACAAATTTTACTATAGTTCAATGTTCGACCGTATTTAAAGTTTCAGTAATTAGCGCACGAATTCAATCTAAACAAGTTCTTGAAAAATGAAACGTTAAATTCTTAGAACAAATGAGAACTTTTCTTTCCGTGATTTAAGAATGTTTGCGTATTGAATGAATCATACAATTACAATAACTCTGATTGTGAGTAAACGCAACAGAATTTATAAATTTTTATTTTTCTTTTTTTGGATTATAATACATTTATTGAGCATAACTATTGAGTAAACTTTATTTAGCTCTCACAATGTTAATAAATTGGTTTTGGTAGAACAGTTTTTCATCTTTGATTTACAACACAATCAAGCGAAATCGGATAAAAATGTTATAAACTGGGTTTGTTTACGGTAGAACCACTTTAAATAACACTTTTTCAAAAATTCGTTTGTCGACTGACAGTTTCGGAAATTTAAAAATGAACGATTGTTCAAATACTTGATGATTTTCACTCTTTTGTTTTGTTCAGTTGTTTGAATTTTATTTGTTCAATTTTGCATATATTAAAAGCAGTAATTTCAATATAATTTTTTCATATATATTTATATATGCTGTTAAAATTTTTGATAGCAAGTAATATTAATTAAAATTAAAAAGTTTAGTTCCTTTTTTTAACACCCTGTATATATAATATTATATTAAAATATATTTTACAACTACAAAACGAATACAGAATTTTATTTTAATTATTTTTTGTTACTTTTATGTTAAATTATTATTTAGTAATCAATTATTTTTATTTTCAAACATGTCTAACTGTTCATTTAAATTATTTAAAATAAAGACATATTAATATAAAAATAAAGATACATTAAACATAAAAATAAGCATGTAATAAGACTATTTCTTATCTATTTACTTTATAATTCTATTTTATAATTATATATTAATGATTAAAATCTTTAAGAGAAAATAAGATTTTAACAAATTTTCACGTTTAATAAAATATTATTTTATAAATCAATAAACAACAATTTTTAAAAATTTTATAAAATTTTTGAAATAAAAATACTAAATTTCTTGATAAACAAAGTTTATATGTATTTAATAGAAGATTTTCGTGCACTTTATTATTTATGATATATTTTTAAGATTTCTTATGAAATTATTATTTTTTTAACGTTTATATTCACTTAGCAAATTTTTTACTCAGCTGTTTTGATAAAACTGGCAATTACTGGAGAAATAGATACTTCGCTTCTCATAGCGCTTGTTATCACGTTCCATCAATTACTTCAAGATAGGATTTCAAGCAATAGCGCAAAACGTGTGTAATTGGCAATAGTGAAAGTAAATTCGCATTTAAAGCGTAGGAATTTTGATGGTAAATCAGCGTAATCGTGTTAAGTCATTACAAAAATTATCGTCCACTCTCTAATTATAAGAATTATACGATACATTGAAATGATTCATAAGAGGCTGTTCAACAAACATGTCTTAAAGATGATCAATATTTGCAGAGGTTTTCACCAGAGGTTATACCTATATTATAAGATACACATATGCATAACAATATATAAAATGATATTCTTTTAATTAATTCTGTTTTACAAAAGAAAAATTCAGATAAAACTAATACTGCTTGACGTACCGAGAAATACATTATTTATATATTAACATTTTATATATTAACATTATTTATACTCGCTTGTCATGATCGTCTTTATAACGGAAAATGTTATACGTATGTTTCACCGTCTTTCTCAGTACGCAAGCAGTGCTACGCAAGACAAAGATTTCTTTCAGCATAATGCCAAATCCAATAAAAATTAAATTGAGAGAACAGTTTTTTTCTCGGATCAGGATTTTATTAGGTGCAGTTGCTTTTATATCATTGCAAATTTAATTTTTAAAATACAGTACGCGTGAAATGAGTGCTTCTTCAATCAATCTATAAGATTGATGAGACACTCGACGGAGTAAACGATTTTATGTTTGCAATATTTGCAGTGTCCTTGCAATATTTTCATAGCTCACAATTCTGCGTGTCGAGAGTTCGTGCCTCGAGCACGTTGTACATAATTTAACTTCATGAACTTGTCAAAGGTCCGTACAATATGCAGTTACATGTACAGCTCTTTAAATGGATGTACAATACCCTTCTTCGCGTGTCCACATGTACAAAGAATGTTCGCCTTCAAATTGCTTATCCTAAACTGCATTGCGATGTAGATAATGGACGTCCTACGATTGTTGCAATTGTACGGCAACAGGACATACATACGTTAGTCTCGCATGATAAATAATATTCTCTTTCTTCTCTAGGATTATATAGCGCTTGCAACATGCAAGCGTCACATATAAGAGTGTTTTGAAATTGACGATACATTTGATAAGAAAAGACATTCGTTGTCAAGGAAATATAAAAATTTAATATTTTATAAGGGAACAACGTACGAATATAATTATATAATTATATATTTAATATAATCGTTATTACGCAACAAATGCATTTTTTCTGATGATATAATTTCAAGAAATCTAAATTTTGTCAATTGTAACGTCAATTTTACAGCACTGCGCACATATGTTTCATATAGTTAATTTGTCCCTGCACTGACCCGTGCTCAAAGTTCACATTAATGTCATGGACATTAATTCTGTAATGAGATAAAGCGTAACTAGTGACCTGTTCTGATAGTATTAACGCAAGAAGATGACATTCGCTCAACTGAGATTACTTGAATTAATGTTGTAAGTGTTGAAGCTACTAGAATTGGACGTGACATCGTCGACTAACGTGAATTTTGTGAATGATGGGCCAGTGTGATGCTAACATCTCGCCCTATATTGCGAGATCCAATTTTAAATGACTAATTAATGGAATTAATGGGACGATATTGTTAGAAAATAATTTATGTGATATATCCATACACATATTAGAAAAATATGTATATTATAATCTATATCTCTATAAGGCTAGGTCGGTACGAGCGGTGTAACAAAACGCTTTGGTCGGCGCTTTCGAGTTCACGGAGCGTGCATGTTTCTTTTTCGCTCTTTCTCCCCGGTTTTTTCTCTCTCTTTCTCTCTCTCTTTTTGTTTCTCTATCTTTCTCTCTCTCTCTCTCTCTCTCTCTCTCTCTCTCTCTCTCTTTCTCTCTCAAGCTCTTTCTCTCGTTCCCTCTTTCTCTCATTCTTTTGTAATTTTGTTCTCTACTTTCACTCTTCCTCTCTTTGTATTTCTGATTTCGTCTTACAACGAGTTTGAGTCAAACAACATCTCGTTACTCGATAGTACGATAGTTCACTTTACGGGGGGAAAAGAAGTATACAAGGAATGCACACTTTCGTTTCCACATGTGTTGGAATGTTGTTTGTGTTTTTGTCATATAAGGAAGCTTTTGTTACACCCCTCATTATACCCTCACCTGCATGAAGGACATCTTTGCGAACTGATGCTTTTCTTTTTGGCCAATGTAGCCCTCCGCATCATAAATGCATACACGTAAGGCTATGTAAATCGATCGATGGGTTTTAGTCGATACTGCAAAACTCTCTGGGCCGTTCGTTAATCATCGTTTTGCACGAACTCACTCGCGATTGTGTAGATAACGCGCAAGCCTGGTAGCAGTGTGATTTAATCTCTCTTTTTTTTTACTTTCTTTTATTGGCCAATCGTATCGCCTCGTAATTATTGGATTGTTCATAGAGATGGATAATATATGCTGATTTAGAGATATCCGTTTCACGCAAGCTACATCTGTAGTTTTATATTACGACATTTTAAAATTATAAAATGATTAATGTATTTTTTCTAGATGAAATTCAGTACGATAAACTATAATTCTATTTTTGAGAAAAAGAATATAAACCCTCCTGATGTCTGTTTTGTAACATTATTAAGTACAAATTGTTTACCACGTGCAAAAATTTCCGTACATGCAGTTGAGGGTAGATTGCAAATAATGTCGTCTATTCCAATTGAAATAAAATAGACCGTTGTTCAATATACATAAGTGCCGCGGTTTGATTTTACCTCGCAAGAGATCTAAACAGCGGGCGTCATTGCTAATAAAATCTTCAAGATATTTCTCTAATAAGTGTCAGTAAAACACGCACTAATGGCTTCAAGTATAAGGCACTTCCCTCTTTTTCCGTACCTGAATCAACGGACATTATATTCTGTACCTGAAAAAAATTGCGAATCTCTATTCTAGAAATGTTGCGTCGTCGAACAATGATGAGATGATTCTTAGAAGCTTCTAGTCTCTCGTTGTGTGTAAATATTTTAGTTCTGAAAGATCGATATATAGTTACAATCAATATTGTTTAATATATATATATATATATATATATATCGCGTGCGGTTCAGTTTCAATTATAATTTTTTTAATATCTTGATGTGAGACGTAGCATTCGTTTTGTACATACTCTGTACTTATATATCTGCTTATGTTCATATATGTGTTTAACGTAGCGCCCAGCCTCTCGCTCTCTCGTTATGCACCGTAGAAATGCAACAAAGAAGAAGTGGATATGTTAAGAAAATGATATATTGCCTACTTCCTCGCACTCTATACTATGTACATGTACACACACACACACACACGACACACACACACACACACACACACACACACACACACACACACACACACACACACACACACACACACACACACACACACACACACACACACACACACACACACACACACACACACACACACACATATATATATACATGCAACGGCTTGATTGGATTAGATTTTGTGAAGCGTTGTAAAATGTGTTGGGAGTTTATAGGTGTTATAAGAGATGTAAGGAGATCTCTTGTCAATGTATAACTTCAAGTTATTGGTGTGACAAATATCTGTATATGCGATTGCATAGTATATAGACCATATTTTCCGAAATATACAATTTCATTATACTTCCGGGAGTGCAAGGTAGAAAGACGCAGGACAGATGAACGTTAACTATCACTTTACGTTATAAGAATGTTACGAGTTGGAAAGAGAGGAATAAGTATATGTGACAAGAATGACTCTTATTCAACACAGATTCGATTAAGATACGCAGTAACTGCCGCCTGCAGAAAAATCGCTATTTTTGATAACTGCAAATGTGTACGCATTCGATAAATCGAATCTGGGCGGCAAGAATAAGTCCTACTATAAATACGTATCAAAACGCTATCCGTCTTTCGCGAAAACGAGCTTACGAAGTTAAGCATTCTCTGTCCCGTGCGTCTGCGTTATACTCGTTATACATTGAAAGGGAGCATTTACGGTTAATAATCGTTGCGCAAACACATGCGCATTTGAAATGAGTAGCAACCCAATGAGTATACATGGTACGAATAAGACAATGTAACCTAAAGGCGTTTTCGCGATGACGAACATAAAACGGGGACAGGGGTATCTCAAGTGTTACACGGGAAGCGAGACACCCTCGGTAACGATAAACACCCCCACCGCCCCGACCGTACCACGTTGCATTTCCGACGCCATCACTCTCGGACCCCCAACCCCCCAATCGCACCTTTAGGCAGGAGCGGCAACAACATCGGCGAGCGCAACGGCTGCGGCGTTGTTACCCTACAGTGCATTGTACGAAGATATAATAAAGCATGAACCGCGCTGGAACACACCACGAGTCGTCGCACGTTACCTGTATAACGTGACCTCTTGTCCGTGTCCGTCGTAGAAATAGAATCGACGAACGACACATGCACACTCACCTACCCACCCACCCACCCACACACGTACATACATACATACACACACACACACACACACACACACACACACACACACACACACACACACACACACACACACACAGCTGTCTGTCTGTCTGTCCGTCTGTTCCATTAGACACACATGCTCAGATGTGTTCAACATGCCTCTCCGTATTGTCATCCTCCATTACCGCCCGTTTATCGCTCTTGCACCATACAACGATCGCGCTCGAATCGTTGTTGACACTTTATCGCCCTGCACGAAGGCATCTCAAGATCTCATTAAACGTCTCGAGAAAATTAGTTCAATCTTTTTCGCAATTAGTAGAGCGCGTGAAAGGTCGATCGTCATAAAATATTTCAGAGAAAATAAACTTTCGTATACGTTGAGTATTGTGCATAATGTGTGTGTGTGTGTGTGTAGAGTCTCGTATATTAATTAGATCAATTCAATTGAGTGTACTCAATACACAAAAAAATGTATTTTTTTGATCGCGCAAAAAAATTATTTATAAATTACATAAAAGTTGAAATTCTTAGTAATGATTAAATATGTAATACAATTACATTTTTCGACAGTATGTCCTTTTAATAAGGCATTGATATTTTTCGACACATTTTTCATTTTCGGCTCTTTCCTCATATAATAAGACGCGGATTAAACGCGTGATGCACTGAAATCCTATTCGTCGAAATTGATCCTTCAATCTCGCCATTCTCAGATTTTATTCTAGGCACGTGCATCTTCCGCATCTGTCGACTCGTACTTTCGATTTATGACGTTCTCTGCTCCGCGAAGAATATGCCACGAGAAACGAAAATATGATTCGATGTACGTTTCTATGATCGCGTGCGAAAGGCATCTGGAATATTTGTATCGTACAGGCGACATTTGAAGCGAACTGAATACGCGATATCGATTTCTTGAATAAATTCGGGAAAAATATTCGGTAATCTTATTTTATCCTTATCGCGCGTTACTCTTCGTTAATTACTCTTCGTTAGTTACCCTCCTTAATCACAACTCACACCATTTCACACAAATGTTAATTGCAGTATACGTGGATGAAATAGGTAATCTCTACGTGTCTGTGTGTGTTGTTCACTTTAATAAACCCCGACCTGCATATATATATATATATATATATATGTATACATATATATATATATATATACATATATATACATTATCTCTCTGATCCATATAGAATTTTGACCCTTACAGTAATGATTGAAAAACTATTTCACAAAAGCACAATTAATTCTCCAAAGAACATATCGCAGTATAACGCTACATAATTGATCCAATTTAATTTTACAATATTTAATAGTTTATAAACATGTGTAAATTATCATGTAATTTAATTGATCATAGAATTTGAAAAATAAAATTTGTTAAAATTTGTTACAATTCAAAAATATTATTATCATGTTATTATGAGAAATATTTATTGCACCACTTTAAAAATCCAAGATTTTTCAATCACGGTACAAGCTGATAGCGATGATGAAAAATATGCTTCGATGCACATTATTAATTAAATCGAGTTAATAATTCAATTACCGCTGTCGCGATAGATTATTGCGAAATTTTTAGTCGAGTTTATTCTGTGTGCACTGCGATACGATTCTTTTTATCTCCCTCTTCCGAAAGGCAAGACCGAAGCTTGGCTTTTCGGTCTGGCACTCGGAAGCAGATAGTCCGGTCCCGATGGAAATCGACAAGAGGATTCAGCAGCATCAGCAGCAGTCAGTCCACCAGACGAGTTGTCGATAGCGCAGTACCTGCTATATCACTGAGTAGAATTGTCTTTCCCAGTGTCGCCTGAAAATCCCATCAGCAGCATACCATCGTCAACCTCTTCCCCATCGTTCGCCCGTTCATTTCTTCTTTGAAGTAGAGCGCAAGCTTCCAATGCACGTCGGAAACCCACATACTGAACCATCATGTCCATGCACTGTCCTCTGCGACGTTACTATGGAAACGGGATGGGCACAATCGCTCGCGGTGACTTTATTCGAACAGTGCGGCCTGAGAGAAGTTTGGGAACGCGTCGCGTCGTTGCCGAGCTCTGTGGAATCGGTTTCATAAAAGGAACTCGTCTCATTATTCCTCCCGTCCGAATCGGAGCGAGATAGGAATTTGTAATCAGATAGAATGGAAATTTCCATACTAAACAGGATACAAACAGGATATGAATTCTACCGGAACTAGGATTGCGGAAAATATCAATATGATATCGATTTGTCACAAAAATATATATATATTTGATCCAAGAAATATATTTCTAATAAATTTTCTCACTTATTTATAATAATTTCAACATGCAATTTGTTTCCGCAGTATTTTCCGCCTCGAATGTAATTTATTGATGGAGAACATTCTCATATCATAGTCGTTTATTTAACATTATTTGTCGAAAATTACTAGACAAATAATGTTCAGTAATCTATCAAACTAGCTCCGGGCATTCCAGTATGTTAATATTACATGTTAGTATTACATCAAAGAACCTACAGAATGGAAATGATATTTGGACATTTTCGATTAAATAAATATATATTATGAAGCCAATTCGCAGAACATCTTTATAAGACATGTTGTTCTCTCTCTCTGTGTCTTTTGCACATTGTTTTTAAAATCTATTATCTTTTTACTCATTTATCTTTATTAAATGTTATTCGGTATTTGGTCAATTGTATTATAAGTCGTTAATTATATGTTACCCTATAATCCACTTGATATTATAAGCAACTAATAACGAAGCCGCAATGTGACAATGAAGTCATTGCGAGTATGACAAAGTCGAGACTCTATCGAGACTCTGAAGCGTTAGTAGAGTGTCTCTCGCCAACTTGTGAACATTTCGCCGGAAACGAGCTCTCTCTAATCATTTGTGCGAAATTCAGAAAGATCCGAGATAAAGTTAGTCACGCGGATACATACTCTTGTTAATTTGAACAGTGATCTAATCGCGAACTTTATACGATCGGAGGTAAACCACGAGAACTTCTACCAGTTTGCTCCCGCTTGAAAGTGTTTTATTTCCAATGCGCGCAAGGGAACTTTCTCTCTCACGTAAAACGCGAGGCGTACCACGAGCATTAGAATGTTACTAATTGTACCAGTCCGCTTTGATTCCTCCTGACTTCCCGACGGAAAGCATCGAGAGTTCTCGCTTGAAACTCGCATTTCCGCGCCACGCTCATCACACGTGCCACAGAACTGCGAGCTCAAAATTACTTCGTACAGTCGACTCGTAGCAGGTGTTGGGCATATCCCGGAGAACAACGATAATCTATGCGTGCAATATCACTTGGTATAAAATCCAAATAAGCAGACAATAATAAAAAGTTGTTATTTATTGTTTGCTTCATCAGATTGCATATCAAATAGCATTCTACACTGTATCGGCGTCATTTGCACAGTATAAAATACGAATTTATTTTGATTTACTTTAAACATTATTCCACACATCTTTAATAAAACAACAAAATTTTCTTATCACAACATTACATATAGCTATTGATTACTATTTTTTTAATAATTAAAAATGCCGCTGATTCACAGTGTAGAATGCTATTTTGATGATTCTAATCAGAGATTTATATAATTTCGGCGGACTCACATATCGATGATCCACAAACACAAAAGAATAATCTATATATTTATTCCGATAACAGAAACGTAATAATTCACGCAAAATTAATCCCTTTCTATATCTGGAATAAAAAATTGAATATTTCAATGCTGTAGCGGTTAAGTTTATTTATTTATTTTTTTTAATTTAGATATTTTACGCGTAGATTATGCGTGGTAGCCCAACGCTTATAAGCATCGAAAGTACGAAACATCTGTCTATAATAGTACGAGGATCTAGTAAAGCCTGCATGTGCCACACAGCAATGCGCACCGTGCATCTCGGAAGCGTTGACGCGTGCGACTCAACCGTAGGTGCTCTTTATCGTTGATTGTATCATTCTTATCACTTTTTTTCTCCCCTCGCGCAACGTGCGCGAGGCGGCCTTCGATTAATCCGTATTACGCTTGGAGCGACTCTAAACATATTAATTAATTGATCTTCCTTTTTTTCTGTTTCCTCAACACTCTAGTTGTTCAGGATTAAGCCTCTGCCAGTGTTAGTAAGTACCGCCACTTGATCTGGTGTGATTGGACTGCTGTAGTTAGAAGGCTATGCGTATACATATTACTTTTATATATATATAATATTTTTATATATATATATATATATACATATATATATATTACATTCATATATACATTATATACATACATGCCTCATACTCTCTATCTCTGCTCCTATTACCTATACACGCCATCGCTGAAAAATAGAACTCTCTACTCGGACTTCCGTATCTATCGGTTTTCCTTTTTAATTCCGCGTTTTTTCCGCGCGATACCTCTACTTCGACAGGAGTCCTGAAGCGAGTAATGCATATCGATATATATTCGCTTATGTGCCTATACGAGAAAATTTCCATTCGCATGGACGCTCAGAGGAATGCTTTAGAAATAAAAGAGCAGCCTTTTTGTAAAAAAAAAAAGTATAGTAAGTTTTCTGTAGTATATGCAGGAATTAATTATGCATATTTAATATGCATATTAAAGCTAAAGAAAAAAATATTTTTATTTTAATTAAGTTATTTTGATTTTAAGTCGTTAATTTGTGAGAAATTGGAAATCAAAGATAAAATTGATTGAATTAAACTTCGCGGATATGAATAAATGTGTAAAAATAATTTTGCATAATTTTATTGACAATATATGTAAATAAATTACATAATATTTACTTTTCTTATATTTTTAGTCTGAACGTCCATGTATTTTTCTTGTCAAAAGAAATTTTTTCGCTTCTTAAAGCACTTGATGTAATTTGTGAAAAAGTGTCCTGTCTGAGAACGTGTGGATCTTTCTTATGCTTGAATTCGAGGAATTTGACATTTCTGAAAAGAGCACTTGCTGATTATATAATGCTAGCACAGACATACTGCTTTTAAAAATTTATAAACGATGATGCCACACGTTGATAGGGGTCACATGTTACGATTAACCGAGTGTCCGCGAAGATATCGATCGATTCTTGTACATTTGATTATTTATATTCGGAATTGCCGAAATTGCGGAGCCTAAAATCTTGCAAATGCCATTCGATTCGAGAATTAAAAGTGAACGTAAGTTGCTAAATTTTGTTTTATACTTTTTGATGATTTGATTTTAACTTGGAAGTGTCTTTCTTTTAAAGAGAACCTTTACACGCGATTAACGACTTAATATTATCAATACGCATGAAACTTATAACTTTTTTACATATATAATGTATATGTTTTTATATTTATTTACTTATACATTAACAATTTTATGATCGAAATTTAACCATGTCCGGGTTTTTTTAGAAATCATAGCAAGCCTAAATAACTGTGCAATTTTATCGATATGTAAAACTTATAACACAAACATTAAATCTGTACGAATATTATTGATATTAATTTATTGGTAAATCATAAATGATAATATGTTAATGTTAAGTTATTTATATCAAATAAGTAAAAAATGTTTTTATGAGAAATCAAAATACAAATTAGTTGCTTAACAAAACCGCACAATGTATTCAGCCACTGTTTGTAAATTCTTGTCCATCCAATGCACGTAATTAATGTATCCAAGTTAATTAGTTCAGGATTATCGATATTCTAACTTTCAAATATATTCGCAGGCAAAATTTCTAATTATAATTAAAACCAATGTATAATTATGATATCTGTATCGGATAAGTAATATTCGTACAGAATCAACGGAACAATCAATTTTTTTTTTACTCTTCTCTATAATCCTCGCGTCTCTCTACATATTAATTAAATATCTCCGCGGCTCTCTGTGTTTCTCATGAATGATACGCGCGTTAACCAGAAGAACCACTCTCGTCACTATGCAACCATATTATTCATCATACCCACCACTTTATGCGTCGTTCTTTACTCTCACATTCATGTAGTGGCCGCGTCGCATATCTGCATCATGCATCTTCGGTATGCGTGCGTGCGCGTATACATGTGCGTCTGTTTTGCGTGACATGCAGCAACTAGTGCTTGAGCTTCTTGTAAAAAAAAAAAAAAAAAAAAAAAGAACGGAATTACACTTATACGTGTATCTATGTATATGCCTTTACATGTAAATACGTATTGTGTATCGCTAAATGATCAAAAAGTCATGGCGCTGGTGGCAAAAAAACTCGCACGATACTCTCGCGTTTCTCCAATTGAAGAATTCCCCCGAGCCGATGAGTGTATCAAATTGATAACTGTAAAAGCCGCCACAGCCCTTTCGCGTCGATGACCTAACTGCGTACCGATTGCAAAACGTCATACAGCGACGTTCGGAGACCGGCGAATCCATATCTCGTCTGGAAATTTGTTTCGCGCGTGTCCCCCTCTTCCTAACTTTTAAGCGATGTGGTGAAATCGAGCTACGAATCGATCGCTGGTTGTCTCGAGATACAACATGTAAATTTGTATTTTATATGCCTTGTAATATCGATACACTATAATTTGAATCGACTTGCGAGCGCTCTATTGATATGTTATACATATTCTACATCGTATCGTTACTCTATGCAAGAGCTATTGCCAGTGCTTACTACATCGCATTTTTTGCTTCTCTCTCGCAATATCTAGATTCGTTCGCTATGTCTAGCGCAGAGCTATCAGTAGGTTTATCAGCGATCGATTTAGCCGTAGAACGATATCTTAGTCACGTCTTATAATCGAGAATCTATTGTTGTTGATGAAATTTTCTTCTCACTAATCCAATAGATATTAATGATTTCACTATGCGAGTCAATTTTATACATATTTTATATAAATTTTTTGCTTTGTACATTCTGAATATTTTCTTTTATAAAATTTTTCTCACTATGTAAATATATCAGCACACAAAGTGAAATCCTTGAT
This sequence comes from Anoplolepis gracilipes, assembly GCF_047496725.1. Lineage (NCBI taxonomy): Eukaryota > Metazoa > Arthropoda > Insecta > Hymenoptera > Formicidae > Anoplolepis > Anoplolepis gracilipes. The sequence continues at coordinate 8,208,894 of NC_132974.1, forward strand.
GTCACATCTGATAGTAATTTTGTAACACAATGACATTTTTACCACTTTTAAGAAATTTTAATGTATTTTTCACTATACCAACAGATTTTCGTTCGAGCACAATTCGATTACGATCCACTGGAGGACGAATTGATACCTTGCGCGCAAGCTGGGATCGCTTTTAAGACCGGTGACATTCTGCAAATCATCAGCAAAGATGACCATCATTGGTGGCAAGCGCGGAAGGATAACGCGGCTGGTTCCGCGGGTCTTATCCCTTCGCCCGAACTTCAAGAATGGCGCATCGCCTGCATGTCTATGGAGAAAAACAAACAAGAACAAGGTAATACAACTTGGCTATTTATGTAAAATTGCTTGTTCAGGACACAAATAGCGTTTCCAATATCAGATACTGCAGTAACGAAAAATGGCAGAGGATACTTATATAACGTGTCTTCTTGTCGAGATTCTTTTTTTGTCATTCGATATGAACTATTTTTTTACTTTTATTTTTGCTGTTAAAATGTTATTCCGCGAAGTGTAAAAGTGATGAAACCATCTGAAAAAACGAAAAAAATGTGTATTTGATATAATAGAGAATAGAGTAATCACGGAGAATATTATTCTCTAGACTATATTCTTTTTTTAATTTTACATAATTTTGAATAATTAAACATAAGAATATAACATTTTCTGACTTTGTTGTAAAAGTTTTAACGATAATTCTAAAGTAATTTTGAAAAGGAAATTTTTCTCTGGAATTGTAGAAACGTTAAACGCTTAAGATAATTTCGGTTAAAAACTCGAATAGTGCAGTAATCACAGGTTCCAGCAGATCGCAGAATTTCTTTCGAGTACCGATCAGAAAATCAGAATTTTGCCGATTGAGAAAATTGTTATTACTACGTTCTTTCACCGTCGTTCGATCGATCCATTATCATCCTATCACATCTAATAATTCCAGTCAATTCCCATTGATTTTTACTGCTGCCAAAAAACGAATGTGCTGATAAAACACGATGTCGTCTGTGTGTTGTTCGATGTGTACAGGTTTTCGATGGAGCATGTGGTATCGTTGTTATCAATCAATTATATCACAAATAAGATGTATATCGATAGCATATCATTCGTTGATTACAAATTAATACACAGTTAGATAATTGCCATTTGGTGACGCTGGTTCACCTTGACACATGGCACCTGGAACGAAAACAAACCGAAGATTAACATCTGTAATTTTATGACAATGAGATTCCACATACTTTTTTTATTATGTTTCTAATACATAGGAAATAATCTGAAAAAATTATTTCATCTCTTTATATCTTAAAAGAAGTGTCGCGTAAAAATTACGCGTCATACCTAGCTAACAGATCTCTCTAAATTATACAATATAATAATTATCAATTCTAGAATATATGACAACATGAATAGAATTAATAATTAATAAACTTATTAGGATGATGTTTAATATGTAAATTGTATAAATATCAAATGAGAAAGAGAGAGAGAGAGAGAGGGCAGAAGGGGGAATCATTTTAATTAATTCAATATATATTTCTAAAACTACAGAAGTACATTCGCATTTAGTGCTAAATATGATTATGACAATATATTATATTCTCATATTAAACAAATTAAACATATAATCAAATAACTACATTTAGTAAATGTTTAATCCTACTTAAGCTCCAATTAATTAGGTTTACAAGGAGATCAAATCTCATTTTAAATATTATATTTTAAATCAGGTTTAATTATACTTCCTATATGACGTATATAAATGCGTATCGATTTCGAATCTCGAAGCTAGGTATGAACGTTCTTGAAACCATTTTATTTGAGTAAATGCATCTATCATCTCCAGATGCTGAAAATAAAGAACAAACATAACCATTACTTTGAATATTTACTACTTGAACTGTGAAATCTTTTAATGCTATCGTCTTTATAGCAGTAAAGCATTTTAGTAAAAAGCTGCTGGGTACAAAAAAACTGAGAAAAGCAGTTGATAGATAATGTAATATATAAGATGATTTATCATTCTGGATTTCATAATTTTTATAACATATTTTTACAATATGTATATTTAATACAACAGTTAATCTCTAAAACAAATATATATAAAAAAATCATAGGTGAAAAGAGAGAAAACAGTAACTAAAAAAAAAGAGTAATAGGTAAATAAATAAATAAATAATTCTATAACTTTTTTTTTTTTTTAAAGTACGATGTTAAAAATCGAGTTAGAGGTTTAATTGCGGATTACAATTGTAAAATCATCTTACAAAGGAGGAGCTAGGTACTTTAAGAACATGTTAACAAGAAAAAGTTTGGATTGTCATATATCTTTATATCTACAATCTATACGCCTGCTGACACATGTGGGTGGCATGAGAGACGGATTGGGAATAGGTAAACGGAGAACTAGCGCTACAGGAATAATTAGCTGCAGTGATATATTTGTTGTTGTGTGTTATGCGCGGCTAGATGCTGAAGGAGAAGGTGGATGTTCTTCTCACACCGAAGGCTGCGACGGTTCGACAGGTACGTCTCTGCCTTCAGGTAGACACGTGTAGAGACACGTAGAGGACCATTTTAGACGCATGAAATACAGACTGGATCTATGCTTCTAACACATATCAATACAAAGAAGAGATAGAAAAAAAAATAGGACGAATATCTCTCTTCATGGTTTATACAAAAGGATGAGGGTCTTGCTTTTAATAACTCATTTTATATCATGAAATTTATCACACTCAATTTTTCATAACGTAAAAATGTGCGCGAAATATTTTTTCATAACATTCAATCAAATGATTAAATAAAATATCAACAAAGAATTGTATAAAATATTTAAGCTTTTATTTAGCTTTAAAATTAGTAATAAATTAGTGCTACTAGTTTAAATTACTAAAAAAACATCTAGATAAAAAATTTTGAAAGCTATAAATTATATCATATTCATTGCTATTTTATGTAAAGAATGTATCATGGTTATTATACAGAACAAATAATTATGCAATTCTATAAGCTTTAATTATAATTGCAATTGTTTATTTAAAAATAAACATAGATTTGTAATAATTTTTATTATCTTACAAACCAATAATTACTTCTTTAATAAATTTTGCGCATTAATTTTAAAAACATCAATTTTACTTATTGTGTATAAATTTATGGAAACTTTTTTGTATTGTTAAATTATACAGAAAGCAAAAAATAACTTTAAAAAATTGTATTTTGTAGATGTATGCAAATAATTTTGTAACACACTACATATAAAGCATTATATGCATAAATAAAATAATATGAGCATTATGTTAATAATAATTTATTAATATAAATGCTATGATATTCTATGTTATAAATTAATAGATGCTTTTACATAGCGTGCTTTAATGCATGCGTTCGCTGCATAACATTTCACGCACTTATCGCTTATCGCGCACGATTTCATAACTCACAAACAATGTCTGGCAGCACGATTATAATCGGATCTTGTGATAGATAATTAATCGATTGCTTTAGATGTTAACAAGTAATGACATTAATTGTCGGCGAATATCTTGTCAAAAATTTCGAATATAAGATATATTTCTCTATGTGAGTGTAACTATCTCTTATATTTGAGAGAAATGAAAGTTCTCTTTTGCATTTTGTGTACGTTGAATATTTTTAGCAGTTAACTTTAACTGTCCTAATATTTTGGCAAGATATCGCGGTTTACCCGCAGTCATGTTATCATTTGCAGCTGTAATGTACGTTGTAATGTCACACACAACGAATCTTCCTAGTAGCTCTATAATCATGGAAATAACACTCACGATGCAATTTATCATGGCTCCGATTATAATATCCATCTAAGGTTTCACGCATCAGTTATATTACGGATCTTATGTTGTCATCTTGTGACCTGCTGGAACACCCCTCTCAATAGGACTCCCAAGTGCCTTTGGGCATGGCTTCTTTCGAACTGGCTGACTGAGAATGAATTCTTTTTATCAATAGACAAGATTTTGCTTGACCCAAAGACTCGATATTCGCAGAGTAGTTCGTTATTTCGTGTCGGAGTGATTCGTTGATTTTCGAAATGTTTCAAAGGATTGCTAATATTAGTGCACATATCGATACTTGTTATATTTTCAATAGGACAACACATCATAGGTATTATATAGGCGAAGTAATTATTAGGAGATATAATCAGGAAATATTTTAACGACATGAACGACTTTTTATGCAACTGATTTTTGCGAAAAATGGTATTTTTCACGTTCTCTTCTTTCGTTGTGAGATAAATTGCATTAATAACATTGTATTGTCAGGAAAGTTCTATGATAAATATTTACAACCCGTAAAAAAGTAACCATCGTTTGATTTACTAATTTCTGTTACATATACACCTCTGGTATATATACAATTGATACATGATAATTGAATTTGTGGATCTGTCTCGCTATATGACAACCACAGCATTGTCAACGTTTTTAAAATCAATTTAGCGGTCGTTCATCGACATTATAAAGGTACAAAATTTGTTTGTTAGCACGGATAATGGTTTCCGTAACATGACACTTGCACAGTAATTTGCAAGTTTACACCAGGCAGACATTTTCGAGCAGAGATAGCCTCGTCTCAAGTTTGCCACCATCTATATTAACGATCGTTTCTGTTTACAGTAAATTGCTCAATATTCGGCCGGAAAAAGAAGCAATACAAGGATAAATATCTTGCAAAGCACAACGCCGTTTTCGACCAGCTGGATCTGGTGACTTACGAAGAGGTCGTGAAGCTTCCTTGTAAGTCTCATTTAGCACTTTTACATGTATGTAATCGACAAATTACCTAATATGACATTGATATTCAATATCTATTTTTCTCTATACAGCTAGAAATATCCGTTTTTCCTGATATTGTCTTTTTATTAAATGATTTCTTTATATTTTAAAAATTTAATATACATATAAATGTTATAGCTTACACACAAAACATATGTAATAATTAATTATAAAAATTTTGTTATTCTTTTTTTATAGATCCTGCCTTCCAACGGAAAACTTTAGTATTATTGGGAGCACATGGCGTCGGCCGACGACATATAAAGAATACGATTATTTCCAAGCATCCCGATAAATACGCCTATCCTATTCCGCGTAAATATCTCAAATTTTTCATTAAAAAATGTGGAATTAAATAATTGTGTGTAAAATATATTTATGGGAATATAAAATATATTTCTTATGCACAGATACAACGAGGCCTCCACGAAGCGACGAAGAAAATGGTCGTAATTATTATTTCGTATCACACGATGAAATGATGGCAGACATAGCCGCTAATGAATATCTCGAATACGGTAAATTATACAAATTTTATCGTATTTAAAATTTCTTGAAAACAATATTTATTAGTTATCAACGTTGAGAAATAAATAATGATATCTTTAATCAAAACATTAAAAGTAATATATATTAAATACATAGAAAGCATTGAATTTAAAATATTTTTTTTATATAAACAGGTACACACGAAGATGCTATGTATGGAACTAAGCTTGAAACTATCCGTAAAATTCACGAAGAAGGCAGAATGGCCATATTGGATGTTGAACCGCAGGCACTGAAAGTTTTACGAACAGCTGAATTTGCACCTTACGTTGTCTTCATAGCTGCACCTGCATTTGCAAATGTTACAGACGTAAGTATAACAATAATTTTTTACAGTACTATAAATTAAATATATATATTGCATATTTTGAATATTTTTTTAAAATTAACTTGCGCGTTTACATATGGATTGCATCAAATGTAATTTATTTCATATCACAATTATTATCACGAATAAAATGTGTACTTTACGTGTTAAACGGTTAGCCGGCCTACGTATTAAACTAAATAATATAATTAATTAAAAAGGATACATAAAGCATACAGAGAACTTATATAAATTTATTTTTCTGTAGTTTTCTGACTCAAGAGAGAGCTATTTTAAACTTACTAGTTTTTAAGTGTTTGTTATATAAAAGAGATTAATGTTTAACGAGATTACATTGTATAACAGCGTTTCTATAAAAAAACATTGATAATCTGTGAATACTTTTTTATTCGCTAAACTTATTTCAATTCTTGATTTATAGCTTTAATACGAGACAGGATTGCTTGCACGCCAATTAAGCAATTAGGCTAACTATTAAACGCTTTCAAATGAATTATAGATTTAGTGGATTAATCGAACAAACAATTATTGGTGATCTTTCACTTCTGAATGATTAACCAGCTTTGATTGTAGTCTGTTATGTTATTTTGAAAGAGAATCGTTAAAAAATATCTATCGAACTAAACTCGATAATATATACATATACATGTAAATAATTATAAATACTTCTTCAATTTATATCATTTTTATAAAGTAATATTTTTTAATACTATTTATATGTTTGTAGTATTTTTATGGTTTAAGCACATATAATTAATCTCTAACATAAAAACATTCTCAACAAGATTCTCAACATGTAAAAAGACCGGGGATAACATTTTTATAGAAAACTTCACCACAACATTTTTTTATTTAAAAAATTTGTACTAATTTTTAATTATACATATCATTATAATTCTTTTAACAGCATTGCTTGTATTTTCAGTTCGACGGTAGTTTGGAACGATTGGCGAAGGAATCGGACATGCTGAAGCAGGCATACGGGCACTTCTTCGACCTGACTATCGTGAACAACGATCTCGACGAAACGATCGCCCAATTGGAAGCCGCGATCGAGCGCGTGCACACGACACCTCAATGGGTCCCCGTTTCTTGGGTCTACTGACAGCGGTCTTCGCCGATTCGTCAGATCGCCACTATGGACTGCAACGGTTCGTCGAGGATGAAGCAGTGATCGCCGGCACCATAACGGCCATCCGCTCGCGATCCAGCCTCTCATCGCGAAGATCTGACGGCGACGCCGACAGCTGCCGGCATCCGACAGGAACGCGCCGCGGGCAGTTATGTCGGATCAATCGGATATATACCAAAAAAACGTACTCGACGCCGATCGGTTCGACGGTGAAACGATCGACTGGAGTGCGTGACTATAATATGATGGTCGTGTGTTCATAAAGTTCTTTCCATCTCGCTGCGTAATTGTTACCAGTCGCGGGACACGAGGGGAAATTAGCGACGTGTCGGAGTCGTCCTGGCGTCGATGAGCGTCGTCGCCGCGTCCACCATCGAGACGTCGGACCTTCCAGAAATGTGGAACGCGCCATCATCGAGCACGGCGAAATCAGTGACGATAATCTACGTCACAATGCGTCTAAAAACGGACGCCTTCTCGCGGACCACCAATTTCTCCTACACTTCCTTCTCCTTTTGTTCCTCTTCCTCCTCTTTTTCGAAACTTCGAAAATAAAGAGATAAACAAAAAACTGATCAGCTGAACTCCTCTTCAACGAGACTACTATATACGAATGCATGTCTTTCTCTCTATTCTATACAGTCTGTCGCATTTCTGGCACGGTTTCAGCGAATCTCTCGCATGAATTTCTCACGATTTACAATCATCCTAGAGGCAGTCGTTTATGACGCGTGTCATGTGCAGAGATAACATGCGACAACAAGCACCAAAGAATATATCCCGTTTACGGAAAACCAAACGAAAAACAATGGCCGTTCATGCTTCACGCGGATGTCAACCGAACGGCTGCACCTTCGTATCCTACCTACCTATCCTGCGAAATCTATCAGTCGACTTTCCATAAACTGTAATTGCCTCCTATCGTACTTTATTATAACTATTTAAACGAAAAAAAGCTAGAGATCGTGCGGCACGGCAGTGCCCGTAAATATATATACACACACATGTAGCGAAAGACGAGGGTCCTATCGTAATAATCGAAACCCGTCTGACACCGTTCAATCGAAAAGAGGGAGGGAAAAAAGAACATGAACTCTGGTGTGCTGCCGGCCGTCCGTCATTTAACTGTAATTTTAAGCAGTAGAGAACTTCGCCGGTTTCGTCTTAGTACTTCTACTAATATCTAACGAGTGTTCATCTCTTGTCGTGGGAATCCTACTGCGACAAATCTACGCGTATGCTACGAGCGCTTTTTACGTTCAGTGCCGTCTTTTCTATCTTTCTCTCTATCGTCTCCTTTCATTTTTCTGCTTCTCTATTCCTAACTATCGACCGAGCTTTTTTCCAACATACTTTCGATAATCGGGACCGCCGTTGGAGCGGGACGGCTCGCTCGCTCCCTCGCTTGACCGTGCACTCGCCCAATGCCATGGCCATTCGTCGTTCTTGTTCATGAAACATTATCAGCTCAATTATTCACTGATGCACTATTGAGATTGCGATGCTCTTATACTCTGTACAGGAGAAGCCCGGAACTGAACCGCATATCTCGGGCGAATGCACGGACGGCGGATATCGATCCGGCAGCGAGAATCCCTACACTCTCACTCGAAAGAACTCGTATGCAATTATTAAGTTGATACATAATACACACATGCACACATACGTACATATAAACACATGGGCACATATGTCAAAACTACAATGCCACTCTGTTTGCATTACTTACACCCTCGTACAAAAGCGCATAAGATCGAATGACGAAATAACAAAACAAAATAAGTCGCAATTTACTATAGGATATTTATAAAACATAAATTTCAAATAAATAGGTAGTCTACCAGCTATATGAAATAATAATGAGGAGACAGTCTCGCGCAGAAAAACATACACACACACACACACACACACACATGCACACGCATCTATACACGTGCAAGTTTATTAAACGCCATGCGCACATACATGCACATCTACTCGTTCACAATTACACTCATACACGCACGCGCATAAAAATGTACGCGCGTGTAAGCAAGCAGTCGCATGCGCGCGAGTGCAAATTTACAAGATACAGATTTAACGACTAGGTAATTAATTTACAAGTGATTAAAGAAAAAAAAAGATTAAATGTATGACTAATTAATACTAAAAGAATTATTAGGAGACTAATAGGTGATTTGCATATGCATATGCCCGTAGAACGAAGGAGTGAATGTGTGTATACATGCAGGCGCGGTGTGTTAATTTATTGATAACAACCTTGATGCTCATCATGGATCTGTTCGGACTTTCGTCGGCCAGCCTTCCTCGCCTTCTTTGTCGCCGCAATGATCTCGAAACATACATACATAAGCGAATTTAGACGCGAGTCTTACTCCCCCAGGGTGCGTTCTTCCTATTCTGCACGCTGAGCGACCACGGCAAGTCGACACACGAGTTGTGGGGCCGTGTAGCAAAAGCACACTCGATTATTATATATTTCAGAAACGCAAACGACGGGGATGTCAGAATATCGCGCTCGCGAGGACCGACGACGCTAAGACCGGACAGAGCCGATTTTCACGGAGCCAGATGTGAATTTGTTAGTGAGTAATGGGACACTCGCGAAAGAAAAGAAAAAAAAAAGGATTGCCCGCCTCGGTGTGATAGCGTATGTATGCGTAAAACGTTGTGAAAGCGTGAAAAGAATGAGTCATAAGTGATTTTGTAATATTTCTTATAAGTTGTAGCTGCCATATCCAGTAATTAAGTACTAGGTGCGTTGAGTGATAATCTGACGACGACTGTTATGCTAATGATAACTTTGAAGATGATGTTGATGATGATAATGGTGATCGTGATGACCGTACGTGCTTTCGCACGTGTGTGTCAGTTAATTTGGGTGAGTTGTGCTAAGATGTTGAGAGAGACGACGGGTCTAAAGAAAACAATAACAAGTTCATTACAATTATGTAATTATAAATAAGAAGAAGAGACGAAGAGTATTATAACACGTTGTTAATTGAATTAATAAAATTAGCCCAAAGTAATCAAGGTGTTTAATTTGAAGATGATTTACATTTATATTCTTTATATATTAATTTTTTGCATTGTCTATATTTTTTTGTAATTGACGTCTATGTTTTCGTCTTAACGGATGTCTTCTGCTGGCGTAGCCTCTCTTGGCTGATATCAATGCCGGTATATCTTCCGAACTGTCGGTCTTATTGCACTGTGTCTGATCCATAGGAAACATGTACTCCAAATCGATGTCATATCTATATTTTAAAAAGGTAAAAATGTATTTCTGATCATCTCATAAAATAACGGCAAATATACTGCAGTTCAATTTAAATAATTCGTCTTAAAAGAATAATTTTCTTTTAAAAAAGATTTAATTAATTTTTAAAGAAAATAAATTTATCTTATTTCAATGACTAGGGAGAAAAGGGCATCTTAAAAATATATAATAGAATTAATAATTTCGAATCAATAATTCAAATTATATACAGATTATAAGACAAAATAAATATCTTGTATTAGCTAACATAACACTTTAAAATATATTTTATCAACATTCTTTGAAAAATTTTTTAATCGACAAAATTCTAAAGAAACTCTATATATAATCGCAGTAATATTAAAATAAGATAAATGTACCTAGGAAGCTTCTCTCGAAGATAAGAAATGACGTTTGCCCCAAGGCTCGCTTCGCGACTCATGATAAAACTAGATAAATATCGTGGACTTTTGCTTTTTTCAGCGCAATGCATTAATAAAGCCCAGGATTTATAATCTGAATCTAACACATATGTATTGTATACTCCTTCGTCTAAAATATATCAAATTTATCATAAAATTAATTGTAACATATTCCTCTTTCTGGAAGATATACTATTTATAAAAATGTATATTCTTGATGTAATCGAATTATTATAACAATGATTTATAAGAATTTTTCAGCTGAAAATTTTAAAAAAACTTTCATATATTTAATGTTACGATAAAATACTTAAAAAATTAAATAGATTCAAAAACTTTTTTGATTCAAAAAAATCAATTTTATTTACAAAATAATAAAAAAATTAAAATATTTTTCTGGTAATATTACAATGTATTGAAAAAGTAGAAAAATATTACATTAATTAAATAACTATTTACACGAAAACTCAGCGTGTATCCAATGAGCAGGTAAGTCTGGCGAGGGAATTTTCCAGGTAATGTTACCAACGAGCAGCTCATTAATGGGATCATCGGTAAAACTGTAAGTGAAATTCATGGTAACTTCGGCGTTTTCAGGCGAAACCGAAAGTTCGGCTCGCATGCATCTGTACACAAGCGCTTCCTCTGAGCTTGCATAGTATTGTACTATGTACCACAATCCGAGAAACTGTAAGAAGTGTAAAGTGTCTGTTATGTGCGAGTGTATGTAAGCATGAACTCACGCATGAAATGAGTTTGTTCACACATGTCACATTGATTTTCTTCGCGCTAAACATATGCTAATGAACGCATGTGCTATGCGGGTCAAGCGAGCACGCTCAATAATAAATGGCATTAAAGATATATTCAAGAAATTTCTTAGATAATTATCGTTTTTCTTAGATAACTATCTTTATCCTAAAAACGTATTTCTTATTATTTTCCAACTGTATATAATGTAACTTTTTCTTTTTCATACACTATAAAAAATTTATGTAATTGTATACTACTTTCCCTAAAATATAATATACATGTATGTATATTATTCATTATTATTCTGCTAGAAGAGAAAAGGAACAACATTATTACTAATACATTTTAAAAAAAACACTTTATCTTATATATAAAAACATATATGTATAATAAATTATTCCAATCACTCATCGAAAGTATAAGAGATTTCAAAGTTTTAGATTTATTATAAGATAAATATTATATTTTAGTTCAATGCCTATTTCTGTGAAATAGCTGTTAATCTGAAAAAGCTTGGTATACTTAAAAACGCAGTTTATCTTATTAGCTATGAAAACCTTTGTCTTTTCTAAATTATATCAAATTGAAAATTACGTTATGCAAATGTAAGACAAAGCGATTATATCTTAACCAGTTATCTATTGTATGTTTATAAAAGAAATTAAAATATCTAAATATATATCAATTGTTTTTGTATTTTTTGCTCACTTTATAATTTTGAAAAACAAATACAAGGATTGAAATGAAAAACAAATATTAAACAAGGATTAAAAATTAAGAATTGACACATACACACACACGCACGCACTTTATTTCATCCAGAAGTTTTATCATTATTTTTTGAAAAAAAAAAAATCAACGGAAGTTAGTTGTATGTGGAATATATGAATGTATCCAAAATAGTCTTCCGATCTAAAAATAAATCCGCCAAACATTACCCTGAAAAGAGAATCTGTGCAAATGCGAGGCCAGTAAATTGTAATATTTTATATATTTGCAAGTGACATACGTCCAATAAAATTATAAATATATTAAATTATAAGGATTATAAAAATAATCTACACGTATGTACTATATGTATTTGTTTTATTAAATATTAATTATAAACATTTTTTGAATAGTAGATATTATTCTAAAATTTATTTTTAATTAAGATATTATAGATGTATTTGAATTTACGGCTGTCAATTTCTATTAAAACAACAATTTTTCTATTAGTAAAAGATTGCCATTAAATTTTGTACAATAGTTTATTGTTTGCTTTTTGTAATTTTTTAATTGTAATTTTCTAATTAGAATTAAACGATTATTTAAGCCGAAAACAAAATATATAGAATTTGATACAATGTGACAAATTTCTAATTCGCAAAAATAGAAAATCTAAATTAAGTTCTGTTTATATAGTTTTTATTGTAATTAAAGTTACTTATCAATTTATTTATTAGTTGAAAAAATTGTATTGGGCCTTTCGTATTTGACATATAAGTGTGTATGAAACTGGCAATATAGTACAGTGTATAGTGTAAAATAATGTACTAGTAAAACTAGCACATAGTAATAATGTATAAAATAATGTACTAGTAAAACTAGTACATAGTAATAATGTATAAAATCTGACGAAGAAAGTAAAGAATTAAAGAATAGTAAAGAAAATTTCGCAAAACGCAAAGCAAGATGCTGCGTGAACTTGTGTATTTATGTTCTGCTTTAAGGCACTTTCATTGATTTAATAGCCACAATTATTTGTTTTAATTACCAAGAACTTAAAAGAATTAAAAATAATCAAAATGAATTAAAAATATTTGGGATGATTCATTCCCGGTATCAGTCGCCATAGCTTCACAATTTAGAATTAAAAATTATTAAATATTATTAAAAATAAAACTAGGATTTTTAATAATTTATAAATTTTTACAGAAAGATTCGCTAGTTTTACATATACATTAGAATGTGTTTGCCCAATTGTTACTATTAATATTATATATTTCTAATTCACAATCCGTTGAAAAATTAATAACATACATGCAATAACATTTAGCATATATGCGTAGAATTGTGGTTTATCGATAGGAATGTCAACGTCAACAGAGTGATTATTATTTTCTATCACATGCCAAATCAGTTATCGTTAATTGTACGGCAAATGATAATCTCTATTACTATTGCACAGACTCGGCATATTGCGTCTAATAAATATATTTGTGGATTACGTTCTGCACAATTAATATTCGACCGACATATTCGGCAATATGGTATAAATGTTCATTGATTATATCCATTTCCAAAGCTGTGGATAATATATCAATGCACTTCATACTCATAGTAATATATTACGTATTGAATGAAGCACATAAAACAATGTATTCACGTAAATAACATAGTCAAATTATATAATAAAATTACGAATTTGGATTCCAATCAACGAAAAGTGTTGTAAATTTTACTGAATAATATCGGATGCTACAAATAATACAGAAAAAGTAATTTTGATTTATATGAAAATAGTTGTAAATAGTCACAACAGTAAGAATTTTTATTTATTAAGAACTAATTAGATAGTAAACCAATTTTTTCTCTACAAGTATAGAATCAATTTTTCAAGATATTAACTTCTTGTCAAACTAAAAAATTACAAACACTTGATTTTAAAGAATTTTTTATTATTTTATATTATATTATATTTTATATTAACATTTATTTTTAAATACAAGTAAAAAAAAAACATAAAAGGAAGAAAAAAGTAGATCTAATTACAAAAGTAAAACATTGATACACTCGTGAAAACGATCTGCATAATCTATAACTGCAATCCATAGTCCCCGGAAACACATAAACAAGTTCAATTTATTGACCTATCCATATATTATATGTGAATAATATTGCGCAATCATATATATATGTATATGATGCAAGAGAGAGTGTGTGTGTAAAAAAAGAAATATATTTAAAATATGTATTGTAGGGAAATCATTCAATAATTTTTCATAGTCGGAGGAGCATTGTTAAAAACAATTGTATATCAAAATAAAATGTGTGAAACTGTTCACTTTTCATTTCCGCGTAACAATAAAATAATCTCGTGTTGTCGTGAAGATGACGAGAAACTTCGTACCTCGGATATGTCAAAGTTGCGTATACCCTTCACTTTTGGACACTTGGTCTTATCCTCCCGTCTCTTCCAAACACCGCCGGAGGCACTGACAAGAAGACCGACGAGCAGCGCTATTGTTATCCAACAGAATCTCAAGCGTCGTCTCGTACTGACAATGAGATGCATCTTCGCCATGCATTCAGATTCCGCTCACGAGTGTACGCGTCAACTAGCCAACTGAGATCGCGCACGACGTGATTTCTTCTCGACTGTCGAGGCGACTAAAAGCCGCGTACGTACGAGCGCACGAAGAATGGATGACTATTACTATACGAACGAAGAGGGGGTGGCCACTATCACGTATTCCTCCCTTTGCATTCTTACTGCTCTTTCGTTTTCAATCGGCAACTTGTTCCTTGCATAGAATTCTCATAACTGGCGCCGGCTTGAAACCAGGACTCGTGGGCGTGTGGTCGTCGTTTATAGCTGAAGAGACATGCTCGCTGCTTGTGAGTCGCTCATTCCGTTTCGTTATTTATATTTCCCAGTTCGAAATCAACAAAAGAATGCGATCTGCAAGAATCTTTTGCGACTCTATCGAATTACGATTATAGAATTTACGAGCGTATTGTTCCTCGTAAGATGTGCAAAATGATAGTCGGCAAAAGGGTTTTACGATACTACAATCATAAAAATAAAGACAATTTTGCATAAATAGGATTGATTTTACGGTCATTGACATGTTTGCAATAATTCAACAAACTTCAAATTTAATAAATTTAATTTTAACCCGTGATCTAAAAACAATACATTTCGGTGTAATTATATATTAAGATGTAATATTTTTAGAGAAATTATATTTCTTTCTTTATATCTGTGTGTGTATGTTGATAAAGAATATTAATATTTATTTAATTAATAATTTAATATTATATTAAAAGATACTAATATCTTTACCAAACATTAAACAACAGCACACACATATAAACATTTAATAATTAAAATGCATTGGAATGCAAATATATTCATTAAACGAACATTGTCATATAATTATATAATTATATTATAGTTTATGGAATTATATAATTATGTCACACAAAACTAAAATTATGAGATAATGAGATATAATAAATAATATAATGGATGCGTGATTGACACTTCAATTTAATGTAAGTTTTTAAAACATGCAATCTGCAACATTCTGTTTTGAACATGTATGTATGTGCCATGGATCGATTGTTATTCATGAGCAATCTTGACGACGATTGAGTAACACATATCTTTAAAGGATACCAGCCTACAACAACTTGTGAAAAGTAAACGTGTTGAATATGATATCAATATGTAAAATTTTACTTGTGTGTTTGTGTATATGTGATGCATCTTGATTAGCTCATTCGTTATAAAAACTAATATTTTAATATAGAATTTAGAGATTTTAATTAAATTTATGAATTACATATATATTTTTTTGAATAATAATTATATAAAAATTATATTATATATATATATATATATATATATATATATATATATATATATATTTATCTAATATAATTACACACATTTATATTAGATAAATAATTGTATATATATTCAATCATTATATTTAATTACGTTGCATTATAATTTATTTAAGTAAGAATTATAAAAACATTATTATATGTATAATTACATATATTTAACAAAAATACTAGAACCTATACATATTGTTGCACGTATAATAAGTTTTATAATAAGAAATTTTTGTATAATTTAATTGTTATACATAAGTAAAATATTTTTTGTTTTTTATAATTATCCGTTGCAACAAAATTCAAACAGTGATGTTAGATTCGGAATGCGCTACACGGTGAATTGTATAATAAATGCAAATCATAGATAATGCATACCAAAGAAAACTTGTATGAACTAGGTTTTCTTTGGTATATGCATTATTTTCTCTATTATTCGAGGTGTTGCACGTTCCGAGTCTGACATTACTTAATTCTAGTCTTATTATTATTTAATATATAAAAATTAAAATCTTTCTTTTATATTATCTTTTATATTACATTAGAATTTTTTAGTTTATTAATGAGATAAAAATTAATAGGTCTCTAATTTTAGCCCGAAACTCATCATTTACGTCACTCCAAGAAAAAAAATGACTTAAGAGATTTACGACCTTAGATCTGGTTATTCGGGTCATCAAGCTCTAAGTTTAAGAGTTTCTCGTGCTTTTATGAGATACCACAGAGTTATCGTTAGAATAAGAATAAAATAATTTTTTTGATACGCGCGTTGACCGCAGATTATGTTAGATTACATAATTCGTTTACTAGATGATCGTAATTTTTATAATAGGTACATCTTGTATACATAAAGAAAGATTTTTAATTATGTTCGTGTATACATATGTATATTTAATACTGTGTTTACTACATTTTAAAACCACAATGAATTGTATTCTTGCTCTATGATAAACTTTCCTGTTATCAATTTCGTCGGTCTTGAGTTTATTTTATCATTCGGATGTTTATTTTATCAAACATCCTTTTCCTCTGCGCGCTCGACAATATGGAAATATCGTAACTCGCTGAAAATATTTTGATATTGAGAGAACTCACATGTGTCAAAATATAAATCTAACAATTTAAGAATCATTAAATCGGTAGTTAGATTAATGTCATCAGAATTATAAAACTTAATATTACAGTACGATTTAAAAGGAGATATTATTAATGATCCTCTCTTTCTTTCATTTTCAATCTACGAAATAATGTTAAATATTATATAATCCTGATAAGGGGACAAAAGGATACAAAAATGTAAGAATTTAAACAACTCGACATATATATATATTTAATATATGTAAAAAATTTTTATTAAATTTTCTTCATTATAAAATATATATATTATAGATCGTTTTTTTCCTCGCCTATAAAATCTCTTATATTACTGCTAATTAAGTACACTGCATCGAATTGATCTAACAGATTTAGTCGAGTTCGTCCACACCTTCGATATCATTATTATCATAAGTTATGTGTCATTTCCAAGGCGGCTTGCTTTTTTGATCTAATTTCGTACCCATTTTTTGCGGGAGAGGTATATGTTCACTAATGTCATGCGAAGCCTAGAAAAATAAAAAAGTTACGTTATAAATAAATAAATAAATGAATATACATATATATATATATATATATATATATATATATATATATTATATACTACATAAAATTTTAACGGCAATATATAAAACAAACCTCAGACGTTGGTTGCCACATGATACTATCTTCGCTCATTATACTTAATTCCTTTTTTAAATAATGTTTTCGCGGTAGTTCCCTGCATTCTAACGGCGGGCTTGAAATACTGCTTCTAGATTTTGGATCTTTATCTTCCTTTGCTAATTGCATTTCTGCAATCTGTAAATAATTTATTTGTATTTGTACTATTAATTCAATTTTTAGTAATGAAAGATTATTGTTAAATTTATTCACCATTTTTACATATTGTCGAAGATCGTTCTTCGATTCCTTTCTACTAGTTAAAGGTGTATTTTCATTAGAATTCATTGTATTCACGCTTTCATTTTGATCTTCAAGCAATTGTATTGGATTTTGTGTCTCTAATGACTGAGTCGTATATTTTATTGGTTCCTGAGTAAGCTTAGCATAACAATTTGGCACTGATTCAGACTTTTTAGGAACTTTAAAGTCAAAATGTTTGTTTGTGTAAATTTTTTGAATCGGAGATAAATTATCTGTATTACCACCTGTAATTATAACAAATTATAATTACAAATAATTATAATTTATGTACCAAATAGTTTTATTATCATAATAATATTAACAAGTAATCAAGCAAAGTAATATAAATTCAAACTCATTTTATAATTTACCTGATATAATATGTAGAGCTTGCTGCCATTGCTTTTGCATAACAGAATGTAGTTGTTCCGCAAGTTGAGATTTTGTTGTGCGTTGGGAGTTTAAATGCGTTTCTAACATAGATGATCTTTGTAAAGCTTGAGCTAATTGTAGCTCGCACAATCGTTTCTCTTCTTTATGTTTTTCCTCCAACAAATTTATTTCCAAACGATGTCTGAAAAAATCCAATATATTTATATATTTCAAAAAATTAACTTGTATATTTTTTACTGCAATACATAAGAAAAAGTATATGCAACGAACTTATCAATAACATCCTTTATCTTTCTAGCAGCACATTCAGCTATAACTTGTTGTCTTGTTTTTAATTCCTCTAAAAATTCTGATTCGGCAGTATCAAGTTGCGTTTGAAATTCTTGTAATTTTGCTTTTACCACTTCATCGACCTGTTTCTGATAAACTTCCTGTAATTCTGCCCTGATTTTTTCCTTTTGCTCGACAATAGATTTGGTTTCGTCCTTAGCAAATTTCTGAAAAAATAAAAGCAAATTAAAGTAATATAAAGCAATTTGATAACTTAATTACAAATTGTCTAACATTTCAGATATATCACCTCTGCTTTCTTAGCATCATCAATAGATACAAGTAATGATGAATTTTTTTGTTCTAAAATAGAATTTCTGTTTATCTCTTCTTTCAGTTTAAGTTGCAAATTTTCTTTTTCTTGTTTGAGCACTGTCAATTCGGCTTCGCAAGTATCTAGTGCTTTATGAATGACACCCATCTCACTTCGTATTTCACTCCCTCTCAAACGTTCTTTATTTAACTCTGATTGAACAGTTTTTAATATCTCTTCATTTTGCTGATTTTTCTCTAATAATTTGTTATATTCCATTTTTATTTGTTCATATCTATTTTCTGCTTCTTGGACTAATAATTTATAACTTTCCAACTCATCTGCATGGGCTTTTAATAAATCAATTTTTTCTTTGATCGTGGTGTCACTTTTCTCTTTATATCCAGCTGCCAAATCTAAGGCTTTTGATAATTTTTCTTCAAACTGTTTGATTTGAGTTTGAAATTCTGAAATTTCAGACTGATGTTTCTCTGTGACATTTTGCAGATTAGTTTGTGAGTTTTTATGTTCAATTTCTAGGATTGCGACTTGTTGTTTTAATTTAGACCAAGCTGTATGAAATTGAGATATTAAAACATTCTTCTCATTGTCGATTCTAACTGCTACTGCCACTTTCTCTTGTTGTTCCAGCAACCGTTTCTGAAGTTCTTGAATTAGATGTTCACAATGCTAAAAACAAAAAATATATCTTTATTAATGCAAATATATACTTATGTCACATATACACATATATTTCATTTTTACTATACTATACCTCTCTACGAAATTTCTCCTCTTCCAATTTGATTCTAAGTGTTTCTTCTTGTGATCTAGATGGGTGAATTTCCCAGAAATCCGAAAGTGACAAGATTCGTTGACATTTCCTATAAATAAATTTTATAATTTGTTAATAAAAGTGTCTATTTTTTTCAAAAATTTAAATTGTATTTTTTAATAGCAGTAATATTATACTTTTCCATATATATAAACAAAAGAGAACATATAAAAATTTTGTATATATAAAATACCTTGACTCAAGATCTGTGTTTGTAGCAACATGTACAGCGCTTTTAGCAAATACAGATTTTTCTCTGTCATCATATCCATTTCCATTGTGTTGTGGCGTTTTACAAGGATCCAGTAAATGTTGTGTATTACTATATCGTGCAGCTGTCACATCAGGAAATTTAGTTGATTCACTAATTTGCAATAGAGTGTCTGTAATAGAACCTTTGGATTGAGTATTTATGTTATTTATACTTGGTTCACTTCTTATAATATTTTGATTTGATGTTGATTTTTTTGATTTAGTATTGTCAATTGTAGCAGATGATACATTAGATAAGTGGTCTACATTTTTATTGTTTTCTATTGTATGTCCATTTGCTTTTGAACTAGGCTGTTTCCATGTCTTAAATTCAGAAATCATTTTGTCAGATTCATTTAATTGGAATGATTCACTGTATGGCAATGATATATCAGGGAATGCATTGTTTGATTTCTTTTGAGAAAATGTTGATAAAGCATCAGTGAGTTGTGGTTCTTTGCTACATGATAGGAAATTTAATTTTTTATATGCCCCAAGCTTATGTTGTGTCTCTGTCTCTTGACTATTTGCAGTATCAACAGTTTGAGTCGATAATATCGGATGAGCTAGCTCATTATAATATTGATATCTGCTGGAGCTATTTATTCTTTTCGATAATTCCAATTCAGTGGCTTCCATTTCTTGAAGCAACTCGTCAACTTCTGACAGATCCATCTCTTGCACTATTCTAGTACGAGTATGCTGCTGACCTATTGATGTATTAGGTAAGTTTGATGCAGATACTTCTGAAGGTAAAGAATTGTATGGTTTATAATACAAGTTACTCGTACAACAATCATTTGGACGAAGAGATAAGTGAGATTCCTTCTTCACAGACATAGCAGTGGCATGCGAGAGTTTAGTATCGCAAGAAGTAGAAGGTACCACAAGGGAGTCAGAGTACGATGTTAGAGTATCATGCTTGGCTCGAGTGAGAGTATTAGTAGTAGTCAAATTAGAGGTAGCGGCTGTCGAAAGGTAACACCCTGACTTCATGTCATTTCTCAGTGAATTAGTATGGTTTTGCGTTAAATATCCACTGGGAGTAGAGGGAACGGATAGAGGTTTATGGAATTTCACAGGAGTATTTTGCAGACTGGCGCTTTGACTTACAGACAATTTAGGCAAGGTCTGTCGGTAATAAGGATAGGATGCGCTGCCATAGGCTTGCTGAGAGTCCAGCGAATTGTTTAGCGCAGATACGTCCAGGATACTGTTGTCTTTGGATTCGATAGCAGAAATACGAGACTCCAACGATTGCATGTGTCCTACCAGCTCCGAGATGACGCCTGTCCTCCCGCAATCTGTTCTGGCAGACTCACTCGAGCTGTCTGAAGATGCAACGTGGAATATATCAGGCGGGATCAGGAGCAGGACATCCGTATCATCGGACTCACTCATTATCCATCTGCAATTCCCTGCCACCGGTTGCGATTTATCATGCAATTATCACAGATCAGTCGAGGTTTGCAAAGCGTCTTGTCATTGCTGTTTATATACAGCGGAAAGATGATAGAATCCGCGAATGCATGAACCGGTTAGATTAAGGTTAGGTTTAGGCTCCTTGCAATATATTTACTGAGGTAGGGCTGCAAGCTGCAACACAAAGCAATATTGTGTAGCGCTTATAAATGGCGATTTATTATTCCCAATTCACCGTTAGCAAATTGCATCTCGCAGATATACTCACAAAAATTTCGTAAACAAACTTGAATGACACTCGCGCGCGATTAAGGAAAACATTTATATTCTCAGACGTGTGACGTGTTACAATATAGACCGCCAACCGCCAATCCTCTGACAGTGGTGAAAAATCATTCGCCTACACATGTACTTTCATTCACTTATATATGTGACGTATGTGCACTACAGTTTACTATTACTATTAATATGGCCTCCGTCCCGTCACCCGTCACAGGTGATTGACCCCGAGTCTGATGGTAGTGTAGTTGAAGTACCAATAGATGGCGACTTGTGTATATACTGACCTGTGAGTGAGCGCAACGTAACAAACTTCTTGTCGTGGTTGCATGTTGCGCGTATAGAAGTCGAGGTATATACTTAATATATGTACTCTCCTTACATTTCTCGGCTTCAATCAGCACAGTTAACGCTTTGTTCAGTAATTTCTTACGTCCATTTCAAGGTAAAGTTGCTCAAATTCGAGGTAAGATACAATAAAATACTATTATATGTGTGTTATGTATATATCAGACAGCATACACACACAGTCTATTTTTTAATTATCATACTCAGAATTGAAATGTTAGTGCCGGGAGAAATTTTATTAATAATTGATATTTTTATTACAAAATTTGTAATAATAATAATGAATAATAATAATGATATTTTTATTACAAAATTTGTAATAATAATAATGAAGCCCATTTTCTCTTGCAAGAAAAAATATCCATAATTTATATTTTGATAGATTAAATATCTTTGTATAAAAACAAAAAAAATTTCTATATATATATATATACAAACTATGTATATAATTAATTGTCGTATTATTAATTTTGTCATTAATTTTATACACATACACACATTAAAAATATCGATAACGTAGAATATAAAATATGATTATAAAAATTATTTGTCTTTACTATCATTTTTGCGGATATAATGCGTCGTTTTATTCGTTTTTATGATTTTATGATCAATGATTTTGTTTAACTATAAAGTGCTGAAATGAATGCTGTGTTCATATATTGACATGTCGCAGTTGAAACGTGTAAATGTCATGCTGATATATCGGCATGTGGCAATCAGAGAGTTAAATTAAAGAGAAAAGTAAAATTATATATATATATATATATATACATATATATATACATACATATATATTTATATGTGTGTGTGTGTGTGTGTGTGTTTGTTTTTTAAAAACTAGAGAAGATATATATTATTAAATCTAATAGAGAGAAAAAAAAGAGAGAAGAAAATTTAAAGTTAAAAATTTAATTTTATATATACATAATATATATATATATATTTTTTTTTTTTTTCGTATAAAACTTGAAGTAATACTTTATTTTTTTATTTTCTGTCTATTGCGGATGGATAAAATGGCTTTCAGATTATGTATTTCATTTATAAGTTTTAATACAAACAACTTTTCTATGTATAATGTAAAGCCGGTTTTTCAAATCTTTTGTCGTGCTATCTTTTTATTTTTTAAGTTACTTGAAATGTTTTATTTTTTAAGTGACTTGAAATGTTAAACTGATTATAATAAATTCAAGTCTAGTTACAAAAATGCTCACGTATATTCTGGAAATAAGGTATCGGTTATAAAAGGAGAGAAAATACAAACAACGCTCTTTAACGTATCGCTTTATTAAGTTCTCGTAATGCAAATGCACTTCTTCTCCGATCGACTACAATACTTACTTCATTTTTATATAATATACACCTGCTTAAGGTACACCGTGAAACGTCTTGTGTCGGATGCACTCTCGTATCGTGTTGCAAAGTACACGTGTGGGAAAAGAGAGAGAAAGATAAAAGGAGAGAGATATATAAGCTTTTTATGGATATATTATGAATATCACATTAGGCTATACTGCGTCAATCTTCAACCATGGAATACAATGGATGCATTAAAAAGTAGTCAATCGTTTATTTGGCATATTTTAATGATTGATTTAAAAAATGTCCAAATTATGTATCAATATTTTGAATTTATTACAAACTCGAAATTTGATATTTTATTTTAAGCATAATTACTGCATTAATTAAGAATTTAAAAATATTTTGTTTTTAAGTATTTATTACTAACCAATTTTTAATAATAAATCACACAAAATAACGATGCGCAAGCAGATTTAATTAAATCATATAATAAAATCTATCCACGAGATCTGATAAAATAATAAAATTAATATTTCTAATTTTTAACTTTCTAATTGTATCTATTATAAATTCTTGATTATTAATTCTTAAATAATATATAATTATTATTTAATTATATATATATATATATATATGTATATATAATATATAAAATTTAGGATAATCTATTATCACGTAAAAATTAGCATGCAAAGCTATGCTATAAAAATTAATATGCATAGGTATGATGCTTTTAGCATATTATTTTAATATAATAAACGATCGAATAATTTATAATGCAACTTCCAACACGTCATCTAACATTTTCCTTATCTGCATTCGAGATGATCCTTTTAACGAGTTCGCGTATATTAACGAAAAAATAGTTTCACAGATATTTATTTATAATAATTCGAGTTTTATTATCATTAACCCTTAAGTACAGACTAGACAAAAATTTAAAAAAATTTGATTTACTTTACTGTTAATTAAAAATTTTTATATTAATGTTATACTTTGTAAAAGCATTAAAAACTATTAAATCATAAAACTAGATGAAACTTTTTATATACTTTTTATATCTTTATAAAATAAATAAAATTTTTTAAATAAAATCGATCACAAAAAAGTAGATTAAATATTATTGTGTAATGTGTAGCAATACAATAATAAGTTAAGATAATAGTAAGTGATACAATTCGAAAAAGCTAATTCATAAAAGACATGTGGTTCATCTTTGCGTTATATACAAAATATATATATATATATATATATACAAGTCTACTTGAAGGTTAACGATAATAATACTCGGAACATATGCACGGGAAAAGCCTTCTCGATGTGCACTCGAAAAATGCAACCGACGCAAGCTTGAACAATGCAGGGGTAGGTAGACGTGCGTACGTATAATATGTGTGTATGTACGTATGTGCGATGATACGATGCGCCCGAACGCATGTTAGCATTTCGCATGAAGTTTGCATTCGAGGCATCGTTGTGTATCCGGAGCTTACGCGGAAGTTCCTGCATATAAACTGTCGGTAAGGTAAATATCCAGGCTCGGCATCACGATACGATTTACAACGATCAACACGACACATCCTCGTGCGCGCGCGCACGCACGCACGTACACTGATTAACCTTATTATTTAATGACGACGTTAAGTAATAACAAATTACGAAGCTTGCTGCACGCCATTAAAAAGACGATGAAAAAATAAATGATCATCGGTACAATACTTTACGTAAACGCTTTACGTGAGTGTAAAGCCCGCCGATGAAACTGTAATGACACATGTTTTGACGAAATTGAGGTCAATTTTCTCTAAATGAAAATTTGGAGAATTAATTATAAATATATAATATTGAAAATTAAAAGATTCGAGCAATTAGGCTAAAAATGTGTGAATTATAAATAGGCTACAAAAACTTATTTTCTTAATTAATTAAAGAAAATTTTGATTATCAGAAATATTATATTTTGAATTTATTCCAAAATATATATATTGGGCTTCGGAACTTTCGGAAACTTTCAACAATAAGTTCTTTCGTTATCGAAAAATCGATCCCAAATTCGTCGAATTAACAATTGTTATTAATAAAATCATTTTATACAGTAATAGTAGAACATTCTGTATATGAACATGAAAAACGGGCACCAAATTCGCGCATCGTTAATATTAAAAATCTTGTAACTTTCACGGAACCGCGATTTATTTACGGTGGCATATGATATAACGACGGATCGATCTTCTTGCCTCTTTGTATGCTATACAATCATCAAAGACTACCGAGAACGGACACTCGATAACTACTTAGCACATACGATTAATCTTACTCGTAAAACCAGTAAATATATCATATATGTTTATCTATACAATATATAAATCACATTCTGCGTTCCCTTCCGCTTTCTTGACAGCCACGATGACATATTAAATGCACAACGTTCATATAATTATTATGTCGACAATAATGTGCGGAAACTATCGATTTTATTGCCGTATTGAAGTTTGTGAAACTTTCTGGTATTACGGATTACTGCTTATATTTCGATATTTCCAAATTGGGAAAAGATGACGTGTAAAACAAGTAATTGACATTTCGAAGCTGCACGAAACAATAACGTAGAATATATCAGAAGAGAAAAGTCTCTCTTGTTGTTTTCTATTATTTTTTAATAAGAACATGTATTTTACTCCAAAAAAGTAGTTTAGAGATCGAGAAATTTCGATCTTTCAATGAGCAAATATATCAATCATTGAAGTACGTTACAGTCACATGCGTACTTTTTTACAAATTTTAATTTATTCAATTGTATTTGATTTATATATTCATATCCTTGTGTACTTTTGAGCATTTATTAATTTTTAACATTTTTTTGTATGTTATATATAGTTCTTATTAATACTTTCTGACAGTATAAACAACAACCATTTCTTAATGGAAATTATTTTTTCTAATATAATTACAAACGAAAGAAGGCAGCTTCCTCTCTAAATAGGCCCAGATCAAAAATTTGCACGCCATAGAAATGACAATATAAATTACATTATATGTGTTATTTTATGTATATATTGCATTTTTTATACAAATTCCAAAAACACACAGAATCAAATAACACGTTACAAAGTGTGACAGTCATAGCTCTTTTGCACTCCAATAAATCAATTCAAATATCAGTGATTCTGACAATCGTAATTCTTTAGAAAAAAAAATGTACATACATGAAATATTTTCTTGTATAAACTTAAATTTTGCATAAACTCGATATTTCTTATAGACATTTTATAATTACCAAGAGCTTTGATTTTTTTTTTTAATATTAATTTTTACATATTGCTATTGATTTTGATTCATATGTTAAACGTAAACGTACTCTCGACAATATTGCTTCTTTTTGCAATTATATAATTTTCACAAATATAATTGTGACGTCGAAATCGTTGATATAATACGTACAAGTATGCGTATATACACGACAATGTAACATCTATTTTTGAGAGACAATTTATGTTTCTCTGAACAGCATTTTTCTAACGGAACGCAACGAATACACTCCACGTTTTTCTAGAATCATATACACATGAAAGAAAAATATTTAGAGTGAGCTCGAGACCGGAATATTTTTCAACATCTCGCACATGTCGGTGTCGCGTTGAGGAGTCGCGAAAAAGCCTGCCGGAAATGAAAAGACGAGAGATCTTCAAAAAAAAATGAAAGATCGAACGATGAACGACTCTCGAGGAATTTGCGACGAAAAATCTCCCGATCGGTGGTGGTGTGCAACAGTCAGCAGGTAGGACAGCATGCGAGTGGATACAACGAGAGTTTCGAAGTACAATCAATAGGTCCGCTAGCTGATCTTCTTCCCGGGGATAACTCTAGCCGGTCTCCACTTCCTGCGAGACTGCTCGTCTAGCAGTTTAACAGCAATGACTCTTGGGTGGCAGGAATCTTCCGAACGAACGATCAATAATCTGAAGCGACGAGAGAGAGAAAGAGAGAGAGAAAGAGAGAGAGAGAGAAAGAGAGAGGAGGGAAGAGAGATACCGAACATCGACAACGGCATTTCCGTGCGAAGTGAGCAAAAACACCGTCAAGTACAGAAAACAAAGGGCTTGTGTAGAACGTGGGAAAAAAATGGCAGGTTGCGCGCTGTCAGCCGGAAGTATTACGCGAAGGAGCTCTCGTGCTGCGTTCGACATTCCGAGTTTCGTTTCGATGCCTGCGCTGTCGATACGGCGCTGTCGAGAACTCGATGGTAACGGAATTGCTGCAATGCTGCGCTGACTTGGGTCATAAATTAGAGTAACTTTCGCAAGGAGGAAGGTACCTTTGGCCATGGTTAAATAAAGCACGTGCTAAATTAAACGTGTTTAAAAATAATGCAAGATATCGCGAATACCCGCTCCGAAAAGATGCAGAAAAGATATAAAGTCTTTACATTCATTTTATGACATATTCACGCAAATAATACAATATTAATAATGTTTTAATTGTTTATGTTAATGGAGTTGGAAAAAAAAAACATTGGAAAGCATGTATAAATTTTTGAAATCAGTCTAAGGCAGTTAGATGTGCTTCTAAGAATTTTCAAAATATTTTTACCAACAATAACTAGGTCGTACGTGACCTACGATACGAAACTTTATTTCTATCGATGAAGCGAGTTTAGTCTTTTTTTTGACAAAACATGTATACTATCGATCCGAAGACGTGTTCGAATTATATCATATTTTGTTAAAAAAAGACTAAATTATGTGAAAAAACATATGACAATGTCACAGCGTTGGATTGACACAATATATACAATGTTTAAGTTATTTTTTTTGCAACAATGTACAATGTACAATGCGTATATTTTATCTTTAGCCATTTTATGAACAATTATTTACGTTAAACCGCGATAAACCACGCTTTTATGAAAGCACATAGAACTATGAAAAAAAAATCATTACAAACAGAGCATAGAATTTTAAAAAGAGATGAAAATTATAATTCGATCAAGTCCATAAATATCGCCACATTTACTTGTCATACGTGATGATCAAACCATACATATTTTTGCGAAATATTTTTATCCAATGCTAATAATAAGAACAAAGGTATTTCAAATGATTTATTATCTATATTATATCATTGCGGTTAAACGCAGATCTGTTAATGCAAGCGATTCTCCGACACTATATATATATAGCCCGGACATTGCTGTATGTTTTGTAAATGATATAGGTATCGGAATAGGTTTCACGCCAAACTACATCGTCATATAAATACATGAGGAAGGTGATATCGGCTGTAACGGGGCGCGCGAGCCAGGCGTTTTTGACACCACTGAAAGATAACCGCTAGCTCGGATAGTCCGTAGAGTATCCGTGAATTCTGACGTTCCATTTTACCGGCCCCCGTGGATGAAGCTTAGATCACTTCCCCGCTGCGTTACGCGAAAGAGTGAGAGAGCGTTTCCGAAGATAAACTCCCGGAGATAAACTCGAGGATCTTGGAAAACCGCGGCAAGACCGATGACTATGCTGTCTCCGTAGTGCATCGAGCCTCGATTTTCAACTTCGCCTCGCTATCCTGATAACCCTCATTTCCCCATCCCCGCCTTCTACGGTCCGTGCTTGTCTCCTATTCAGACGGCAGCCGTATCTCCCGAAAATGCATCGAGCCAAATATATTTACGATACATCGCATTCGCGCTCGCCCTTCGTCCTTGCCGTCAGTCTTCATTTGGTACCGTTCGGTGACATCGTGTGGGAGAAATCGCCGCGTCGGGATTTTTAGAGCTCTAGCGTCTCCAAGCTAGAACCTGCACACCGGCACACTTGCATAATGTCACATATCCTTCACGCTCGATCGGTCGCCCCTTTTGTGGCGGCAACGTAACGCGTAATGCACACGCCCTTTCTCGCCCTTTTTCGCAATACCATTTTCGCGAGATCGACGTCGTATTTCACGTCGCATTTCATCGTATTTCCGATCGACAATGATTGTACGAATTATACTATCGCAATATTACATGTCTGACTATATCTGTATGTTATTGTATATTGATTGCAATCTCGTTACTGCTAATTGATATTTTTTATAATAACTCAATCAATTTAACACATATTATTGTTCGTTTCAAGATTGTAAAATTGTTAGACAGACAGATTTATCGAGTAGTTTTTTTAACATTTCATGTACATTGTGTCATTCAATATTATTCCAATTGCAAAGTATGGACGGCTAAGTTAATTTGAAATGATGTAGCTTGTTAATGGATATTTATATAAAAGCATGATATTACGTTGCTAGTGGCTTTATAATTTGTTGCACTTTTTTACGGCGTTCAAAAATTTTTTTATAATACACTATTACTTTTTAATTGGAATACGTATAAAAATAAAAAATAAAATTGGAAATTTTTACACACTAACTTTTTCATATGTTGATATTGATGAAAATGGTGAAACTCAATACAAAAGTGCTAATAGTGTCATGTGCGATCTTTTCATAAGACAATTATTGCTAACAACTCTTTAAATGTTTATAGTAAAAAAGAATTTTTAAATAATTTGTTAAATAAAATATATATTGCATGCTTGAAATAAAGATGTCAGATCATTATCCAAGAATATATCTGCATTATTGAATAGAATCTTTATAAGTGACTACAGCTTAGTCCATGATAAAATATGTATGTAAAATATGCTTTCACGAATTTTCAGTTTTGCAACGACGAAACTTTTGCGATCTTAAGTTCATTCGGACCATTATGGTCATATGTTGGCAAACAGATACGATCGCCTATCAATTCGCCCATTGTAACATTCCAAGCAGCTTCGCTGCAAGACCGTCGCGGTCCAACCCTTCCCTCAACTATAAATCGGAAATGGTTTCATCAAACCACGCAGTAAGCACGTTCGATCTCTACTGCCTTTCAAGATCCTTGTATCGCACACCGATGTATTTCATTCAGTCCGATGGGAGCTAGCCAA
This sequence comes from Anoplolepis gracilipes, assembly GCF_047496725.1. Lineage (NCBI taxonomy): Eukaryota > Metazoa > Arthropoda > Insecta > Hymenoptera > Formicidae > Anoplolepis > Anoplolepis gracilipes. The sequence goes on from NC_132974.1 coordinate 8,239,145, forward strand.
GATAAATTTGCACAGCTTTTTAGAAAGTGGAATTGTTGCACGTATATTTCCGCAAATCGTGGAAATCTAAAGTTTCAGACATTTCAAATACGGAACGAGAATATCTGCACAATCCAAAATACATAATTTTCAAGAACAGACGTATATAGTTCTCGATATTTTCTAGATACTTTTATCTCGGAGATAAGAATAAGCTATTGAGCTCTCAGAAATTTGTTCCAATTTTATAATGTACATAGTATTGTAATACTAATACATTAGTATTGTACGGAAAGCAGTTATGTATGTTAATTCCATTTCGTTTTCTCTATTAATTATATGTATGGTGCTATTAAATTAATAACAATCATAATAAATTTGAATAATTTTAATGATATTGCATAACCAATAAACAATATATATATTCTTATTGGAAAATAAAAAGATACATAAAATATAATTATCATTGTTAAAAGTAAAAATTGGTAAACTAAATAAGAAATGTCCCAAATAATATCGGTTAATTTTTGATAATATCTTTACAACTTTCTCATTTCTACTCTTTATTTTTATCTTTTCCAAAAAGTCATGTTTCACGGCGGTAGAATTACGTTACTTGATAGAGTATTAATGCTTGAAAGAATTGATTATTGTTTGATACTTTATAAAGTATAATTGATCTTTTTTATGTCCTGATATCTTGGATTAATGGCATTTTTAAAATTGTGTAATTGCTCGTAAATGAAATATATTAAAATGATTATTATAAAAAATGCTTATGTTATTAATGTTATGCATAATGATTCTCTCGCTTTAATTATTTAACCAGGCATTAATCCTGTACATAAAAATATCCAAAATTAAATGAGAGAAATTTCGATATTCATTGCCCATTATGAGATCAAAGTAGTTAATTGTACTATCAAAATTTTGATAATCGATGAATCGTGACATATTAATTATTAGCAATGTTAATAGCAGATGAAATCGCTAGGTGAAAATTTCGCAATTTTATATGCAAGAAGCATAGCAAAGCCATTTTAAAATTTTAAAATTTTACAGTATGATTAATTTGAATAAAATATATATATTAAATTATTGTGAATATTTAATAAATTTTGCAAAATTATCTTTCATAAAAAAAAGTTTTTATTATTAAATTCTTTTAATAATTTGTCTCTCCATTCGTGGAAAATTTATAGAAACGAATAATTTTTCATATGTTACATATGTATATTTGCGTATGTGTGTATATGTAAAATGAGATGATGACAATTGATAAAGTATAAAATTACTCTTGTTGTTTTATATTATGAGCAATGAGTATTATTTATATATTTAATATGAAAAATAATAAAAATATAAAATAAACATTAAATTATTACATTTAACACTAAACGTCGTTATTCATCGTATCACTATTTGCCACATCATCTCACATATATGTGTCTTTCAATCCGAATTTGCGTTAACCCGTCTACTCTTGTAACATGCTCGACACAATATTATTCATCTAAATATGTGTAATCTATCTATCGTTCGCATGAACGTTCTCACAATGTGATCTCAGGCGGAAGCGAATGCGTGTCCACGTATCTTACTTGCGTATCGAGGTATGGCGCGCGGAATCCGTACGATGTTTGGCTTTTGTCTCGACTGTAAACGTTAAACATCGATTACCGTAATTGGCAGGCCACGGTGGGTATAGCCATTATACCGTCGGTAACCGCAGCCGCATAAGCGGTGCAGATTCAGGTTATACGTTACGCTAATAAATAATCCGTTTAACGATCGATAGCTACTAGATGATCATCATCTGCGTAAAAGCCCGATGATGGCAGTTGCTTTTTTTTTACAAAAATGTCGCGAAATGTAATAAAACATGCACAATGCCAACAATCGTTTTCTACCGACAATTCACCGGTTTTTTTATATTTAAAAAAATACCATTGATTGCGAGATAAAAATACAATTTACGTGATTCATAATTATCGTTATAGTTAATAATAAAACAATTGATTTGAAATTTTCAAAAGAGAAGTAGTTTTATATTTAAATTAACATTTGCAATCAAGATTTGATATTTATCAAATGTATTAAAAACCAGTTGCTAATAAAGCTGTATGGTATATAGCTATATATGCGAATTGTTAGCATATCAATAATTAATAGAAACTCATGTGAATATATGTTTATATATACGTTAATGATAGCATATTTGTTTTATTTATCAATCGATTAAGTAATATATACATATTCAAAATTATTACCGCGCATTAAAATGCAATGATAATTTGTAATAACAATTCAGTGCTGGTTTTGAGACGTTAAAATATTTACTATCATGTTCTACTTTGTTATTTAGAAATAATAGTATATTTTCTAATTCGCGAAAAATTTTCTCTCTATCAGGTTCCTTTGTGAAAAAGAACGTCATGCAGGCCAGATTTGAGAAAAATTCAAAATTGAAGCTTTTCGGAAAATTTATCCGAAAAAAGGGCTATCAATCTAGACGTAGCGCTCACGTGTCCGACACTCGCGGTGCATTACGTGCGAATGGTTGGACAGGTTCGAGAGCATAGCTCGTGCGATTGTGTCGCTATGCGGGTCAGGTGCGCTTCCACCTCGAATTTCACTGGAATTTAACATCGCGACACATGGCCACGGTATGTACGAGCAAAAGGATGCGGATGAGTGTAAGGGGACGCGCGCGCACAGAACGTGTCAAAGGCGGAAAAAAAGAAGAGCGCACGTGTGGGCGCGCACGGGTGGAAAAGGGAGGAAAAGGCGCGGATGAGTAAAGGGAGATTTGCGCGAAGGAACGTGTTTTGCGATCGAGCGCGTCCGCCCGCTGTCGCCGGGATTATTGGAAATGTAATTTCGTATATACGATACGCATGACTGACAGAGAGAGGCAGAATTACGTGTGCACGCGGACGTATTTAATGTCCTAGCCTAGCTATCGGTTCAAGCGCGTCCCGATGACGACCCGGCGCCGGGCTTAAAGGTGATGGACCATGTCAAACGGGGTGTATTTTCCACGCTTTCTACCGCCAAACTGATTTACAGAATACATATAACGTTTCCCCGCTTCACGTCATTATAATAGCCATAGCTGCGAGACGTAATACTTGTCTCTCATAATCGACTTAAGATGCATCCTAAAATTTAAATTAAATAGAGAAAGAGAGAGAGAGAGAGAGAGAGAGGAGTATAAAGCTTCTGCAAGTTTCTGAAACGCGAAACATTTTATCACGATGAATTTTACGTACACTTTGAACGATTCACCAGGATGATGCTGTAGACCGGAAATTGTGTGCTAAAATAAAAATTAATCCTTTAAACTGAAAATTAAAAGAAAATAAGTCACAGTTGAAATGAATACTATGAATGCTAAAGTGTGCATCAGAGCTCTCGATGTGCAAGTCGGGGACAAAATCCGTGAACTGGATCCTTCAATTAAGGCTAGGGATCAGATTCAAATCCGTAGACAAGATCTCGTAGGTCAGCTGCGCGAATCAGATTGTTCCATAACCGCTAATGTTGGTGCCAACCGTTACGGATTAACAATTTTAGTCGCATTAACCCAAACAGTTTGATAATTAAATCTAATCACTTAGCAAGTAAAGAAATCATTATCAATCTTAGAGACACAAAAGATATATTTTTATACTTTTTGTAATATCAGCATAATGAATTTACGAATCGAAAGATAATGAGTTACATTATACATTTCGAGAAAATGTATCGTCTGATGGCAAGAATTTTTTTTCTGAAAATAAATCGCCATCAATTTCTGTCATAATTTAAGTCATAATTTATCACTTTAATTACAACTCTGTTTATTTACGACGCTTGCAAGATTAAAAACCCATAAGTAAATGTAAAGAGGCTGCAAATTTCCCGAATAAACTTTGATAGTGCAACATGCAATTTTTGTATAAAGAATCATCAGAAGGGTGAATATTCATTATATGCTAAATTAGTTTACGCAAAATTGCCAAATTGTCAAACACGCTAGATCAATCAGTGTACGTCGGCAATTATTGATGCGGACGATTAAGAAATACATGATTCAATCTCGTAATCATCCTCTCCTCGTACCTTGCAATATAAATTATAAATTCCTTCTTAATTGCGAATTCCGCTTGTGCGAGTACTTTTTACCGTAACAGCGCGGAGATTCTGACCCTTTAACTCGTTAATTTAGCCGCGCTATCAATTACCGGTTGTGCTGATTGCGAGCTAGCGCGCCGGCTTAATATATGAATCTCTTTCTCTTTCTCTTTGTTTCTCTCTGAGATTTAATTCATATCGTGCATGGAAATATAAATCAATCGTGAATACGTTTCGCAGATGAAAGATCCACGAAACGAATTATACACGCGTTATAAACGTTGCCTCAGCAAAGAGAATTGAATTCCGATATCGTGCCAAGAAAACGACTAGTACGAGAAAATCACTTGGGATTCTCGGGAAGCCGGATGTATCCATCTCATACCGTACATGCCGTCTATTCGTAGGTGGACGCGGCTAAGGAATTTTTCCATCGCGACGAAAGCGGTACAGCGGAAACGTCCGATGTGTTGTCCGATTTTTACCGTTCAGCTGCTACTTCACGCTACTTCAGCAACTTTTTCCGAAATATCTCGATATCACTTTCGCATACCACTCAAAAGCATTGCGATACGTACATTCGACGCACACAAGTCAAATGAGAGATCGATGTGTTCAATTCGCGCGTGCTGCACATTTTAAGCTTGCTGCAACCGCACCGAGATGCACGAAAAGCGCTAATTAATATTCCGTACTAACCGTGGTATCAGCAATTCCTAAGCGCTTTAATTTCTTCCATTTTTTTCGGTTAAACGATCAGTGAGATAATGTCACACTTTACAAACTCAATGAGATTTAGAGAAAAGTTAGAAAATACAAGATATTTGTTTTTGTATAAAAATTATTCAATAATGTTACGTTTATACTATCTCTTTAATAACGATGTATATTTGTAACATATTATCTATAAAAATAAATTTTTATTTTTATCATATATGTGTGAAAAATATGTAAAAATGTTTGACTTTTTAAAATAAAAACAATATGTTTATACGCTTGGACAAATATAATATATATATACGTATATATATCGACTTTATATAATTTCATTATTATATAAAACAGTTTATAATATTTATGTCATGACATGAATTAAATTTCAGTATATAATAACTGTTTTATTTCATTGCTCAAAATTACACAATCATATAATTTTTAAATCACTTTCGAAAATCTATAGTCATATCTATCGTTATATAATCATACATTTTATTAGACCTGCGTTTTATTATTTGTTTTATACTCTACAATTTTTTCTTTCCGATATAACGGTAATGGAAACTCAAAATAGATTTTGTTTTTAACCTTTTACCACACATGCATAAAACTCGATAAAAACGATCAAGCTTTTTCGCAAATGGTACCACGAGATCGTATATATCGTTTTGCAAGTTCAGTTAATTAAAATGTTCTGGAATCAGACGTATGAAATAACTATCTCATGAAATTAAAACAAATTTCTTGTACGATATATACAAAGAAAACTAAATCATTTGAAGTATTTAGGTCACTAAATTTCATTATAAAATTTGTTCGGATCTCTTAAATTAATCTTAAATTTGAAATAAAGCCCAAAGAATTTCTTGTGATTTTTCTGTATATAATTTTTCAAGAGATAATTCGCGCAAAAAATTCATACTATAATTATAGATTAGGTATAATACGTATGAATTTATTCAGTTATTAATATCTGTTTTTATCGGCATGAATATTTATTTAACGAGCGACAAGCAGTCAATGACAGTTTCTGCAGTAGCACTGTAAAATAATCATTCAAAACGGATCTCTAAACAAATACGAAAAAACCGTTATTAAAATTTCAGTAAAAAAATTGCGTGCGTCACCAGTTGCAAATGTAAATAGCGAAGCTTGGGCGATTGAAAAACAGCCCTCGGAGTTTATGGCAGTATAATAAATGAAGTCGATAAAAAAAACAGAAGCGCGAAATTGCGCATAAAGATACACATATAAATTTCATACCGGCAAATCATGCCAAATTAGTGCCCAGTGAAACGGGACCGTACGCTTAAACTGAATGTAATCGCGACAAACGTTGTCTATGCTGCGGCATAAATACAGTAATCATAAAAAAAATAATCAAGGTAGATAGATGCTATCGTATAAGTAGGTAAATTAGAACAAACACGTTACAAGAACAGCTAACGATACTTAATTATTCAATGGTTTATTTACGTAACCGTACGTTCGGTATTTCGTAAAAAAAATGCATTTACGTCACGATGGATAAAACAGAAGATCGCTTAACATTATCCAGCGTGTGCGCGGTGATGCTGCAACGATAAAATGATCCAATGTTGACCAAACCGCGGCTGGCCTGCGGCTTCGTCATATTTAAAATGCGACCCGCATACAACTCGCGAGTGTGTGGTACTCGCTCTCCCTCATATTTTTTTCTTTTTTTTTTCATTTTACGCATTTTTATGCTACATCCGTGTACCAACATTCTTATACGAGAAAAAAATACCATCACCGCACTGATTTACGTCACCAGCACCATGCACCCAGCGGCCCAGCGCTCTTCGTCAATTTCGTATGAGCGAGACGAGTTAAAAGTTGCGCAGTTACCGCCGATAAATACGATATACTGCAGCGGGAATTAAATCTAAACGGCAGAACTTTTGTACGAGTTTCTCCGCTAATAGCTGCAATTCCTTCCAAAGAAATTGCACTTTCTGAGATTGCTCCACCAAGTTAAATCAGATCAAAAATTTCTTTATCTTATCTCTCGGACGAGAACGCTGTAAAAAGTAAATATCTAAATACAAGGAGCTCGTTTACCACTATTTTATTCCTTTAGCAATATTTCTTTAGCAAATCTGTAAATTATCATACGTTTTGATTTATTACATAATGAATTACGTGAAATTTTTGCAGTGCTCTTCGATTAATATTTGAAAAAAATTTTTCTAGAAGATAATCTTTCAAGTAAAGGTACAAAAGATTAATGAAACATTATCATATATTGTAATGTCTAATGAGTGAATAAATATTTAAAGTTGAAATCTATTTCATTGTTTTTCATTCACTCAAACATGATAAAAGTTTTTTTACGTCATTAATGCACACAGATCTATCTTACACTTCAAAGTAGGACCTGCAACGCTGCATAAAACATCAGTTTGTTTACTCGGGGCCACGATTGTGAACAGTTAAAAGTGCTGCTCGTCGCTCTTATTTTGGCATGTCAGCCGTAACGCGCTGGTTTTCCATTTTGCATTCAAGTCTCCGTCATTATCAGTACTTGTCTCGTGGCGCTCGAGATCTCACCCTGGAATTAATAACATCTCCTTCTCTCTTTCTTTCGTTGTCTTTCCGTTTCAAAAACGGCGCCGCATCAAATTCCACGGCTGGCTCTGTTGCCGTCACTTTTTTATCCATTACAAGCGTTTTGCGCGGGTGGGCGGGTTTGTTCGCTCGCTGGTGAAGGATAAGCGATCCTGCGGAGGATAGTAGACGAGGATGGTGGTAATGGTGCTGGTGGTGGGCACGCGCTTATGCGGCGAACATCAGTCAGCATCACTTGTCATCGTTTGAACGATGAGGAACAGCGCGTGAGACGGCTCAGAGTCTATAGAGTAACGCGAGCTGTACGAGATGAGCGGTAAAGCGGAACCTCCCGCGAACGTCTTCGTCTCGGCACCGATCGTCTTCACTTCCTTTTCTCTCTTTCTCTATTTCTGTATCTCTCTCTCTCTCTCTCTTTCTCGCTCGGAGCGTTGTAAATTTATTCGGCAAATGAGCGAAAAAGAAAGAGAGAGAGAGAGAGAGAGAGAGAGAGAGAGAGAGAGAGAGAGAGAGATAGGCGAGAACCTAGGAGGATCCTGGGGAGATGAGATATACGAGGGAATTCGCTGAGTAATTTGCCGCATTAATAATAACCGGGCGGCTCCTCGCGGATATAGCACTTAATCCAGAAGCCGGCGCGCCAGGATAGATGACGAGGAAGCGCGGCGGCGGCGGTGGCGGCGGCTGGATAGAGTCGCCGAGCAAAACGAGACTCGGGTGTATAATCCATGACGAATGACGTTGCAAAATAAAATCCCGGTCGTAGTGTACGCCCCTTACCGCCGCTGCTGCGTCACCCTCGATGCTGCGTGCACCTACTTATTCGACGTTCCATTATACTCTACGACTGAGGAAGGGTGTATATATATATATATATATATATTGTTGACCTGGATGCTGCACAATGTGATTCGGTATAACGTGCCGACACTCCCCCTCTCTCCTCCCGTCTTTCGCTATATCCGGGTGACGGACGAGGACAGGGAACGGATGATGAAGGGGAACGAAAGGTGGCGGGCGGCACAGTCGCAATTCCGCTATTATTCCGAGAATCACTTTATTTCGATTATTTCCAACCTGCAGGCGATAAGTCGCATTTTATGCATTAACCAGTCAATCCGAGTAAGACTTTTCTGGCTTGATACCCGTTGGCGAAACGAAAAGGCTTACGTGTTTTACGCCGGAAAAAAAAAAAAAGAAGAGAGAACAAGCGGTAAAATTACTAGAAATGAGAAAGAAACTTTTTCAATACTTTACTGCGATAACTGGTCTCACCGGGGAGTAGAGGGAGACGCGCAGCGTTCCAAAAGAGTACCAGATCAAAGATGTAAAAGAGACGCGAGGAGGGAATGCGAATGCACCCTGAAAAGTATGCGGAGCCGGTTCCATAAGGGAGAGAGATGGTTGGTTGAAATTTCCGGGATGCGCTCCTTCTGCATTTAATCGGCTCTACATGGAAAATGCAATGGCAACGAGTAAGTCCAGCAGCGGTTAAAACGTATGTGTGCGCGTAGGTGTGTATGTAAAACTCGGTTTTCGGCGCAGAATGTCCGAGTTATTTTCGCGGATCGGTCGCGTTATGGAAATGATGGACCGACGAGAGCTTCATGGAAGAAATGGATGGTGGCACGGATGAATGAGTATGGCGACGTAAACGCGCAGGTTAATGCTGAGAAATGCACGGGGAATGACAGCAAACGACAGGACGCATTCGCGCGATTCACGTTCTTCCGCGGGAGAGATCGTAAGAAAGACGGATGTTGATGACGACGTCATGACTACGGTCAATTTTTCACATCGGCGGCGTGTCGGAAGTCGGCGATGTCTGAAGATAATGGCGCTCGAAACACATACTTCAAACGTGAAAAAAAAAACGAAAACCAGCGCGAAGAAACACGCGTTTCATAAATAACTATGCCATTTGAGACGCGAAATGGATATCGCGGCCAATATACAAGCGAATATATCGAATCGTATTTCCTCGCGTTAATGCGGATACTCGTGCTATATCCGTGCATAAATCTATTCCTTTTCGATCATTCGAAGGCGAGCAAAATAGAAAGAAAAAGAGAGAGAGAGAGAGAGAGAGAGTTAAAGTTTCTTCCGTATAACATGACATTACGGTAGTCGCTTAACGTATCATAAAGATAAAATAGCTCTCGATGATGATAAACGAGCGCATAAATATCTCGATACGCGCAACTCCAGTCGATCTATTACTATTCATCCGCCGCAACCGGTCCCTAGGGTCTTGTTTTATGTGTTTCTACATTCACAGTAAAAAAGAAAAAGAAGGAGGACTCTTTTCTCGAGTACTATTGAAAAAATTCCGCCGAACATTTCTTCCGATCGCGAGCTGCTCCAGTTGTAAAATTCGATCTAACAATAAGTCGTGAAAGAGATATACAAGTAATAAGAGTCGTTTGCGCTTCCGGAGATGACCCACCGTCTGATATAAGAAAAGGGACAACTTTTTGAAATGAGAATCTTATGATCCAGCAAAACGTTACCCTCATCTCGTTTTATTGTCGGTGAAAAACAATTCGCCCCATATAAAACGGTGGCCAATTCCTCCAAAACAAGAAGAATATGAATGACTTTATTGATATAGTCGATTAGAATTCGATGATTGCTTTTTTGCGCTATGGAATAAAATAGAATTACAATTAGTCACACACGTGACACATACACATACGATGGTGAATCACATTCGTGCAGTTTTTAGATATTCGTTATCACATAAATTAATTTGTCATGAATATTATTAGATTAACATAAATTTAATTTAATACAATATTATTAAATTGCATAAAAAGATTCTCCGTATAATTAAACTTATCTAAATTAATAATATTCTTAAAACATTGCGAAAAGTAATGTAGAGAGAATTAGTTTCATCAATTAATTTGCGATTTAATTAACACTTTATCTTTTTAATTATAAAATTATGAATAATTATTTACAATCCTTGATAAGTGCCGCGCGTATCTGAATATTGAAGAAAAACAATTTTATCAACATAAAAACAATTTTAAAAACATCTGATCGATTTCGAAAAAAAAAAAGAAAAAAAAAAAACCATTTTTCAATCATTTGCTGAACAACAAGAGATGCACGAATGCATATTAAAGCACAAGCGAATATTGTCGAAAATTTCGCACAAAGCTATCGGGTATATTACATGCCTGTTATATCAACGACAAGAACTCTCGATGATTTATGTTTTTGTATAACAAACGAACGATCTCAACCGAAGCGAGTTTGTTTGATCGCATCAAATCACGCGTCGTCACACGCGAATGTTTAAAACACGTCGTTTCACCTGCACACCCCGCGATATGCGTGTCACGCCGTCTGTGTGTTCTTCCGCCTGTTTCTACTTTTTTCTTTTTTTTTTCACGTCCACCCATTCGCTCGAAATCGCAAACCCGTGCACGCGAATACGCGGCAGAAAATCTCCTCGGCGATGCAGAAGTCACTCGACCGAAAAGTCATGTACGCGCGCGTACGGGTGTTTCAAACGACACGATTCTCTCTGACTCTTCAACGCGATTCCTTTTGACTCTTTTCCTCGGGGTCTGCCCCAAGCCCAGATATCGTCGGCTTCCATTAAGCGTCAGCTTTGATCCATGGTTAATTAAAGCACAGCTCATGCTCGCGCGTAACGATGAAGATCCTATAAGGCCTCTTTCTCCCTTCTCTCTCTCTCTCTCTCTCTCTCTCTTTCTCTCTCTCTCTTTCTCTTTCCTCGCTTTCCCGCTCTCATTTCAATGCGCGGGAATCAAAGCCATCCGAAGACACCCGGGATGTCTCGCTACAGCCGGAATAGTCTTCTTCCTCTGGGCTCTTTAACACGAGAAACGTCGCGATGTCGAGGATATTTCGCACTCGAGCTAAGGCTAGATACAGGCAACACGGGGTAAGAGAACCCGGCGATTTATGCCGTGCTCCGGCGGCGAAGCGTGGCGTCGGTCGGAGGCCATTGAGGAAAGCTCTCGAGGTGATCGAAGCTCGTTGTAGCGACGATATATCCTCGCCACCTCGATGCTGCCGCCGCCCTAGCCTCCGACTCCTGCCGTCGCTGAAATACCGATCGTTACGATCTCGAATCGAGAGAGTGAAGAGCGACTTGGGCTCTACCTTCCCAGTTGGTGTGGTTGTGTAATAAATACGTGTGTCTGTGTGTTTGTATGTGCGTGTGTGTGCGCGCGCTTGCTTCGAGTCAGGAGTATCGGATCGCCTGTCGCACCCGGGGAGGCTCTTCTTACGGAATTACGTGATTTCGCGAATCTCACTATCGCCAAATCGATTGCGGATATAAGATACTGGAGGTTGAAATGGAATCAATTTAGGATACGGTGCGGTGTACCGGCTTTGCTCGGCTATCACTTGCGCGAGGCAGTGCGGCTAACTGAAATTTCAAAGATCGAAAGGGGATCTTAGCTCCTCTATATCCTTGGGAGGGGGGGGGGGGGTTTCTAATTTTCCAGTCGCAACCGGAGATTGGCATGCTCAAGTCTACTGCTGGCTTAAGCTTTACCGAGATGTTCGAACGAATCTATATCTATGTATTTCCTTCATTCTGCTTCCAAATAACTTGATGACATTGCTTGGAGGATATTGAAATATCCAAGTAAGTTTTGTATATTTTTATAAATTTCCATTGTAAATTTAGAACAATAATCATTTTTGAAATATTAAATTACTCTGTTTGACTATATAAAATGTGAATATGTATATTATGTATAGCTTTCCTATGCAATATATATGTTTGTCAGTTTTAATACTGCAGATCCTACCAGTAATGTTAATTTGTACCAAAGTTACAAACTTACTTCTCATCTTATTCGCATGGTAGAATATTCGCATTCAAAACTGAATTATTACTCTTGTCCTGAAGGCATACATGAAAATTTAAAGGACTTTCGCACCAGAAGTTTCGAAGTTAAGTTTTAATACAGAAGCGTGTGTTAGGATGAAATTATCAGGCAAGCTATTAATTATTATATATATATATATATATATATATATATATATATATATATATATATATATATATCCTCTAATCTCTCATTTTAAATATGATATTTTTAATGCGATACATTATGTTGGAAGAGAATAGTGTATTTCATTTAATCCTACGAGTACATTCGGCAAATTGCGAGAGAGAGACGATCTCATCAAACTTATCGATCGCATGTCCTGTCGCTTCAAGTACCTCCTTCAAAAGCGAGTGACTATATGACGATGTCGTTACGCTCAAACCGGTACAATTAAATCAGCATATCGTAATGCCGAGAATGAAGATGTTGTTCGACGTTATGGTTAGCCATCTATGGGGAAATCCTCGCTTACGCCAATCCTATCCATATCCTTGATTTCGATCATTCATATCAGCTTAATATTGACGGAATACTCAGTGGGCGAGTTGCGTGTTGAATATTATGTAATTGGAACTATGACATCAAATGTCTTGTTTAATTAGCGGAGAAATGAAATGATCATCCAGCATCTATTTAATGCAACTATAACTGTAGACAGTTGTATTAATGCGTTTGTTGTGATCTAAGCTGGAGAATCGCATTTTGTAGGCCATAATCAGCATTAATTATAACATCGCAAAGAGATTTCCGCTGCTAATTGCATCAACGTGAAACCCTGGAGATAAGCTTAACGGGCATCTTTCTGTTTGATCAGAGTGTAACAGATGCCGGCCTGCAAACGGCAGGCACATTACGATTAATTTGGTCTCGTCGTGTACTGGTCTCGTCGTATGCTGGTTGAATGCATGTTATATACTCTTCTTACATAAAGCTCTAGTATAAACTCTATTATACATTTTTATTCAACTAACGGAATATATCTTTGATTTAACCTAATAAAATCCATTTTTTTAAACATTTATTGAGGAATAAAATAAATAAATATATGTTTAGGTTTTTTGTAATCCATTTTTCCCGATTTCAAATCTAACTAATTGTGAACCTTTATTCGTACAATCGTCAGAGAGGGATTAAAACTATATTTTAATTAAACGAAATTGGACACATTTATATAAATACGTAAAAAATATAAATATTATCTAATGTCTAAACAATATTAATATAAATAATTTATATAATAATTAATACAATGAAAACATATAAATAACAATTCAAGTATTAAAATAATTTGAATTATTTAATGAAATTCAGAATTTTGGATAATTTATATACTTTAAATACATGTATGAACAAAATTAATCTTATTTTATATATAATCGTACTTTTGAATGGTTTAATTATAAAATTTATATTTGTGAATGCAATATAGAGATGCAGAGTGTCAAAATTCTTCATATTCTGAATATTTTAAAAATACTTTTTTTCTATCTTGTACATTTTATATTTCTAGCCATTGTACTAATGAAAAGAATAAATCAAATCACTCAATATCACAATGTGTAAATAATACGATGCAGATGGCTAAAGAGATTCCATTTAAACAATTTACGCGAATTACAAAACAAGGAGGAATTGATGATAAAATACAATAATAAAATACAAAAGCGCCGGTCTTCGATGTCATTTGATGGCAATAGCCGCAAAGTAACGTTAATAGTTACAAGTTAACGTCGTTACCGTCGTGTAAACGAGCAAGTTTCGCTAAAACGCTCGGACGACAAGCGATAAACACCTGGAGCGCGATGCCAGACGGGAAGAGTGTTAAGTTCGCTCGTAAATTCAAGTGCGGCCGAGGTTTTTTCGACGTCTCAATGAGCACCGCCTTCTAGCGGTCTAACTAGCGGAAATTCATTTCAATTACGATGGGCCATCCGATACCTCTGGGAGATACTCTGGTCGGCCAACGAGGGTTCCCGTTCCGAACTCGCTCGTACGTGCTCCGAAAATCGTGAGAATCGGATCGACGTAGAAACACGAGCGGCACCGTAATAAACGGAGATTTTTCGGAACGGAGGGACGAACGTCGAAATGCAATGTTCGTGTGCAACGTGCGCTTCGTGTTTCTACGGCCGTGTTGCGGCGTACCCGAGGCGAACGGAGAAGAGACCCTTCGGAGGAATCTGTCGGTGGAAAAGTGGACGCACACAACCGCGCGCCCGGGAACGTATGGACGACAGTAACTCCAAGCATGTGTAAATTTACACAGGACACCCGGAGGAAGACCTATTACGTTCCTTCTTGCGCGCGCAGAAACCTGTATACTATATGTGTTTACGAGAACTTGGCAGCATGTACGCGAGGAACGCATACATTCTATACAATTATTGAATAGAGAGAATAAAACAGTGTATATGAAAAATGAGAGAGGAAAGAAGAGAATAGCAACGAAAGATGGTGCGATGAGAAATGAAGGTGCATCTTGGAACATGACAGTGAACAATAAGAAACGAATCAGAGAGCAAATAATACTTAATCATCGCTGATTTATTGCAATTTTCGTAAATATTATAACATAGAATATTTTTGTATATTTTTATTTTAATTTCACTCCTGTTAATAATCCGATTTGAAAATTTTGATGTAAAAAGTGTATTATATTTCACGGAGTTATATTTTCACATCCACGAAAGAGGTACGAATTGAATATTTTAATATTAAATATTTTTATAAATAAATTTTATAAATATTTTTATTTTTTTAAATTGATAATCTACATAAAAGATTTAATAATATAAAACACATTAAAATTATCCTCTCTCTTATTTAAGGATACTCCATATATAACGAAAATTTATCAAAATCTCCAACAGTGTTTAGTAATAGTTATCAGGAGAATTATGAGGAAGTTAGAAGTCTATATCATTATAAATAGTCGTCATTAAAACCTCTACTAAACGCGATAAACAAGTGAGTAACAATGATAACTCTATGGAACGCCTATTACACCTGTGGTACTAATAACTCATATATTAGAGTACGATAGGGACCAGGATTCAGATCTCCGGCTTGAAAATCGTCTATTTGCAATCAATATCAATTCATGCCATTAAACAGCGTGTATGTCGAAACTGTCTGTAGCACGCGGCGACTCGATGAATTACAAATGTAACACGCCGGTGAAGTGCCGCGTTAAATTTCCATAGGCAGGTACTTAGCCCGAGCATGTCGGGTCACCGTCCTGTAGCTGCCAGCTCGTTCGATTTCGCTATTTCGTTATCGGAACGTGGCTACGTGCTCCTTGGTGCGCGATCATGTTGAAACGTGTGCTCCGATTTACGGTGGCGAAAAGAATAGAAAACCGTTCACACACTGTGTGGATTCGAGCACCATCGAGAAAGCATTTTAAACGGATAAACGATAATTTCGGCGAATCAATTCGATGATATTGGCGATAATATCGAGTCAATTGTCATCGAGCGCCATTTATGTTCGTATCATGTCAAGCAAGGAAAAGAAAGATGGCCTATATGCGATAGTAGCTTTATTTCAAGTTTGAACTTTTGGTCGTATAAGTGTTGGCGCATTTTTGATTCGTGAATAATTTATTAAGAAAATTTTTAAAAACTGTGGACGCGATTCTGGCGGTGAAACGAATAAAGAGAATTCATTAAAATCATACAAATGTCCTACTTTTTCTACTCAATTATATTTTTGGCTGAAAAAACATTAAAAAAGTATAACCATTGAAATATTTAAGCAGGATAAAAATATCGCGCAAAAAAACAAAGTTAAACTGCATTTCCAGTTTACAGTGGTGTAGTTAGGTAAAATTACACGTGACAATTAACTTGCGACAGGTGACGTAAGGGTCAATTTACTGGACACGTTAATAGCGCCGTTACAAGGAGAACAACATGTAGGTCAAATTCTATAGGGTATCCTTTAGAAACACTATCTTCTCTGTTTTGTCGAAAGAGGTAGATGGTAAAATTGAATAATGTACTTTCTATAAATAATATATTATTAAATTAATATATGTATAATTTATACTATAGAATAACTTCATTCTTACAGAAATAACTAATACAGACTTTTTTTCAAACATTTTTTAATAATAAATCTTTATAATCTTGTAAATTATTCAAAAATGTATATTATATAAAAACAGAGAGAAAAGTAAAAACATATGTTAATATTCAAATTATATTGTTTCTAAGATTTTTATATTTAAATATTTTTCGTATTTATCGATCGTTCGTATTTTGCAAAAGGAATTCTGAAAAAATTGAGCAAAATAGAGTAATATAGTTTAAAATACCCTATGTGCTTGAACAAAAGACTTCATAAGCAAAGGAATAAGCAGCGTCTTTAATGACAATAGCTTTCATATGTTACTGTCCGCAGTAAGTACTAAGTTTAACATTAAACACATTATTAAATATTTTATCGATAAATAAAATAGCGCGATACTTGATATAATTAAAATTATAATAAATAAGGAAATCAAGTTATAATTGTAACATTTCAAAGAAATTATTTCTTGTAATTAACTCTATAAAAAAAAGTCATAATTATTATTTCGTTTAAGAGAAAGCACATATACATATAATTATATAAGCATATAAAATATATAATGCATTTAATACAAATCGGTACTCGATGTTTTTTATTCTCTTCTGTTCTCTCTTTTATTTTATTATTCTTATTTTACGTTGTAACGTTGCATTTGATTTGCGAATTGCACTTACTTAAAACAAATTTCTCAAGCAAATACCACAATTTGATTGATTTGTTCGGTTAAAAGCCGAGAGAGATCGCGAGGTGTAGAGCGTTAACACGTCTCTCTACTCAAGCTACGAATGGGGTTTCATTAAACCGTGTAAAGTACGCGTTTCAACAGCGAGAAGGGTTTCTCAGGTCGACTTCTTCTCCTAGATATCGCGGGCAAACATTTGCTTCTCCTAGTATCAATTCGCGCGTTGGTGGAAAGGTCGTTGCGCGCGAACTATCCGCAGGATCGTACCAGGGCGGATCCAGCAGCATAAAGAGGGCATAAAGCAACCCCAGGCTCCATTACTCTGCCTTAGTAAATCGGTACCGACGCTGAAGATCGCGCGCGCGACCCAATTCCGGCCGTTCCTGTTATACCTAATACCGTATTTTATCAAAGATAATGCGCGCCCGTACCGTTGAATAGACACCCGTATTGTCACCGTGGCCGCAAGAAAATGTCCGCTAAAGCACACGAAAGCGGCTTATAAATGTTGTTTTCTGGCTATTACGGCGGATCAGACAAATTTTGAAAAATTCTCGATGAACAAAGACAATTTGTGTCTTCTTAAGCAAAGAAAAAACATGTAATACCTATGCGTTAATAACACCGTCTTATCGGGTTATTGACGGAAATGCATTTTCGCTATAATTTCGTCTTACTTTACGAATAAATAACGTGATTGCAAAATGATAATTATATTTTTTCCTGTTTTTCAGAGTCTTCTTAATTTATCAAGATAAAATAATTATTATTTTAATTTTGTTTTTTTTTTGAATATTTTATGACAATATTTTATGATTTTATGACGTTAATAATTAATTTAATAAAACGCCAAGAAATCATTAAAAATGTGAATAAGAGCAGAAGGTAATTATCACTTTTTTAATGGCAACGTTAATTTAACGAAACCTAAAAAAATAAAAAATATTATAATATTAAAAAAATTGTTCACTGGAACAGTTTTTCTGAAGAAAGGTAACATTGGATAACCAGATAATATATTCAGAGATATATTTATGTCTATTGAAGCCGAGGCAATGGTGGAATCTACGAAAATAGAGTGAATGCTTTTGTTTTTATTTATCGATGTAAATGTTGTTGGAAAATATGAATAAAAAGATTAGAATGTTTCTCCAAGCTGTGCTCCAAGTCAAAGTATTATAGTTACTTCTGTAAAAAAGATATTGTAGCAATTATGAATATATAGAAATGGGAATAAAACAAAATATTTATATCATCTGCAAAAATAAACCTTTTGAAATGTAGTAAAATTTATTCTTTCCTATTTATTGTAATATGTATTGCAAAATTATATTATGTATACGAATTGCAAATTGTTCTATACAAACTATAGCTATGTTATGAATATCTATCATGAGAAAAGACGCTTTGTGTAATAACAGCAAAAGATTATTCATGAGAAACATAGGATACGCTTTTGCTCTTTACAGCCTTATTTCCACTAAAATCATTCAATTTTTTTTTTAATTGACTGTTTCATATACGGCATATTAATATAAAGTGATACAAAAAGTCCCGTATACACGATCGAGTCATGTATCAAATCAATAAAATTCGTTTCGCTCTCAATACTAATTGCGAAAACGCAAAGATTATATGATTCTCATTTCATACGATTAAAGATTCGCGTATGACATGTATGAAAATCACAACCAATTCGGAGACTATACCTACGTAAGATTAATTAATCACTTGATAAAATTTGAATAATCATTTTCAATCAAATCATTCTTTGATTAAATATTAATCGCACCTATTGCCACTGCTCAGGCATGTCAGTAAACGATAATCTGAAAAAAAAAGACTAGGAAAATATCACTCGACTGACATAAATGTGTACAGCTAATTTGAAAACGAAGTGTCACGTCAAACATTAGCGGAGTATTAATAACGAGCGAGTGGGAGAAGTTATAGAGTGGTTGCTTCGATGCTTCTAGGTATGTGGAGGGGTAGTGGGGTAAAGCTTTCGTCAGCAACGAGCGTGATCACGTATACAGTGGTCGAACAAGCAAGCAAGCCAGCCAACCAGCCAGTCAGACAGGTGGGTATCAGCAGCGGCGAAACAAAGTTTATTTTGAATCAGCTACGGCAACCGAGTCGCACTATAGCAGCGAAATAGCACGGCGGAGAGTAACGTTGCACCCACCAGAGTAAAGATTCGCGGTGCTCTCGCTCCGCCATAGTTCGGCTTTCAACATCGGCACAACAGACTGAGGAGACGAAACTCACGCGACCCAAGGGGGCAAATAGAGGAGTGAGATGAAACGAGAGAGAGAGAGAGAGACAGAGAGAGAGAGAGAGAGAGAGAGAGAGAGAGAGAGAGAGAGTGAGAGAGAGACAGAGTACGGCGAGAGACGACGAAGGATAGTCTAGCCGACTAGGTGGTGATTGTTACGGCGACGACGTTTCAGTTAGCTGAAACGTCGTTTCCTTTGTCGCGTCTGTGTGTGAGGAAGGAACTATCTTCGAGATGTATAGACGTGTAACGCGCACCAACATATATACCGCATATACCGCATACCACGTACACTACCTCAAACAAACGTACGCGAGCGTACGTATGTATATACACACACGAGATGCACAAACACCGTAACGGGCTTCCCCGTGCGGTACACGCTATCTTCTTGGCGGTTGGGGATGTACCTGCTTGCCTGCGCGCAGCGTATATTCGTCGTGCAAACTTCGAGCTTGCACGAGCACGGGCGCTCGTGCTCCTTCTAAGACTTCGCCCGGGATCGAGTTGTATAGAAAGGGTGAGAGCGTAGAGATCTCGATTCGGGTTAATTGTGGGTTTCATCTATAGACTCGGTGCTCGGGCAATGAATTTAGAAGTCGTGCGCGCGCGCGCACAGTATCGTCTGCGAGGAGGCAAGAGGTCGGATGGGGCGAGCACCGCCTCAAGCGGATATATTTATGCGCGTTCGTAGAAATTCTTCGATCTGATTGCGGGTGCAATTGTCGGGGAATGAAAATGTCCGCATCAACGAGATACTGTTTTCAACGGGCTGAAAATAATACTGTAGAGATAACTGTTCGTGGGACCATTGTGTATGTCGGCAGAAAAACAGTAGGTTCTACATGCAGTGATTTATTTTATATATATATGATAAAAATAAGTATGTACACATTGTAATTAAAGTATATAATGTCGAAACCATAACGCGACGATTTATAAAAGACTTTAAAAATAAAAAGAGACCTAAATATAGAATTAAAATTCGATTTAACGAAATATTTCTATTTATCATACTTCTAGCTTACGTGTTGCATCAAATTATAATTTTAATTATAATTTTATTTCGAAGAAGGTATTATATCAATAATCAAGGAATAAATAATACAAGTCAATAGAAATAAAATAACGGTAGAAAAATTTATTTTTAGTCAGTGATTTTTATTCTTGTCAATTAATATATCTATTATAGTTTAAAACTGTCGGATAGGTTTCGACATTTACGTGTGTTTGCTCTCAGCCACAAAATGACATATAAAAAAAATTTTTCTAGATAAGCAGACACACGAAAGTGTCGAAATGTGTGTCTCACACAGTTTTAAACTGTAATAAGAATACTAATTGACAAGAATAAGTTACTGATTCAAAAAAATTTTCCAACATTATTTTATCGTTCATATGGACCTATTATTTATTTATTAATTATTTTTTAACATAATGGAGTTTCAAATTACATGAAGTTATTATATATTACATCTTTGGACATATCATAAATTATCAATAAAATAAATCGAGCTCTTTCATTTGATTTAATATTACAAAGCTTTTCACTTTCAGAGCATAAAGATCAACTGTTCACAAAAGAGTTCTGCCTAAGCTACATTTCAGTCAACATTTGTAAATGAAATTTTCATATCAAATTACTTAACAGCGTATTTTACACATACATCCACAAGTGACATTTTTCACTTTGTAAAATTAAAAGCAAACAGGTCGAGTCTAAAAATATAATGTTAACATGATTTTGAAAATGTATGTCACTGTGTTTCTACATATTTTTTAACTTAACAAAATAACGTTTATGAGTATCATTATAAATTATTAATCCTATAACTTTTGAAGAGCGCACTTTGACAATTTTGAAACTCGAAACTCGATCTTCGATTTGAGCGTGATGCGGAATATTAGCACGCCCGACATCGATTCTCTCCGATTTGGCGCGATTTATCAATATCAATCGGAAATCGACGAATCTGCTCTGTGAAAAATAAGCATCGCGTGATGCTTTCTATGCAGTTTCACGCCGATACGCATCATGTCGCGAAGATTTGTAAGCGATCATGCCAAGTACTATCCGTGTGCACGCGAAAAGCAAGAGCAAAAGGAAGAGAAGAAGGACGAGACGCGTTCCGTGAGACGTTCTGAGAGAGAGGGATAAGAGTTAATACAGACACGATTTCTGTGTTCAGCGGCTTATATAGCCGGTTTATAGAGGCGCGGAATCGCTCGTGAGGTTTATCGTCCGTTTAATAAAGAGGAGACAGACGGGGGAAGAATGAAAAACGCAACGTTCGTGCCAGTCTTTCCAGCGCGTTGCTTTCTCCTTTATCTCCTTCGATAAATCGATCTCGGTACCGACCAGTTACTTTCAAATTATACGCCCGACAACGTCGTATATTTGCAAATAGTTTCGAAATACTCAAGAACTTGAAGGCGCAAATGTCGGAGATCGGTATCTGTCTAGTTTAAATGTGACATTTCAAAGTTTATAGAAAAGTAAAGAAAATAGAATGTATGTCTCTTTGTATTGAAAGAAAAAAAAATACAATGAAAAAAAACAGATTCGAAATTAAAATTTGTCTCTTTTGTATAAAAGTTATTAAAGAGCGCCAACCGAACAACAAACTCATTATCTAGAACGAACCGTACGTTTGTTGGAAAATAAACGATCGGCATAAATACATACCTGCTCGTCCACAGTCGCATTCGTTCGCAGCACGTTCAACAGCCACGTTGTTCTTTCATGCAGAAAGTGGAAAAAAAACAACTTAGAAAAAAAAGAGCTGTAATAGTCTATTCCGCGCGCGCGTCCCGGAGAGTCCTCCGCTTCGAAATTCGCGACATTGATCCGACAACGCGAGCGAGCCCGGGAGCGTTTGGACAATGGACAAATGGACTCTCCATCGTATGACGGCCATGTTCGACCTAGGCGAATGTAACGGGGAGATATTCGAATGCGCACATCGAGTGCGTTGTTACAAGGGTATGAGAGAGGTACGATTTCGCAGAACGGCAAATTCCCTCGCTTGGTATGCGAAAACTTTTCGCACCGCTTTATCCGTTCCTCTTCCTTTGTGCGATCTCTCTGGTTCGGGTCTCTCTTGTCAGTGATGTAGCGGAAGAGAATGTCTTTCACTTTCTCTCTCTTTCTCTCTTTCATTCATTCTTTCTCTTTCTCTCTCTCTCTCTCTTTCTCTCTCTTATACACATACACACACTCTTTTTCTCACGGCAAGGATCGCAAATCCTTCAGAGGCGGGCTGTACAAGCACCTATAGACGCGTATACGTGCAACAGACTTCAAAGTCCTATCCTTCCTCTTCTTCCTCGCTGTCGCTCAATCCTTGGACGAATCCCTTTTCATTATTTATCGAATCTTAAATTGAGCGTCCTGGAAGTAACCGAACGCGACTAATTGGCTACGTTTTCTCCGATTTCTTCGATTCACTGTATTGTAAAGCGCGTCGCGGCAAGTCTTTCAGTAGCAGATTTGGATGTGCATTATTTTTGTCCGATTATCTATTTCTCCACCAGTCACAGTCCAATTTAGGATACACGTTAGCCTTTGACTGATAACGCGCGCGCTTTATCGCGTTCTCTTGTATCCCTCCGTGCATCATTGTAAAGACAAACAATTCGTGCACGTACGGGCGCGTTTTACAAAATACATAATGCGTTTTACGCAAAATGCGATTGAAATATATGTAACGGTAACAATCAACGATCTCACGGTCGATAAAGTTTCAAATGTTGAGCGTCACATCTTTTTTGATTACTAATTTCAATTTTCATGGCAGTGTTCAGAGTCGAAAAACGGATCACCAAAAATTATTACCGTAATGCTGTCAAGAATCTTATGAACAAAAACCTAGGGAACATGCAGAATTTACGATTTTAAAACATTTTCTTAAAAAGAAAAAAGAAAAAAAATAAATGAATCAATGCACTAGACGAAAGAAAAAAAAATATTTAAGTAATTATATCAATTTAACAATATTATTGGTTTCTGCGCCATCCATACGCGGTCCTTAAACTTCTTCGTCTCTTCCTCCAGCCCATCCTCTTGCTGACTAGTGTGCTATTTATCATGCGACGCCCGTGAGCTCCCTTCTCGTAGTCTCAGACGTGCCGTGACTATCTCAGAAGCAGATGGAGCATGCCCAGGCAGAGTATTGTCACAAACGTCATCGTGTGTGAGTCGCTTCCGTTTTCTGAGGTTACTGCAACATATGTTAGAAAAAGGTTACTATTTCTCATCACAATTGGATAAGCGTCGTTTTTGGAATATAAACTAATTTTATTAAAGTAATCTCTGACAAGGCTCAAGTAATTTCAAACAAGATTATAAGCGTAATTGAATTATTTTTAGTTATTAAAATACATAATATAAATGCTTTATATATTTCATCAGTTATGAATATAATATACTGATAAATAAATTAAGTGTGCTTTCACAAGTTTTTTTTTATATTGTATTCAATTTTTCAGTGATATTTCAACTTTTTGTGCTTTAATATTACATATCAAAAAAATCGATTTTATTAATATTGTATGTGCTATAAATAAAAAATATGATATAATATTAATTGACTATGTGAGATGCAAATATAAATATTAAAAGAGAAAATCAAATTTCTATAATATTATTATATCATAGTGTATTTTGTTGTGAAAAATATTAATATTTAATAATAATATTATATCATAGAATCTTGTTGTGAAAAAGTAAATAATATCCAATATAA
Source organism: Anoplolepis gracilipes (assembly GCF_047496725.1). Classification (NCBI taxonomy): domain Eukaryota; kingdom Metazoa; phylum Arthropoda; class Insecta; order Hymenoptera; family Formicidae; genus Anoplolepis; species Anoplolepis gracilipes. The sequence continues at coordinate 8,263,205 of NC_132974.1, forward strand.
TCGAGATATTGTTTCTTAATAGTCTCCTTGAAGGACTTTCCTAACAATTTAAAATTAAAATTATGCATTAAAATTGGATTATGGTTTTTATTATTCATCATATCGCAAAAAAAAAGAAAAGAATTCAATAAAAAAGAAAAAGCTTTTCCAAGTTGAACATTTTACCACAAACTCTCTGTACACTGTATTCGAATTTTTAGTATCTTTGCAGAATTTATATGCGGTACATGGTCTCTATTTGCACAGAACGATGGCACGTATCAGCGTATCATCCTCGTTGAAACTTTATTTTTTTTTAGGTTAAATAATTTATATAAAATTTGTACATACAGTTGACACACACATAATGAACAAAAGAAATATGATATAAATTGGATAATGTGATGCCTAGCTGCCTGGCGTCACTGGATATTGATTAGGAAACACATTCTGCGTTACATTTCTGCGTATCATTAAAATATCATCATTATATGGTACACTACGTTCAACATCGACACGCTTATAATCAATAACAGCGGCAATAACGACATACGTCTGTCGAACAGAAATGCGCATGAAATCTAGTGAATAGATATCAAATTCGTCGAGAAATATGTCGTCGATAATCAGTTTGATTTTAGTTCGACTTGTACGCTTTGGCACATTTTCGTCCGTAAATGTAACATATATGAAAACTAACCGCACATAGGTAACAAACATGATTTTAATGTTGATGCGTTGACAGATATGCCATGCGGGAACATTATTGTAATCCAAAGTATAATTATATATACAATATACATACATGACTACATATTCTTCAGTAATTATAAAAATATCTCAATTCATTCACTTGTAAATGATTTAATAAACAATAAACAAATTACTTTTAAAATTCTACATTACAAGTAAACTGTTGAGATATGAATATAAATTAAAACATTATATTGCGAAAAAAGAAATTATTTAATTTTTTGGGAAAAAATTAAGTGCTTTTAATATTATTGAATCTTTTTTTCTCAAAAAGAGAAACTTTTTGTATGTATTTTATAAATAAATTTTATAAAATTAGTTAAAATACCAAATTCTATTTTTGAAATCTTGTTAAATCTAAATAAAATTAAGAGAAAGAATAAAGTAACCAAATAAAAAAAATACGTTTCCCACTCTCCTTCTTGTTTCCTTAAGAAAGTTTGCTCTATATTCAGATGGAAAAAAATTTATATTTAAAATACGATAGATTATTAGGGACGGATTTCGCGGAAAATGACATTTTTCTTCCTGTCCAAGATTAAATCTCGTTGGCAAAGCGAAGCGTGTCAACTGTTGAAATCCCTTTCAGAATGGAAACTCTGGCGCGCAAAGGGAGGGGGAAGCGCCATTAAGTGGAACGTCAGTGGATTTTCCTCCGCGGGGCATTGTTCCTTCTGTCGGGTGGAAAAGTCAATTTCCTAAAAACAATTCTGTCGACCACGGCCCAGGGAGTAATACGTACGAATCAAGCAACCAGCCGCCCGCGGAAAATCGGGTGTGAACGAAATGAAATTACTACAGACGCAAAAGAGAATGAATTTCTGTAACGGCGGTAGCAAGAACGGTAAAGGGACTAAAGTGGAATAAACTCTGACAGATTTGAAAATTGAGGAGGGCCGAAATCTTCTTTGGTCGCTTATCAATCGTCATAGTTTACTATGTACGTTTTCCCCAGTCTGCTCCTATCAAATTTATTCCAAAATGTACGAGAGTTTTGCGAACGGTGGCAAAATCGTAAACATTACAGAAAGCGGCTCACTCGATAGTGATCGTTGATATTACTTTTGGGAATATTCCACTTGCGCATAAAAAATGATGAATATAATCTGCTCATCTAACAATTGATATCGCATGCTGCGCCATGCACAAACTTTTTCATGCATATTTAAATATCCTGCAAAATATTAATATATAAAATATTCATCAAAACTTTTCTTGCAAAACTATGCATAGATTGACTATTCTGAAATTTATTTATTTTTTTTGTACTATCTCAAATTTTCTAAAAAATTTATAAGTGGAATTTTATTAAAAAAAAAAAAGAAAAAATATCTCTTTTCATATAATAGTATCTCTTCTCAGTACCAAGTTCATATGAATATATAACATAATGAATGCCAAGTGAATTTATACAGAATTGCTCAAAGACGCGTATTTATAAAATGTATATACAAAGCAAGTTGCTGAATAGAACTTTTGTATTTTTTATAAAGCTGGAATCAGATTTTTACTTGGCGTGTGTATAAATACAATGAGCAATAAGAACAGCTTATGTGGAGTATCATTTATGGATTTTCGGTAAAAGCCTTTTGAAGGGATTGAAAGCGTCCGCTGGGACCTGAAAAGTGCGTGAGGTTTAGGCCGTAACGAAATCCAGAGAGTTCTTGATGTAAAAACTCTTCAGCCAACTTCGTGAGCCCAGTGTTCATAAGTTTGTGTCACGAGTCCTCGGAAAGTTTTTGAGAAACAATTCACTTAAGTATACACAACTAAAGTGCGTTTCTATTATCGTTTACACGAAAGTCTCTATGCGTAATGCAATGAAAAACTGATCAAAAGTTACTTTTATAAAATATACGCAATCAACTGAGCAATATTTCTATGTCCTTGTTATAATTATTTATATGCAATTGATGCAGTTGTCCAATTATAAAATGTTTTAATAGGCATTATAAAATGTATCATTATAAATTACCTACAATTTATCAAGGCAATTAGTAATATACTTGGTTGAATCAAATCTCAGCATAATTCATTTAATTTTACTAAAGAACAAATAAAATCTAACAATAAGGTTTATATACATATATATTTATAAATTGCGCTATAGATAGTATGTATATAGATTTATATTGAAACAAATGAGAAGAACATAGAGAAATAATAGCAAAGTATAGCAGAATAAAGAAGAATGTGTACAATAATATAATATAAGAATATTGCGTTCAGAATATATTTCAAAAATGTTATTACATGCTTTCGAAAAGTGGAAGCTTAATACTTCGACGGTTACAACGTATATTATATATTATGTATAAAGTTTTGAATGTAAATAAATGCGCGCGATGCTACTTTGATAAGAGTTCTTTTACCTAAAAGATAAGCTTAAATCGAAAAGAGTCCCCATTTTCCACGTCTTGCGGTAATCCATTTATTTTCCTACGCTCGAAACTAATCGGATATTCACGAGTAATCAGAAACTCGGTGAAGTTCGACATAAACCAATAAATTTCAGACACCTGAAAATGAGTTCGTACACAACTTGAGAACAGAATCCCGATTGAACGCAACTCGAAAATTTCCTATAACCACGCTGTTTTAATTTCGGAATTGTATTTAGTCTCTGCTGACTTTGCTTGTGCTGTCGCTCATTAATTAATTTCCAACTCGACTGCTTTGAGCGTAGAATTTTGCAGATCTTTAATGAGATCCAGAGAAATAATTTCTCTATTTTTTTTTTTTTTTTTTTTTTTTTTTTTTAAATCGCGAAAATAGCTTGAAAATTCTTTTAAAATGCCGACGCTTAAAAGGCATATTATTTCGATTGAAATATTGCAGATAGATTGCTCAAGACAAAAAGGTTTTATCTTAATCAGTCTTAAAATGATCACATACATGACACTTCCAATAATGACAGTACTAGGAGTGTCAGTGATCAATCATCCAGGCTTTCGCACATCTGCCGTCTGTAGAACGCGCGTCGGAGCGCAGCGCAAGCCATTTCCCTATCTGGCTGACGGGAGATGGCTATGTCTACTGCGAGCGAAGCCGGGCAACCGATAAGCGTCGCCTTCAGGAGGGTTAAGTCGATCGAAAAGCGTTGCGCATTTTCTACGCCCGGTAGAGTTTACACGGGAACAAGAGCCGCGTATAATCGGGTATGCAAAGCTTTGATAACAACTACTCTTAAAGCGCGTCCAGGATACCTACGCTTCGATCGGGCACGACTACGCGAGCTTTCACACACACGGTGTGAATAGAGAACGTGGATTTGGTCTAGAAGGCAAAATAATAACCAGAATAGTTTTAAAAATATGTCGAGATATGATAAAAACTTAAAAAATTTAGATTTTTAATATATTGTAAATGAAGTTTATTAAAATGCATATGATAAAAAGATTATGTATCAAATAACCGTAATAACGTTATGTGTAAACTATATGAAAGAGAGAATGCACACGGAAAGGTTAAAGGTTCCGTTAATGAGATATGCTAATGAGATTTTAATTATATAGACAAATTAATTAAATGTTTCATAACAAAATTAATTTGTTGCAGTGGAACAAAGTAGAATTATTTCTAACTATGTAGCAGTGTTGTTTCAAATCACTTTATCTATTTTAGCATGTATATTCAAACACAGAGTATGTACACACGGATATATTACAGTGTAACCTTTGACTGCAAACGAGATGGCATCCCTCAGGCCCAAAGATGTTCAAATCTCTTTCTTCTTGCCTTGTTCGTCGTACATGGGAGATTAGCGTCCCGGGATTCAGATAATTCGCGAAGCTAGTGAATAAGGAACAGAAGGGATTTTAGAGGAAAGATATATCAAGGATGAAGGAAGGAGAAGAGGAAACATAACGAGACAGAAAGAGAGAAGAACCAAGTTTCACCGTGAAGACCGCCATCTCGTCTCGGATAAGTTTGCCCAACGAGGCACCGAATCTTTCGTGTCTCGTACCATCGGCGTATGTGAGACGGCGACGTACATCGGAATCTACGAGAACGGCAGTGGCCTGCCGTTTTAAACTTCCGCGTATACGACGCCAGTTTTTCTGCGTAGGAACAAACTCTCCGGAGTAAAGACAATCTCGTGTAACGCGCGCGGAGATGTTATATGATATCATCTCGGAGCGAATGCATTTCTTGACTCAACTGATTATATTCTTGAATAAGTTCTGTAACTCGAACGTAAAATTAAAGTCGACCAATGTTAGTCAAGCAATATACAAACTTGTGTATATATATATATATATATATATATATATATATATATATATATATATATATGCCTGCCATTTGTTACTTTTTGATTTATTCCATTTCTACTTAAGGCGTCTGCAAATGCAACTATAATATACTGCATGTAATATATCTGCATGTCTTAAGTTAAGAAATGAAATCTTAGCAAATATGAAAAACTATCAATTCTGTTATCAATTTGACAATTAAAATTTTTAATGTTGTAATAAAAACTAAAATAAACGTTGTATTAAGTGTTTTAATTTACACGTTTTTTATTTCACGCAGTTATATATGTTTTTTTTTAAATATTATTAATATCACTTTGTGTATGTAAACGTGTATCGCATATATGTATAAGCATAATATTAAATAATTACAATATTGAATAAATACACATACCAGTTACATGCAACATATAATAATTGATATAGACATATTTTTGTTAATAGTTATAAAACATGTATCAAAATATAAATGAGAAATATTTAAAATTGCGTTACTAATAACACTTTTCTGACATTAACTATGTTATAAAATGGCTAAATAAAAAAATGTATTCACTATGTAATATAAAATGACGTTATATCAAATTGGACGAAAGAATATTGCACAAGAATAACGTCCGTTTTACCATATTGTGTTATATCAATGTTATATATAAATCGGACATTTCCATAAAAGACGCGAGTTATTGAGTTGAAAAAACGAGCATAAACGAAAAATGCTATTTTTGTGGTCGCTTTTATTTTCTGTAAATGCCATACAAGTCTTCTATAGAATGCATGCTGCATGCGATCGGCGCTTATTAAATGTTATCGGGCAAACGTCATTGAAAATAAAATGTACGTCTCGCTTTTGTCGGAATATAGATCTCCAGCCTTTTCGAAATAAACAAATATGAGGTGAGCCAAACTCCCCGATAGTTTAACAGTACAGAAGCTCGACAGACACGAATAATGTTTAATAAAAAATGTCGAGAAATTAATACACGACCCAGCGGAAAAGTGATTATGGTACAGTCAGACGTGAACCAACTTTTGATAAATGCCACTATGCGCTAAAATCGAAATTTTTATATGTTTCGTAATCCACGTTCCGCTGCGATTTATTCAATTTACGCCGCTGGCAACTGGTCAACTTGTGTACAGGATTGAATGCACGCGCGTTAATTTCGTTTCGGGTACAAATGGTTTTCCTTTATTTTCGCAAAATGTATGCATGTGCGCATTTTGGGAAAGGGATTACCCGGCAGATTGTATTTCAAAATGTTTTATTGATATCGCCGATAGAATTCATCAGCCTAATGGGTCCCCGCCTCTCGTCTAGAATTGGACGTGCGAGAATCACGAAAGAATAGAGAATATTATAACTTACAGGACAACATAATACGCATTACAATGTTAACACAATGGATAATGTAATATCGCTGTACTTCAGCTTCATATTACGTGTGATATTTCGGTTTACCGCAGCATAGTTGATTACCTACCTCGGAATAACTCTGGTTTACCACTGCATAGTTGATTGGCTATATCGAAATAACGCGAGTTTATCAGCTTGACGCATTAAAGCGGCACACGCGCTGCATATCATACGCTCGCCAGCATCATCCTCAATGTCGTGATAAGAAGTTTTCCAAAGCGCCAACTACGTTGGCGAATTCATGAACATTCTTCGCGATGGTCTTCGCGACAACACCTGCCAACTATCTCTTCAAGTCATCCATCTACTTTTCACATATTAAACTTCAGTTTACGTCGACGGAAGAAAACCACTAAAAAATGTATGGCAACATCCGCTATATTATACTAAGTGCAAATATATTCTATATCTTCTCGCGTATGAAAACTTACATCCGTAATGTAGAGATAAGATTTTTAAAATTTCTATGTAGTGTTTTACTTTCTCATATTTTTCATCCATTTCTTTGATATTGAATTCTTTTTACTATTTTTAATGTTAACTGCGTTCTTTTATTAATAGTTTCTCTGAAATTGACTATTTGAAAAATGTTTTCGAATGTTAAACTCATATAGTTTTTAGTCCCGCTGTGTAAAATATAAAAATGCAGAAAAATTGTCTTCTTTTCTTGTTCCTTTTTTGGAATAAAATTTTAACAAGACGCTCTCTTAAAAGAAATTATTTTGGTTAAAACAATGAAAAGAAGAGAAACAATATAAAATGAAAGCTTGAATATTGTACCAGATTGTAGTGACAACAATTAAGTACCGTTCGATTGTGCAATGTGGAAAAATGGAATGGTATTTATATTAGCCAGAAAACCGCGCGCAATATAATACATAATAGCAAACAATAAACCTCATGTACATGTGGCTTTTCTGAAAACAGAGGATATCGTATCATAGCAAGATATAAAAGAGACAAAAAAGTGTATAACAGCGCTTATACGTTCATCGTATTTTCCCAGGACGAATTGCACAATACGCAAAAACCCACTGGATATTTTCCCGACTGTCGAACGAGCGGAAGTATCCAATCACCCGTATTTTGAACAGAGTCCATGGAGAGCCAGATTCAAAACACCAGGATATAGATTATCGGCAGACGATACTTTTCGATTCCGCAGGGTACGAATGCGATCATAAAATTGGGATTGCCAACGGGAACACTGTTAGTGAGAGTTACATCAGTGTAATCTATTGACACATACTGTTACAACTTCAAAGCTACGTTTTAAACTAGCTTCCGATTTCTGGCACAGGATTAATAGTGCAGCATTGTAACAAAATTGGACTTGTCCAAATGACATGACATTACAACAAGATTGAATAGATTTAAGAGTAGCAACTGCGCGTAGGCAGATTTTATAATAAAAGACGATGACTATTTTCTAAGCGCCATGTCTAGTACAATAAAGATTTTTAATCAAATTATTAAGACATAACTCTTATCTATTTTTTCTTGTAAAAAAAATTGAGCAACTACAAAAAATATTATAGAACATATGAATAATGTACTAAACTATATTGACATATTGATATATTAATTTTTTCAAAAAGTACAAATACAAAATATATATTTCTGTAAAACAGAGAGTAATTTTCATAAAAAATTAAAATACTTGAGAGCTATACACTAAGAATTGTTCATTATTTTGTATTGTAAGAACAACTTGCTTTTAGAGAATTTTCAAGTAGATTCGTAACTTTATAAATCTGTATTTCCGAGCAAAACTCTCGTGAATTATTTCACATCTATGCAACATCCACGAGAGAAACGGGAGCAGACATCATCGGTGCACCAGTGACTGCGCACGTACACGCGACGACGAAAGTTGGAACGTTGGCGAATGCGGCGGGCAAAGGGCGAAAGGACAGGTCGGTCGAGCGGAAGGGTAATGGAAGCGTCGGTTATATCCGTGGCCGCTCAATTAAATCTCGTCGACGTCGCGTGCAGGAAGCGAGCGCAGCATGCACCGGAGGCTTCCTTACCGATTTCAAGTGGGTGGACCCCGCTCTCGAAATTTATTAGTCCGTGCGACCGACCGACTAATCCTGGCTTGGATAGCCGGATAGAGCGTGCGCGACTATTACTCGCAGAGCGCGTGTTAATGTTGGTCGCAAAGTCATCAAAAAAAAAAAAAAAACGAACAGATGAACGTTCGGTCCAAGTAATCTCATGATATATAAAAAAACATTTTACTGTGTGTGTTTGTCATTCTTCCTTTTTCTCCTAAAGATTTTTTTCCTTGAATATTATTATTAAATTTGCCATAATTATATGTCATGAGAAGGATACCACACTAATCAGTTGGTAAGATTGCGTGATATAGCGATATCGGATATCGAAACCTAATCTGATTCTAATTTAATTTGAACTTAATCAGACTTGATTTAATTTACATTGACCTTGAGTGTTCTCTCAAATATACTCACGTTAGAAACTAAACTTAATTATCATTCAAATAGTTGATTCGAATTAGATAAAGTAAGGGAATGTAACGTGTAAATATAAAACTATTAATTACGTTATTACGTATATAGTTTAAAGAAATGTTAAATCATAAACTGAGTGCAGAATATTCTCGACTTTTCTCTATTTCAAGATAATGATCTCTAAAAACCGCCATTCGAGTCAGATGATCGAATCGAGCATAATAGTATACGTTACATCGCGAAAGTTCGCGAAAACGGCCAACAAGTTGCAAAATCTGAAGAAGGGATTTATGAGGCACAGAAATTCGTGACCGGCAGTTTATAGGATACTAGACAGAGCATGGAAATAAAATTTTTATAGTCACCTCTTTCGGGCACGGGCTCGCGCAGACCCGCGCCGAGTTGCAGTTCGCTCATCGCCGAATAAATGCCTGGTATCTGCGCGGTGCAACGTAGATTCAACTGGCCGTTCGTGTAATGGAATGGCTGAAGGATGAGATTGATCTCGCTCCATTGCGCCCCGTCCTCCTCTTTCGTCCGCTGTTCCCTCGTGGTCGCCTCTAACTGCAACAAATCAAGCGCGAACCCTGTACATGAAGAAAATATCGTGGGGAGAAAAGCGAATTTACGAACAGAGCGAAGGGGATGGAGATAGGGCGAGCGAAGGTGAGGAAGCCGTAGAGAGAAAGAGCCGAAGAAATGTAAATCTGCTTTCAACGAAATTCGTTCATCCGGAATCGGAAGGCGAACACTCGTCCTATATATATCCGACACCCCGCTCTTTCGTCATTCTGCGCACTCTACGACGTCCCGCGCCAAGTACAAAGACGAGGGTTTTTCCAGTTCGGTGGAAAGTTAGAGGACTCGGCTCGCATCCCTGGCGCCGTATTCTTCCGATTAATGTCTCTCCTTCTTTTTTTCCTCTTTCCCTTTCTCTCTTTTTGCGCGAGACCGGGTCTCCCTCGAGCCGCGGCGTGGCAGCAACGAGCGAACCAAAAGTATTGGCCGGAATGACAGAGTTCCGGCTTTCTTAATGGATCATTATCGTTCCTGGAGTCATGATGGCGTCGAAAGTGAGTTATTCGGGTGAATTGTACGGTAGAGTGATTTGTAAGTGAATCGTAAAAAGTTTATCGAAATTTTTGTCAATGTAGACGATAGATCGATAGAGTTTCTACTCATCGTATCGTCTGTGATATCCCCAGAATTTTGCGGAACGTAATTTCTCTCTCTCTTTCTCTTCTTGGGTATTTTATATTAATCACAAATTTGTCAATCAATCTAAAAAGCAAATATTTATCCAAGACATGTGTTATTTAATATTTTCAATTTTGAGATGCATATATTAATTTTTAATTTTTAAATAGTATTTAAAGTTATAATCGTTAAAAAAGAAAATAAAATAGCTGATGTTTACATGAAAGCTTATTATTAGTACCTATAAAAAATTGTAAGAATACTTACAAAAGTTCAAAAACATCTGAAATGATTATGAGAGAAACACAACATAATCTTCTCAAGTAACAATCAGCATTGCGGTGAAATGGAATCTTAGAGGGTGACTTCTGATTGCAGCCAATCAAATGAAGCCAGATAGAAAGGAACAATAATGAAAGAACTTCATAGTGAGAAGCCACTACAGTGTTACACAAGATATTACAACTATTCAATAATCTATAAACACTCTTTGTGTTTCGAATTACTTCTAAGGCAGATGATCGTAAGTAAAAAAAAATAAACCTTCCACTTGTACTGTTATTAGATCATAAAATATTTGCTTTTTTTGTCAAATATATATATACATACATATCGAGGGTTTCATATAAGAGCGTACCGTTAATTGAAAAAAAAGAAATACAGAAATATTTATACGTATTCTTAGGTATCAAATATAAATTTTAAATTCGTTTTTTTCATTCTTGTAAAGTTAATTTCAGACTTACCTTATTTTAAAAAAACCCTCAATATATGTATATACATATAAGGATTATACTTTTTATATTCTCATTAAATAATTTGCACATATCGGAATAATAATGCAATTAATTAATTAATAATAAAACTTAATGAGAAATATTTTTGAATAAAGATCTCGACATGAATACTTATATATATATATATATATATATATATATATATATATATATATATATAAGTATATTGCAATGTATAATATTAGAATTTATACGTTAAAAACTCAATACTAACTTTAACAAATAATATCGGCAGAAACATATGAGTGTCACACACAAGAGTACTTGCTGACTTTACAATTTTTCTCGATTGAAGATTTATACAATTCGCAAGATCTAATGTGATATACGGCGAGACGAGCAAAAAATAATCTCGATCAATGATTAATGACCCAATAGCATTAATGCTTATCCCCTGACGTAGGAAATATGCCCAGCCGAATATAAATTCCGTTTTTTAAACAGCTATCCGTGAAATTCAATCTCGGAAAGAAATGAGCGAAAGTGATTACAGCGGTTGAATACAGATTATGAGAAGGCGGTCGCTACGTCATATTTAAGCGCTCGGGATTTTCTTTGTAAGCGTCCAAAGGAAGGCTATATTTCTCTTCCCACGGGCACACTTTCGTATCCTGTGCAATGGAAAATTAAAAAAATCGCTTGAGTTTACCTAACGGATCGTGAAATTTTCTATTATGAGATTAAATGTTGCTAGTCTTATCAAAGAAAAAATCCATTTCAATATTACATTGCAGAAAGAGTAGACGTATATACATATAATGATGTATATTCAATGTAATATCTATTAAGTTTTCACAACATTGGATTTTGAAAAAAAAAAAGTTTGATTTTTCAAGTAGAAAGAGATGCAAAACTGCAAAGATGTAATGTGAATACTTTTGCAATTTGTTCCTCAATCAAAGTACATGATTCGACAAACGAAAGCTTTCTAAGTTTGTAAGATCTTGCGAAACTTTCTTTTCGATCTTTTAATTGCCTACTTTTGTTAAAAGTTTTACGAATGCTTTTAAGCCACATACCTTGTTTCAACATTCTTTAGGAAACTCGAAGTTGATTTTTCTTCAATCAAGATATTTTATTTTGCTACCATTTTAAAACTAGAAAAAAAACTTCTAATTTTTACTACTAAATATTTTAGTAGTTAAATTAAAAATGCATTAAAGTAGCTCATTTGTTAAATAGATAATAAAATTTTTAATTTCATTCTAAAATTTAATTATCTAGATTTTTTCCATTTTATTTGTAATATCATATTTCGTATCATTTTTATAAAATTGGTAACAAATTTATTACTTAATAGAAATTTATTGCAATTATAATAATTGTCGAAAATATTTTATAGCAACAATTTTACAAGAAACTTGTTTTTTCATAAGTACATTATACAAAAAATACCTAAAATAAGTAAATACTGCAAAATACTTGTAAGCGCGTTTAGAAAATATGGAAGTTATTTCACACACATAAAGGAAGATAGAAACGCTAACGATGTTTGCTTCGCATGTTCAACCGCATTCTCTAGAATTCCCGCATTCCCACAAAGCATACATAGCTTAAGATAGATGTAACGCCATGTATTATCTAAGTTAAGTAATCAAGCGAGAAATTCGAGACCGAATTAAAGCAGATATATTAGAATTATTTCTGATAAGAGATTAGAGAAAATTTATACTATTATACTATAAGTTTTCGAAGCATACTTTCTCTGTTTGAATAAAATTTATTTCAAATTGGAATTCTTTCTTATTTATTTATTCTTATTTACAATCTTGAAATGTAGTCTCACGGTTAAAATCTCTTTTAATTTTAATATCATAGGTGGTATAAATCACACATCTTTTTTGTTCTAAAAAAGCTTTTAAAACATTTTTTTAAAGATTAATTTAAATTTCAGTTAATTTGTAGTAACGCTTTTTTTAAATGCTACAAAAAACGTTTTACATTTTTCTATCTTTTTCGTAGATTATAAGCAAAAGTTGACACATGAGAAAATTCTGAAAGATTGATTATACTTTCTCTGTTTGAATAAAATTTATTTCAAATTGGAATTCTTTCTTATTTATTTATTCTTATTTACAATCTTGAAATGTAGTCTCACGGTTAAAATCTCTTTTAATTTTAATATCATTTTTTAAATTAGATCACGCTTTTTAATTTCCAGGCAAAGAAAAAGTTATTTCCACATTTGTCAAAATGAGAGAGAAAGAGAAACAAAATAAAGAAAGAGAAAGAGAAAATACTATTATACCGTTGATTTATGCTTTTTGCGGAACAATCTCTATTTTCTAATTTCATTATTCGTCATCTGAAAATGGAATTCTTTCTTTCTTTGCTATTCAAGACGCAGATTGCTAAAAATGTTGCACAGCAAGCAATTACAGAACTGTGTACAGTACCAACGCGAACGAGATATGAAATCTCACAGTAATGCACATTTAATTACACGTACAGTACTTGTTGAATCGATGCGCGCATATATCTGAAAACCAATATATTCGATTGATATCGCGAACGTGGAATCCGATTGGTATCGAGAAAAAATACGACCATCTCCATGGGGACTGAAGCAACGCGAAAATAGATAAAAAAACGTCCTCCGTGTATAAGATAAATGAGATTTTTATAAAAAATTACTTCAAAGAGAACTATTTGATCTGTTACATAACAGCCTGCTGTTCTTATACTTTTCTTTAGATTTCAATCACGAATTAATTGTAAAATATTTCGTGTAAATCGTGAAAAATATCTACAAATAACTTTTATCGGATGAATGAGAAAAAGAGAGAAAAATCAAATCTTTCGCATAACTTAATTGGAGAAAATTGTAAAAAAATTTCGATATTAAAAAAATTACGCTCTAAAAATATTCGATAGATGTTGGAGAGAAATTTGGAAAATCATCCGGAATACGCTTGAAACGATGACTCAGTCGTGTCATCGTGGAAAAACATTTGTTTGCGGACGACGCGGTTTATGAAGCTTCATAACGATAAAACGCAAGACTATATATGTATATCGGAAATGTATTTATCGGTGAAACTACCGCCGTAGCTACGTGGGTTGCATCACCGCTACAATGCAACGCGCGCTGGCACGTGTGTTTACGCACTAACCCCATGATGGACAGTTCACCATGAGTGAGCACAATAACAAACCGGTACATATACGATACATAGAGATCTCGTGCCGCGGGCTTACGCTTCGAAATACCATTGTCTGCAGTTCAGAATGTGCATTGCACCTAAGGGCGTAGCCCTTGCAAAACTTCTGCAACGACAGTTTAGTCCTTGAATTTATGCGGACGGGCGTGCCCATCGTGTAACATGAGAACGAGATATACTTTTGACCTCGGTTATTTTATGCAGACCTCAAGTCTCTTCCGCGGCATCTTTGAAGTGTCGCGCGGTTTTCGGTCTAACCGCTCACTTATGAAATATAACCCTCGACCGGGCTCGCTTTCGTAGGTAGTAAGTTGACTCATTTACGTCGTGGCATTAACATCGTCTCGAAATGGGATATTACGGGAGTCTCTTGTGTCCGCTCTGCACCAGTTGTACCAGTGTTATTTCCTTTTTCTTTTCCGGAACAATAGTCCGCGATTTTTTGTATCTCCTATTCGTTCTAATTAGCGGCATTCTTTGAATGGCATACCTTGAACCAATTATATGTTGTACCTCAAGATATTAACTCGTGCTTTTTATCGATTCTGAATTTCGAATATAAAACCATGTTTTGTATGCGCGAATCAAAATACGGTATTAATAGTATTGTTTTAATTTTTCATAAATAAATTTAAAAATGAATATAAATATAAAATAAATGTAAAAGTGCAGATTCTATATAATAAACAGATTTTAAAAAAAGGATATTAATATCAAAGATATTAATATAGTCTTTGCTTTTACATGTATATTTATGTGGTAAAAAAATAGCTTGTAGCATTTTATTCGAGGATATTTCAATATTTATTATTTTAATCGTATAATGTAATTTATTCGTTATAATAATCATTTTAAATTACAATTACAAAAAAAAAAAAAAAAAGAAAACATGAAAGGAATACTCTTATTGAAAGATTTCTATATGAAAAAGTAAGTGACGAGCATCTGTCCATCTTTATGACTATACCATCTTACAACTAGCCAAAGTGCTGCAATGCGTTTCTGCGAAAATTTCAAAGTGATCTTCAAGCTTGCTGCTATCTAGCAAATTTTCGCGCACCAGCGCAGCTATCTCTTTCTTTCCGTGAAAAAGGCGATAGATATCCGATAAGTCGAGTTCCTTGGAAAAATCTTGGCCCAGCATGCATGCAAATTTTGACCGCGATGGTAGCGCAGATAGCACGTATCTAAAGACGTGTAGCTGTATGTGTAATGTGTATATGCATCCGTGCACGTGTAAGGTAGTCATGGATACCGCGAGCAGTCCAATTTCTCTCTACTTGCCCCCTCCCCCTCCTACCCTCTCGCCTTCTTTAGCGACCTTAGCTTTCCTCAAGCGAAATTCTATATCGCGTCGAGATTCGACCGGTATTTAAGCGTCGTTTATCGCTGGCATAAGTGCTCGTGCTGCAGGTGATATCGAATTAACCAAACGGGAGAGACAGAAAGGAGAAAGGATCATTCGAGGTGGCTCGAATGAAACGACGCTCGTGGTGAAACGTGCGGCGGGAGAGGGCAGCCAAAAGCCAATGCTCGAAAGCCGAATCGATCTTATAAAGGATTCTTCAGGTATCCTTTTACAAGCTTGCTTGTCTACGGCAGAGGATATAGGCGGACGTGTCTGGACTGTAACCCGTTCGTAACGAACGAGTTGCGCAAATCCAGCCTTCGCGCCACGGAATCTCCTTCCTTTCTTCGTTCAGATACGGGATTGAATTAGATGTAGAATATCGTGGGAACATTGCATGCGATATGATAGAACAAGAACAGTTTGAGGATGTAGAAGAAACCGGGAAAGAGATATTACTATCGCATGGCTTGTCCGCGCTCGTTATTCCTGTCGAATGCGATGCTCAAGGAGAATGTTGGCGATATATAGAGAGAAAAGAAGGAACCATCTCCACAGGAAATAAAAAAAAAAAAAAAAAAAAAAAAAAAGATCGTGCTTTTCCGGCAGAGAAGAGAAATCAAAAGGCACAACTCGAACGTCGGCGATCGGCTCGAGAGAAATCTTCTTCCTCCCTTGCTAGAGTTTACTCGAGCATACTTTGCGAATCAATCGACTGTCTACGAAGGCTGCGACATTAGTTTTCTTCCAATGTACGTTTTCGCCAATGTATCTGCTTTTCTACTTTATATTGCTTTTCTGTGTTGTCTAATGCACAAATTTTTAATCTTTAAAATGTGAAAAATAAAATTCACGTTACGTTTACATTATAAAATGTGTTTATTTTGTATTAATGTAACAGCTGCAATGGCTGGTAAGTTGATGCATAATTTGATTGACACAATGATATGGCTGAAATAACACCCAATACGCGGATATGTAATAATTATTGATAATAGAGCGCAGAATTAATGCCATTCACATATATCTTATGACAATTTGTATGTTTATATGAAATATATGTTTGTGGTTATATATACATATATTTTAGTTGCACACATTTTTACATTTCATGTTTGCACTTTGACAGTTCAATTTTCTAAGTTTTAGATCTTGCAAACGTTGCGCTTTTCATCCAATTTTAAAGTTTATGTAACATTTTTGCACTTTACAGAGTTCGTTTCATGCTGCGCACAGATATGTATATCGAGTGTCCTCGAAGAGGCACACATCCTCTCAACTGCAATTCCTTTTGAAAGTATAAAAAATTTAATTAAACTTCGTCGTAAAATATTTCTTAATTTTAATATAAGATATTTTAACTAAAAGTTTTAGTTAAAATTTTGTTGAAATAAAATTTATTCGAGAGAGAGAGAGAGAGAGAGAGAGAGAGAGAGAGAGAGAGAGAGAAATTAAATAGACAATTATGTTGCATCATTGAATTCGTTATTCATTATTGTAACAATTATTCATTATTTGCAAGATTTAATTTGATAGTTATTATTTCATATAACATTATTTTATTAATTTTCTTTCATTCCTTTTTATAACGTTATTGCTTCAACACTGAAAAGTTATTATTCTTCTTTAGTTGTATCAGTGTAATTCAGGAAAAGTTTGCTCTTTTATTTTCGTAAAACTTTGTACTAACTTTCGCAAATGTATTCTTTGTTAGGCTTAGTGTTATAAAACTTTGTCCGGTCTTGCTGTGTCCAATCGAGAGAAATGACCTATTAGAATTGAGAGGAAAAAAAAAAAAAAAAAAAAAAAAAAAACACGCGTCAGAAAAAATAGAGAGAAAGAGAGGGAGAGGGAGAGAGAGAGAGAGAGAGAGAGAGAGAGAATCGAAATATCATCCAAACTGGTGCATTAACTTCGACAACGCGTTACGGTTCGTTTTTAGCTATGCGTCAACTGACGAGAATGAATCTTCGTTTTTCTCCATTTCGATGGCTCTTTTTTTTAGTCATTCAGGGAGAGCTAGTGAGCCTTTCTGTTTTATTTCACTTCCGTGTTATTCGTTGCACGCATACGTTCGGCCTCCATGATCTATGGGACAGATCTGATCCACCGACCACGCGGAGTGACGCGCCTACATGCGGTTGCACACGCGAATACTATAAATCACGGCGAATATGAGCTCGGAACGCGCATTGCCACACGGGGTGCCATTCGAAACAGGCCGAACGTCCAGGGCAAACGTTTGCAGTTTCTCTCCGATGTCGCGTCCCTCTTGTATACTCTGATCGATGATTCTACAATGACAGTTGCTGCTTTCTGTTAACAGATGCGTCGTTGTGCTTCAATTGCGGAGATGAAGAGTCGTGCGCGATGACATCAGTTTCTTATCTCATTAAAGTTTCATCATCGGAAGTACGACTTTAGTCTAATACAATTATGCTTTGTTTGATAAATGCACGAATAATATGAAGATATAAATGTATACAATAATGCGCGCGCAAGAACAAGTGTGGATTACATTACAGAATAAATTAGATCTTAATTACAAAATTCTCTTACTTTCGCATGTCTAAACTTACTTTACTTAACTCCAATTAACAGAATTTCCCAGGAAACACTTACTCTTATGACCAAGCATTGTACTGTCTCTGGATCATGAGTTTTTAACTTTAATCCGGATTATCTTCTAGAAGGAGAATAAGCAGTAATGATAATAGAATATAATGCGATTTCACTTGACATTTCTTAATACTATGGAAAATGTATAAAACAAAATTCGAAAGACAAAAATAGAAACCGTGACAAGCCTCTGAGATACTATGAGCGTAATATCATGGTATTGTGGTAATATTCGCCCTTCGGACTCTGATCGTTCATGCAATTTAGTAGAGTATACAGAGTGCTCGAGACCCGCCGAATGTGTCCTTTCAACAACAGATACCACAGATCAAACAAGAAAACGATGATTGCTACAATTTCAAGAAATTAATAGTGATAAAAATAATTTTAATATAAATAAATTTAAAAAATAAAGACGTTCGAAGAATTAAATTCAAGGAATAAAAATAGTTAATTTAAAATTAAATTCTTTTCCTCACTATTTAATTTATTTATATATTTATTAATACATATATGAGAAGATAATTATTGTCAAAATATATTTCATAATAAAAATAAAAATTCAAACAAACGGTTAACGATATAATTTTTTATTTCCAATATAATTTTTCTACAAAATTAAAATATAGAGTATCTCATGCAAATTTTAAGTTCGTTTTTTCTTTAAGTTTTAATGAGATGTCTTTAAATATCGGAACATACGTATGATGCTTGGGATATCTCTAGCATGTTATGGTCTCTAAAACATCTCTAAACATATACTGTGAAGCAATACGCACAAACCACCAAAGTGTAGAATATGCGAGAGAACGACGTGTTACACCGCCGAATCATGAGGGGCTTGATCTTGTATGAGGTGAGAATACTAACAGCGGTTGTGTAACGAAAACTGCAGGAATTATATATGCGAGTGTACAGGAAGCAACTGTAAAGAGCCGGGTGTATAGCAAGCAAAAGGATAGAAGAAGGAAGGGAAGTATGTGCTTTCGGGTCGGCCAGAGTGCCGGCACTCCTCGTTTCCGAGTTGCGAGCCACTCGAGAGCTCTCTTCTCTGGCTCCTTTTCGCGAAAATTGCGCTACGTAAGAGTGCCATACGAGTACGGAAGACTAACGGATTTGAGCAGGAATCCATAGCCCGTATCCCCCTCGTTCGGGCGAATATACATCTTGCAAAGAGTGATTTATAACGCCTCGTAATCTTCCTTTTTTCGGTCGCCTGTCATTTACACCGAAAATTTAATGAAATCTCAGAGTCTAACAAAATTATAAAATCATAACTCTTTTACTTTTTTGTTTACTAATATGTTTTCCCTTGATCTATTTGTAAGACATTCTATTAAATGATCATCAAATGATTATTCAAATGATAATATCATGCAAGTTTTATGAATTTTATTGTAAAACTTTTCCGAATGCTATTCCGTTTTTACAGATAGCAAGATGCTAAATGTTTAATTAATCTCATCAATATGTACGTTAATTCAAGTTGTCAAATTCTCATAAAGAATTAATATCCATAAAAATAAAAAGGAGTTTTCCTTTCTTTTTCTTGTTATTTAATCATGACACTGTATTTACCATACAATGAACAAGTATAATTTACCCTATGTATATATTCTGTTTACTAAAGCGAATGCTGCATCAGAACGGACAGTGGCATTCAAGACAGTTATATACGCAGTGCTATCGGGCGTACTAATCCGTAACAAGGGGCATTATGCGCGTCGCTGTTGATTACTTACGCGACGCCGAAGTTACTGACACCGTATCCAATAGCAGGAGCATATCGTGTCACAAAGGTCAACAACTCGAAGGATAAGATCCTTTTGATCCCTCAAAGGATTTGGTTTGCGGTTAGCGGTGATCCCGGTATACGATTTCGGGACTTAGTAACAGCTGCTTCTGTACCAATATAACCAACTACAGTTCGCACTAGTAGATTTCGATTAAGATGAAACATTCATCCTTCTCATGATTTTTTAATTTTCGTTTATTACAGATGGTCATAAAGGTAATCTTGTGTAATTCAAAAGAACTAGAAATTTGGTATGACGCTTTTTGTGTCATTTCAAATAGTTTAAAATAGTTTGACAGATATGAATAATTTACAATCATGATTTTTCGTATATATTCTAGATTTCTCTTCTTTTTAAAATATTTTATTTAATAATTTGTTTATAGTTGTTTCATTATACATATGTTTTGTAAATCCTCGCATGTATTATAAAAATGTGAAAGAAAATTTCGTAATGTCTCAAATTCTTTTAGAGATATTCGGACATATTTACGTATCAGTCAGTCTTGTCGAGTGTACCTAAAAATTTTATCATTCAATCCATTTGCTTTTGGATTCCGAAATGATCATCAAAGAGAAACCTTTGTAAATTCCTCGGTTGTAACTTCCGAACGATCTCGCCTGTCGCATGCGCCCGGCGCGTATGTCGCAAAATTTGTGTTTCAATATTAAAACGGCATCCGTTACGAATAGTCAGTTTTCTTTTTTACAGCCCCAGGACCATGGTACGTTTGTACCTTATGGTCGGCTAATAAAACATAATTTTCGACAGACGTGAGGTATAATCGGTCCGCATCGCGTTACGCAGCGCGTTGCGCAGTAATAAAGAGAATACGCAAACGTCAGCGCGCATAATTGCGTTAGCCGCGGCGGTGGAAACTCAGGATATTCCAACCTGTTTTGAATTCATGGGCGGTGTTCAGTCGTACCCCACAGCCGCTTGAATCCAGAGCTGCCCATAAAGCTTTCTCCTATTAAACGTGTACTTGTCACGAGGGAAGAGCCTCTCTTTTCCTCTCCCTTTCTCTCCTTCTCTCTCCCCTTCTTTCGTATCTGGTCCAAGTTACGAGAGATTTATGCGAATCAAGATACTCCAGCGTGATTGCGCGAGTCCCGAATCTGGGAAGATATATCTCAGGTGCGAAGAAGAAGTACGTTAGAATTCGTAAGAAGGGAACCATGGGGAGGAAAAATCCTTTCTCGCGGCGGAGGTCGAGAACGAACTCTCCTCGCCTTGATCCTCTGTCAGGTTACGCTTCACCGTGCGATCCGTAAGGCTCGTAATTCGCATTTTCTGACGGGAATTCGGGGGCAGATGGGCACATAAAAACCCTTAAGTGCACAATCCGACAAATGGCCGCTTGATATGCACGAGCATTCGAAAATGTACGTGTATGGATCGAAAATTGTAGTTTGAAATCAGTTTCTCAACATAGAGATTACAGCGGTATGCGAGGTGTGTACGATATACTAATTTACGGTCGCGTTAATACTTAACGAAGTATGTAGTTTCAAACTGGAGTTTGCGTCGTAACATCTTCGGTATACTTTGATCAACCAGCTGCTTACTCGCATTACAGTATTGTACGTGCGAAGCTAAAAGATGTTTTGATATCGCTTTATGCTCCTCATATGAGAAAATACATGAAAACATGATAGACCAAAAGGAAGATTAAAAGGAACATAAAAGACTAACTATAATCAAAACAAAACAATTTAGTAAAGAAATTCATATTTTTTGAGCTGTCATATTAAATTTTATATTATACTATTATGAAGAATTTCTCGTAAAACATCAAGAATAAAGTCTGACGAAAATTTACTTTCACAGATATTGACTTTTTTTTAAAGAAAAAAAATACAAAAAAGCATTTTTACATTCGTTTTAATCGATAAATATAATAATGATATTCTCGAGAATATTATCTACAATCAGTTACGGTGCCATTAGTATATAGAATTTTTTATCAAGTTTTCAATTAATCGAATAAATTATTACAAGCGAAGAGTATCCGAGAATAGTAGCGTTGCATTTCACACGCATAAATGTCAGAAAACATGTTCGATAAAAATACGTAGATTTAATAATAGCGAGAAATCAATATTACGATATATAAGCGACTGAGAATTAGAGTTTACACAATCATATTTTACGAACATTAAAAAATGTTTTATTCTTCAATCATTTTCAAGCAAACTTTACTTTGTATTTAAATAGAAATTTAATTCAAAGATTAATTGCTGAGATGATTAATGTTGAAATTCGACAAATTGCGTCATCAGCCATCCTTTAAATTTTCTTAAAGAGTAGATTGATTCGAAACCTATTAAAGGACTTTACATTGAAAAGGCTAACGAATGAAACAGTCTAAATACATATTTTAACGACAGACTTTAGATCTTTCAAAGTCGAATCTTCCTCAACGAAAATGTAATGAGAAACCTTTGAAGAATTATCCTATGCTTTTTACAGTTATAAATTTTTAAACTTACAAATATTTTAGCGATTAAACTTTGAATTCAAATTTTATTAAATATAACTTAATAAAAAGATGTATATATAATACACAATCAATATTAAATAATACACACATAAAATAGATTTATAGCTAACATTAATAATTGATTATCAATTTGCATATTTTTTTATTGCATGACATTAAAATCTATATATAAAGTTTATATCTAAAATTGCATCAAATTTCTTTAAATTGATATATCATAGAAGTTAGATTTAAGTGATATAAATTGCATCTAAGAAGAGCAGTGCATGTTGCACGCGATTTGTCTCTTTGTACGAATCGCATTCGTAACATTTGTAAGAACAACCTTAGTCCTCGTAGTTTCTGTCAAGAGTCGTCGAGTAAATAGCCCGAATGGGATTCGTCTCAGTAAATATGTCTCCCGATACGTCACAGAGCTTTCGTGTTATACGACAGCATTTATAAAACGAAGACGACTGTTATACACCGCCAGGAGTATGTAGTGATAAATAACATGTAATCTGAGGCGGTGTCTAGCTGAATGAAATTTCAGCTCGGAAAATAAAATTAGACCAATGTACATAATGAACATTTCTGCATTCGTAGGGCATTTATGTTATTTGTAAATGATTGAGATAGTCTATAAATATCGAATTAAAAGAAAACTGTTTCGCGATGTAGTAATAAACACACCGAAATAAACATACTCTTTTTCTTCTTTGAGCGTCAATAAATCATTCGCTACGAGACAACATCCAATAGTCTGATTTCTTTTTCCTCGCTGCGGGATACGAAGAAATCTTGCGAACTATAATACGGCGGGGATATAAAGCGGCAATAAAAACGGAGACGTCACTCCAATGGATAAACGATCATCGCCATTACCATTGGCCCGTAAACGCGCGAGGCGGACGCGCGTGCGTTCGCGGTTATTAATGCATTCCTCTGCTCTATTTATGATCCACTTCCCACCCAGAAGTCGTTTACTTTCAATTCTCGGATGTTCGATTAATTTTCGTATCGATGGCGCCCCGACGCCGGGCGCTCACCGACGTCATGTGCCGCTATAAAATTTATAGCCCCACAGATTTCGCGAACTTCGCCTCGGGCTATGGTCAACGACTACCGCGATCGCGAAAAATCCGATATATCCGGGGACGTGTTGGATGGGATATTTAAAAGTGTCTGACCCACGAGTTATCTGTACGAGGTCGAATGTACACGAATGCCAGTGAGAGGTGCGATGTGCGATACATATCCTCCGCGAAATAACGGCGATTAAACTTTATGAGCCACGACCGTGTCGAGCGTCTCTCTTCTGGCCGATTGGCGGAGACAGAATCTGAAGCTGATTGCGGAATGTGGATCTGTATGGAGTAGTTCGATCATTTTATACCATAAGCCATTCCGTGTGTTCTGAAATATGGTTCTGTCGTTTGCGCGTCAGGTGCACGGTGAATCGAAATGGAGTACAATCATGCAACTTTATATATCACAGTACGCCTGCGAAATATTTGAACATGATGCATTTCATTCTATAAAAGTATTAGAAAATGTTTATCATGTGGGAATTTACTTATTGTTAGCACAATGAAATGAGAAAAATTACCAAGTTAAATGAGAGAATGAGAAAATCTTCTATTGTCGCAATGATAATTAGAAAGTAGGAAAAAGATTGAAATTCTCGACAGAAAATGTCGTTCTGATTGCAATGATAAATGAACAAATTTTACTCAATCTTTCTAATACAAGAAAGATGTTTTTTCCTTCATCCGAGAAATTTCACCAGACTTTATTCACACGAGAGTGATTATCCATTCTGTCTTCCGTGTGCTTATCGATCCGAGTGTCGGTGATCGTCGTCGTTTCAGGCAGACACATCCTCCGCACCGTGGGTATTATCGCTCCCGTCATAGATATATGGTGCCGTGGTATGCGAGCGTATTCTCGTGCATCATCTCCGGGATATGGTCCAACTGTCGCTTGCGAATCATACGACGGGGCTGTCATCGCGACCCATCCGGCGCGCGGCGTAACCTACTTTCTCAGCCAGAATTCTTTTCTCCTCTAGGCGGAAGACGTTCGTAAAGTATTAACCGGTGACCTATGAACGTAGTCCCGGTGCCGGCGACGGCGGGAGGTCGATCTGAAGAGCGGATAGATACCGATGGAGGTGGAGGTTAATAGCTCGAGAGCAAGGCGGGATCGAGGACACGTCCATAAAACTAATGATATAGAAACGAATTCTACGATAATATCAGCAGCCATTGACTGTCATGCGCCACGCTCTCTATTCGACGTCTATATAATTATTATTAAACATTAGGTAATAATATTATTCCATGTACAATGATATATCTTACGTAAGTTGAGAAATTTATTGCCCGAGTGCACGGTCTCTCTGGAAATTACATAACGAGGCGCTGGTGTATTGGAGAAACAAAAGTTTGAAAACTCTTTTATTAAAACAATAAAAAGGAAGGACAAGTCGCGTCATCGGGACTCGATGCCCAAGATATTTCTATACGTGACCATGTCGCGATTTAGCGTGTGACCTAGAACGAATAGTCGCGCAGATGTTACGTAGCCGATATATATACTTTCGTGACACTCCAACGTGCGGAGGAACGGTAAGATCGATCTAGTCGATATAACGTGTCATATTGAAAAGGAGGGAGGCAATAGCAACAGCACACGCGGCCTTCCCGTTTCTTCTTCTTCTTTCGTCGACATCTCGGTCCGTGCCATATCCTCCCTTCCCCTTTCCCTCCTCCCAATCGTGGTCTTCTTTCCGCCTCCCTCGAAAAATTATGAGTACGTGTAACTCGGCTACACGACGTGTAACGCGTCGTTGGCCCGATACCGGAAAAGGCATTCCGGGCCATTGGTCACGACGACGCTTAAGCGACGTTCTATCTTTTCGTCGATGTGTGTCGTCGGTGCTTTATGCTCCACGACGATTGAACCCTCTAGGGGGCTCTTGTCTCTCACCCCCTGTCTCCTCCTTTGTCGCGCGATACCTCGCGTTGGCTCAGGAGGAGGGGGAGTCCGCTGCTTGCCTTTTCTTCTTCCCTATCTTTCGTCCTGCGTCACCGCGCAGTAGTCAGCTTCCTCCTCCACTAAGCTCTATTCTCCTTTTCCTTGTCTTTCGAGACTTCAAAGTCACCACAGCTTTCGCAATAAGATTCCGCTTTCAACTCACACTCCCCTGCCTCGAATCCCTATCCTTTCGTCACTGTTCATAGTCTGTTCATTCGATATCCAATTGTTCCTTGATTGCGACGTAAGAGGAGGGGTATATTGAATCGCAGTGAGGCTAAAAATAAAATTGATTCAAAGGCAAACCATACGGAAACAATACGTATATACATAAGCTCTCTCCCTCCTTTTCGAGACATGATGAATTAGTCTCGGACGTAACATCGGGATGCACGCGCGGCGTGACAGTGAGATACGCCCTCCTTCCCCGTGAATGTCGCGTGAATCTCAGATTCCACGGGGCCAGTCCACGGGACCAAGCTTGTTACACCGGCATGGTCTTTCGCGCAATTAGCCGTGCGTCCGTGCATTAACGTTTAGATTTATGGAGGTAATTAATACTGCCTTTCCCGTATGCGAATTATTGCTAGTCCTATTTGATGCTCGATTGCTGGCGCACTGCAGCCTAATTTCTATACGTTATTGTGTCTTTAAAAGGTTTCGGAGAATCTATGTCTATTTATTTTTCTACGTAGAGGAGCAGCAAAGTTAGTTATTGCACCAATTATTATTACTCGAGCGTGAAAAAGGCTATTTCAGTGTATTTGCTGCAATTGACTCGCGCACGAGATTTATCGAAACATTACAATTATTACCTTTAATTGGTAACTTATACGTCATACGTATGTCGATAACGCACTCTTGATTGCAACAATTTTTCAATATTATAGTATATTATAGAACAATTTTTTAAACAAATGCTCTATTAGTCACATAATCCTTTCGTTATAAACTAAAGAAAATATACATGCTAAGTAATAACGTTATTAACAGATGCATTTTAATCCGTTGTGTTAGCAAACTTTTAAAAGCGTTTACGTGAAAGTTACGGAAGAGATATAACATACAAAACTGAATTGCGGTGAAGTTGATCGAGTAACTCTAGTAACATGATGACTATAATGTAATTTGCATGCATTACATGCAGTAGTATAATGACCAGTATGTTGTAACGCGGCAGAGACAATCTGCAGTTACCGCGATGTCACTGTCGACTTGATGTGTGTATTCATGAATCTTATTAACAACTGCCATCTTTGACATTGACGGAATAAAAACAGACAATTTTTAACGATATTTAAAATATACCAAGAGAAGATAAAGAGAGAAAGAAAAAGAAAATATGCCGCAGCAAAATTGATTTAAAGACCCGTATTCTGGGTTCACATTTATCGCTAAATGCATACAAACACATGTATAAAAACACATTTAGAAATATATTTAGCGATAAATGTGAGCTGAAAATACGAGCCAATGATTTGTAACTATATAAGAAGGTACACGACATATATCTCCCGTATATAAAACTCATTAGCAAGGAAATAATTTATTATCCAAGGAAAATTAAAGAAGAGTCCGCATCCCAGCGTGTTTTGAAAGTGCGGGACACCAGCTGCAAGCTTTCTTGAGCAAAGGATAAACCGGCAGGATTACATTACGCCGAGGACGACGCGAGAGTCGGTATTAGTCCGCCGTCTGCAACTCACAGTAAATTTAGCATGTTCCTGCTGAGCTTGGGAAATCTGCGAGATGGTGACCCCTCTATCGTCTTGCAAAATTACACACGGGCCAAAAACCTTCGCTGAATTTAACTTTGCGAAATATTATCTTAGCAATATGCGTCATTCAGACATATGTGCCCTTTAACTTTGTTATATTCGACAATAACAGTAACAATGTACGCACATTGACTTGAAACTGTTGAAACACTTTCTCAAGCAACGAATACTTTATATCGAAAGTCAGGTATAGACTGTCAGGTGCGCAACGAGGTAGCTTTTGAATCCTTGCCTTATAACTTTGTACAAGTCCGTGCTATTTCAACTGAGCTCTTGAATGTTCGATGTAATTCTGACGACTTTGCCGACTTTCTTTGGAGTTTTTAACACGAAAGCAGCGGAGATTTATGCGGCAGTTAAAAATCCGCCGCATAAATATATTACCGCCAGAGCAAATTTCCCGAGTGTACATTAATCTGAATTTTTATCCGCGTCATCGTGACCTTCCTATAATACGTAATCTATAGACGTACTTCATCATACAATTTTCTTTGTTCGTACGGAGACTGCTGATGAATTTTTATATTGCAACAGGATAAAACATTCATTGCGCGTTAAGTAGATATTAACTTTGAATGACAGTTCGCGTGCGTTGTACGATAGAGTATATTATAATAGATTTGGAGATTAATTTCAATTTTTTTTTTAAATTGCTTTCTTAATATGTTTTAGAAACTAGTTCGTGTAACCTCTATCGATTAAATTGATTCATTTATATAGACAACTTAACCAACTATTTCGTTTAAGTCTTCCTGGATGTTAAGGGACTCGGACGACAAACTAGTATTAGTCGTTTGTCTGTAACTGTAGATCCGGCGCATTTAGGTTAAAGTCGTAGTATCCAGCGACCGGTTAAGCTTCCCGATAAACTCGTCAGCCGTTTGAATCGACTATACGGTATCAGCTTCAATTTACCGCTGGCTGTAGAGAGCACAGTTCCTTTCAGTAAAGTGGACAAGCATCTCACGCGTTTCGCTATCGTGTACTATCGACAAAACGAAACTGGCGGTTCTGGCGACAATGTGTGTCGTGTATCCGTGTGTCTACATTTATGTGCGCGTGTCAAGTATACGCATACTATACACCAGCTTTATTAGATCGCGCAGGTCTAAAGTTCGGTCATGGGGTTGACGAGTAACGAAGTGGACGCGGAAACACGAACAGAGAGAAAGAGAGTATACGAGCGGATGGAAATGAGGGATTGAAAGGGAGCGAAACACAAGCGACCGCCGGAAATGCGTTAGAGAATAAAGGACAACGTGAAGGGGAGAGAGCGAGAGCGAGCCAGGAATTGACGAAGCGGAGAACTAGTTGGTAGTTTTAGGGGAGAAGCCGTTATAGAGACGAGACAAGCCCGAGAGACACCCAGTCTCGATGTCTCTTCGAAAGGATCTTTCTGGATGGAAAACAATGAGTTCCGGGTGCATCTATTCGTTCCATTACGACGACGGCGATCGTGGCGATGTGACGCCGAGAGTTCCCGCTTGTTTATCGATGATTCGTTAAGTGGCCCCGCTTCATCTCTTTCTCTCTCGTTCATCCTCTCTCTTATTATTCGCTTCTCATTCCCGGTAACCTCATCTCCTTCTCTCTCTCTCTCTCTCTCTCTCTCTCTCTCTCTCTCTCTCTCTGCCCCCTCTCTAGCCTCATCGTGATCGCTTAATGAAAGTCGACGAAGCTGGAGCCTCGAGGGCAGACCGCACGAAGCTAGATACGATTTTCCTCGGTGTTATTGGCCGATAATCCGCTGGTATCGACGGACGTGGAATTATACGCATGTACACATATACAGTGTGTACCCTACAATGATATAGAGCGGTTATATGTCGGATACACACCGGAGCTGCAAACGCCACAACGCAAAGCGGCGCTGGCAGGTAGAGCGGTGCACGTCAAACGGGAAGCGCGGCTGCTCCATTCTCCGTCCCATCAGGACGCACGTCCGCGCGAATTAAACTTAACCACAATTAGCAGGACTCCGGGCTTAGTTCGGTGGTACATATAACTGCGTGTAAATTGTAATAGCTATCCGACACCCACGTAGCAACCCCCATCGGCGATGCGTACGCACGGTATGCGCTAATGCGCGCGTGATGGCTGTGCGTATACGTGCGACTATGCGTGTCCTCGTATACGCGCTCAACTGTAGGATCGCGAACGTTGAATACGAAATCAGTCAAACGCGATTCTATCGATCTACAAGCTGTATCGGTCAACAAGCTCCCACGATCGCTCGGGGAGAAACACGGTTCAGGAAAGTCGATGAACCGTATGTCGCGCGATGATGTACAAAGGACGACGCCCGATAACTTATATACGAATGCCCTTTAAGCCGTGTAAATCGGGATTCAACTATCTCCTCTTGTTCAATTTTCTAACTCTGTGCATAAAAATATCTGGGTCACACGCCGGTTGCACGACGAGAAACGTCTGCAATTTAATACTGCGTTGATATTAATCGTCTATCGCTATCGTTTATGCATTTGAAATATAATTTAACGCAACTTGCATGATGCCTTTGCATATAATTGGATAGAATTAAACACGTAATGTGCAAACGTGTCGAAAAAATATGTTTGAAGTCTTTGTTAGTATTTATTTCAATTTTATATTTAATTAATCAATTTCAGAAAAAATGCAATTTTTCCAAGCTTTATATATTATTACTCTCAGATACTGCGGCTAAAAATTCATCACAATAGGTAAATTATATAATTCGAATATATGTGTCTATAATTTGTTCAATCAATATCTTAGATATAACAGTTATTATTAGATTGCGCAATACAAATGTATATTTTGATAATTTTAATATATATATAATCAATATTTTAATATTTTTTTCAGATACACATGCACATATAAAATAGGCGAAGGTGCTTTATCTCTGATCATATAAAAATGTTTTTATGCATAGAAAACAAAAGATATTAAACCGTTGGACCTGTTTTCTATGCATGGCAACAGGAAACATTAACTCTTTGAAGCGCGCGATGTTTACAATACGTAACTTTTTCTTTTATTTTTCTTATAATCTGCTTGGTAGTTTCATGCTTTGTTTGTCTACCTTTTCTGTATTCGCTGACTGTTAACAATTGTAACGTATTTAGTTTCATTGTATTTGTGAACACTGCAGAAGATGATTGTTTGCATTGTTTTAATAACATAAGATTCCAAAAATATACATCGAAAACTATATGATCGCTGCATATACGTACGTTAATTTATTTGAGATACACATAATGCATATCCACATAGCAAAATTAAATTTACTTATTTATTACGAATTAATACACACACATTTTTTCTGCAGCAATTCAAAATTTACAAAAAATCTTCAATTAAAATGAATTTATTTCGATCTATCATACTAGTGTGATAGACAGACAAAATAAATCCTCTTTTTTTTCTGCAAATAATGTGTAAAATAATAGATATAAAATAAAAAAATAATGGATATACTATAGAATATATATATAGACAGAGAGAAAGAGAGAGAGAGAGAGAGAGAGAGAGAGAGAGAGAGAGAGAGAGAATTTACCAAAATTTAAATAATAAAAAAACTTTTAATATAATCGGTAAATAACAATTTTTTTTGTCAATAATATACTCTCCCATGTTTTGCTTTAATTACAAAAATGCGAACAAGAATTAACAATATTTCTCCCGTTGTTAGTATAATCAAATAAAGTGCATAATTCCCAGTACGATCACCATGTGCATATTACTAACTAGGAAAATCATACAGTTGGGATTTGATTATTTCATCATACCATTTCATCAATTTACAAAAACTTTTTTTACCTCTTTCTACTTTTTCTATAATTTATCGCGTATTTTTTACAATAACCGAATTCGCAAAAAATAAAAAATACGTACGTGTCCGTTATATTGATTGCAATTATAAGGATGTATAAAATGCTCATTTGCATGAATATAATATTTATATAGAATATTTATAGAATTTAAACTGGCCAGTTCGTCAATATTTACGATATATACTGATCATACGATTCATTGTTCACTGAATATCTAATTTCCATTATATATTCGTAGCTTGTGGTAATAACTTTCGCATGATATCTATGTTACGCTGCAGAGACATTTGCAAAATATTAATTGGTCAGTAAACAGGTCATAAATCTCATGTTAATGATTTTCAGAGGATGTTTCATTAAAGTATTCTCTTCTATTGCTGATATAATATTACAATTGTAACAGTGCAATTAAATTTATAGTGCTGCTTACTAAAATAGTTAACTGCACTAGAACTACATTAATGAAATGGCGACACATAATATACTCTGGAATTGTTTCTGTAAACCGGAATTTCATACAGCAGCCTCTAGTTACAATAGGGTCATACGAACGTGTGATTTGCTTTAATATTCTCAAATTTTGCAACAAATTTAATTCAGTTTAACGAAGAAATATCACGCTTTGTTCTTTAATCAGACTATGCGATTAATTAAATTGAATTGTTGATGAAGTATTATCTTATTTTATCATAGTTTTATCTATCTGTGTGTAATAAGTTTCTGAATTAAATTCTTTAACTATCTTTAAATAACCGATACAATTTAATACTCTGATTCACGTATATAAGTTTCGGAATTTGAAATGCTTCTATCGACTTACTATGGAAAACATAATACATATTTAAAAAAAAAAATATTCAGAAAGTCTTTTGCACCTTATGATACACACTTTAATGATGTAATTTTATCCATTTTTTTGTATTTGTACCTAATAAGATTATATGAATAAAAAAAATTGCTATTATTTATTGAGAAATGTCTCGAAAGACGTAAATAAAAGAAATTTTAATATATTTTCTTATATTAAAATGTATTCACTATTTTCAATGAAAGCTTACGGCAAATGTTATGAAAATATACATACATAAAAGAGACATTTCCTGTCTGTAAAAACAGATATTTCCGTAAAAATACAGTTAACTCGGTTAGAGACCTTATTCTATGGTTTAAAATATAATTTGACATTTACTTACTTTTGCTCAGCTTATGGCATATTACAAAAATATATATACAATATGATGTCAACGTGATCAATTACATAACATACTATAATTATGTATATGGAACTTTGTTAAAGTCAGTTTTTTTAATATATGTATAATAATCTACGATTATTCATTGTTAAATTGATTTATATACGTGTTAATACAATCCATTCCACTTTAATTCGAAGTTTATATTAAATAATTCATAGATAAAAAGTAATTTCGTATATTTGGACTAACCTGTGTAAAAATACTTTAAAAGATCCAAAAGTTATTGCATTTATTTCGCTCTTGCTTCATTTTTATTCACACGATTCGTTATCTCTTCGATCATTTCAATTT
This sequence comes from Anoplolepis gracilipes, assembly GCF_047496725.1. Lineage (NCBI taxonomy): Eukaryota > Metazoa > Arthropoda > Insecta > Hymenoptera > Formicidae > Anoplolepis > Anoplolepis gracilipes. The sequence goes on from NC_132974.1 coordinate 8,295,666, forward strand.
TTATTATACAAAAGAGAAAGACAACGTGAGTGAATGAGTAATCGTCGACTGACAGAATAAAATGACGCCAATCTCGACATCTCAGATTTAGATAGCTTTTTGCGTGTCAGTCCTTCTCTAATTCATTGCCACTTGAAGATAAGAGATGCTGTCTCTCGTCTAAGAAAGAAAAAAAAAAAAAAGAGAAAAAAAAGCTTTTCACGCCGGGTCAAGGCTTGCAATCGTTCGTCTCGTTCGCAGCCGTAGATCGCGGGTGTAAGCTTTCATTATCTTTCAAGTCGGTGACTATCGCTTCATGTCGTGATCGCGCGAGTGTGCGAGCTCGATATATATTTGTGTGTGTGTGCTAGCCATCACGGTCTCGCCATGTTATCCGAGGAGGACATCTCGAGTTTCAGGGGAGAACAAACGGCACGTCGTGTACACATCTACTGACGAACCTATAGAGATTGCGAGAACGTTCTCGAGACTTAATGAATGAGCCAGTATGTATATATGAATGTGCTGTGTATATGTGTGTGAGAAAGGGAAAGAGCAACACTGAGCAAGATAGAAGGGGAAAGAAAAAAGAGGAGAGAAGAAAGAAGTTGATGGCCGGGTGAAAGGTTAAGGTTAGATAGCCGCTCAATTTCTGTTTTTTCTGTTGTCGCATGTTACAAAATAAAATCGATAGTATGAGACGACACGTAAAACAGTTCGCTTGATTTTTAATATGCTCCTTGCATGCGGATATGTACATATACATTTATAAATAAATCATGCGTGAAAAATGTATTGTTGAAGATGGAAACTTTGGTTTTATGTCGCTTGATATTAATCCCCGTAAAAATAAATACTCGCGATAAAATATAACACAAGACTCGGCGTCCGTGGAGGGTGAAAAGTGCCGTGTCAACTAGTTTCGAATTATTTTGCCATCGTGGACGTCTCCGTTCATTTCCCGGTACAAAAGCTGTGAGCCTTGCGTTGGATTAGCTCCGACGCCCTCCCTTGCCTCCTCCTGCGGCGGCGTTGCGCTGCAATTTGTTTCACGGCGGGGTGGGGGGCCGAGGTTTTAATCTGCATCGGATTATACCCTCAAAGAGCGATGCATTTCATTATGCCGAAGCCATGCGGGAAAGTGGGCCGGTGTTTGTAGACAGTGCCGGCCAGCGAAGCCGTAGTGGAAATGAAGGCCAGACTCCGTCACGGCAAATCCTTTTCCGTTATCACTTTAGACACCTGTCTATTTGCCACGGAGAATGAGAAAATACTGTTGACATATTACATTTTGTCCTTACGTAAAACACTGTATTTCTTTTAATATTTAAAGAAATAATTGAAAATGTTTTTCGTCATTTTAACGTTTGTGTCGGATGTTTAAATAACCAAGCAGCTAAAGGTCGTTGTAAAATTTTACATAACGATGATCGTTGATCTTCCCATTGTACTCGAATTCCGCGTAAACATTTGTGAATTCTCTCTTAATCAGATAGAAAATGAAGCATTTAACATATTGATTACAGGAAATAATATTATAACAAAATTTAATGCTATGCACAAAAAGCATCATGATAGGAATTTATTGTTCCGCATGGGAAATATATATATAGATTTTTGACGGCTCGTACATCGTACAGTATTTTCATGTAGACGCAGGTGTTACGCTGGAAAATGATAACAAAGTGCCGACTTTGAACGAAGCTTTTGATGCATCGTGCAGCAATTGCAAGCAGTGCATGGAGTCATGGTTTATGATGCAGTAAATTCAATGGTGTCGCACGAAGCTCGACTCAGAAATTTTTCGATCAATTTTGCGCTAAATGCATAAAATATATTTTTATTCCTATTCCTATTCGTTTCACTATACAATTTATTTTAATATAAGAAAAGATTTATATGAGCTGATAAAAATGAGATAAATATATAAATATACTTGAATGATAAAGGAACATTGTGTAATGTCTCTTGTCGACTTGTATAATATTTTACCACGAATTGTAACACAAGATATTTAAATTGCGTCTATTCTAAGTCTGCCCAGAAATCAAGCTGCGGTAAGAATTGCTACTTTTTAATATTCTACAATTTCTGTAGCGCCAGTCTTATATTCAAATATATGCAAAAGTAATGCCGCGTGTTGGCCAACAACCAAGTCGAAAATGTGCGGTGTTAAAACGAGCGGAGACATGCTTAACGCGCAAATAATCATCAGCATATGTTTTCTGCATATAAGCTCTTAAAAATCATTTCGCTATATTGCCACTTATGATAAAAAGCTTCAATAAGAGAGTCATTCCTGACATGTTTTCACATATGCGTGTATACGTGATCGTACATTAACCTATGATTCATTAAACATTTCTTAACTGTCAATTCAGATTTACAATTTAAATGTTATATATTTATTGTTATATATTTCTTATATATAATAAATAATACAATGTATCATAATACTGCTTTGTTTATTCTTGAAAACATTGTTTATCAAAACAGTGCTTTCAACGTGATTGTATAAAATTGGAAAAAAAAAAACAATGAAACCATTGGATATTTCTCATGGTTCGCCATTCAGCTTGAAGATCAGTTCGTTGGATCTTGAATAACATGGGTTCGTGACGTACTAAGCGATCGGTATTGGTATCGGAATTGAAAAGAGCTGGCGAACTTCGCCAGCAATTTAAGATAATGTTTTCACTAGCACCACCGGAGGTTATTTTACTATGTAGTACCTCAAGTCCGTCGCTCTACCCTGTTTTACAATATCTGTCGGATACCTCATGAGATTATAAAAACAACAACGGTCGCGCGGTTCCGTTCTCCGAAAAGCACGAAAAAGAAAATAGCCGCCGGTGTCCTGGGAAGTCGTAAGTGCATGGACAACGGTCGGTGCGGGCGCTATTTTCAGGTGACGATTTACGATTCAATAAAGTTACTCTCCCCCGCAGCACAGCTGCGATCCCGATCTCCTTTCCCGCGGGATATGTTTTCGATTGGCCTGAAGTTACCATGGGTTATAAGTTGATTAAGGACGCAGTGGGAAACGATGCCGAAGATTATTTGCACAGACAATCTCGAACTCTGTTTTGTCGCGGTGAAAAGTTCAGCGCTGCTTTCGATAAGATGTGAAGAAATCGTGGCTTTTTTTTAATTGAGGGACTTTTTCTGATACCAAGATATATAAAAAATAACAAAAAGTATATTCTTTGTATTATATATTGCAATCAACTCAAACAAGCTACACACCTGCTCTTCGAAATAGTTGAACAAATTGAAAGTATAAATTTTACGAAAGTTTTTAATTCATAATTTTAATTAAAAAATTTTTAATGGTGTATATAAGATCTCGCACAAAAATATCAAACAGATAATTGATATCGTTGAATAAATAATAACATTAGAAATGTAAATAAAATAAAATAATTATTAAAAACTATAACAAATTCTAAATACTTATGCAATTTTCGTAAAATCTTTTCATATTCTTTTGTACATAAATATTTTGTTACGTAAATATTCTTTTGTACTTTTTGTAAACTAACTTCATAACACATTACTTTTAAGAACTTTATTTTCCTATTCAAATATTTACTATTTTAGCAAAGCGTTTAAATACAAAAATGCAACTAAACATATCAAAAATTCAGATCTAAATTAAAAATTTTAAATGTTAATCATACAAATGGAGATCATAAAATTGTAAAAAAATCTCATTAACTTACTTTCGCAAAAGTATTCAACAAAGTTTACATTAGTTAGAAATAAAATCAGGAAAGAGTAAAAACCGCAATTTACCGAACAGATATCTTAGGAAAGTCTTAATTTGTTATCGCCAAACTTGATAGCGCGGTTTTACGCATCGAGTGACGAACAAAACATAAATTTCAAATAATAAATCCACCCATATTATCCAATACATGATATTCCAACAGAGTCATGAACGTGTAAATTTCACACCTATGTACGAATAATATAGACATTTATGAAAGAAGAGATCAAAATTGAGCGCGAAAGATTCATAATCGTGAAAATATTTCAATGAAATATTTCGGAAATGAGATCTATTGTAAGAGACAAGAACGAAATCAATCTTTGAGTATGTGAATTAATATAATTCTTTCTGTTTGCTCTCTTAATTTAGCATGTTTGTGAATCAATGACTTAATCAAATTATAGCTAGAATATAATATAATAATATAATATGAGCAATGTCATTAAATGTTAAATTAAATTATCGTCAGTGTCATCATACCTAAATATGGATGTTGGTAAAAAATACTCTTGTGCTCCCTAAATTTATTTTCTTTTTGAAATGATACTAGTTTATGTATCGGACGTGAAGGACTAAACAAGCCGATTCTCATCGCCTCATACATGCGCACCGCGGATGTAAGATAAGCGAGGTCGCACGTGAACTAACACCGTTTACGATACTGGGTTATGAGGTATTAAAGGGCAACGAGCGCATATTGATATCACATAAGGACGCGCGTCAGTTACACAAAATTTATATCCGTAACAGTGATGGCATAGATTAATTTTAAGAATACTAGGCTGTAAATGGTATGATGTAAATGTTAAAAAATATACTGATATTACCAAGATGTAATTACGTTGTACATATACAACTATACATTGTAAATTAAAAATTCTTTAGCAAGTTTGGCACGCTTGGCATTAGAATCAAGGAAAATTTATTGTACGCGATACACAAATATATTTCAATTTTGAAATTATAAATCAAAATTAAACCGTCTTTTTTGTAATATGCTATAATAACGTCAAAAATTCAAAAACGTAATGTATTAATTTAAATACTATTAAAAATATCCTGAAATATACAGATATATCTATACATATTTTATGATATCCTATATGCAAAACAGAAAATTGATAACCATGTATATTTTATTTGCAGACACTTATCCATTTAAGCTTACCTAAAATTCTGATTAGAATATAATGTGTGTTTATCGACAGAAAAATTATCATTTTATTACATCCAGGTTAAGATATTTTATAGATGTATATATTTTATAATGTATAGGTAATTATTAATATAAATTAATATTTGCAGTACATGAATTATATATTTGTAAGTTAATGATTATATCCTGAATAACAAAATACATTAAAAATATGTGATATTGAATACCATCAGTAAAATATCTTCTAATGTCCGTATTCGATATCGCACATATTGTAAATATGTATTATTTATATATTAATGTGTTACAATAATTATCAAAGTTGATTAGGACATTTAATATATGTATATGTATATGTGTATATATATATATATATATATATATGTGTGAGTGTGTATATATTGTATATATATATATATATATATATATCTATTTATTTATTTATACACATAATAAAACTAAATTACAATTTTGAATATCAATACAAATTGTTTCTCTCTTATATTAAAATAAGTTATTTGTTAGAATATATTAATATGTAAATTAAATGTACTTACAAAATTAATAAATTATTCAGAAAATTTAAGATTAATTAAATAGAAGAATTTTAAAATAGAAATCGTTAAAAAAGAGAGCAGAGTGGTGTGCTTTTTTTGAGTTTTTATTTTATCCACGAAATTATATTGCTAAAAATAAAAATACTAAAAGACAATGTAGCTCTTTTTCAATAAAAGTTAGTTCCGCAGCACTTTTAAACGGAAAACTAGATGTAATTTGTTACACAGGTACTACAATTTACAGACATGAATTATATATTTGTAAGTTAATGATTATATCCTGAATAACAAAATACATTAAAAATGCATTGTTATTAATTAACAAAAATATATAATGCTGTAGTTATATAATATTAAATTAAAAAGATTTTCCACGAGCAAAGAATAAATCTTTTGAGCAAGAGATCAACTAGAGCTAGAAGTTTTTCTTAGACGTGAACTACTTTTTCCGATGCAAGTAAACTTGTACTGGCAACGCCCTGGTCGTAAGAAACCGTTGTTTCCGCGACAAGATATCTTCCACGCTCTCAGAAACGTTCCCTGCAAATTCGACGAGTTTCTCGACAAGACGTTAGCCGTAAGAAGCTAGCAGACCAACCCGGTTGTTCCCGACCTGGGCAATTCGTTACTACCCTTCTACTGCCCTCGTCGGCACTGTTCTATCGTTACTCACACTTACGTATATATGCAATACTAATTTTCCGGGTCCTATGGAGAAAGAAAACTCGTGGTTGATTTTCCTCGCAATTGTATTTTTCCAGTTTTTTATTTTTTACTATCATACTGTTGGGTAAAGGATAATATCATTATAATTTTACAGAGAAATTTACGATTCGCTGTCAAGCGATCAATTCCAAATAAATCAATTAAAGTAAATATAGTGAATAAACAAATCTTTCTGTTTAAATAATAATGATACTAAAGTAAATAATATTAAAGAAATTTATATAAATTAAGATTATAAATTCAAATAATTTATAGAAGATGTTCTATTGCAAATTATCAAATTTATCCAGTCGAAAAACTTCTTATTTCTTCCTCCCCCAATAATGGGTAATTCGACACAATATTATATAATTTAATATTTAATTGATGCAAATTATTCGACAATGACTAATTCAGATATTTCCTTGTTAATCAGTTTGATCCATAATTTTATGTTCTAGAAGACTGCAAATGTAAGTATAAATATACAATATAATTATATTTTTAAATATGTATTAAATATATAAAATATTTAAAAAAATTGTCTAACAGAAACCTTAACATAATATAAAGTGAAGGCTAAAATGGCAAAAATGTTTCTAAGATTAAATTAGCATTACTGAGGATAGGTTGCGTCACATTCAGCGGATTTCTGCTCGATCAAAGTCGGTGGCAAATTTCGGATTTCTGCGGACGATCAAGCACGGACCACGCTTCTGCTTTGCATTTAGCCGTATCGGCTAATGAGATCCCGCGACGTCATCCCCGGAGATTATGGGTAATGCATCGCCGGAGGCTACACTAGTGCAGGCATGTTTCGCTTGGCAAAAGTTACTCGACAACATTTTTGCTGGTATCGCGCGGTTATTAGTATTTCGTTCGGTACTCCTGACGGCTTTTGCACGGATTATCCGATTATTCAAATTCTCTTATCCCGCGGACACGACTTGATAAAACCTCTTACTTCAGAGGCGACGGGTAAGGCTTAATCATCCGTGTTCTAATTCTGTGTAGAGGATTCATTCAATTTGGCATAAGAACTAGATTGCCCAGAAAGTAAATAGATGACACGCATATTACTGTATATTTTTGCGGAATAAAGAATTTACTCAATCCCTTTTAAAGTCTGTCAATTTGCTTCTCGCGGAGCTTGCTAACATTCTGAACAGCTTCGCAACGCTATAAAATGCCGGAATTATTTCCGACTAAATTAAGCTTCTCTGTGTCCTCGTAGTGAGTAAAACTGTATAAATTCTATGCTCATCGGTTAAAAGCTGATAATAAATTGTATCCACAATCGTGTGTGTGTGATAAAGGAAAAACAGTAACGTGACGGAAATGATTCTCTTTTCAAACGGTCAGAGAAGTTTCCTACTACAATAAACATTGGCGGTGATGATAATAGCACAGCAAAATGTAGATACATATATTCAGTAAATTGAAAATCGATATCGAAATCTCGCGCACTTTCAATGAGGCTTACGAGTTTCACGGGGTGGTAAAAGCAAATAGTCTTCGATTTAACAATTTTTATAAAAAGATCCATTTCAAGCAAAAGATGTGAGAAAAACGTATTTCAATTGAACTACTATATACTACTATAAAGGTAAAAGAGTACTGCTGTTAAAGGGAGAAAAAAAGAAAAAAACGTCCGCGATTTGAAATATTTTATATGTTATCGAAATATTTTCTATATATTCTATATTTTATATATACATTTCAACGATTTTATACGCTTTCGCTTGACTAATTTTCTAGCATCTAAATCAAATTAATCGTCGATTGATATAATATGCACATAATGAATATATCATGATCGCAAAAATTCATCATTTAAAAAAATGTTCACTTTTTCAAATCTATTGTTAAGTAAAAAAATTAATTAAAAATTGTTTTCTTTCAATTAAAATACTTAAGACATTTTAATTTCGTTAATACTTTTGCAAATATTTTTCCAGAAAGGTTCTCTAAATGCGAATATGCGAAAATGCCCTGCAACCGGCAAATACAATACTAAAACTCAATCGCGTTTCGTACGTATTTCCCCTCTCTCGAATTCAATAATAGAACAATCGTGTCGATAGGCATCACTTACCTGGACGTTGTTCAGCGTGAATGAGAGGTGAACCGGTGGTTTCGACGATGGCAGGCTGCAATTTGCCTTCAGTATGTCTCCCGCATCGTAGCGCTCGCGTTCCGATACGATAACGGGTCTCCCGCCGGGAAGAGCTAAAACAATAATTTCATAGGTCTCTCTTATAGTCATTGTCAACGAAATTTAAAGTCCGGCGGTGCCGTAATCGTCCCGTTTTCCTCGACCTCGCCACCGAACTTATCCAATATTCAAGCGCCAATGAGGAGCCCGTTATGTCGCTAGCTTTATGCGCTCCTGCGGAACACAATGGGGTACGTGTATTGCGTAATCTCGACGCCACCCTCAAAAGGCAGTTACGGACGCGTAACCGTGGAAAAATATTAAGCGCAGTACGCGGGATATTGATTTTGCCGACAGTGGCGCGAATCGGGTAAACGCGGGGCGTTGTGATGCAAAGACAATAGCTCCAAACTGAAACTGTGATTAAAAGCTTGTTTGTTCTGCTGCAAAATGAAGTGTCCGTGAATAGCGCCGATCATTGCCGCCGCATAGGGGTTCACGGACTTGTGTGAAGTAATAAAGCAAACTTTGTATCTCTCTCTCTCTCTCGGAAATTCACTAATCGTCGCGATATTTCAAACACAAAATACAATATATAGAGATAATCTAATTTTCAAAAAATTCCACACATATAAATCAATTATCCACGGTAGAAGAGAAAAAAAATTTGCTAATAAATAAATATAAAAAAAATAGCTAATAAAACATTTATCTATATTATTGTTGAAATTGTATTCTTTGTTTATTACATCTTTCTAACTTAAATTTATACATACTATACGTAGAAATGTTATACAATGTATATAATGCAATCATAATATCGGTTATTTTAATTTTCTTTTAATTTGATATTTACAACAATGTGCGCGCGTGCAGCCAGATGCATATTATATATATAATATTTGAATTTCGCTCGTTGCACAAATATACTTCTAGAGAAATTGGATGTGCTGGAAATGGATCGTCAATTTACAAAGCACTTCAATTTTATCACTAAGCTATCAGAATCTAGAATGGCCAGATATTAAATGTTCACTCTATGCTTTACTCAGAAAAATTAAAAGATATACATACATATATGCAAATTTTATGTAACTTGTACGAAAAGTATTTATATTCACTTGTCATTACATGTTCATACATACACGGTGTACAAATTATAGGGAAATGATTATGTAACACATTAATTGTATTAAAAAACCGCGTTTATTTAAATAAAATGTGACAATCTGAAGTAAATTTTGTGAAAAACTTCTGCGGAAAATATCCAGGCTGTATCAAATACTAGGAAAAAATTATTGCAGTTTATTGTTGATTAATTATGTCATATATATTAATTGGTGGTTTATTCATACATTTTTTCGAAAAAGAGAATCTACGCTAAAATTAAAGTAACTAAAGTTTGTTATTAAATTTTATATTTATTACATATTTTGAAGACATTCTCGAACAAATATGTGATATAATGAGTGATTTATGAAAAATCGAATCTTTTGCATTAATTTAATTTTCTATTAATACGATGGTTACAATAATACCTAGCCATAAAACAGATAAATTAATTATGTTCATTAAATGAGAATATTAAACGCAAATTTGCAAACATATCTCGTATATATTTGTGTATTTTAAATTATTTAAATATTGTGCAAACCAAATTTGGCAAAATTATTAACAAAGTTATAATATTGCGAAAATACGGAAGACCAATTTACATTCACATATGATAAATCAAAATTATTTTAACTTATCCGAATTCAATTCACCAATTATGTTAATGATTTGCCTTGAATGTTACCGGCTTCCTTTAGTTTTTTTTTCGAACAAAATAATACTATGATAAATATAAAAAATATTTCGAGATTTTCAATTTTCTAAAACGTGTTGTAATACTTTTTTTATTTTCGCGTTCTTAACTACAAACTTCGTATATGTATATGTACTTTATATAGTGAAGCACTTGAAGCCAACTTGAGACGAAACCGGAAGCTATTGCTAGTAAGTCAAGTGAAAGGAATAACTATCGAGTCTCCTAAAGCTTTGCTCGAGGCGACGATAAACCGGTGACTCGTGAAACGATAGAACGATTAATTAAATCCTAGTTATTTTGCTACGTTTCATCTATGAATTATCGAACGAGATACAAAAATTGATAGAAATATACGCAATGTTTTTAAAGCATTCTTATTCCTCGTTCAAACCAAATACATATTCATAAATGATTAATATTTATCAGATATTATTATATAAAAAAAACCAAATTTAAACTATCCCAAAAAATATATTTTAAGTAAATTAATAAAGAAAGTAAATCACTTGAAATAATATTAATCATTTTAATGTGAATGAAAAAAGGAATATAATTAAAGTGACATGACACATTGTATGTTTTTTGCAAAGAATATTTTCGACTTTACATTTCTTTGTTATTAATGAAAGCTTTATTAACGTCTATTATTATAAAATTCATAATTATGACTTCTATTTCTGCTCAAACTTTTTCTAAAAATAACAAAAATGAAGAATAGAAGGAAAAATAACATGGGAAACAAGTAACTGTCAGGTATCGGAAGAAAATTACGCAATAAAACTTTTACTGTGACGTAAAAAATATCCTGTCTTATTTGCGCCGAGTTTTCTTCTTCGTTCTATATTTCAATTAGTTATACGTTTTGATATTGATTTATCATTTTGATTGTATCAATTTTAACCGATATCGTTAGGATATAGAAAAGTGGATATAAACTACGAAAAAAGGTAATGTTCAGAAAAATTTAAGTACAGATATGATTTTCCCATAAGTACGTGAAAACTGCAAGATTCGTTTATCCTACGAGAACATCCCGCGATATCGTAAAATATGAAATTCATATTCCGTCCGAGATGCGGATAGTACCACCTACTGTGAAAGATTTTTCGTCTGGATTTGAGTGCTGCTAATAAAGAAGATGATCCGTAGATATTATGTCTCTGCCAAAATCGTTATGAATCTTGAGTACTGTGTGTGATCGATGACGAGAGATTATGCGAGAGAAGTGAAACTCCATCACTATCACTGTCATTATCGCGTCGAATATTCTTCGCAAGCATTTATCCGTCTTGTATGAAATTCGTTAATCATGCAGATCAAATCCAGAATAATTAAATTGTTTTGCAAAACAGTAATGCATATTAATTAGTAATACTATAATTGTGTGAGGCAAAAAATAACAGATAACATGCTAGTAAGTTTTCTGCATTGGGATCTGTTGAAAAATGAACGTGATACATTTACAGTAACTCGGTGAAAAAGAGGAAACCTTTAAATATTTGACGGAGGAGCATTGGGAATAGACGGGAGTAAAAATAAAAGTTAAAGTACTACCGGAAGAAGGAGAAACGATAGTAAGAAGGCTGGCAGTGGTTATAAAATGAAAAAAAAAAAAAAAAAAAAATCTAACATGAAAGACATACATATATGAAAAATTAATAAGCAATAAATGAAGATTAATAAATGCTAATAAACTTATAGAGTAATCTCTTTTTTTCAGATTTATTTAATTATAATGAAAGAATAAATGCGTTCGTAATATGTGAATAAATATTTGATGTAAAGATGAGAAAAAAAGGGGAAGCATTCTGCTCACTATTCCTTCTTTAAAACATAAAGTAACTTAATTTAAAAATAAAAGAGTTTTTAAAAAGACATTGAATTGCTTTCTTTTTAAACAATTGCAAATATTTACTACTTAAAATTAATATAATCACAAAAGCTTTGATTTGTTATCAGTGCGAAGCATTTATAAAACATTTTATATAAATGCATTTATCTGCGTTTGATGGTTGGTATATTGAACGATATGACTGATCCTTGAATTTTGTAGATTAAAATGGCCAACGGTTGCCAGAAATTTCGACAACCATCGCGCATCATTCGATCATCAATCTTGTTCTCCGTTTATTGGAAGTCAATTTTATAGTTGATATGAAATATATACTACTATATACACATATTTTTGATAGTTGCTTTCTACATGGCCCTATAAATAAAAAGAACTATATCAATTAAAAAGTGAAACATTTCTTCAATTATAGTAAAAATAGCATTATCTATATAACTATTACTTAACGTACAAATTTCATTAGAATAATGTTAAGCAGGTTGAATTAAATGGTATCATGAATTTTAGTCTACGTAATATTTTTAATAAAAAAATTTCTATATCCTATTTTTTAAAAAACAATTTTTTTCAGCTGTAATATTATTTATCATAAAATTATGTAAATTGCTAATAAATATTTTATTAAACATTATAAAATTACGAAAAGAGTTGCTATAAAATTCTCATTCATGAGCAGCCAAACAGCGATAATATATTTTAATAATACACATGCATATAAATGCATGTGTGCGTGCAACATATATACGTAATGCATGTATATTTAAGATTTAAAGGTAGAAAAAAGTTCAGTTCAAATTAAAGAATAAAAATGTCTTGACAATTCGCAAGAATAGAACGTAAAATTAATATGAACTCAGGAGAATTTAGCAATTTTGTGGAAGATGATTCAAATTACGCATTTGTTGGTAGATTGAGAGAAACGTGCTTAAACAGAACAAACGATTTTGATATAGTGTTCACTACTGTCGAGCGTTATACATATTAAAGTCTCTGAATCTAGTTTACATTCATGAGAACATTAGAACGCGAATACGTAGGAATTTTGAAATTAACATATATGTGCAATCTTCTTGATAGGCAACTGCACTTGTATAAATTAAAATTATGCAAGATTCTCCAAATCCAATTTTACATATGTTAAATGGAATATTATATCTTATACAATGCACTTTGCATAGAACTATAATATAACTATCGTTTTATATAAATGATTGGCAAATAATGAACTATATTACTTCTTTTCTGTGAAAAATATCAATTTCAAATTTATGGAGAAATTTATAAATAAAAAAATTAGTTCACTACTTTATGTATACATATAATACAAGAGAAAAATAGCGAAAGTTTCAAACTTATCTATCATGATAATAACTTCTTTATATTTGTTATGCGCGCGTTCCATTTCTGCCATGTACATATTTACCTTCAATTATATAACAAAATTGAAATCGATTTCCCTTCTACCTAAATTTTATATTTCTTTCTAACTTTTAAATTTAGTTAACATGCATTAATATATATGTCTTGCAACATTGAACAATTAATCATCCTAATATAACGCGCAGAAATTTAGCTCTTAAAACTCATTTGCTATCTCAAATATTTATCATTTCGAAATACTAGTGAAAGGTACAAGCATATATAAACGTATCATGACACACACAGTCAACATAAGTGAGTAAATATCAACAATCATCATAACTTTCGCACATGTTACACGTTCTAGTTTATGAGCTTAATGTTAATTAAGCGATAATTACACATTTAATAATGTATATATACTAAAATTATTTTAAGTAAAGTCAAATATAAACGTAAGTTTGTATATATAATTTTAGTAAATTTCTTGAAACTTTTTACTATACATTTTATAAGTTATTTTAATTCGTAAAAATAGCCAACACACACACACACACATATATATATATATTTTTAAGAAATTAAAAAACCATATTATTCTAAAAAATAAAAATATGAGCATACACATTTGTATGTATGTGATATATTTAAATTATATAAATTAATTTTATTAGTATTTATAATATCTCAAAAATATGTATGACCCAGATTATTTTAATTAAAATTTTTTTAAATTAAATTTTAATCAAAATACTACAAATCAAAGAGAAAATAAATTATATTTAAATTAAAAATATAAATAAAATTAGGAAGAAGTATTTAACATTGAAATTTAAAGATATTTGATAAATTAGGTTTCATGAGAGCAAAGATACCTTTCTGCAATTAATTTCAAGATTTTGTTTTAATAAAAATTTAATGTACAGCTTAATTGCAAAGATATTAAGCCTTAAAAATTCACAGATTACATAAAAAAAAAAGATAAATGTTGCTCAGCCCTCTCTCCCTCTCCCTCCTTCGCTTCCTCTCCCCCTCTCTTTCATCCTTCATTCTGTGCATTTTTTAAGAAAAATTTGGCTTAGACATTCAGAGTCAAATAAATTTTCAAAAGACATTGTCCAGAGTCCAGAGTCACTTGCACCATATATCTAACTGTCATATAATGCAATTATAAAAAAAGATGTTAAGTTACTTTATGTCGGACAGCATTGTGCAATTTCAAAGGATCCAACGTTTCATTCCTAACGAGGTTCTCAGAGAATTTTCTTGCTAGATGGAATGCTTTCTAGAAATACCATAGCTCGTCGGACATAAAATAATGAAGTGATAGAGTGTGTACTCACGATGCTGTGTACGCTTACAGTATAACATTCGTGTATAGTTAGGTAATTCAGTAATACCGGTTCATGAGTTTACGCTCACGATTTTGCTATTAATATATACAATTCTGTCAAGAGAAACAGTACATAATACATTTGTATTAATTCAAATTTACACAAGTCTTTACACAAATAATCACACGACACGGTTGCATGTATTGAATACATTATAAAATAGAAATTATTTTTAAATGCACACACACACACATATTGTAGACAATTGGCATATTACAGAATGTATTGCGTTGAATATATCGCTAGATTCAGCATTCTGTTTCTATTTTGTACAAAAGATACAACAGAGACATGAATTGAGAAAGAATTTCTGATATTCAAGCATATTTTTCTCGTATTGAATCGTACCGTACTTTAAGATGTTACAGACTGTTCATTGAATCCTCTCGAAAGAATTGCAAAATAAACTCTTTTCCTTACAAAACCAGAGATGACAGTACATATTCTAAAAATAATTTTGTAATAAAAAATTGCGTAATTTCGATATATAAATTAGTTATTTAAATAATTTTTCGCTTGAATTTCTAGCATACTTAGCCGTAATAAAAAATACGTTATTTTATTGGTCGATTTTATTATGGGCGTACACATATATATATATATATATATATATATATATATATATATATATATATATATATATTCACGGAATAATAAAATAATAAAATTGTATCTGATAAAATATAAAAAGCCTATATTTTACATATTATTAAATAAGTATATAATGCATACATTATGTAAAATATATATATATATATATAAAATATATATTAAACAAACTTTCTTAAATGTTTTGTAATTAAAATGTTACCTAGCCACATTGTAAAAAAATACGTGTAATAAATATGTGATGTTTATTTAGAGTTAGTTAAAAAAAATAAAACAATTATATTTTGTGTAAAAATAAAAAAAATTTATTATTTTTAACAAATTAATATAACGAAAATAACGCAGAAAACATAAATATCAAATGTTGCATATAAAAAAATGTTTGTCATTAATCTTTATTTGTATATTCATAATAAAATTCTAATTAATAGAGTATTTTTTAATAAATTATTTAATCAAAATAGGAGGAAAAATTTCAATACAGAATGCATATAATACCATATAACTTTTCACACAATGAAGATAAGCTATCAGCTAGCTGCGTTGATTGTCCATATAGTCTATATATGTTTTTACTATATTGGATTTTACGATATAGTGTTTTTTATTATTTTTTACACGTATGTTATTTAAAAAGAAAACGTAGTATTATAACTCTACATATCAACTTTACAGATATTTCAAAAAAAAATAAAAAAAAATTTAAATAACAATCCTAAAGCAATTTGTAAAGAATTCTATTCGTATATCCATTTAAGTTTAATTTTTATCAATAAATATACGCACTGCAGATATGACATTATAGGAAATTGTAGATTAATATTGTATATCATAAACGTATCATTCATAATTAAAAATTAATAAAATAAAAGTTCTGTAAAATTTGTCTTTATATTGACTTTCTGTAATAATGTGCCATTATAATACCGAGCTTTATATCACGTGTTATTTATAATGGAACCAGGTAAAGATACAAACATACGCATATGCACGAGTTTTGAACTTTGCCTTGCAAATCACGTGTAAAGCTAGCGTCTTATTTTGTGAAAATTCATTAATTGTTGAGAGCGCTGGCTTTATTTTTAATACCTCTAGAGTTCTTGATAGATTAAACAAATAGTTCTGGTCATTAAACTAAAAAAAAAAAAAAAAAAAAAAAAGCTTGAGACAAAGTGAGAGGTCAAGTTCACGCTACGTCTCACTTTGTTCTCCGACAATTTTTTAAATATTTCTTCTAGATTTTAAGCACTTGAGAGTTAAAACAAAAAGTTTTATTATTCGTAAAAATATTAATTAAACAAATTAGATCGTTTCAGACGCCGGACATATTAGTACCGAACTACTGAGGTGACATGCTAGTTGTATTTCGCTCTCAAGAGCATTTAAAATCTGACAAAACATGCTAAAAAATTAGTAGAGAACAAAGTGAGGCGCAGGAAAATTGGCATCTCAGTTTATCCTAAACCATTTTTTTATTTAATAGTCAGAACTATTTGTTTAATCTATTAGGAACTCCAGAACTATTAAAAATAAAAAATTTTCAACAATTAATAAATTTCCACCAAGTAGGACGTCCGTTTTGCATACACTTGTAAATCGCATCTCTATAACGTTTAACTTACGTCCTTAATATTACTGCAAAATTTTCGATTTCTCATAAAGGAAAAGGAAAAATATTGTAGAAAAATACATCTGTTGGCGCTGATAATGCATTACTTATAGTAACTTATAGTAGAAAAATTTGAAGAGCTCATTGTGTCAATATGAGCAAAATTATATATTATCTTATGATCTCTCGTTAATCTTTGAATAAATCGCGAGTCTCTTACATCCAATAGCACAAATCCAATTATTAAAGTAGAAATCTCTAAATATTTATATATTTAATCGATTATACAGAATTTTTTTGAAACGCAATAAAACAAATTCAAAAAGATAACGCGAAAATAATGAAGAAATTGACATAAGAAAATAAAACGTTTAGAAGCAAACATCGATTTTGCAAAATTTGTCATGTGCGAAAATATGATACTTAAAAAACTTAAAGCAAACTTTATTTCATGTAGTCAATTTTATATGCAATATATAATGTAACGAAATGTTCAAAATTTGGACAATATACAAATAATGCTATAAATATTTAACACGTTTTATGATTATATATCGTTACTCGATATAAACATACAATACTTATAATATACAGTAATATTTATATACAGGATATAATAAACAACTTGATTAATATTCGTTACGGAATCCATCAGTTATGCGTATTAAATGAGTGATTTGCAATTCAGTTTATCGAGTTTGTGACGTGATTATCAACGGAATGCAAAACGACATACTTTTAATTACACGAGTTTAACTTTAAATTTCGTGCGATAAATTACATCCGCACTGATGATGCTGGGATGATAAACTAATTTCCTTAATGAACATCGCAAGTTCTAATTCTGCGCAACGTATATGAATCTCTGTAAATGGAATTTTGCCAACTATAGTTTATCTTATCGTCCTCAATTCGGATTTTTAAAATACGTGCGTGTGTATGACAGATTCATAATTTCATATAAATAAAAGTATCAACAGTATCCTTGACACAGATACTTGGATACTTTAGACATATTATCGTTTATAATTGTACAATTATGAGAACTGTACAATGTATACACATGCAAATTGGGATGAGATGCTGTTCAACTAAATATATATCGTACTGAACGAACATGCGCGACAAGCTCATATCAATTCAGTGATTATATATACATATATATATATATATATATATATATATATATATATGGATCAAATTCAATAGGCGGATCAAACGCGACAGAGTTAATAATGATGACGAGGGAACTTCCACCGCCAGCTGTGCGTTTTGCTGCGGGAATATGCATGGAGCTCTTTAGGTACTTCAACTTACGACTCTACATTGTACAAATATATTACGGAAATGAGAGAATTCACACAAGTAATGTTGGCACACGAAGATGCATTTATGATTCTTCGAATTTTTAAGCTTTACAATATTTTGCTGTTTGAAATAATTTAGTGTTTATTATATTAATTTTCCAACTAAAAATATTTATTTATATTCCAATTTTAAAAATAATTTATTATATGTATTACAAGTTTCTTAATTTTTCTTTTTATAGTAAGCGAATAAAACATGAAGAATAGAGCGGACATAAGTATTAGAGACATGCAAAGTAAAATCAGAAAATTATAAATAATATATAATGATTTTGGAAATTAACTTTGCAAAACATGTTTATTTATTAAAATCTATTAAATGTAATTCAAATAACGAGAAATTTCATAACAAAACTAAACTTGAGTAAGAAATTAAATTTAACGTATTTCAATTTTGATTATCAGATAAACAATGATTTAAATAATGTTGTTAAAACTTAAAATTAAATTTTAATATCATAAATAATAATGAGACGTTAGTCAATGACATAAATTATAATCAACCACGTTATTTTATGATTTTCTATAGAGTGCTACATGTGCGCGCAAAACTAGGCCAAACTTATTTTATACAATTCAATAAACAAAATATTTCTGTAAAAAAAGTAAATAAGTAAAAAAAAAATATATAGTATATAAAATTATTTATGCTAGTGTTAATTATTCATCGCTTGTAACTCGATAAAATTATCATATTCACATTAAAACTGAAATATTATATTAAATCTTTTTACGCTCTACTTTCAATTTAAATTAAAAAAAAAAAATCTCGCTGATCCAATATTGCACATGAACGGTCTCAAAATTATGTCCTATAAAGAATTAATGGAACAATTGTAATTTTTAATTTTGCTCATCACAAAATTATATTGTGATTCTGGTATATTTTACAGTAAAAATTAATTTCACATTATTATTAAAAATATAACTCTGCTTTATTTCTAAATATACATTCATAAAAGCTTAAAAGTATCGCGAAATGTATTATAATTGAGCATCAGTTCTCGTATACATAAATTACGTTTCTAACTTAGTTTAATAAAAAAAAAAACTCTAAACTTTTTCAGGATGTTCGGTTAATTCGCTGATACATAAAGCTATAGTTCTGGATAATGAGAAGACTGGCAGTCTGTCTCGTGCATGTGCGGAGTTTCATGATACCGGATAATAATGTAGAGCATGTACTTACACACTACGGTGAGATTCTTCGAGCCGGAGGCCGTGGAGAAGGTCGGCGCGTCTGCCGTAACTTCGCAGCTGAATGTACCCGAGAGGCCGAAGTCGACTTTGCGGAGCGTTACCTGGCTCTTGTTCGAGTTGTCAGGCTGAAACACACGTTCATATAAGATGTACAGAGCGAATGGAAGTATATGCCTGCGTGTCGCAGTGTAGGCGGCGGCCTAGGTTATTACACTATGCAGCGAAGTCGTAATGTCATTTACATGCGGGTAATATAATTTTATATGTAATCTCATTTGTTGAAAGATGTTACGCGTTCGCGAGATTAGATATTCACGGTTTCGCAATGTCGTTGTGTAATTACTAACTGTATTATTAAATATTAACTTGATGTCAACTATTTTATTAACTTATACTTTATATGTGTTGTGTGATACACTAATTATTCTGAATTATTTTAAAAAATGGTTAGATTTAATTAAATAAAAATTATTATATATTTTTTAAGATTTTCTATTATAAATGTGCGAAATTGAAACTCTTAAAAATAATATATAGCGTGTCTCTTCCGTTTCACTAAATATTCCATAAACATCCTAGCTTTCGTCATATCGAGGAATGGCTGGTCCACTCGAGGGAATAGTCACCTTATCAGGAAATTATCCGGCACTCGACTAAAGTGGCCCGAAAGGCCAAGTTGGTAACGGAAGGAGAGATGAAGCAGCTCCGCGTGCTGCAAGAGAAGCCGAGTAGAGAAGGGTTTAATCGGAACAGGCAAAACGAAGCATGCATAATTAGCGGGACTTAAATAATGAAAGAGGAAGAAGCACAAGTGAGCGGAGACGCGCCGCCGCGCCGATGACTGGGGCGAGAAAAAGGAAGGGCGAACTACAAGCTCTTTGATGAGCAGGAAAGGAGCATGAAAGGGGCAAGTGAGCTCCTTCCTTGTTGATTTATGTGGCCGTCTTCCTACGCGCGCACGTACACTTTCCGACTGACTTTACAGAAGCAGAGACAAAAGTCTCGTCTTGTGTACTGAAAGAATAAATATGAAACAATGGCACTCGACGTTATCTAAGAATATAATCTCTGGTTAGCGTCCGGCTAGTCTTATTATTCTCCTTTGACTGGCGATGACACTGATACCCTCCCTCCTGTGAGATATTCAATACCTGCTGCGTATGAATCGATCATTCGCAGACTACTAATGTCCGCGTGCGAGATATCAATTCTGTCGGACAAGCTATCAATCTGTCGCATCTATGAAAAATTAATGAAGCGACTGTTCAAGCAAGATACCGGATATATTAAACATATGTAGCAGGGTACGGGAATATTAAGGGGAATAGGAGTAGATGTAAATCCTCTTTTATTATTAACAAAACTTTATTACACTATCTTTTCTTATACTCTCTTCTCTGCAAATATAAATATTCTTTTCCAAAATATGTATATCTAGATGGCATGTTATTACTAATTATTATAAAGTTAAATCTGTTATTTATCGCACGAGTCATTATTCATCTATGATCTTGTCATTTTAATATTCTTACTCTCTTCATTAATTTGAAATATACTGTATTTTGAAAAGTAAAGTAATTGTTTGTAGTTTATATTATATAATATTATATACACTTATATCATATAACATGTTTAACGTGATAGATTTTTGTCTCTTTCATAGATTACTTGTTCGACTGAATGTTTGAATTCCTATCAGAATAGTAACGATGTCAATATGCCGGAAGCGTGATATTTACACTTCTCGAATGAGTATCGGCACTTGGTTTGCCCGAGAATTGCAAGTAGATATTGGGAACGAAGGCTATTACGACTTCGAACACGCTATTGTGAAATAATAGGTCAGTGCTCGTAGTCATGCGTCGATCTTTTTGTTTGCTGACAAATCGGTTCGTTGCTTTCAACGACACAATCATTTTAAATAGATACTTTTCTCGCCCGTTTTATGTGAATTTTCCGTGAAAATCGTCAAGTATAATTTTTTAAATTCGATGCAATGGACGCGCAGCAAAGTGCATTAAACTATATCGATACGTGCAGCAGCAGGACTTTATGTTTCATAGTGAACGCGCTTTTAACCTATTATATAATGCCTCGCTTTACAGCACCTGCCTGAGCGACGCTTTGTTAACTGTAAATGTTTCGCGATTCTGACTCCGCAAACACTGCGTC
Source organism: Anoplolepis gracilipes (assembly GCF_047496725.1). NCBI lineage: Eukaryota > Metazoa > Arthropoda > Insecta > Hymenoptera > Formicidae > Anoplolepis > Anoplolepis gracilipes. The sequence continues at coordinate 8,317,362 of NC_132974.1, forward strand.
GAATTGGTTAGCTCAATGTGTAACGCTTTCGGCACACGTAGAGAATTTCCGCATATGTGCGGAATCGCAACAACCACTCTTTACACGTATATATAGAGCAAAATCTATTATACGAGAAGTTTCTCTTTTCCGGCAAGATACGTGCTACGATAACATACATACGCGCACATTGAATTATATTTGTAATCGCGCCAAACTAATCAAATATTACGGCGGGAAAACAATGCAACGTGAACTATTTTTTACGAGCACGTATCGTTGGTGTGCTAATGATTCATTCCCAATAAAGGTCTATTAACTAAATCACATCTGGCATCGCGCGGCTGGAGTACTCTAGTATTAACAACTCGCGGAAATACGAGATTACGCAAAATCCTACAAAATCGTATTTCCGATGTATATCCGATCGAAATACGCAACACATAGTAAATCTAATATCACTCCGAAAAAAGAAAAAGAAAAAAAAAAAAAAAAAAAAAAAAAAGAAAAAGGAAAACAACCAAAAGTAACAAAACATTATTTTTGTTGGCACCTCCTCTCTGGGGAGGAGAGTCCCGTCGGATGTCACTCGGACGAACGTATTTTTCGAAATCGTGGCTTTTATACATCCCTCGCGGGGTACGCTACATTATTTTCCGTCCGTTCGTCACCGGAGGACGGGCCAAGCGCGCGGGCCGGCCGTGTTTCGAAACGATAAACGCAAACGGGAACGCGCGGCGCATTGTCACGGTTTGTCAGGTCGTTCATTCGGCTGTACCGAAAACACAACGGGACAGCGGGGCTTGTTTTTGACGCAGCGTGCGCGCGTGTGCGGGGGATGCGACGCGCCACTCCGAAAACCACCGTGCCCAACGTGCGTAAAGGCCTACGGAAATGTTCGAGCGATGATAAAAGCGCGCCGCAACGCCGACTGTTTTTACGGCGATTACAGCGGTCAAGGGTGTTGTTAACGAGACACTGTCCGGTGCTGCGGTTTATGTTACAGTGATACGATAAAGCCACATATTTCGCGTTGTTCGCTCACCCCCTAACGATTTGCGCCGGCTCGAGCGAAAAAATAGTGGTAGTTTCGCAGCCATTGAGACTTGCTTGTATGTGTGCAGAGGTGCCCCAATTACTAAATATCTTCGATAGTGGCGTAGTGTGAGACCGCCCGTTAAGCTTTCGGATGCATCCTTCTTTTTAACGATTTAACTTTTTCCGTGTGTTCGCAATGTTTAAATGAATAGAATTATAGCTATGTGCTCCAGAGAAAAGTCGTTAAAGGAAAAAAAATTCAAGATTTATCAACGCGCGCGCAAACGTAAAGAGCGAAATTGATTTTAATTATATTGAAGTACAATTAAGTTAAAATATTAATAAGAAATTTTATACAGCATTTGTAATAGAATTAATCTCATTTAAAAGAAAAAAATGTGCTCGTTAAATTTCATCCGTCGACGACATTGTGCAACATTCGCCGATCGCGTGAGTATAGAGTATTATTAGAAATATCTAATTTACATTAAAAAAACGTTATGAAAAACTACTTATAATATAATACATCTCTCATAATATTGTTACTTTCTATAACAAGTTGTTCTTTGTAGTGATACTGGTTCCGAGCTTCTCAAATCCTCTTCAGCTAAAGCTTGGCTCTGAACTGAATAAAACTTTTGACCTTCTCGCATGATACGTATTACAATTTTCCCACTCCAGTATTCAGTAATTTCGTAGTACTAAGACAGGATATACAAATAAAGTTTAAATTTGTTCGTATCTACAAGATTCTATTTTGTTTTGAATAAATTGCGATGAGAATAAATTCGTTTCATTGTTAGTCAACAATGGGGAAAAATTCACATAATATAGTATCCCTTTTTTAGAGTTTTATATAGAAAATGCTTCTTATACTCTAATATCTCCATTTATGATTTAAAACTTAGCATATCATTATAAAGAACAACTGCTACGGAATAATATAACTACTATAAAAAATCTATATCTGATGATTTGTATTAGTTTTGACGGTTTGTATTACTTAATTATTATTTTTCTAAGAAAAAATCGAAATTTATAATTTATAATCTATATATAATATAAAATTAAAAATTAATAACAAAAGTCTATAAAAGAATTATAAAAACCCTTAAAATTATAAAAAATTCGGTGTAAAAGAATAATAAAAAAAACAAACTTTATTTAAATTATTTGTTATATATACATACATACATATATATACATACATATATATATATATACATATACATATATATATATATATATATATATATATATATATATATATATATATACGCGTATAAAACATATTGTGCATTATTATCGTCATTATACACATTTAAATCAAGTTATTTAATTGTAAACTTATTTTAAAACTATTGTTTATTGAATCCAGAATTTTTAATTTGAATTTTTTGTAATGATATACCAATATATTATCTGCATAAAATTAATATCTGTATAAAAATTATGTATTTTATATTTTATTAACATTTATTAAATATCAAATATTTGTTATTAAAAAATTTATAAACTTGCTCATTTTATCGAAATTTTTACATTAATGAATTCTATTCATATATTTTCTCAATTAAAAATTTTTTTATTATAATTTTTATTTTTGAGGAGAAAGAATTGTATATATCCGAATATATAATGTAACTTTCTATTAAAAATCATGAAATATTAAGATGTAAATAAAAATGCTATTCTCAAAAAAACAGAGACACGATATTAATATAACTCAAAAAATAATGTAACAAAAGTTTCTACACTCGATATCATTATAATGAACATACATTATTGAAAAAAATATTCGCACGATGGTGTATATATTAGAACAAAGTTAGTTTTCTTTCTTTTTTATGTATAATTTTATTCATATCTCATTTTGACCATATAAAATACGTATAAACAGTTGAATGATTTTAATTTGTATTTTTTTTGAAAAAAAAAAAAAAAAAGGAAGATTTGAAAACAGATATAAGATATAGATAAGATACTATCTACTACTATCTACTTTAAATATATCCTCGAAAGGAGGATTCAATCTGAACGAAAGCAAAAAATTTCTGAAGTACGCGATTTTGTTAAGTGACTTACGTCGACATAAATCCCGGTGATGTTGAAGATCTTGATAGGTGGATCCTCGGTGGGTGAGAATCGATAGAACTCATACCTGCCCCGGTACCACTTGAGAGAATAGAGTGGCGCCTTTTGCAGATCATAATGGCATCGTAGAATCGCCTCCTGACCACGTTGCACCACATCCGGAACTATCTCCAGACTGACCTTCTGCAGGCAGCTCGCACCTTTCAGGAAAATGAGAACAGAAACGGGACATTAAGTCTAGTGCGCATCATTAGTCCGCTTTTATGTACTCATCGCGTGAAAGGTCGCACAGTACGCGTCAGCGAGAAATTGCAATTCCACCGAATGACAATTTCTCTCATCTACTCTCTCCCATCGTCCTCCACCTCTCTCTTAGAACTAGATGCAACCACAAGCAAACACAAGTACGCGCGGGCTCTCATATTCACATATCTATATATATATATATATATATATATTAAACCATTTCTTCCCCCTTACCACTGCGTGACCTCCATTTTCACGTAATCTACGAGACGCTCCGCAAACTCACCCTCGCACTCAAACAAGCACGATATTTTTTGCTGAAACTCCGTTATGCCGGGATTATCGATGATTCGACCTATTAAACCAGACAGAATCAGCGCTGGATTCGCATTCCGAGCGCGCATTCGTATTAAAACAGAAAGCGAAAGAGGTAGAGAGAGAGAAAGAGAGAGAGAGAGAGAGAGAGAAAGAGAGAGAGAGAGAAAGAGAGAGAGAGAAAGAGAGAGAGAGAAAGAGAGAGAGAGAGGTAGAGGTAGAGGTAGAGGTAGAGAGAGAGAGAGAGAGAGAGAGAGAGAGAGAGAGAGAGAGAGAGAGAGAGAGAGAGAGAGAGAGAGAGAGAGAGAGATGATAGATAGGGAAAGAGAACGAAGCTCTCTGCGACTTCTTGGTGTAGAATGACGGTCTTATTATGTAGTATCTCCGGGCTATACGGAACTAGGTACAAGCCGCAAATGTAGAAACAAAACAGGATTAATTCCCTCCTCAGAAGCATTAGAAACATATGCTATACTGGCAATATTTTAGAAAATATATGGTATTTTGTACTACGAACAATGTACGTTTTCACGCTCGCGTGAAAGCCTATTATATATTTAGGCAAAATATTTAAATATTTCATCACACGTATTCTATTTATTATAACAGGATGGCTTGTTCATAAATAATGTGATGTATTTGTATGTATTGAGTATTAACTCTTACGAAAACATTAAAAAATGTACTTTCAAATACGATTGCAATTTCAGTAATCTGACATTAAAATTGAATATTTTCTTTAAGTGTTCTAAATAAAAATGTGTATCTCCTTTTTTTAATTTATATTACTAATTATATTAATTGTACATATTAATTGTATATTAATTAATGTATATTAAAAATAATTCATGACATATCTTTTTGCGAACCGTATAAAATTTTATTATGTAAAATGCTAAATAAATTGTTTCACTGTATATATCTCATGCATCATAAAAATAAAGAAAATTCTTTGCACATAATTACTACATTGTTTTTTACTTTTTCCTCATTATATCGCAATAATAATGTTAAAAAAATTGGAACATTGCATATATGAATATTTGTATTTCTTTTCACTTCGTGTAAATTTAATATTGTACAAAGGTTATAAAGCGTTCACCTTTCCCCCCCCCCCTTTCCCCTTATGTTTAGCATGCAAGTAGGTTAAGTAAATATAAATAACTTATTTTATTCGCGCGAGTTACACGTGGAATGAGTTTGCTCGAATAGGAAGAGCTGACCGTGTTTAATATAGTGCACATGTTACACCGAGTTCTCAGAAATGAGAAAGAAACAGACGGCGCCAAGAAATCGTGCCACATAAGTATAACTACTAGAGTACTCATAAACATGACAAAAAATGTAAATATTACTAATATAAGGCTAAAAACACATGTAAAATTATTAAATTCAAAAAATATTAAAATTTTGTTCGTATATGTTTAACATAATAATTAATGACATAACACACATAATTCAATTGTAATTATAAAAATATAATCATATTTCATTAAGTACAATCAGAAATATTTTATATAAGTATATTATATGAATATGATAATTGTCATTCTAACTTATACATCTTATAAATGAGTGAAATAAAGAAATAAATTGATTTTATAAACTAGATTAGAAACGATTTGTCTTTTAATACGATTCGAATCGTCTTGTAAACAATTTAAAGACGTCGGATTTCAGAGAATTTTTTATTCAGCCAGAAGAGTGTCAGTTTAGTCCTCTGATGGCAAAATGATACGAATTTCCTCGTTTACCAGAAATAATATCTTGAAGGTTGAAAAAGCTTTTTTCTGCTTAATTTTCACTTGAAAGAAATTCTAAAAAATGTAGACCGACATGATGCCAGTCTAAGTTTCTCGACGTTTCTTTTAAAGGACGCAATACTTGCAACTCGCAATACTCGTTTCCCTTGCGTTAGTTCCGCGCTGTACTACCTGACATGTCTTTATATTTAACTCTCAAGACTCTAGTTAGTTTTTATGCTCAGTAAAGCGCCGTTTATACGATTAATTATTCGTAAAGAAAGCTTATTTAACGAAATACTTAACGTTTCATTTTCTTTCAAAGAAGAAAATACGCAACGCGCAATACAAAATTGCCTCGCTCGCTGACGTCAATTGAGACGATGGATTTTTATACTTTCATAAAGGCGCTCGTTTCTGCAAGCAGTATAGAAGCCAATATGATGGCGGTAGTATATTTTACGAAATCAGTAAATAAGGTCTGCCTGTTCTATATATCGACTATATAGAACATTTACTCTTAACATTTTTAGGTTACGAAAAAAAAAATAGCTTAATGAGCTTTTGATAACTAAATGGAAAGAAAAACTATCTAAATTAATGATGAATACATCGTGAGATTGCTGAAATGAATATATTCATATAACGTTTTCATTAAGTAATAATATATATATATATAAATATTCATGATAAATATATGTATATTTTAAAACTGTGAAGTTAAAAGAATAAGAGATTTTAAAGAAAGTTTTTTTTTTCTACGACAGTCTATGCAGTATATCTATGTATAATATAATTCCTAAGATAATTTTTATTTCCTCCCCCTGTATAATTAGCAAGTAGACTTTCTTTCTGATAAAAGGCGGTTGCGTTTGTTCTTTTCGTCCGCCGCCATCATCTCATCGCTTTCCCGCTTTCTCCAACTTTGAAATTTATAACAAAGTTTTAACAACTCGTCTTCTCTGTGTTGCGAGTAAAGGAAGTCAGGGATCCATCGCATCGAGAGTAGCGTAACGAAGAGAAATGTGAATTTGAATACTCTTAGCCTTTAACGTCAAAACTCTGGATAAATTGCGATAATTTGACCGCTCGTATAAAGATTAATCTTAATATCTTTCAGTTGAGAATATCGAAATAAGAGTAAAATTGGGTGTTATCATAGGACGATTAACTTTGAATATCATGATTTCAAAATACTAGAGTTAAACAGTTTTGTAAAAATTATAATACATTGTTTTCTCTCGACAGTCAATATTCATATTTTTTGTATAAAAAAGCAGTTAAGTTGTAATAATGTTCATATCTGTGAGATTTCAATAATTGCAAATTATCTGTTGACAATATTAACAGAATACACGATAATAAAGAGAGCAAACAAAATAAATACCCAATTATATAGTACATAATTACTTATAAAAAAACAGATGGGTAGCTTAATAAATATTTAATTAACATATTTATAAGCATAAAACTGATTTATATTAATATCGATTAATCATTACTCGTTATTAATTTTTGAGAAATATGACAAATATGGGTATCGATTACATTTACATATTCTAGTGTTACAATAAATTTTTTTAATTGGTTTAAAATTCTTATTGGGGTTCAATTGCTGGTTATTGTATGGCTTAAAATATCAGAAGAAATTACACTCATCCACACTGCTCTCACATTTCAAAAATAACATTGGTTATTATCCGATCGCTGCAAACAGATTTGATTGCAATAAAATTACATCGATTTAACCGAATGGAAAGATTATTCCGGAAATATCGTTGGAAAGTAAAGCCTTTCTATAGCATTTACACGCAAGAGTATTAAATGGTGCAATCGACGTGAATAAAACCATTTTCGTTAAATACGATCGACGCGATTTGCGAAAACGCGCTTCCGACAGCTTCGACAGTGAGTTTCGCGATATCTATGTGAACTTCGCTGCACCAGTCTGCCATCCGGTATAATTCCAGTGCGATTCGAGTACTTCCGTCGCGGGCGAAGGCGCGCTTCAGGCAAATTAAGCTTCACTCGTAACTGCAAATGACTACGATCAGAATTGCAAAACCCTGTGTGCACGCTCTTTTTCCTTCACGTTCCTTTTCGTTTCGATCCAGCATGCGACCAATTTGACAACACGAAGGGGTGCTCTACGCACTTCTGTCAGCTGTATAAGCAACATTATACAAGAAAATAAATATATAAATAATGCATACAATCAGTAAATTGCAATTTACATTTTTAATACAGCCATTAATTAACTTGTGATTTAGTTTAAATAAAACAACAGTGACTGTAAAAATGATGTTAAAAATATGAAATGTTTTTTCAACATTTTAATATTTTTATAAAAGATATTGAGAAAATATAATGTAATGTACATAATATATAGATATAAAAAAATGTATGATTTTTCATGTATGTAATTAATTAGAATAAGAAAATTTAATTAATAAATTTTAGTTATTTAATTCAACAAATTGTATTCTACATTAAATTCTATTACCAAAGATATTAAGTATATAAATTATTATATTTTACAGTCCAATTTATTATATAATAAAATTTAAATTGAATAGTCTACATTTTAATTTCAGATTTATATCTCTGTTTTATGAAAAATATTCTTGTAATTATCAATGCACATGCTTGCAGTTACTTAAAATTAATTTATTTTTATAATAGTACATATTAGTATTTATACTTAGTTGTATTAATATTTACATTTATTTTAATATTTATATTTAGTTGTATTATGTTATCGAGTATTCAACTCTCTTTTTTCGGTTTGAAAGTTAAAAGTAGTTTGATAAAAACAATATTTCGTATAATCGCGTAACGCAAAATTAAAGTAGCTTAATTGAAATCTTTATTTTTATTAAAATCTTTATTTAATACAAACAATAATGGATGTTTCATCTTCACATAAAGAACGCATTTGCGGATAGATATTTCGCAGAGAAAGAGAGCATACGTTCTCTATCTTTATCATCAAAAGTCTCTCATCGAATACGCTTATGTATGTTTCGGTTTATTGCAGTTGTATAGAGAAGAGAGGTCGAGAATAAAACTTTCAACTTTAGGAAGAAATGAAACGGCTTGGTAGTAAATCAAGCCGAAATAACAAACGGATTTAGCATCGAAAGCGTATAGGAACGTATTTTCGATGCGGTATACACGTTATGTACGCACAGGAATATTGCGAAACAAGTTAACGAATTTCTCTGAGTTACTACACAAAGTTTGGCCGTTCGATCGGGACAGGTGGATGATGCATGTAGAAAATTCATGATTTTTCACGAGAATTCGCCCGGCCGTAACCAATACTCTAGTCTCTATTTTGCCGATTTCTTCTTTACTGAAAATAATCAGTTATTTCATAGATATTCCCAAATATATCTACAAAAAATGTTGCAGATTTTAATTAAAATTTAATGTTTTAAAAATATGCTACATAATTTCATATAAATCACCAAAGTAAATTGCTATATTTCATCATATATTATTAAAGAAAAGTATATTTTTACATGTTATTTTCTATACATTTGCTATTATTAATGCAGATAATGTAAATCTTCATATAATTCCTCATTTTATATTTTTTCGATTAAAATACAATTACATTATTACAAAGTCTGAAAAAATCTTAAATTTATAAGAATTTGTCGACGAAAAATTTAGCTGATCTCGCTTCAACATTGTTCGCGATAAAATTGCAACTCTCCGATAATGATGCAGAACGTTTTTAGTTTTTTTTTTTTTTTTTTTTTTTTTTTTTTTGAGAGGAGGGGAGGGGAATAATTCGAATCTGACTTTCGGCGACTGGCGGCAGTTTGTTAAAAATGCTGACAGGCGGCAGATCACAATGAAGCACGAAGAAATTCGAGAATAGGGAACTGCACTCGCTAGAAAAGCGGAGATTGGTGGAACCCAGTGCGGACTGTCGGCAATCTGAGAAGTTATTACTGGCCGGGACAAATTGCACTTCCGCGCAAACAAAAATAAGAGGATATTGAACCGGATAAATGGAAATGGGACTTTTACGTCTGCGTAATGATGAAAGATGCGCGCCAATTTAATCGTTATTTATAATGACATAAATATGCAGGGTTATATTAAACGCGACGAATGCCAGCCGAGAGCGTTGACATTTTGCTCATGAATGCACGTTGCTTCGCTTCAATTACGAGAGTTTGTAATTACGTAAAGTAGTATCTTGCGCCAGGCAATTACCATGTATGCGTGTCTAAGTACAATTTTGATTAGCTAAATGCACCTTTTTACACGATATTGGACTGCCACTTTGCCTACGATTGGTTAGGTTATTTCTAATTCATTTTTCAAGCAAGAAATGTAAATGCGCGTACTTCACAAAAATGTATAAATAATTTATATTCCTAAAAAAAAATTAAAGATAATCTCTCATTTGTGCTAATTGTTAATATTTGTTATGTTAATATTATTAAACAAAATATGCAATTTAGATAATTAATATCTATTAAATATAATAAATATTAAATTTTATAAATCAGACAGATTAAATAAGTATTTGATTTTAACAATTATTTGTTTAATATATGACAATCAAGAACATCCACGGATAATATATATCCAGATGGATACGCTGATGTAAAATTCTCACACACACACACATACACACACGAAAAATCAATCATCCTATTTTGATATTCCATCGCTTTATTTGATTTACGGCCAATATCGCGTCTGAAATGAATGCTAATGATCACGCATGGGTAAATGCAATCCTTGCCTCCGATGAATAAATGCATCAGCATATACGTATAATAGTGGAAAGACAATACAGTATATGTAATCCTTTCTAAAATCTGGTTGACATCGGAACTAAAAATAGAACACGTTAAAAAATTGGGTCAAAGATAAAGAAAAAGAATGTGTGTGCGTGTGTACGCGCATGTATATATTGTAACGTGAAAACATACAACAATGCCGCCAAATGAAAATGTAGCGACAACTGGCTGTGCAGCCAGTCGGATGTCAAATCCCGAGAAAATATCGTAATTGCGTGAGAGCAGGAAAACGTATAACTTCATCATTGAGCACGAATAAAACGCAGTACTTCGCTATGCGCGACACAACCGGAAAACGAGAAAAAAAAAATACGAGAAGCTTCCGAATAGAATTATGCTTTTACTGCTCCGGAGACGAGACAAAAATCCTTGGGGACAACGAGAAGAACCGCAGAAACGGCGTGACACGATGTAACCGTAAAAAACATAAGTACCCGATTTGCGCGTGCTCGTGCAATGAAGTCGTAACAAGATATTTTTAAAGCTTGACTCGCTGAGAATAATGTGCGGAAATAAAATGTTTAATTATAAATGTAAAAGCTGAGTTGATGGTTACGACTAGCTAGCGAATAGCGTATTACGATAGAGAGGAAGAGTACCTAAATGGAACATCATACGTCACAGTTTATCGGATGCTTGACGTTATACAGTTTCTAAATCAATTGTAATTAATGACGGCTTATATTTTCATAATAGATTATTGATTTAAAAGATACGTGTAAGACATATAATCATTGTTAGCTGCAATTATTTTCTAATATTGACAGTTACAGAATAATCTACAAATTTTTTTATATCATAATTTTTTATAAAAATTAAAAGATATATTTTACAAAAATGCTCTGCAAGTTATGCAACACTGTAGAGCAAGAGAGAAAAAATAAAAAGAGAAAAGAGCAAAAAACTACAGAACTTATAAAGAAAATTTTCTTACAAAATACAGAACAAAAAGAGAAGATACAAATACAAGCAAAAAAAGATAGATCTCAAGTAATATTGTATATGTATCACATCATTGCACACGTGACATATTGATAACAAGATAATGCTTGGAGATCCGATATTCAATCAATATATACAGCTTGCTCCATCTGCTAACTGTTGGTTTTAATCACATCAATATGTTTGAAAAATAAATAAACTAGTTGTTCTGCAAACAATTAGCAAATCCAAATTAAAATCTGATGCTTTAAAATGAAAGAAAATACGCGATATATTCTGAAATTTTTTGTGAGAAAAAAAATTTGCTTTCCAATTAATAAAAAAAATTCTATAATTATTTTTTTCTCTACATGACATCTATATCTATTCTATTTCAAAGTTCTACATGTGTTATAGCTGGAAAATTAGTTATTCGGGAATACAATACGTTGGCGTGCGAGAGAAAATGACCCAAAAGTAATTAACCACAGCTATCGGAGTAACCGGAAAATAGTCATGTAAATCAGGTTACGATTTATCTTGCATTTCTCGTATAAACATATTCTATATAACATGCACAGCCGAAGTATTCAAATATTGGAATATAAACGGGTTGATTCATGCAAAACGATCAGCAGGCGAGCGCAGCAAAATCGTAGTTCCGCCACATGATTGAACTGGCGATCTCGATAAGACCACAGACACTGAATTAAACACGCCGCCGATAATTCAGCATAAATTCGCCGAATGCAAAAACGCACACTACCGTAGAGAAGGCACACATTTCATCGTCTCCCTTCTTGTACCATAATCTGCCGCGGCGGTCGTTTGGCGAATGAAACTTAATGAGTGCCGCCGTTGCGTAGTCGCACTTAAAAAAATACATATATACCTTCTCTCTTTTTCTCTCTCTCCTCGTTGCTCTTTTAACATGATATAGCGCCATGTATACGCAGCATTTTCCCGGCGTATAAATGTGCACACACGGGCTACTGTTCGTCATAAAACGAGCCGAACGAGCGTCGACCCTTCGACGGCCGATCTGACGAAAAATTCTTTCTCGTCTACGAGGTTAATGCGAGAGTATCGCGACGCTAGCTATTAGCCGGTGATGTATTGACGTTACTATTCGATAATGTGGAAGAGAAACTGCTATGAAAAATCGCACGAGCGTCGCCCAAGAGACGCCGCTCACCGGAAGTCGCTCGATCAACGTAACGCAGCAGCCAAGAAAGATGCCCGAATTCGAATGCACCATAACTGAGTATTGTGAATCCGATTGGAATGCACACAATGCATGGGCTTTGTAGTTTCTTGGATTTCGGCTCACCCGAGCGAACATAATGTACACAGAGAAGATAGAAACGCTCCTCCGACTATACATCGCTTCATTCTTGTACTTGCATGGGCGCAAGTATTCTCGTTATAGAGCGACAACCGAATGCAAAACGATTGCTCGATATGTGCCAGCTGAACATGAAACGAAATCTCGATTTGATTTTACTTGCTTCTCTGTGTCGCTGAAAAGCGCCCGTCGTTCTTTGTAAAGTCCGAAGAATCTGCTCGGCTTGCGAAAAGCTTTCGAACCTGTTGGACATTATTATATCTATGCCACGTAGGCGGAATTCATGCTACTAAAGAATACAATGCAAGATCATTGAAGCGTGATGCTCATAATATAAAGTATATCAAACAGATTTCTTATATACGATATAAATGGACATAATTTTAATTCAGAAAGATGGTTAAGAATTGACATTAAATACGCATTTATCACATCTGTAGCTCTGACACATTTTTCTTACAGAAAAACAAGATTAAAAAATGCTAGATAAGAATATTTTCGTACAATTATTATACAAAAAAGGAAATATTATATTAAATTGACAGAAGAAATTGAATTATTTTACAAAAAACGTGACTGATAACTTTGATCGATAAGTAATATTAATGAGTCATAAAAAAGCAAATTCCAAGATTATAACTTTTGCTTTTTGTTATTTTGTGTAATTTTTTAGTTTACAATTAAAAATCACTTGTGAACTATTAAAAAATTATAAAAACTCTATAACGAGCACTAATGCATTAAATATTGCTACTGTATTAATTTTTGATATTTGACATTAACATTTCGTATAATTCGTTAACATGTCTGTTAAACAAATATATAGTTAACAGTCGACAATAATAACCTATTTATTTTTATAGTGAGTAGACATTTATTTAGTTGTATTTGGAATTTATATGTGAGACACTTTCGAAATATGTTAACATCATTTAATATTCTATTCTAATTATATATACGTCAAGATTTAACCAATTTAATACATCTATTTTATCACATCTTAAATTATAAAATGTACTTACTATTAGTTATTATTAGATATGTCATGATTATAAAGTATCCTAAAGCGATGCAGCAATGCAGCAATGCAACTATCAGGAATGATGTATATGACGGAAAACTACAGATTGTAGTATAAATTATAATAATAACGTTATATAATAATTTATGCTAAATTTAATAGAGATAGAAAGGAACAGAGAGATAAATGAGAGATAGAAAAGAGGGAGAAGGGGAAGAGGGAGAGTGAGAGTTCATTAAGTTATACATACATCGTTTCGCTATTTCATATCATATGATTTGAATGTTTATCGTTTGGTAAAATCACTGATACACACATGACTATTAATTACAGACAATTAATGAGTTAATAATACTTTATTAATGAGTTGATAATATTTTATTTTATTAATTACAGAGAGAATTCTGGTAATTTTAAACTAGTAAATTTTAAGTAGTAATCAATCATATATTGTAATATTATACATACTAATTGTAAGTTAGTTACCAGCAACATGTCTGATATAATTAGAGTATATTCCATTTTTAAAGAATTTTAAATAATTTAACACATTAATTGTATGTAACAATACATTTTTTGTGTGATAAGCTTAAGTAGAATTAATTAAATAGAATAAATTACCTATAAAATACATTTTAGGATAATTACAAAAGTTTAAATTTTTAAAAATTTTTGTGTTTATCTGTGTTTACTACAACATTATGAATATTATTTAATACGCAATGTGTAAAAATACTTGATACATTGTTGTTTCACGATATATCGTAGAATAATTAAAAAAAAAAAAAAAAAAAGTTGCAGATCGATCGTCATCATAAAAGCATTTCACCATCGGAAATATAAAAAGTTGGAAGTTGCAAAAATTCTGTATTGCCTTTTAATGCTTTTATGATTCCGCGTTACGATACGAAATACGAGGGAGAAAACGGATTCCCGCCGCTATGCTTAAGTCCGCGATTACAAGTCTGAGATAAAACGGGAGGAAGGCGAAACGCCGTCCACCCCTCGGTATTCGCGACTCCATTTCGTCGGTCCCCGCTTTTAAACAACTGCTAAACTATTGTGTATTTCTTATAACCGGCCGACTCTAGATGCAGTCGCAATGGCGCTCTTGTTCGCCTTTCTTCTGCATCCTGGATATCTTCTTATATACATGGGGCGCGAGGTTACGCGTAAATGTGTGTATGTCTGTACGTGTGTGTTTGTGTGTGTGTGTGTGTTGGTTGTAGATAGTACATCTAGCTGAAATGCAACGGTCGGAATTCGCCTCGATACGAAGCCAGAGAGCCCTTGGCATCATTGGACGCGCGTTTTCCCGGTGCGCCGTCCGGCCGCGCATTTTTCACGGTTTTTCCAACTCCGACCTCCGCCGTTTGTCCTCTTAATTGAGTTTTTTTCCTTGCGAAGAGCGAGACGCCGGCCGTGCACTACGTGCAGAAATCGAGCGTCGGATACGACGTAGCGGAACGGCGCGGCGGCAGCGACGACGGCGGCGAGCGAGCCACGAAGAAAAGAGCCCCGGTAGTAAATTATCGCGCTTCTAATCTCAAGTATATTCCGTTGTACCGGCTTATCCAGCCGAGTGATGTAACGTTCTTCAGCTTCGCCGGCTAACAAACGGTTCGCCCTGTATAGGGTGTATGCTGTTTGTGCACAAGTGTGCTTGTGTACACACGGACGCCATCACGAGCGTTCGGACATTTTTATCGGTGCGCTGTATATATTGCAACTAGCACACTCGGAATTTCTCGCTGCACTTCCGATTTCTAGAGATCCCGCATTTTGTTTTTTATTTTTTTTTTATTTTATTCCCTATACGCTGCAAAAGACTGGCTGCGTTCGAATTTTCTCGCAAAATCTATGGCAATTTTCACATAGCTGAAATGAAAACTAGTCATCCGATATACAACGTAGATATATCGCTGACGTTTTAAGATATATAAATTCAAAAATTTCGACCAAACAAAATAGAAGAAAAAAATTGCAACAGTATAAAAATATTTTTTAAAGAAATACTTTAACAAATGTATATCAGAGTAAACAAAAGGTCAATTTCAAGGATTTTCTGTCATAAACATAAAAGATTTATAATTAAAAACTGTAAGTAATAGTTCTCACTCCTATATCTTTAACTCTTTTTTAAATGTCACATCGCAATATAGTTCTCTCAATACCCAATTGAAGCAATTCTCGTTTTCACATCACTCGTCTGGATTGACAGTGCAGCAGCCACTCATGGGGATTCTGGACTTGCGAAGTCCTCGAAGCAACGTTATCCTGATATCGGCAGAATGCTCACAAAAATCCTCGTAAGCGGCAGATACATCACCGAGCTAGACAGCTGTTTTTCTTCAAGACGTGCTAGAAAGAGCAGCTGTCTGGCAAAAACCTTGAAAGTTTCGCGATTAGACGCTCCAAGTGGGCGAGGAGCCGAAAGTCCGGATTGCCCGATATAATAAGTTTGATTAAGTATCGGCAATTGGAAGTATCTAATCGTTCGTCAACAAAAGAGTACCCTATAACGCGGACGAGAACGATGACAACGATTACAACAATGGCACGACGACGACGATTATCACGACGACAAGGACCGAGCTACCGGCCGAGGTGATCCTTTATTAACGGTGACGTAGGGTTATCGACGTCTTTCTAAGAGGTTTCTTGCCGCGTCGATTCGCCGAGTTTCCGGATGTTGTCGAGGAGACACGATAATACTCCAATTGTCTCTGACAACGGTGATGATGGAATTTTCCCGGAAGAGAAAGAACGGCCAGACGGTGCACTCGAGTTCGCGCGCGTTGTGTTGTGTGTGTGTATGTGTGTGTATATATATATATATATATATATATATATATATAATATATGTGTAAGTGTGTATGCGCACGCGTGTGTGCGTGTGTGTGTTCACAGTGAAGGACCCTACATAATGCGAAGCTTTAGGAAGTTTCGGCTCTCGCGAGTCACGACGACCGATATTGTGTCAAGCCTTTTTTGGCCTTTTGTAGACGGCAGAAAGACAAGTGAGCTCTTCATGGCCGAGAATCAGTAATTTCGGCAGCGGTTAGCGAGCAATTGTGGGAAACTATATCGCATTGCGATAGCAATCCTGATCGAATCGTGTGCGGTTTCACCGTGCCACGAGAGCCTACTCTGTAATAGTAATAGAAAGTACGATGTAACACTAAATCGAATGTAATGTGAAACTTGAAATCGGACCTTTGGTCACTCGTTATACCATTGCTATCAACCACTGCCCAGTGGTTTCTACAAAGTGTTTACGTTCAATAATAAAATATATCGTGGTATATGTTAAAATCACATTTCGAATTGTTTTAAAAGTACATTCTAACAATTATTGCGTGTTTTTGTAGCGGGAAAATACTCTAGCATGTTACTAATTATAAAATTAATATTATAACAAACTTTGTAAATGCGCGCTATAACATTTATTTATGTTATCGTCGTTTCTAAGTATTTACCCCACATGTATTTTCTCTATATTTATAAATTTTAATGCATTTTTATATTAATTTTGTATCGATATTATCGAAAATATCATAGTAGTACAATAATAGTAATAATAATTGTTTGATTCATAACATCATTAAGATATATTATTGATTTTTATTAATAATATCTCAATAATTACAGATAATAAAACGTTATTAAAGGATATGTTTGTAAATTTAAATTTCAAGTATGTATGTATGATATTTATGCATGAAATCAAGAAAAGATATTTTTTTAGATGAAAATCTTGATTACATAATTAAGAAGAAGCGCGATAATCTCCACATTGTTAAAAATTACTGGACGTAATCACCCGACATCTCTTATACCGCGGTTGGTTTGGGCAGGATAATGGCAGTGAAGGAGGTTAGTGTGGCTACGTGCAGTATCTTGATCTCTTGCCAGCACAATGTACTTCGGGAACAGAAAATAGAAACCGCAGACATTTTGATTACATTCTCAAACGAATTTATTATGCGAGGGAATAATGATATATCTGCAAAAACATGTAATATATTGAATATTTTGCAATACAAACTGTATAATGTAACAGTTTATCTATTTTAATCCGTTATCTGGTCTGGATATTTAACGAAGCAAATTATAAATTAAGAAGTTTTTTAAGTTTGTGTTTTAATTTTATATGATAAATTTAAAACAATCGTAAATTTAAAAATAATATATTACATTTCCAAGTAAAGATAAAGTTACATAATATATACAGTATATGTATTTTGTTATACATAGAGCTATTAAAGTCTGTCCTAAGCATATCGAGTTTACCATATACTGTTTTATATTGTTAATACGTTGTCTCTTTTTAGTTTATAATGTTCAGATATAATAAATTGTTTTAAAATAATTTATCTTAATTTTTTTCGTTCATACAAAATATTATTTTAAAAAATTTTATACTTTAGATAGCTAGATTTAGCGTGAAATGCGGTGAGAATACGGAGCCGTGATTTTTCAGCCATGACAATTGTGCAATGCGCCAGATGTTAAAGAAAGCGATTAATTACCCATCCCCCCTCCTCCCCTAAGCTATCGCCGACTCCAAAAGATGCTTCTGCTTGAGATGAGTCGTGTGATTTCCAGAAAGTCGAGGACAATAATACTTCGAATGTCTCTGACAAGCAGGACAATAGAATTTCTGCTGAAAGCGGAGACAACGGGAATGAGAATCGAAGAAGTCAGATCAATAGGAAGCAAAGAAAAAGTGCCTCAACAGCATGGATATGATTATCTTGCATTTTGCATTGTGCCATGAATACAAAATACGTAATAAAATAAATAAAAAAATTCCTTTTATAACGCGTTGTAATTTACCATTGTACTACTTTTTAATCCTTAAATTCCGTTTGCTAACATTATTATATTTTAATTTATTTAAAGGAGATTTATATTAACAATAAATAGAGTAATTTTATATTATATATTGATTTATTTAGTTTGTAAACTGTTTCTTTATCTACTTCTAACTTGCATTTTTATAATATTTTTGATTCAAAATTATTTTAAAAGTAAAAAAAATATAAATTGCATTTTAAGTCTGTAATATAAAAATGTTAATGATTTCCAGCAAAATTTTATAGTCTGTTTTAAAAGTGCGAATTTTTCTTATATCTGCGTGTTTTCGTTTTGTTGTATTTGTATAATTACTTTACAGAGTTGCATATAACATCATAATACGTATACAATTTCTCCGAAATAATATCAAAAACATTGTACGATTTATATATATATGTATATAGTGTGTGTGTTGCTTGTAATCACAATTTACATCTTTCTCGTAAATTTAGCTTAAATACTAAAATAATAAATAAGAAGCATAAACCAAAACAATATCCCTTTTAATAAGATATTTATGATGAATAAAAAAGAGAAAGAAGGCAACAATATCGTCTAAAATATTTTCTCGGCAGGACATATAGCGCGAGTAAATGTTTAGTTAGGTGTCGATCATTCATTTTAATTGAATATTGAATGATCGAGACGTTATCGTTCGCACATCGACGCAATATCTAAAGATTATTTCTAAATCACAAACTGATCACAATCTCTTGTTAGTATATAGAATATCTCTAATAGATCTCGCCTAAAAGACCGTCCATATTATATATTTCACTCTTTGTTACATCATGTTAAAATAATAATCGAGAAATAGAAGATGAGAACTCTATCATCGATACTCTAGTTTCAACACATTTCTGAACACAATACAATGCTGTTCATTAATTCAGCACCGAAACATTAAGATCAGAGCTTCAGAATTAACGGCGATGATTCAATTTCACAGTAAATCAAATGAGAATGATAATCACGGCAGAGAGATAATAAGCATGGCGAAGCAATATTCGAAACTAAATCTATAATTTAGTTTCTATTGATGTATGTATGTACTTTTGCTTATCGTATCATGTTAGAAAACGCGCGCGTGCGTGTTGGTGTAAAGTTACTAGAAAATTTTCTTTACAACGATAAAAAAAATCAAGTATTTATCGATTATTCGATAACGGAAATAATAAAGCAAGAATAAAAACATTTCGTGTAAAAGATCTCTACAATATTTCTCTAATATATATATATATATTGTAATTTATGTATAATCTTAAAAAATAAAATATAATGCAATATATAATTTAAAAAAATCTAAACGAATACTCTCCTAAACGCATGACGTATCAAAATGATATATGTTAAGCAAAATGAGCTTAATCCACAGAATAGTGATCTGTATTGCGGAACAGACAATATGTCTCATAAATCATGGAAACTTCGTGCTACACTCATGTGGCCTGGATTATTCATTTTCCCGTTCGTGTGTCGTCGCGGTACATCCGCAGTAGCCATTATCATGGCACATTGATGCAATTCACGATACAATCTCCATATATATATGTATATAGATATTCTTTTTCCCTTTAGGCAATGAACGTTGTATTTTGAATCCTTTCGTGCAACACCGAGTAAACGCTGAATCGACGCGTCGTTGCGGCGCAAAAATTCACTTCCTTTCAATGCGAGCACTTCCGCTAACTGCGACCATCGAAAAAGAAAAGCTAGACATTTTGCATGCTCGTGAAAAAAAAAACGGTCGATCTCCGCTTAAAATGCTGAATAGCTCCTGAAATTTCTATACGTAATACGCTTGTGCATCTCACAAATGTTGGATTTCCCCCGCCATTTCCATCAAATCTCTTGTTCCTTCAAACATGGGGAATTATTGCCATGCAATCTCGCATCAGTTTCGAGTATGATATTACAGTTTTCGCGGTTTCAAAAGTTTAAAAGCGTATGTGCTGAATTTAAACTGACAGGGAGAAGGTTAAAAAAAGATTACTGAATCGTGCAATTCACTTTTCACAGTCCGCCCTACAACCATCATCGTTATTGCTATTACTCTCTCTTTTTTTACGAGCGCTATACAAACAGATCTACCGCATCAGCTCGGTAGGTGTGCTTACGGAATTCTATACAAGCCCTCGTTTGATACGGGGATGTGTGTGTAGGTATGTAAGTACGAATCGGAGAATGAATGGTTGCACTCGCGACATGACTCACCGTCATTTTCTAGTTTCTTCCCGTCATTCTGCCCGTCAAGCGAAACGAAAGTGCACGATCGAAACGGGCATTCATCGATTTGCGCATGCTCGACTGCCTCCTGCTACATGTGTGCAATCTCGAAGAAAGGGAACGTTCACCCGAAGACTCTGTCGCGCACTCGTCGCGGGTACCAAGAATCGCGATTTTATTCTTATGCGACGAATAAAGCTCTCTGCTTCGACAATAGCAGTGCAAGCATCCGAATAGAGTTTTTTTACAGCATCACGAATGTAACACGCGCGCGCCTGAAATCGATGTTAAAAATCGGTGCTGATCATTTATATCGCTATAAATTACTTTAGAAATAAATTGTTCCATGTTTCTAAAGATTCTTAGAATACAATCGATAATGTGATATTATCGTTGTACAAAGATGTAATATAATATACAATATAATCAATATTAATAAGTATTAAAATATTTAAAACGGTATAAGTGTAATAAATTAATACTTATATTTAGAATTTATTTTTTATTGCCCGTAATATTTATATCAATTTTTTTGAAAAGTAATATCTTAATTACATTTGTTATATTATATTTGTTTCATCTTATTTTATCCTTATATAATATCCATAATAACTACGCTTTAGTTTTGGATACTGTTAATATCACTAACATTTTCAGTAATTCTTTAGGAATTTGTGTCAAATTATAAATAGTATAATATTGTCATTATATTATTCAATCCTGCCGAATAAATGTGTATATATTGTCTGTGCGAAACTCGTTACACTAATGTAATTAACAGATATAAATTTACGATGCTAATTGATATAAAATATTACTAACCAACATTAGAGCATAGATAAATTATTTTCTCTCATTTCAACTACTATATATAATTCTGTTAAATTAATTACTTATGTACTTCATCACATTTTTTATACAAAAAAAATCCGATTCTTAAAATTTGTAATATTAAATTCAAATTTAAGAATAAATAATACATAGGGCTTTTATTATATTCTCTGGACTAAAATACAATAACGTAATACGTTGCAAATTCATGAAATTGTGACCTCACTTCAAAGAACGAGGAAACAACTAATTAAATATGTGATATGCTTTGTCACTAGATAAAGTTATCACGATAACATAATTCCGTGTGCAAGAATCAATTCATAACGAGGCGCATCAAGGGGAGCAACACTTTGAACGAAAGCGTTCGTGTGTGTGACGAATGCATACGTAATTGAAACTGTAATACATTTCTACATTAAACGACAAATCATACATATGTATGAGTATTTTAACAAATACATTTTTAAATTTTGCTAAATCAAAAATTCAAATGTCAGCAAGCAAGCAACCTCGCGAGACTATTAAATGTCTTATATATTCCTAAATGGAATCCATCTGAGTCTCATGTTGCTTAACATCTCATACTTGTGAAAATGTATAATCAGAACAACTTTCAATACAATAATGTACGCATTGATTAATTAATTGAATTAATTGAATTCGATTAAAAAGCATCAACTAAAAAAAGTTTCATAATTTTTTATATTATTATAAATAAAAAAATCTTGAAAAGTATAATAATTCTTAAAATACCAGAAAAGACTTAATAATAATTCTCCTTTTGCAATAGATAAATTTTTAAAATAAAAAAGTTGGCAAACAAAAAAAGCAGTAATTATATTATCTTAATTACATAACTTATAAGATTTAAATGTTAATACTGCCAACTAGTTTTATCGAATCGACTATCTTCTTCCACCAGCTAAAATACGATCTATTGATTTTTCGATAAGAGTAGTTTTACGATGTGTGCCACGTGCACATTATAAAAAAAAACTTTGTATCTCTAAAGTATAATCGTTAAAATGTATTTAAACTAGCGAAATGCAATCACGCGAAAAAACTAATCGTCTGCAAATATAGATAAAATCGAACCGAGTCAGTTAGTTCCGATAAAGAGACAGACTAATCGCGTTCGATTACAAATGCAAATTCTCAAAACGAATAATTGTAACTCCGTTCACAAATTGCGTTCGCGAAAGAGAAATACACTAGCGGACGCGAAAGCGCCACGTAAGCTGCACTCGACAGCTGTCACAATAATCTGATTCTGTAAGCAAAATGCAGTAATTAACAGACAGACGTAAAATCAAAAGGATGACTACGGGAAGAAGTGAGACAAACGGAGAGCTCGAGATAGGAAGAATGCACAGTGTAGAATGGAAATGTGTAAGTATGTGGAAAACACGAATTATCTCTAAAGAGGTAAATTTACATAGCTCATTCCTAATTATAATTTTCAATAAATAGTAATGGTTTTAAATATACTTTTCTCGGTATTTTTCATTTCAAACTGATTTTACTTTAGAGAAAATCAGGTTTTAATAAATAATAATTTGTAATAATGTTATTTTTTCTTTCTCAAGTATATTTTTAAAAGATTTTTTTCTCTTTATGCAAGCAATTAATTGAGTATTTAAATTTTCGTTTAACTATCAGTATCTAAATAATTGATATATTTTGTTTTCAAAGTGACAAAAAAATTGTGTACTTTCTCTCGCTCTCTCGCTCTCTCTCTCTCTCTCTCTCTCTCTCTCTCTTGGACAATTTTAAATTAAAAATTTGTAGTTAGTCATTTATATGTAACAATGTAATGCATGTGTATGTATGTTTCTTAACAAAAAATATACTATTATAATTTATTATCTATTTATATATCTAACATAAAATATTGAATTTCTAAAAAATTTATTTCTATATATTTCCTGTTATAAACAATTACATATTATATTATAATGTCTATGGTATTTTCAGCATTTAGATAGAAGTAAAACTATGTAAATAGCACAAATTCCAATAATAGTTTCAACGAGATGACGTTCGTAGCATCATATTTTAGAAAATATACGATATAACAACTATGTCTAGAATTATTTCCAAATTATTTGCAATCTACAAAATTGTTTTTAAATAATATTTATTTTTAAGTAATTGACAGATCTGTCTCAAGATACAAAACTTATATTAAGAATAGCAATAGCATATCAATTTTTTTATTTGTTTAAATAATTATACATAAATATATTAAATGCACAGATATAAAGTCATTGATGATGCTGCAATTCTAACGGAAATGGTTATTTCACGCATTGAACGATTTGCAGTATTGAAACAATATTCATATAATTTACTTTTTTTAATCATTAAAAGTAACACATAATACTATCTAAATTCGTCTTACGACAAAATCGGTCGTATCGTGTATCACGTTTACGGACATTCTGTATGCATATATAACTAGTGCTAGCAAACGCTTGATCTGCAAGCATGAAGTGCTCGATCGAATATACAGTACAAAGTAAATTTACGAGACACCAAGGATAACAAGTCGAATAGAGCAAGATGGGATAAAAAGAAAAGTGAAACAGGAAATCTGCAGTCGCGCAGCAAGAAACCTAAAGTGTTGAATGGCCCGATTAAAAGCGAACAATAGACTGCGAGATAGTCTGAGATCTATTCTACTTTTCAGAGAGCCAGCTATGTATCTTTTGAAAATTACGTGTTTCTATTCACTCGTATATATAAGAGATGTGCACGCTTATGGCGCTAGATTCCGAGAAAGGCAAATTGAGAAAGATAACGACTTTCCATACCGATGAAATATTAATTCTATAGTTATGTACGAGTATTAAAAATTTTAAATTAATAATCTTCTTACAAATAAAAATTAAATATTTAAAATTTAAATATCAAAAAGGGAGACTAATATAATAATTCCATATTTTTAACACTATTGTACCACGAACTTTGCAACTCTATTTATGCATAAATTTTAAGATTTTATAGATATTTTAGTGATTTTAGTGATAAAAATGCTAAATTTTATAAGACTGCTGATTTACATAAACAAATAAAGTATTATTCAATATAGCGAGTTCGGATAAAAAGTCAAACAGTAAATTAATGCCAGCCACCCTAAAACAAATATTCTCGCGAATCTAATAACTTTGTTACTAATAACCTTCGTCATTCTGATAACCTTTACGATATTACGCGGTTATAAGTTACGAGCTAATTATTGGGAAAGAGGTTTTGTCGGGGTGAAAAACAAGTGATTTATGAACGTGATAGGAAAAGCTTCTGTGCGCGCTGCGGTGAACCTTCCATTACCGTCCCTGAAGATGCACGAGGCTAGTAAAACAATAAGCGGAGCTTAGTATAAGAAGACGAAAACTACCAATATATTCTACAAACAATGCATACGACGCAATCTAAAAATAACATACAAAAACAATAGTTTCAAAGGAAGGAGGAAATGAGAAAAATTCCGGCTTTATAAAAATACATTTTTATTCGTAAAAAGTTTGTAAAGATTTCATATAATAAAATCGCATAATTAATCACAAAAAAGAAATATTTTGAAATCTCGTCCACAGATAATTTTTGTGGAATTTTTCTGAAAATTTAAATCTATTATAAATTTTTTTAAAAATCTCTGCGTGGTAAACTTGCTAATTAATTTGCAAGCATAAAAATTGTTTCTCGAATTAATGTCAAAAATTATAATAAGAGAGACTTATCTCATAGAATTCCACTAATTTAGTAAACATGACTCTCTACATAAAAAGTCACAACCTCGCTAATGCAATACCTGTTTACTTTTACGTCGTTCTTACAGCCCGAGTTTCCAACGCGCTGTGTGTATCACAGAGATGTGTCTCCCACGCGAGTAAAATTGCCAGGCTCATGGTGGAACAATATAACGACGGTAACGAAGTCTTGGTCCTGATAAATTCACCAGAGCGGAAACTGCCTCGACTCCCTTCACCTTCAATGCCCGCGCAAGTTGTGAGCAGTCACGAAAGTTTCAACGAGACTGCTTCAGGATCGCCGGCAAAACCGACCTTTCTTCCGGCGGCGTGGCAAAGCCCGGACTCGCCTCTAATTACAGCGATCCCGTCTCAATGTCGACGTTTATTCGGCACGACGGAAATTTGCCAAGTGAATCAACGATTGTTACGTTTTCCGCGTGTCTTTCTTCCGCGTTCTCCGCGTTTCCTGGCGCATCATTTGCATTATCAATTCGAATTCTCGATTTCCTTGACGAGACGACTGCATGTGTAGTAGATAACTTGTATTAAACTGTTTTATTTCAATATATATTTCAATATATATTTGATAAATGACAAAATCACAATAATTTGATAAATACGATGCTTTTCGTAACAATGTGCATTTTACAATATTTTTTAGTATTGCATTATGTAACTTGACGTTAATGTCAATAATAATGTCAATAATTTTATACTTTAACGTTACCTTGTATGCAAATATTTCCATTCCGTTTCTAAAGCGCATATATAATAAGTCACGTAATTTTATTTCGCAAAAGAATTTGATAATTATATACTTCTACATTGTGGAAATGTATAGATATTAATCGTTAAACAGCAGTGAAATGCCTCAAAAGACACACGATTGCATTCACTTGCTGGATAGTAAAAGCCTTTCGCATTCCATTAGAATCTTAGAACATGAACAATGCGATATTTGTCAAAGAGAATTTAGAGAGCTTCCCTTCATTTTGCCATTCTACATTGGAAAAAAGAGACATTCACTTTGCGACGTAAATAAATTCGTGTGCAACCAATTTTCTGAACTTCCGGCATTATATACACCATTAGAAGAGAAATTTCTGAGTAAAAGGTTTCTCTATTAGAACTGACTGCATTCTACGATACGAGTGTAAAATTTCTCTCCTATAAACTCCATTACCAAGTAGTATAGCTGTTAGATTTTGAAACATCTGGATAGAATGTTCCGAATTATAGCGAGAAACTTTTAATTATCTATGCTGCATGTACTCTTCAAGTTACGTAGAGATTTGTAAACTCCATGATATTAAATGACATAAATTTCTCAACGTATATCATATAAATTTTAGAAAATGATTAATTTTAAAAAAGTACAAAATAATTCATCAAAAATATTATCTCTCTTAATATGTACATTAATTAAACATTTAGCTTTTTATGTTCTTATAAAAAAATTCAATTTTCTGACGTATATTAATATGATATTTAATGTGTTCGAGATAAACCTAAATATATAATTTTTTATCTTTTCTCAAATAGAAAGGTAACCTAAACATGAATGTTATTGACCTTTATTCTGTCTGTCTGCATTAAAGCAAACACGAGGGGCCGTTACCATTCCGAGGATGTTTTTTTATTGCGTGCTCAAATTATATAGCGTAGACACAGCTGGACGCAAATACGCGAGGAAGGACGTAGAGACCACGGTAAACTTAGTTAAGAACCCTCGTTAAAACTCAGTTTACATCGTCAATTTTATGAGATCACTTTGTGAGCTATGAGTAGAGTGATAAATGTTATAATGAAATATTTAATTCGACACTCTTGATTTTTGCTTAGATTTTTCTTTTTATTTTTCAGTTATAAAACAACGTTTTTAAAAATTAAGAATAAGCTGTATTCAGATTATATATGTGAATAAAAGTATATTCATAAATTTTTAATTGATACTTTGTCGATAATAATAATTAGATGTAAATTTTTTAAGCTAAATTTTTGAAAAAAGAAACTTTATTTGTAAGTATAGCCAATTACTGTTTAAAATTGTGTCATATTATATATACATCGCACTATTAATGTACATTAAAATAATAAATAATCCATTTATGTGTTACATATTGCTATTATATAATATGATATCCGTGCGTTAATATATGCATTAATTATAAATGTATATCCAAAAATATACCTTCGTCCTTTAAACTCTTCAACCCTTTTAAAATCAACTTCATATTGTTGTATATTATTTACATATTATTAAAATAAGGCCACGTAATAATAAAGCATATTCGCCACATACGTGTTAACTAAAATAATTATTGTAAATACGCTATAAAAATATTAATTAGCCTTTTTTAGATTGACAGACTTTATGGAAATGATTAGAACCACATGATGTTGCGGTAATTGGCGAATATTGAATTGTATTGGATTAACGGGGTGCTTAATGCTTTGTGCCAATCAATACGGTATCCTATACGCTCCTGCCGAGGGTATTAATTAAACTGACATTTTCGATAACTATGAGGAATGATCACTGTTACCAGACAAGTATCGACAGTGCCGTGCAATTTAATGTAGCGTGTCACAAGCGAGAGTTGAATCATTGGTAATCCTCATCATTAGTACCGGAGGCTTGTGCACAATTACGAAAACGGATGATACCATTGGCATGGTTTCGAGCATTTCCATTCGTTAAGCTCCCACGTAGGTTGCATTAAATCGCTCATATTGTACTAAATGGATTTTGCGGACGGAATGATCGAATCGATATGAAAAACAATCTATAATATGAATAATATATATATATATATATATATATATTCAATTAGATATTACTATTTTGTTAACAAGTTGTTTAAAAGCCGATTTACTTTATAGATGTCGATTATTCTATCATAGAAATATCTGTGATTTTTATTTAAATTATAATAATATATTTATATTATATTTATGCAAAAAAAGCATAAAACAAAATATCGAATAAAGTATTTCTGTGTAATTTAAAATAAATACACATAAACTTTTACATTCTAACATTCTGACATAAAAAAAAAACTTGTAATAAAATTTATAAAATATATATATTTAAATATATACACATTTAAAATTTAATATACATAATTATTAAAATATATTTTTGTGAATAATAATCCTTTGAATAATGGCAAGTACGATAGTAGTGGTACGGTATATTGAGATGCAATAAATTTTATTAACTTGATTATTAGGTACGTCAATCATAAGAGTAAGAGAGAAAAAAAACGCGTCAGAAAAAACGCTGATGGGATGGTAATGAGATACGTTCATAATTCCATACCTCGCGTACTCTTACTTAATTAGCCGGTTTAATGAGGCAGCCTCGATTTTCATTCCCGCTGAAATGCGGGATGCATCTCCGCGCGGCGTTATATCGATCGGAAATCGGTTTTTGCGCCAACTCGACGATGTATTCCGCGCGCAGCAGTTTAAGTACCCGATAGACCGGCGAACCACATCGGGACCAATTACACTCGACCGGCGAACCCGATGATCGATACGCGAGTAATTGTTCCCGGGCTAATGCAATGTCAACACGCGGCATGAACAAATGCCCTCCGAGCGGCCAACAGCCGTCAACGCTTCCATCAGCGAGAGCGGAGGCGCGACCGTGCTTAGTCGCGTTTAACGCGTTGTCGCCCCCCTTGAAAAGAGTAGTTTAGTGCATATACGGTGCACACGTATAAGATTCACATTTACATTACGTATCAGCCAGCTTTTATCGCACATTCGAGAGCCGCAGCGCTAACGCAATCGACTATTTTATTCAACGGTGCTTGTGTGTTTGCCTGTGCGTAGCGAATTGTAATATATGGATGCTTTGATATCGAAATACAAGAATACCTAACCAATTTCGTCTACGCAACTCACTCGGCGGGATAAATTTTCAACCATGCGAATAAAATGTACTCGTGGCATGAAACAATAATCGACAATCAATAGAGCAAGTGACAGTCATTTTACTGTTTACAATTTCATTGCGTCTAATAATGGTTCGTTACGAATGAAGCGTAATTGATGACCAATATATCAATAATAATTAATGGCATAGATGAATGGTTATAATGTATGTAATGAATTTGCTTTGTAATTTCGCCCTACTTGGTTGTAATATATCACGTATTATCTCATTGCAAAATTTCTTTGTAATATTTCAAATATCTGAACACAATCGGAATATGTCAGATTTAAAATTCAAACAGCAGTTAAAATCAATTCTATCGATAATAAAATTTATCGTACTTTTTGAAATTGTGCCAAATTATTTTGATTTCTACAGAGATAAAATTGTGATAGAAAATATCGGCTTTTACACCGTTAATAATATAAAATAAAAGCGAGCGCTTTTTTTTGCATATTAAAGATTAAAGATGTAAATCACGGTAAAATTTACACAATATGAGAAAATATATATTCCGTTTTGAGAATTGAGGATAAAACGTCTGCAGGATGTGTAACTTACAGAGGATGTGCTCGTACGTGTTTCTTTGCAAAAGCGGGTGGATCTCTCGGTTACGCCAAAAATGTACGTGCGATATGTATGTAGGAAAGCGACTTGCGTCGCATAACGGCCACGTATACGTGACCTGCAATTGGCCAGCAGAAAAATGGTACTGTCATATAGAGAGCAGCTGATCGTATTACAGGAACATTCTTTACGGCTATAACTTTAGGGTGAAAATACCTAACTTCTTAAAATACCACTCGTCCATTATGCTTGGAGACACGCTATTCTTTGAAATTGAAATTTGCGTTCCAGAAACGCTGAAAAAAATGTGTACATATACGTGACGTATCTTTTTACGTGTCACGTAATGGAAATAAGTCATATTTAATTAATATGAGTAAAGTATTTTTTGTCAGCAATTAACATTATTATTATTATTATGTAAAATATGGCAGATATTGCTAAAATTATGTCCTATAAAGAATTCTAATTAGACAATGAAACAAAAAAGATATAATAAATGAAATATTTTTTTACGCAGAGAAAGAAAATAATAAAAATACTTGAAACCTTCCTTTTTTAAAAAAGTATTTTTTAAAAAATAAAAACTCACAAATAAATGCTATTATCAAATCAATCATTTGCGACATTTATATATAAATTTCTGAAATATAAGATGAAAATATAAGATGTTTGTGTAAAAATATTCGTCTTATTTTTGCAAATATATTTGTCTCACTGTATATATAGTTCCTTCAAATAAAATACCGAGCAGACAAGGTGTGACAATCAATTTATTCAAATCACCCTTCCTTTCCCTTCCTCTAATTACAATGATTATGCTGGCGGGAGTTCTGTTTGTCATTGAAGATCCATCGTGCTCGCGGTGGCGTTCGACGATAATTAATTCATAATCTCGAATCTCCTGAGAAGTTGGCAGAGACAATCGAAGAACGAGAAACGGCGAGGGGAAGATTGTCAACCTCAATTCTTCCCGGCATGCAGACCATTTCTGTCTTCGTCATCTGCAGTGATAAAGTGCGAATAGTACTGCGAACGAGTCTTTCCTGAACGCGCTCGCGTTCACCGTTGATTTACGACACTGGATATCGCCAGCATATTCATATTATCTTCTCAATGCTAATAGCCATAAGTTCACTTTGACCTCGCGTGGTGACTCTTGGCAAGAATGCGGATGTTATGATATATATACGAGATAATAAACGGCATGAATAATCGTCTTATAATCAACAATGTATTGAATAAAAATAAAAAAAAAAAAATAAACGCTCTTTGCTAAAAATCGAATCAATCTTATTTCATGTTAACCGTTTGAGTTACTTTCATAGCCCTATAAAGTCGGAAAACGTTACTATAACAAATATTTTTATCTCTTTCATGTTTTAGATATTTTTCTCATAACTTATACGAGTGCACAAAGTAAATTTTTCGGAGAAAAAATATTAAAGCATTAAGTGCATTTACCATGTCTAGGCTCGGAATTTCGGCAATTATTCCACCTTCATCAAGCTTCCTCCTTCCGCTAAAACTTGCGTTTCAAAATAGTCAGCTTTTAACGAACTCATAGCACCTAACCTAACCAGCTCCGCTTATCTTTTTATTTTCCAACACTCGCTAGTCTGCAGTTTCTGCCAATTTTCGCTGCACGTGGTATCACGTTTTCCTTCTCATTTCTGCCGTCGTGTCAAGCATACCGAAGTGATGTGTGCTTCTCTTCAGCCACAATTTTCCGACTCTAACAATATTCTTTTCTTTCCTCGTATTCATCTCTCCGCATTGCCCTTTGTCAGCCGGGTCCCTCTCTATCTCCATCTCCATACGTTCTTCAGGGTTTACTTATCCCACAATAGAACGGAGTGTGTTATTTATACATTCTATGCCATATGGACCCATATGTAAAGCGAGCGCAAGCGGAAAGCGAAGAGAGCAGATAGCGGACGCGCGTGCTTGACCCTTTGAAGATACAAACCTCGGATATGTCAAACAAACATAGTCGATCGGGATACCGATAGAGCTACCGAACCTACATGAATTTAAGGAGCACGACACTGACGTGACCTACTCTTTACTCTTAAAGATATGACAATCGTTTAGAATCTGACGTTTAGACGCCGCGATCTCCGGTCATAGTCGAGTCGTTTATTATGACTGTGTTATGACTCACAATGAGAGGAAGAACGATAGATATTGAAAGCCCACGTTTCACATTTCCTCTCTCTCTCTCCCCTCTCTTTCTCTCTTTCTCTCACTAGTATAACATAACGTGGTGGTTATACATATAAGACAGCATACCCTAATTGGCCAACAAGCTGCCACATAGAACGCTTTGTGTTCGGTCCTTTACATTTAGATCAAGAGGAAAATAATACAGTAATTATCGCAAATTTGCGAATGCAAATTGCGCTTACAAAAATAGTACGTTTTATTAGATTTGAAAATTTTTTATATCGAGCGTATAAAAAGTTTTCAAAAAAATCACAGCGATAATGTAATTCGATATATTATTACAAGCGCAAAACGTTAAAAATAAATAATAATCTAAAAACCTTAATAATTATATAACTTATAAAAAATATATACTTTTTTATAAGTTATATAACTATAGATTAAAGAAATTAATCTTCTACTAATATAAATTTAAAGGAAAACAATGTATTAAAAATAATTTTATTCACTTGGTTACTTATTTTTAACGTTTTACGCTTACAATTAGTCATGTAACTCTAATTAAATAATAAGCATAGATGCAAAATATAATATATATAATATATGTAATGTGTGCATGCAATAATAATGCTTATATTTTAAACATTTTTTTTCTTCTATTAATAGAGTTAAGCTGCTGTATTTATAACTCACGATAATCTAAAGCCCTTTGTACTCTGTGCGTATTTTTGTTATTTTCGTCTTTTATGAGAAAGGAATCCGTGGGAAAACCGCATCGTTCGAGAGGTAAGCAGTTAGCTTTTCCTCGCGCTTTTCAGCATGGAAGCGAGGATTTTTGATGCGAATATTTGCCAACGGTGTATCTTCTCTCTTTCCTTCGAATCGTAATCTTAGATCAGCTCAGAAATACGATCCCTTCCTTTATTTCGTCTATTCTTCGCGGCTCAGAGATATTTCGTCCGTATTTTCACACCTTCAGCTTAGTGCAAATGTTACTTTTCCGATCTGGCTTAACGATTTCTTGTGCAACCTAAATCTTATTTATTCTTAAGTATCAACTTTTGTACCTTTTTTTTCGTCGTATAATTTTTCATGTTTTCTGTATTAGATTTACACTTACATTTTTATATTTTTGCAACATTTTCATACTTATGTTTACATTGTTAAATGCTTAAATTTTATATGATGAAACTTAATAATAAAATATAAAACAAATCGACTTTTATAACCATGAAGAGAATCTCTACCAAATTTGAACGAAAAAAGATAAGACTAATTCATGAATCTCGCAAGTACTGTTTCACGTAAGTGGAAACTGAGCTCCGAAAAGAAGAGTTAAATTTTACGCAGCTTATGTTCTTTCTTTAACAAAAAAAAAAAAAAAAAAAAAAAAACTGCTGACTCTCCGCAACTTTGTATAAAAGTCACGAAAGTATAAGAAGCCTTGGTCGCGCTAAAACTTAAATATTTACGAAAGGTATTCCTCCACACAATCACACAAAATTATCTCGGTTAATGCATGTGACTACAGAAATAAAAGGCTTTAAAGAATTGCATTTCCGTTTTTATGCGTAAGAACATGCACGCTTTTTTAATGAATACAAAGGAAAGAAATCGAACTTATTTCTCCTTTATTCTAGCATTCATATTCTAGCTGGTCAATTGAAATAATTTTTCCAAATAAAGAATATTCCTGACGTAATTTTATTCGTTCTTAATGAGATATCAAAATATTTTCAGGTATAACTAAGATTGGTAAAAAAACCAATTGGCAAAAAAAGTCCTAACAGGCAGATAAAAGTAACGAGTATGAGTAATTTAAAATAATTTTTATAAATAAGAAGATAAAAAATATACTTATTCTAAATTATATAATTGCAAATCATAATTCAATATGTTTTAAAATTTATTATTTTTTTGTTGAAATATTATAAATACATCAATTATATTTCGCTATTTATTGTTACAATCCATTGGAAGATGAAATAAAACAGTAATTATAAATCTATGACAATTCGAATAATTGACGTGCAATAAATTAAATAAATATACATAATATTTAATTAATATTTATATTTAATTAATATTTATATAAATATGAATTATATAATTAAAATATATATTTTTAAGTATCAAGCTTCCTTTTCCCCTAAATAATCTAATAAATGATTATTCTTGTTGACTTTCTGTCAATTTAATTAATTTTCTTTTTTTTATTCATACAATTTTAATGTTAAAAGAATTTTTTAATTCGATTCCTTCTTTATGCGTAAATTTATCTTAAAATGACAAAACTTTTCAAATAAAATATTCTCTGTATTAATTAGCAATTTTATAAAATGTTTATTACCGAGCTAAATATGGTTCACTAAGCTGCAGTTTCTCATTTTAAATAATATTCATTGTGTTATTATATTATTTTTGAATAATAATATTTATTGTATTATTTTTCAGATGTGCACATTGCATCTTGGTGAAAAACTGAACAAAATACATAATGGGATGGAGATCATAGAGAAAATGTAACTCGAGAAGACAAATATCTTAGCCATTCCTTTCCCGAGAATGCGACCAGACAATACGTTCACGACGAACGACTTCTTTATTTACGATAGCTCCCCATTACTATGTCGAATACTACGCCTGGAAGATAAATATAGGGCTGGAACGAGAAAATTCGACGAAAACTATTGCGCGCATAGATCTTAGCGAAGTAAACGGACAGGCGCAGCGAGAATATCGGTATTCTTTACCACTGTTGCAAAATGAAAGGCTACTCGGAGTTCCAATTGACGCGTTGCTACTATAAATAGAGAACTTCATTGTTTATTCCGCCAACAAATCGAGCAAGAAAATTTCTCTCGATAGAAAAGACCCTACGAGTTGCGATGGCTGAGATGGGGATGGAAATGTGTACGTATATGTGTATATGAGTGCAACGGGATGACCGCCGGGGTGGCCGGGGTGACCCCGAGGTGGGTGGTTGTTACGAAACGACGATTTCTCTTCCTGCACGACGTATCGCACTTCGCCACGCCCCTATACGAGATCTATTTCTATATTGGGAAAAAGTACTCTCGGAATAGAGAATGGAGACGAAAGAGCGAACGAGGGTGAGGAGAGTTGAGACTGCAGGAAGTAGGTGGACAGAGGGTGGGTTACGGCGACTGTACGCGTGAGGGAGGAAAACGAGCAGCGAAACGAACGAAAGGAGGAGAACGGGTGCCATGTTTACGAAAGGGCATGTAGCGGGCT
This sequence comes from Anoplolepis gracilipes, assembly GCF_047496725.1. NCBI lineage: Eukaryota > Metazoa > Arthropoda > Insecta > Hymenoptera > Formicidae > Anoplolepis > Anoplolepis gracilipes. Next base: position 8,352,492 of record NC_132974.1, read on the forward strand.
CTTCTTTTTTTTTTTTTTTTCGTTTTAGCTTTGCGCCGCGATTTTTCCAATCCCACCGTACTCAACTTTCTACCGAGGATTTTCGGGGATTTTGTTCGCGGCCGGAAACAGAAGGGGAGACGATCCGTTAAATCGAATTCGGCTAATGTGCGCGGTGATTCCCCTTCAGAAAACATTCTGGTTCTACGTTGTGAAAGAATTAGCCGTATTTGCAATATACTTCCTTACACAATGCGATTTTCAGGCGAACAATCTGAAAGAACTCTTTTAGTTCTCCACATTATACAAAATTCTTCTTATTTTTCTCTTTGTTTTTCCTTTTCTCTTTTTTCCTTTATAAACACGATGTTATTGAATATATCAAACATGTTTTTATAAAAGAATGGCTAAATAATGAATAAAACGCATATTGCGTTTAAGTAACGCTCAAAAGTCTTATGACAAATACATTTTTTGTAAATTATTTTATTAATAATACTATTATATATTAATTAACATACTTTATCAGGGTGTCTACTCAAATCTTGTAAAAAAATTCCCTGAAAATGCCTTTATTTCAGGTATTTTTGTTTAAAATTCCAAGTAAAGAGAATATTTTCAAAATTTAACATAATTTTTTTATTATGTGTTTTTTAATATTTTCATTTATATGAAGACAATAGAGTATCTTAAGTTTCAAGTATTAGATTTCTAAATGTACTTAAAAAAAAATAAATAACTTTCATGAGATAAACATTTTCACTTGCATTAAATTTTCATTTCCTTATCATTAAAAATTATGACAAATATGTGCTTCATATTCAATGTTTTAATATTGAATATATATATTTTGCTCTCATATTATAAATAATCAACCATGTGTGAATCTGGCGTCTTACATTGAAACTCATTAATTGTTGAGAGCTTTAATGTGTGCATAAATTCATGTAAAGCCATTAATGAATCTTCCTATATATATTATAAAGCTAATAATTGCAATACTCCTTTGTAAAACATAATACTCATATATAATATTCGTATATATATTATTGAATAAAAATATTACGTGTGATTTCTTGTGTGTATATATGTATGTATGTATATATCAAAGAGAATTTTCGAAAAAATTCTCTAGATCCCAATAGAATTCTATCAGACTTTTCTGATTTTTTTAGATAAAAATAAATCTTTTTTAGATAAAATAAATCTTTGAGAATGTCAGGTTTTCTATGTTTTTTCCAAGTAGACACCCTGTTTATTAAATATATTAAATTTTATACAATATAAACTTTGTACAATAACACATGTTTATAACAAAATCTTGGCAAAATTATATCTTTAATATACTTTCTTTCATTCAGTCTTTTAGTCTTTAATTTGGAGTTCACTGTTACTTTGTTGCAATTTGATTGAATAATGTTTTTTCATATTTCTTTCTAGTAAACATACATTTATAGTACAGACATTTTTTCAATTAAACCATACAATTTAAAACTATATTAAGATAATATTAGATTTAAATTAAACAAAGTTATTTATCAAATTTTGTTGTTTATCAATTTACATTCAACGAGTCTGATAAAGATCTTTTTTAGATCATGATTAATACTTTTGTGAAAATTACTCATGCGCTTTACGAATTAAAATATTTATTTCCTCGCGATTAAAAACATTAAGAAAAGAAATTGAAATAAGTAAGCGTGATTGATTTCGAAACTTAATTAATAATCTTCTATTTCCATTCATCCATTGATTCATGTCAAAACAAGTTTGACAAGTTGAAATGAGCGAAAACAAAATGAGTTAAACATTAATCAAAAGAACCTGAGGATTTTAAATCCGTCAATGAAACGAGTTTGAATTGCGCGACATTTTGTCCATTCCGTTTCATATATCATATCTTTAAATGTTTTTTCAACGTCAATCAGAACTTTTCAAATACAGACTCAACTGACAGTCGTTGAAAAGAAGCCGGTTTCTTGTAAAAACAGGTTGAAAATACAGAATAAAGCTTTTTTCTCGAAGGCTTCATTTTCGAGAAAAGCAGCTTTAAAAATTGATCCCTTATACATTGACTTGGTCTAGCCTATCGAAATTCGATACCATAATTTTAGTTTGTGCAAACAGCGGTATTACTGTATATCATAAAATAGCATTTTAGTATTATGTTTTCCTTATTATATTGCAATTAAACTCTATTAATTTTCTATTTATTTAAGATTGAAATTACTTGTATTGAAAATATGAATCTTGTTTTTGCAAAAAAACAATTATCTTGATATTCAAGGAGAGAGAATTAGATATTTAGAATATACATTCCAAGCACATAATTTCTCAAGTAAGAGAACAAACAATAAATTTCTAAAAAATATAATTCCTAAAATAAGTAAACACATTTGATTAATATTAATATTAATGAATTAATTAATATTAATAATTAATATTAAAATATTATATAAGTTAATATCTTTTTTATACATAAAAATTTATACGTTAAAAATTGTGTACAAATATATCGAATTTGTGATATGTAACTTCAAGTTATATAAGTTTATGAACCATATTAAAAAAAATCATTTTTGCAAATAAAGAAAATTTGAAAATAAAAGTTACATATTGCTTATTTATCTTTTTCTCAATTACACTTCGACTGTACATAATTTTGTGTTCATAAAAGACAGATTGAGAAAAATATAAACACCCTAATTGCCAATTATAATTGTAAAATAATGATAACATTATCGTGAAATTCTCTGCCTCGAACGAGATCTACAAAAATCACGAAAACTTTCAGAGTTACATTTCTCTGTAGAAAGAAGTCGGATAACTGGAATATTTTTGGTAGCGATAAACAGCCATTCGTCTGCTCCCAGAGATCGTCTTCGTTTCTTTCACGAATCGTTCCTCGGCGAAATGTCCTGCATCCCTGCCGCTTCTGCCTTCCGTGCTCCACAAGAGACGGGTAATACGGAACGATCTGACGAATGTCCCGGGGCAAAAACCCCTTGCCGATCCAGGGGTACGTTGCAGTCTTTCCTGGAAGAATATTAAGCGCGCCGCGGCGCTTCGTCGATGCTGGCGTTTTTTCAAATTTTCCTTCCTCGATCGATCGGGGCAGGTTGCCTCCACCGTTACACCGGAATCTACACTGTCGTCTATCACCGACGAGAACGAGGGAGATATATATTAGATAGGTAGATAAATCCTTAATACGGCTTACGGCAAATGGCTCATGGGACAACCAAAATAGCGAGAAATACGAGCGAAACCGCGTTATAAGCTGCAAACTTGAGTAAAACGTTGCACACTCATATATAATATCCTTCATCGTTGTTGCGACATGAGCAACGGATCGATAGTAATAAATTTTTTTTCTTGAGATTATTTTCTAATATATATATATACGTATAGCGTCTCTCTCTTTTTCTCTTTCTTTCTGTATCGACTGCGTCTCTCTGTTTTGTAGTTGTGTTACATTACTTTTATTGTATCTTCGAAATATTTTTATGAGCAATATATTTTCGATCAACTTTCAAAGTACAGATTTTGTATTGTTAAAAAGACTATAGAATTACAGTTCTCAATCTTATAATCTTTGAAAAAAGTAAAAATAATTAACATGTCAATTTTTATTTTCTAAACAAGTAAATAATAAAAATTTATTAATAAAAAAAATATTAAAAAATTATATATATGTACTGTATAACAAAAAATAAAGATTGCGTATGTTGATATTATAATTAAAAGTCGTTAGCGTTTCTGTTTAATTTTTTCCTTAATGCTTTCTCCTTTTACAACCATTATAAATATTAATGTTCATATAATATTCATACATATTCCTTTTAATTTGATTAATCTATGGGTGGGCGCGTTCTCATCCGCACGTATGACCTAAATGAGCAGGTAGAGTAAATTTCCATCTAAAAATAAAAGATTCCGAAAAAAATTTACAAAATGTTTTTATGAGAGATATTATATTCTTCACTATAGTATTCTGTAATATTCTGAATAATAAAAAATTTAATTATCAGTACTTATATAAAAAAAAGAGAGAAAGAGAGAGAGAGAATATGAAATCAAACTACAATATAATTATATTTTAATATAATATAATAAAATAATTCGGTGCAAATTTTAAGATTATAGTATGTGTTCCTAAGGAGAAATTCACAGATAATAAAAAGCTATTGTCTGTATTAACTACAACAAATCAAATCAGAGAAATCCTAAAGCGCGATCGCACAGTGAAATATAAATCAGAAAAATATTGTCTTTTTATGAAGATCTAAAAGACTAATATCATGATATGAAAGAGAAGATTGACAATTTCTTCATGCTTAAAATCCTTGTCTTCGTTCGAGAAAAACTGAGGAAAAGCTAAATTGCTGGCAAGCGATGAGAATTTCCTTTCAAATATATATATTTTTTTCGTATAACGATTTGGCGAAGGGTAAATTCTTTCTCTGATCGCGATCGACATATTATATCCCGGCATAGAATACACACAAAAATATGACGGTAGTGATTGATGGCGATCACCGAAGTGATTGAGAGATCTCATGTACTTTTTTTACGCGCGATATGATTCACGGTGACGCAATCCACATTGAAAAACGTCCTATATTGACGACATTCACATTGAAAGTTTCCTGTGGAGAATTGAAATGACGTAAAAAATTTTATAATGTAGACTAAATGTCAACGTTCTATAATTCGGCAAATTCAATCTTTAGTCTTTTAAAGTATTATTTTCTTTGCAATAGAAAATTCTTTTTGTCACACATGAAGAATTTTCTTCGCAATCAAAAGTCATAAGATAAGAATGTATTATTCTTTATCGATGCATTATCATTATCTCTCTCACTTATAGTATATGTATATATCAAATAAAAGTATACACAGATATTTAATAATGATAAAACAAATATGTTAATTAGCAATATAACATTATATTATATATAGTATTATATTCTATTCTCAATTTTTACTAAAAAATTGTTTACATCTTTTATTAATTGTGAATTGCATGTTTTTCATGGTGCGATAAAAAAACCGTCGTATGTATCTAAAAATGAGAACAAAACAATATTTTCTCTGCGCTTCTTTTTTATAAAACGAAGAATTTACGAAGAAATGTTTTACAAAATAAACATAATTAAAATAAAAATATTAGATCTCTATTTATTTTCTTTTCAGCACAGTATTTAATAATTAATAATAAACGATTAAAACATCTTCGCGACTATACTCCTTAAAGAATCGCGCAACTTTTCGTACGCATTGTTCGCGCGCACGAAACTTCTACTGTAAACATTCTTTCCAAGCAGCTACTCCACTCAATGTCTTCGAGAGATTACAGTTTAGATCAGACGCTTGCTCTTTATCGAGTCGGAAAACTGTTCCGTTATAAAGAAGTATAACCAAGTTTCGTGCTCCGCATCCATGATACTTTCGCGAATTTAACAAATAATATTAATTAATTATACCACCTCTCCTGAGCGAGAGAGCAGATCATACCATAGAATAAAATTCTCAAAGTAAATCAGAGAGTAAAGTAAGAAGTCTGATCAGTAATATAATATAAATCTGATAGGTAACGAAGTGATATGATAGTCACGTATCTCTTTACTTTGAATTTCTATCTAGGGATAAAATAAAAAAGCTTCGTGATACATAACAGATGATAAAGGAAAAGAGATGGAAAGGACGAGGGAATAAAAGAAAGAGAGAAATGAACCGCGAGTTTTATGAATATATCATGAGGTCATGACATTTCCCGAATCGTCCACGTAGTTCGTCCAAAATCTGCATATAACTTTCTGGCATAGCACGGAGGCATTGAAAGATGATTGCCGTGACTCGGACAGGAAAAGCTGTCAACAGTACACACGCTCGTGGAGGAAATTGAAAAGTTCCAACTGAAATTGTACGCCGAGGGATACGGGTCAAAGACGCGATATGCGAATCGATTTTCTCGTGCGCGACCGTAAATCGATTCTTCCCAACATACAATCCCGTTGGACAATCAACGGATGGAAGTGGCGTTCTTCTAGCGTCGCGTTTCAGATGCAGCATCCTTATGGTATGTGCTAAATAAAATACCGTGGTTATCGCTTACGATGCCAAGGAACAGCTGAATTCTGTGAACGGTATGGCCTTCTCTTCAAATATTTTTCGCGGCTATGACATTTGTAAAATTCGAATCTGCGTCATTCGATATCTCAAGAGAATATCAGAGATGCTGTTTGTGATCAAATATTATGGTTGTTCAAAAGTTATACTTATTGAGCAGCAATTTCTTTCTACATATTCCACACACTAACACCATCGCAACAAGCCACAGTCATATTATTAATGGAGTAGTGTTCGCGACTATACTATTAAAATGACAATATGCTTACGGTTTCAATTTCCAAGCTTGACAAATTTCCGAATAACACGTATGTAAAGTTTGACAAATTTCCGAACAACACGTATGTATGTAGAATTTCATGAAAATTGGTCCGTTAGAAATTTAGTAATAAAGGACGAACTTGTGATTGATTAGAAAAATACTCCATGTGTCGTGTGTCTTGTTGCAAATTTTTTCGTTTTTATTATTTTATTGTATTTATAATTTACAGAAATATATATGACAGGGATTTTGATATAACACAAAACTCTAAATAGCTAATATTTTTTTTGAAATAATCTCTCAAATATAGAGGATAACACGTACTTAATAAAATATATTTAGCAAAAATATATAAATTCATGCATAAAATTCATAATAAATTTAAAATACAATAATTTTTATTATTTGAATTAATATAAAGTATTAGTTTCTATAATATTTATACTTGTACGTTTTACAGGTTTGATAGTGTTTATACGTATACGATCTTCATTTATAACATTTTACATTCGGACACCTCATATCATGTCATGCGTTTCTATGATGACATGTAATAGTAATTTATGGAGCAATGTATCCATTGAAAATGCACTCGAAAAGTAGCCTGATTATTAACAGTTCGTTTAATCGCGTTTCTCCGTGCGTAATATTATACATACATCAGTATGCTTAAATTGGCATGAAATATTGAATCTTTGTCCAAATGGCTCTAAAGGGCCGATGTGATTTATGATTAATATTGATGAAATCCACGTTATTTGCAATTCCGCCACATTAGAGTATTTTCCGCGTCAAAGGTGTGAGATTAAAATTACACATTATCGCGTGATCGCGCACTAATTAACCGACGTATATCTCGCGCTGCCAAGCAATAACGACAATAATTGGTTCGACTATAAGCCGATTACCGCAATACACGCAAACACTGTGCATTCTTTTCATTATGATACCAAAAAATTACTTGGTGGTCGTTCGAGAAAGGATATTAAAGCGCACTTCTACTTATTTAATGGCGCACTGCCAGCTAGATAAAAGTGTTAAGCGCTTTTACGTTAATAGAATTATTTTATAAAGAATATGTCCCTTCCTCCGCTTCCATATCTGTATAAGTTAATAGACATAATAAATGTTGCGAGAAAAATGTGATATTCCCGATAAGAATTATGAATAAAGAAGTTAAAACTTCAATATCTTGAAATTTTCTTCTTCTCAGATCTTAAATTAAAATATTATTTTAATATATAAGCAATGAAAAAATTTTAATTCAAAAGATTGATAAGAAGATATAAACTCTTCCACTCTGATATATTGTATTTAGGGACACTAAAACCATTACACATAGATCACTGGACCGTTTTGCAGATAGCTCGATTAAAGCGCTTGTACCTTATTCACGTGTACCGACATTATTATCACATGATACCTCAGAGACTAAAGCCATGCAACATGCGTGAAATTACTTGCATCAACTCCATAACTTATAATGACTAATAATGCAATAAATAATAAAATAACTTGACATAAAAAGTCTGAAATAATTTCTAATTGTATTTATACAAATTTAAGAATTGCTGTAATTGCTATTTAAACATAAAAATGCTTCAATAATTTTAAATTTATCGTTAGAAAATAGTTATTATTAATTTAAGCCATTTCCATAAATTATCATCAAAGTTTACTTGTATTATATGGCAAATATATGTTCAGAATGTTTAAAATTCTATTTGTCTATGATTATCAATTTGCCACACATGATATCTCCTTAACACATCCTTCCTATAGATAAGCGGGACACAAAGGGACTATGAACACGACCTGTAGCAGCTCACACCTTTGCATAATGTGAACAAACTGAATGGAAGAATATATTGCGATTATTAGGACTCGGAATAAACAGTAGTAATATAACGAAGGAAGATAAATGAAAGATAAAATCACAAAAAATAATTTTGTTTTTTTTTAAGTGTATTATTCAGCTCTCTTAAGCTGGCAGGACCAAATCAGCAAAATCAAATGGGCAGGACCTAATGGATTATTTAGTACTTATTTTGTACTATTTTGTACCACCAAAAATAATTTTGTACCCCATGCCAATTCAGAAAAAAATCGTGGCGCTGCTAACTTAATATTAAGCTAGCAAGACCAAAAGAAAAAATTAAAAAAATAAATAAAACAAAACAGATACAATTAGTACTGAATTTGTACTAATTTGTACCACCGAAAATAAATTTGTACCCCGTGTCAATTAAAAAAAATTATTTTTTATTTTTTAAGCGTTTTTATTACGATAGTTGAATATTAAGTTAGCAGGACCACAATTTTTTTTTAATTGGCACGGGGTACAAAATTATTTTCGGTGGTACAAATTAGTACAAATTCAGTACTAATCAGATCAATTTTTATTTTTCATTTTTTAATGGTTTTTATTACGATATTAAGTTAGCAGGACCACAATTTTTTTTTAATTGGCACGGGATATAAATTTATTTTTGGTGGTACAAAATTATTTTTGGTGGTACAAAATAGTACAAAATAAGTACTAAATAATCCATTAGGTCCCATTTGATTTTGCTGATTTGGTCCTGCCAGCTTAAGAGAGCTGATATTCTTACGTGAGTTTATCATAAGAGTTAATCAATTATTAATTAACAATTGTTAATTATAAAGATTATAATTAGCTAATCGTATTTTAAAGAATAATACGGTATATACGAAGTACGCATACCTATTTCTTCGAATGTCGCCGTACATATGACAAGAGCAACAACGCGCTACGTCTGTAAAGGTCGAGCGCCGAACACTGTGTGACCGATATAAGATAACAAATTCCTTATGTCTATAAAATAATATACGTAGGTATGCCGAATATCCTTTGTAAAAAAATAGTGACGCGTCCTTGTTTGTATCCTTGGTATGCGTGACGTAGGAAGACACGGCATAGGACATAGTGGGGGAAGGCAAGTGGGGGAAAGGACCGCCGCGCCGCGCGCCGCGTCACGCAGAAAGCAGAGAGACGAAAAAATTATTATTGTTCAGCCAACGCTCGCGAGAGTTAACAAGTACGTATTCGACATACATATGTCGTTTATATCAATAAAGTTTTTCTACCTCACTGTCAGTAGCTTTCGATATACGATCTATCTGATTCTTTTGTAAAACTAGTTTTACTTACAACACCTTTCGTTCTCGAGTTTCAAATTAATTTTATTAATAAATGAGTGTATTACAATTTTTCGCTTCATCATTCGATCCTGCGATTCGTATTATCTCAATCTGAAAATGATTAATATATTACATCATCTTAATCCGCGAAAAATTCAAAGTGCGAAAAAGCATCTAAGGTATATTTAAAGATTATTATTAGAGAAATATGTATCGCCCGTAATAAAATAATAAAATTAATAGTTAATAATATTAAATGGAAATCGCGAGAAGTATTGCTATGATATATTCGAAATAAGAATCGCAACTAGATACTAGATATGATGAAAATCATAAAAATTAACAACATACTTAGCATTATACGTTTTCAGATTTCCTCCGATTTGCATGTAAATGTAATTTTCCAATCATTTTCAGATTAAACGTATAATAATATACAAATTAGCTCTCTTAAGCTGGCAGGACCAAATCAGCAAAATCAAATGGGCAGGATCTAATGGATTATTTAGTACTTATTTTGTACTATTTTGTACCACCAAAAATAATTTTGTACCCCGTGCCAATTAAAAAAAATTGTGGCCCTGCTAACTTAATATTCAACTATCGTAATAAAAACGCTTAAAAAATAAAAAATAATTTTTTTTAATTGGCATGGGGTACAAATTTATTGTCGGTGATACAAATTTATTTTCGGTGGTACAAATTAGTACAAATTCAGTACTAATTGTATCTGTTTTGTTTTATTTATTTTTTTAATTTTTTCTTTTGGTCTTGTTAACTTAATATTAAGTTAGCAGCGCCACGATTTTTTTCTGAATTGGCATGGGGTACAAAATTATTTTTGGTGGTACAAAATAGTACAAAATAAGTACTAAATAATCCATTAGGTCCTGCCCATTTGATTTTGCTGATTTGGTCCTGCCAGCTTAAGAGAGCTGTGTTATTCACACTTTTATCTTATTTATACATTATATAATATTTAATTTAAAATTATATATTTAATATTTAATTTAGAATTTTAAATAAATTTTGTGTTGTTTAGAATGTATGTATACATATATATAATTTGTAAATAATATATTCTAAAAATATAATATTCTGAAAGATAATGGTCTTGAATGTCTATATTCTTGAATTATTTTTCTAAAAGAAAATACAAAATGATTTTTTGGAGTTTTGCAGACAACCTCAAAATAGCACATTGTCTTACATACTAAAATAAATCTTTATTGGCTAAAGTTTATTTTTATTATTGTCTATTTTTACTTTCTTCATGAGGTATAATTAAAACTTCAAGAAAGAATATAAAAAATTCTGTGATCGAAATTGTAAATAGATTTCTGAAAGTGTTACTTGCTCATATCTTTCTTTCATGTCACTTTATCACATTTTCTTTTTCTATTGAAAAATAATATACTGTATCTCAGAAGATATAGACATCTTATAAAAGTACCAACAACTCAATGTAATTTTCCACGGTTTTATAGTGTTGCGTACGTTGCAAAAAGTTTACGGTGCTCGTAAACTTATGCGCGGATAAGAATTACACATGAGGCGCTACAAAATGTTTCTACGTATGTTTCTACGATATGAGTCTTTGCACTTTCAACTGCGAACTATTAGCATATCGCATTTGACTAAAGCATTTAATTGCTTTGCTCTATTCAAATAAATTGCATGTGGTGTAAATATAGTACTCAATGAACATTTAATCTATATGGCGACGTACGAGGAAAGGACAGTAAATATAAATATATTATTTGTTAGTTACATATCGGCAAAAGCTATTAAATACAATGTCGATTTCCATTAATATTGATAATGTTATTAAATAATAAATTATGACAATTTTATGAATAATAAATTCTTAAGTATTTACATGCGCGTATGCATACATCCGCCAACAGACATATTTAGGAAATAATCTTTACAGAATATATTCATTTAAAAGACATAAACAATGTGTCATTAAACTTCAAAATTCAATTAGAAATATATTCAATATTTCCTCTAAATTCATTCATAATTGATATAACTTCAACATACATTTTATGTTTCATAATCTATTAAAAAATGTTATATTTAAAATATAACATAACTCTGAAAATTCTTTTTAAACGTAACGAATCTGGGCTTTACATTCAAGTGTAAGATAATATTAGTACATCAACTTGATAAACGAGTAACAAAAGAAAGACGCGACAACATGAAAGAAGTCGGCCGACATTTGGCACACGCTGGAAATTGACTTTTCAACGGTATCAGTATCACGCGTTTTGTAAGAATAAATGGAATACTCGACTCGTAGTTGCGCACTTTCAATATATTTCAAGCGAAACAGTAGCAAAACACAAAAACACACCCGCGCGAAAAACAAGACAGAGAAGCTCACAGATATTTTCCGGAAAATTGAACAACGACAGTGCATCACCATGACGTCAGTAAAGAGCTCTACAATCAGTAACAAGAGAAAAAGTCGTTGACAAGAGATAGGAGTTTGTTATACGATAGAAATCGATTTTCGTACACATAGGTCTGTCATTTTCACACATGGCACAAAAGAATGAAAAGCCATCAACCGAAGATAAGAAAACATTGTTTATTTTATTAAAAAGATGTCAGTTATCATAAAGAAACAGAATCGTAACAAAATGATACAGAAAAAAGTGGCAAAACGTTAAGTGGAAGATTACTTATAGTCCACTTTTTTCCATCACTATTGTGTGCTTTAAAGAAAAAGAGTGTATTGAAGTAGAAACAGCGATATGAAAATGAATGAACATAATTATCTGATTATTTTCTTTATCGTTTGTTGCAACGCGGAATGTTGTCGTGTGTCGCAAAGAATATATATTAGATATATACTTCTTTTGTTGTTCTCCTTTTTTTTATATATTTTTGCAAAGGCAAGACATTCATACACGGAATTGTTTAGCAATTGCGGATTTGCATTTTTATTTTCTTGCACATGCATATATAATGCTTAAAAGGAAAAACACTCGCCTCGTAATCTCCGTGACAAAAATACGCGACAACGCAGGATAGAATAAAATTTGCCATTCACGGCAAGTTCACTATGCGAAATGCGACGAACAAGAAAGTAAGCCTGTAGATATATATCCTGAAAAATCCAACAACGGCCATTTGGGATCGCAAGGCAAAGGTGAAGGCGAATAATTAGTTTTACCCTCGAAGGGAATAAAACGGTAGAGATCGACATCGAAATTGCCTGCAGGCACCGCCACGAACTCCCAAGTGTTCCTTCTCGCCTGCCTCGAATGGTATCGAATATGTATGACGCCACGAGTAGGTAGAAAACTGGCCTAATCTTATAACCAACGCTCTCTATACCCGACTTTAGCGCCCGTTTCTTCCCAACTTCTGGGATGTCAGAAATAGAGTTCTCTTTAAGATCGACTTCTTTTGCAACCTTAATAGAAATTTTGTCCCATGAGCAAAGGTCTTCCAAAATTCCGTTTATGGGTTTATATCAGTTTCATCATATATATTTCACGCTATATATACTATAGTTTAAAGTTCCAAAACTTATAATCAGCAGGTGCTAAAAATAAAGTTGCCATGATACGAAATATTATAAATTTTTAATGACAATTTATATTTGGATCGAAATCAGATTAATTTTTTAAAGCTTTAAATAAATAGAATTCATATTTTTATTTTTCAGTTTCAAAACAATTGTGCTTTAAGAAAATTTTTATATTCAAAATTATTAAGATATCTAACAATGCAACATAAAAAGTTATCTTTAATCAAAATTTTGCTGACCACTCATTTTGAAACAATTTATAGGAACTAAATGAATAGTATATTGTGAGATACATAGCAGAGTCAATTCCCTCGCAAACTATCGCGAAGATGTACATTTGCGCGTAGAACGGAAATCCCGGTTGATTTATGTTCTTCATTGAGCAGCGCGCACAGCGGATCCTTCTTATTAAGTTCATTCTGCTCGTTTTAAGCTTAGTAGAATTCATAATACGCGAGCATACACGAAGATGCTAAAGCAGCTTTGCTCTTCGATCAATCGGATATTACTCGCTATCCTGATACTATATTACACAATTTCATGATTTTGTCACGACAAAACGACGACAAGGTTCTACTAGTCTAGCGAGATTTATTATTCTGATATTCTTCTCATACGCACGTGAAGATATCATATGAAAAAATGTGTCTTTTCTTTTGTGCGAAATTAGTACAACTCTTTCAAAATATTTTTCATATATATATATATATATATATATATATATATATATATATATATGCATATTTATACGAACATTAATTTACATACAAATATCGGTAGATATTTACATGTCATGATTATCACGTGTATTAAAAAATTTTTCAATTCAACACATACAATCAGTTTTATTGCTATTTAAAAATATTATCTTTCCGATGACACATCCGATAATCAAGTAATAACTAATCTTATCAGTTAATAATTTAAATTTTCTCATACCTAAGAAAATTATATTTTCGCATTTTTCCAATACGCATAGAGAAAACAAATCAAACCTCCTTAGAATAAGTAATTCAATTATATCTCATTGGACGCAAAGTAACTTGACATTTCCCCGAGGCAAAGGCTTGGGTACGGATTAACGTCCTCCATTGGTAGGGAATCTTCTACCCTTAATACAAAAGTCCAGCTTTTGGGGATTGTCGCCTTCTCGTAATCATACGGACGTCTCACCCGGACATAAAGACGTGTACACATCGGCAAATGAGAAGCAATAAATGACAGACCAGGAACAACTCGATTAAAAAATCATCTTGCTTAAATTATTTTAATAGATAATTCAAAATGTTCTTTGTCTTATAAACCTATTTTAATTTTTTAAATTTTAACGAGTAAAATGATTTGTTTCGCCTCTTGTACAAAACAATACAAATATAAGACAAAAAATTACAACACTTCCACATGACATACACAACATATAATACAAAAAATATATACAAAAATAAATTAAATGCCGATGTGCATATAGCCTAAACGCGCGCACGTGGAAAAAAAGGAAGTAGAAAGAATATTGCCCTAACTGGACGGAGATTCCCAGAGATCAGATGGATATAGTGGATTTTCCTCAGTCCGTGAAAATCGCCCGGGGAAATTCGGGAAACCCTTTCCTCGTCCGACAAATTGCGCCGCGCCATCACTTGGAAAACCAGACGGCTTTCGTCCTCCGTCGACCCGGCCACATGTGCCAACATTCGATTTCTCGGGAATACGCGGCCCTGGTTTTAATTAATCAAGCGGAAGAGACGGACTATCTTCCGGAGCTTGCCGATCTACTACTACTACTACCATCACTACCGCGATCGCGCCATCTTTTTGTTCATATAATCTTTACCAGGCTCTGGATCCATTTGTACGATGTATATTCATTCCATCGTATATTCACACCAGATCCGCGAAATATATCCTCGGATTGGAAAGGACAGAATAAGAAATGAAAATCTAACCCCTGGGATTAGTAAGAGAAATAAAAAAACGATTGTTTCTCTCCCGCGTCAAAGCCTCGTTCATTGATTACCTTACGGCACTCTTTCACGTTGCAGGTAAATATCGAATGAAGACAGAAATTAATTGCTTGCGCGATTTTATCTGGATATCCGCTGTAAGTTGAAGTTTAATTATTTATTTATAAAGATTAACCGCCGTATCGATCAAGCGCGTGTTCCGAAATTGCCGTTGCAAAATTATAGCTCACGAATTATACGGACAAACGGAGCGTGGAACGTGTTTATATATGATGCTGGGATAATTAGGTAAAATCATAGACAACCGTAACATATCAATAGCCAAAAAGAGGCGTATCCCTATACCATGATTTTACGCTTGTTACTCGTTACGGAAATAGGCCATTCACGAACGAAATTATAGGCTCATAATTGTATAATAATGTTTCTCAGTAAGAAACATTATATTCGGATATAGAACATGACAAATGTCAAATAATTTTACAACATTTTATAAAGTGACTAATTCTGGTATTATGATACAGTATGTTTTAAAATTCGCAGGTTTAAAAAAATATTTACTAAATTATACGTATATAACCATATTAATACCTGGTGCGTATTATGAGATTTAAAATAGTAGATAAATATTATTTTTTTTAACCGATTTTCACTTCTGTTTTATGCGCTTGCCGATAAGGCGACATAAAACATTCCATAGTTCACCGAGAGTTTAAAAAAAATCCGCAACCATATATCACAAATATTAACGTTAAGTCAGGTACGGGATTTATTGCTTCTCTGTCCATAGAAACATATATATTTTCGATTAACTTTACTGCGAGTGTTGCTATATTCGTGTTTGCAATATATGTGCATAATATTATTTAAAAAGTGTGCACTTTTTTAGCTGAAATTCATAAGTTCTTGATTTTTGTGATATTGTAGTTTTCTATTTATTATTCTGAAAATTTCACACGTTCTTATCTTTACATTACATAATGCTCTTCATTTTTTTATATATACATATTATAAATATTATGAATTATTCATTTTATATTATATATTATGTATATACATTTTATTATACATATTCTCTGTATTTCTATCTGTCATCGGTAAAATTTATCGATAAGACCAAGTGCAAATCAATACCATGAAAAGTCGTGAGACGTGACATAAATTAGAATTTCTTATATGATATACGAAAAGAACCGAAGAAAGAGACTGCAGTGCATATAGCATACATTGAGTTCATTTGCAAGTAAAATCGTTTATCACATTTAAACGAAGAGAATCCGTTGTAAAGACGAATCTCGTATTCAAGATCGTCGTAAAGTCTTCTGCGAATCAACTGCACGCATTAATGCGAGAAATTAATTTATTCCGAACACGCGAGAGTCGCGCCAACGCGTGTCTAAGATTAACACGTGTTTGCATCAAACTATGACGCACACAAGCGAGAGAAAATCTTCAGCATATTATTATTCGTAATTCTGTCGAGAAACTTGTGACAGTCATGTTCAATGGATTCTAAAACGAGAATCGACAACACTTATCTGTGCCGGAAAAATGCATAAACGGTGATAAACAGCGATACATAATGAGCACGCGCGCGACGTTATGCTGGAACGTTTCAACATCATATTCGGAAACGATTTGTGTCGACGCACGGAACCGAAACGAGAGCCAATAATAATAACCTAATTACGCGCTCCGTCGTCTCGATATTATGAAACCTCGTGACGGGACATAAATTCACGTTCAAATATGGTCAGATGGAAATCGCGCGTATCCAGATTCCCGCAAATAATTTCACCGTGTTAACAAGCAGCTCAAAAACAGTGCTGACGATGCCGACCGTACATCTACATGCGTGACGTAGATAATATTGCACAGTAATATATTGACAAATATATATGCAAATTAGAAAGAAATGTGAATAATCAATAATTTTAGATATCAATATCGCAGTGTAAAAAATAATATATTAAACTTTATCTCGCTACGTAAAAATATCATTGTATAAAAAATGTACTATTAAACTTAAGTATCCGTTATTCCTAATATAATAATATAATAATAATATAATAATAACAACAAAACATATCGTAAAGAAATGTTTCTAAAATTAAAGTATCAACCAGAGAGTATTAATACTAAGATAACAAAATAACGAAATATAAATGTCGAAATATATTTCAATACTGTCATAGTGTCGTTAGTATTCTAACATACAACAAACGTGAAAGAATACGTGAAAAGTAAGGGCGTTCAACCTTTATGACCCCTTATGGTGCATCCGTTACAAAGGGACAATAAAATATCAGATAACGAAATCTGAGACGAGCAAACAGATCGGTGGGAAACAAGGCAGGAGGAAGCTTCATGTACAACTGTGTAGTTATCATGTTTGTTGAACCACGCGCATACCTAACATCAATAGAACAACGTATGTTAGTGATTTTTATTTAATACAAACATTATGTTTGAATTATTTTCCTTTTAATACGACATCCGATGCGTATATAAATTTTATGTGATAGTTTTTGATTCAAGCGATATGAATCGTTTCAAAGCACGATTAAATCCGATTTTGATAAGCAGATACTCTCATCAAAACATATTTCGATCCTAATTGAACTCATTGTCAGCATTAAAATCGAATTATTTAACACAAATAAGTACGTAATATTATAGAAATGATGAATATTTGTTCTCTTTATATGCAGATATATTCATGTATATTTGTAAATGTAATGTCAATAATATGTATTTTTATATAATTGAAGTATATCAAATAATATATAATATTATTCAATAAATATTTTTTTTATTTTTTTCATTCAATTGTTATTCTTTCAAGATTCAGCATTATAAATAGTTTTAATAATATATTTTGGAATGCAAAATATTTATGACTAATATTACTAAATTTTACTAAATCCTGTCTCAAATAATCCATTATGTATATGTTAGATCACATCTTTCCTTTCCAGATAATCGCTCGCTCGATCAATGATCTGATTATGCCATAAACCGAAATTCATGCTCAACATCACAAGGTAATGTATGATAGATAGTTTCGTATTGAGATCACTGTCAAGTTGACGTATGTGTATGGACGTTACCATTTGATTGCTACTATGTCGATATCTTGCAAGTCGACCTATATATATAGATATTCTATAAGAGAGAGAGAGAAAGAGAGAGAGAGAGAGAGATACAGATTCTCTCTCTCTCTCTCTTTCTCATCGAATGTATATCGATACTTTCTCTGATTTATGAAAATATTACGTTTTTAAAATATTTTGTATAACTTAGTTCCATCTTCAGAAGCATATACAGATATATTTTATGGCTAGTGATATTGTTTATAAATTCGTTCATGTGTTTTGAAATATGTTAATTTTTATTTGATGCTTTCCTCTCAACTATCTAACCAATTTCCGAGATATATAAATTCACCGACAAAAGTAGGATATTACAAACGTGGCCATTGATGTCTCATTAGCATCTTTATAAATATTCTCATAACGTATAGCATAACGCTCTGTTACACGCAAATATCCATGCACGAAATTAATTATATGCGATATATGTAACATGCATGTATATACCTCCACTAAACTAACTCGCGCGTCAAGACACGTTACGCTAAGTAATAAAGATCCAAAGGAATAATTAATGATCCAAAGCGGCACGTTGGCTGTAGCGGCGCCTCCGACGAGAAAAGTCGAGCAGGAGCTAATCGGCGACGGCGACGGTGACGGCGACAGCGACGGCGGTATCTATCGGGCGTTGCCAGGCGTTCCCAGGCCCAACTATGAAAGTGTAATTAGCACGGGTATGTCGAGGCGGCGGAGAAGGGCCCCGTTAATGAGTGATCGAAATTTCGAACGTGCTCGTGGAAGCATACTAACGTCTTGTACACCTGAAATAATCCCGAGAGAGAGAGAGAGAGAGAGAGAGAGAGAGAAAAAGAGAGTGAAAACGAGCGAGCAAGCTGATGTATTAGTCTTCGCTCTTCTACTGTCAATCGCGCCCCAAAGGGATTCTCCCTCCGTTGCAGAACGATAAGTCGGTAATCGTCGTACTTATACCAGTCCGCTTCTGCGCAGCGTAAATGCAATTAGTGCTTGATTTGTCGCTATTTCTATCTCGTTTCACGACCGCCTGTCGTTGAGCAATCCAAAAAGCTTAGAGAGACGAGCGGAAGGTCCGGATCTCCCAAAGGTATCCGGCGTGGCCATCTTGGAGACCACGCTCTCGAGACCTTCCGGCAAAAACGTGTCGCGTCGGCGTCGAGAGCGTAATTGCTCGTGACCTGCACACCGAGTATTTTGCTATGACGTGCACGGAATACATAGCGGCAATGAAATTGCTGAGATAATTGGCTCCTTGTCGTCGCGCAACGCGCCATTGTCGCGCATCTCTACGTCGACGACTTAATACGTCATCAAGCTGGTTCTTCTTCAAACTGCCGCATTATTAGTAAAGGCAAAATTAACACGGTTCGCTTTTAATCCTAACGAGAAACATCTGAGATTTTTTTCTTGCATATTATAATATAAATTTTAAAATTGGAAAAAGAAGAATCTATAAAATCTCATTAATAATTCCTATATAATTTTTTTAAAAAAGCTAAAAAAAAACTTATAAATCAAACGAGTTTATGTGACTTATATTGTTTCAAATTTTTAATCATATAATAAGAGTTCTTATATTAACTTTTAAAATTCATAAACAGTTTCTGTATATACTATTATGATAAAAAAAGATAAAAAAATAAAATAATTCAAAGATAAATTAAAATATCGCTAGATTTTTATACTGTTATTACATAAATCAATATTGTCTAAATATTAATATTATTTCTTGTCAAAATCTTAAGCAATGTAAAAGAGAAATATAATTATTTGTCGCAGTAAAAAATTCCTTTCACTGATATAAATGCTTCAAAGCGCATCATATAAACATCCAACTATATCGATTTTGCTTTTTTAATTTTTCGTTTTTCTTAATGGTCGAAGAAATTTATGGCAGCTGCGAGGTTGGTTCAACAGTTATGTTAACGAGAGTGTAAATTGATTTCTACATGAGTGTAATGTCGTAAAGAAAAAAAAGCGCGTTTATGTGAGCGTGTCGTTTGGATGTTTTCTCAGTGCTGCCGTGTCAATTATTTCAATCCTGAATTCCTCACACAAGAAGAAATAAGGAAGAGCGTTCTTGGCGACCGCCCCGAGAACGCTCAGACTATCTAAAAACGCTCGTGCTCTCACAAATTCCGTCGACGTATTTATGCCGACGCGTTAAGACGACGCCCAACGTATACAAGCACTTTGCTACGAAAGGGACAGCCGATATTTTTAGATTCCATTGACGAGGTCGGGAATTGATTTGTAGTAATCTTAAGTGTAGACAAATGCGCGTCGAAGGGTCGTGTATCTATTGCTTCTTAGCGCCTGAAAAATCACTGGACATATAAATAAACGCTACTATATGGAAACTCTCCTCGGTATAATTTCGGTATAATTAATAGGATCCCATATATTTTGGATATCTTTTACAATTAGTGATAATATAAATTAGAGCGTCGAAAAATACCGAACGTTGTGTAAAAAACATGTTTATAAATAAGAAATAAATATTACAGGTTGTTAAATGGCACAATAAACAAATAACTTAAATTTGCATAACTGTCTTCCAATACAATTATATTAAAAGTAATATTTGAAAATATAGCAGAAATGACATGCACAAAGAAATCGTTTGTTGGCAACTCTACGCGCGTCAGATGAAACTTTCTAGAAATTTCTCTACGTTTATAGTGACATAATGTCACAGATTGCAAAGTTTAAACGAAAACTTAAAACGTAAAAAATATACGTAGCGCGGATATCGCAAAGTAGAGTTTTTGGCAGCATACCCAATAACTTTTTAAATCGCTTCAACGAGTTCCAAGCGTCGCGCAGAGCCGCTTTTTATTGCCAACAGTCGGGAATATCTTTTTGACTTGGTATACTGTGAACAAGCTAATCATTCTTTATGTTATTGTGTATGCAAACTTTTTTGCAAACAGTTAAACTTATTATAAGTAAACCTTTATAAACAATGTTATTTACACTTTAGCGTGTATACACATATATACATATATACATATATACAAATGTAAATAATACTAACTATCGAAGCAGAGTACAACAACTGCAACGTAGTATATATACAGCATAGAATTTTAGCGAATATATTCAACAATGTATTACAATTAATCTTGAATTTAATTAGGTATAAAAATGTAAAAAAAATTTGAAGTTTTTATAATATTTTACAATTACATACTACAAATACCAAGTCAAAATGTTACTCTCAATGAGAATATTCCAGAATTTTTATTAATTTCAAAGAAAGAGCGTTAAAAAAATATTTAAGCTTCTTTTTTTGCATTATTTTATACATTGTTTTAATCAATTTAATAGTTTCACCGCTGCAGAAAACATATAGGCATGCACAAAAATGTTATACATTTTTATACGAAATATGAAAATTCAGAATAATTTTTTATTTTTTTAATAATTTAGGAAATATTCGGCCGTTACATTTTTCGCAATAACGAATACATAAACCTACGATTATATCTGAAAAAAAAAACTACAGCTGCATTGGCATTTAACATGTGCAGTTCTTATGCTACTCATAGCTCACGGGTTTAACCCTTCATTTTTCTTTCAAAAGCTTTGGGCGTAAAGACGTGATTCTGAAAGAGACTCTTAAGGATACGTGTCATATGTCACCAGCTTAGAGACAAAAGGTCCCGGTAAAAAGAAAAGATATTTTTAGAATATGTCGGTCTCGTGTTTAGATTTTCTTTCAGCATTAGCTTGCAATGTCTTTGTTAATTGCTCTATCGCGATACAAATTATAATACAAAGTAAAAAAAAAAAATAATATAGTAATTAAATTAATAACAATAATTTTTGTCAAAAGTTACATTGTAAATATACATTTTAATTTATTATTAATTACTTGTCAATGTTATTATGTTAAATAATTAGTAATCTTAAATTTTTACATTTCTGTATTTTTTTGAGCTCTTAAGAAGTTTCTATGCTATTTTAATATATTAATATTTCCAACATCTCTATACATCATTACTAAAATAAACGTAATCTAATGATAAAAAAAGATGAACACATCAGAGTAGACATGCATTTTCTATAAAATACAAGATAAGATGATGCAAAGCATCAACGAAAAAAAATTTGCTACAAACAAGCGGCTGTTTGTTAAATTTATATCACGACCGGACTAAGCGTTTGGTATACAAATTACATCCTGCAGTTTAGCTCGCTTCAACAAAGATTACCCTCACATACGCGCTCATATCCTGAGATTTCTATCTCGTTCAGCGTTAACAAGAAACCTTAACGAGGGGCCACTTGTAACCGTACAGCTCCAGAGAGATCTAAAAAGATTCTGCGCCTCTACCCCGGCGCGAATGACAACGACGTACTTATGTAAACTGTATGTTTTTACGGATAGACCGTTAAATCATTCTCGATTGGACTCGTCGCATTCGTGCTTGTCCAAAAGACCATACTAATAAACGAGCCAGCGTGTGTCCAAAGAAATGTCCAAAGGACGGAACGCCATCTGGAGCAATCAAAAATCTATTCCAACATTTTTTGTGAAAAAGAACGTCAAATTTCACATTTATACACATATTTCATTAATTGAAGAACCGTGCATTCTTTTCACATTCGCGACTTTATGTATCCTAATTTTAAATATATATTGCTTTAATAAAGAGAAGAACCCAAAATGAAATCCGCGGAAATAGAGTCTTGATGCTATTTTTCGCTTACCCTATCTTGATAAAAATATAATAAAAAATTAGATAAAAATTTGATAAGATTATGTTACGTTGCTGCGTTTTAATTTTACATTAAAAATATTATATTGTATTAAAAAATGAATTAAAATATATAGAGCTAAGAAAAATTTTAAAAAGTTTTATTATTGTATAAAATCTATTTTGGAAAAGAAACCTGGTTATATTTTTATTATTTCTGTGCCCTTCCAAGAGAATATCTTTAAAATGTATAAAAACAACAAATGTGTATTAAATGTGTAAAACATGCCAAGAGTACGAATATAATTTCAATAGGCAAAACAAATTATTTTATAATTTTTATTTTTTTCGAATCAGCATTTGTTTTCATCTCACTAATATCGGACATAAACAATCCATAGCACGTTTTCAGATAAAATCTGTTACTCTAGATATTCTTCATCTTTGATTAAGTGTACCATATATATCGAGGGATGAAGAAGAAAAGGAAAATGATGTTCGCCGTAATAATTCGCATCGTCGTACGGATATATACTTTCCCTCATTTTATCTAGGATCATTCTGTCATAATGATTTGTTCGAGAAAATATTTTGATAGGATTTGTTTTTCCAGTTATCGATCAAGTTTTGCCGATGTTTCAAATACTTCATAGAAAAATGTGCTAGACGTGAAGGATATTAATATTAAAGCACTATAATAGAAAAATTATTCATACAATAGCAGCCGTTTTTATATTAGACAAGACGCGGCTGTTCTTCCTTAATTAAACGAATTTCCGTTTCTGTAACAAGAACCCGGCTGTGTACATTTCTATCGTTGCTTTAGCAGGGAATGGTATCGTATCCCGAGAACGTGAGCGCCTGACGGCGTCTGTTTCCAGATTGCTGCGGCAACGAAGTGGCGGACGAAACAACACAGCATGGTAACGACTCCTTTCTCCAAATACCTTCAAGAAGCCTCTTACTTAGGAATCGAACACGAATTTCGACGCCGTAAGGTAACAGGATGCACCGATCGCGGAACAGAAGAAATGTATATACCGCGAACGCGTACGCGCGAAGCATGTTCACCTTAATTACTTTTCTGCCGGGCATTAGCTGCAAAGTAAACGAGCCGACGTAGCAAAAAGCACACATTCAAGAATGAGAAGTGCGAGGAAACGAAAAAAAAACCTCTAATAAATTCTTAACGAAAAGATAATAAGAACTTTGATAGCAAGTTTTGGTAGTTAAAACTAAGATTAGATTGCGGCTTCAATTTTTTTAATTTTTTAAAACATGTAATAATGCATAATAGCAGTCAGTTGCCTTTATTTATACAATTTGCTTAAAACCTATAAGGTCTATTTTTCGTGTTGTCTGCAAATTTCATTAATTAATTAAAAAAAGATTATTTTTTTGTATATTAAAAGAAATATATAAAAATATATAAAACTTCTATTTAAAAATAAAGTATGTACTCATTTTGTTTTCAATATAATTTGCTTAATTTTATTTATTTACTTGTGTGTGTGTAATTAAAATAGTTTATTTATTTAATTATATATCTAGATTATTATCGGAAGATAAAAACGCGGAGAAAATAATTGTGATAAAAATTCATGAAATATATAAATACTCCTAATTAATATAAATATAAATCATTATTTTATAATCGTGATAGAACTAGATTTTAATTTTTAAAATTCATAAAACCGAGGTTATTCATTCTGTTTCCTTCTGTCTCCCGAGTTATAATACGATTCATGTTCGCGTTGGAATTTTCCGAAATTTTCAATGTATACATATGTCGTTGGACATGTAACTATCTGTGCAAAATATCGAATGTCTTTCGCAATATTTCCTCGCGGCGGAAACAAAAACGCGATGCGTTTGCATGCGAATGTGATGTCATCGATGTTGTAACGAGCGAACATCGATCAGAGTTCGCGGTTAATGCGTTTTGTAAAATACAACAATTGACTTTTGCAGAGATACCTTGGTTATAGCTGATGGATGGTGCTTTCTCGATGGATGGCGCCGGCGCCAGAGATCACGAGATAAAACACGTTTGTACGCGATGCCCGACGCGAATTTTTCATGAGACAATAAAAGAAAACACTCTAATACTGGTGCATTGGATATACGCCGTATTTATGTATGCTGTTTATAAATTCATGTTATTAGAGCGCAGTGATGAAAGAGCTCGCAATTTACTGCACAAAATAAACGCGCTCTCAAACGCTGCTACGCAATTAATCCTAATAAAAAGCGTGCACGTATATTCTAAGGAATTATAACGTGCTCGAAATGAAAGGTATGCAAATTCATCTATAATAGAAATCGTAGTGCTTTAGAGCTTGTATCAATGAACATCAGCTCTGCAATTATCCCGTGTGACGCGAGATATTTGCATTTCACTGCATGCAAGAACAACTCTGCTTTAAGCGAAGTCATATCGTGTTTTCCAGATACTTCGCATGACTGATAATATCGAGTTAGTGGATTGATTTCAAATTGTCGCGCAATTCCCTCGTGCATACAGTTGACCACAATTCAACTCGTGTCGCGCGAATCTTTTCAGAATATCCGGACAAACAGATTGCACTTGAGTTCGATGCAGAATTTATGCGCTTCAATATATCTCTGAACAAACAATTTGATTGAATGAGCGTATATCTTTTATACTTTATAAATAAAGTTGAAAGTTGAGACGTAATTAACGCATTATTTATATTCTGATTGTATGTATATATAAATGTACTCTCATAAATATAAATCTTTCAAATACGAGAGATCAATATTGGAAATATTATGCAATAAATATCGAAGCTTCCAAGCTAAATACTAGTCTCGCAAATATATATACATATATTTGAACATTTTATATAAATATGAAATAATTATACTAATAATTATATGTATCTATACGATAAGTCTATTTTTAAATAATAATTATACTCTTTAGAAAACAAACAGTTGTAATAAATAAGATCTATATTTTAATAAATCCTTAAGGAGAAAAGGCTATATAAGGTCACATAGCAATCTACGAAAAATTCCAACAATGTTCTGCGCCAAGTATACTTTGGGGAACAATAATCCTATTGGCTCGCCGTTCATATTCGCGCACGAGCGCTTCAGTAGCTGGACGGCTTTTGTTACGGACTCGAGCGAAAGGGTTACGGTCTTAATTTCCGACTTGTATTCCGGTTGTATGAGTTGACTCATTTTTGCATAATGCAGCCTAATAAGGGCTAATTAATGAAACACTGTAATCCCCGATGTTGCGCAAATTAGATTTACACCATTCGCTATTTCCCAGCTTTCGTCTCTGCCTTGTGTGCCGTTGTCATAATCTCACCTCACGTTCTCTGTTCGCATTCCTTTCCCTCTCATGCTACCGCTCATCTCGCACGCATTTGCATACTTTATTATCTACGCCATCAGGCGGACGAATATTGCGTGGCTCCACTCACAAGGATATCCAGAAGTCTAGAGTGGCACGATTCAAAGTTACACAATGTCTCCATCCTTTTAATTATTTTTAAATTATTTCTTTTCATTATCCCCTAGCTCAGGGTTTCATCGTCCTAGGGCGGTTATCCTTACCGTTTATACTCCTCTTTTCTTACATCTTCCCGTGCTTTCCTCAGCACTTTTAAAAGTTAGGCTCTTTAATCTTCTAGTATGTGGATTAATATCTTTTCTTCTTTTAACTTGAGTATAGAAAAAAAAAACAGAAAAAATTACGATATTCATTTATAATTGTTAAAAATATTAAGCAATAGATTTAAATTGTATAAACATTTTTTAATTTCACAAAATTACAAATGCAAATCTTATAAAAAATAAATGCGCATCATGTTGATGAAACTGTAAATATAATATGTATGCAAGGAATTTACGTGATCAATTATGCATATTAGATTGTAAATATTTTAATAACTAAACATTGTTTTATGGATATTTGTTAAATTTCCAATCTTTTTAGCTTTTCTATCTTTTTTTTTAACATGTTAAAATCAGCATATATATGTTAGAATTCAATCTTAAAAAGATTTGCTTTTAGTATGGCAATAAATGCTATTACTTTTCTCTTCTTTTAAGCAAAGTCGAACGAATATTGCTGCTACTTTAAGCGAGAAACTGTCTGACTCGCGAAGCGTGCCCGGATCGATGCCAAAAGCTGTGGCGAAGTGTAAAAAGTTTGCGTTGAATCGCGGGTGTTAAGGTAGCAAGGAAAATCAATTACCCGTCTGTGAAGAGGGTGGAACGGCCCAAGATCGTGGGCACGTTTCCTTCAAAAATTTCACAAGGGACGTATGAATTATTCCCAAGCCGATCGAACGTCCAACGCAATTTCTCCTACGATCGATTTTTCGCAGCTGCTGCCACCGTTTCTTTTAATCTAGCACCTTTTTGGTCGACCTCGCGATAGACACATAAAGCCGAAAGGACAAAGTCGTATCCATTATCACATGTCACTTGCTAATATTTTATACAACCGCTGCTCAAGAGATAAGCATGCACTACAAGTACGTCATGCGTTTTAATCTTTTTTGTTTGTCATGATAGATGAGTGTGTGCGTATATATACAAAATATTGTAAAAATATAAAAATATAAAAATATACGTATTATGTGCAAATGTAAAAATGTATACGTACAAGTGTACGTATGTTAAATAGTAATTTATAGACTTTTTCGGGAGAACAAATTTGAGTAGATAAAAAACATTGCATATTTTAAACAAATTTATATTACATATCTCCGTTACTTGCAGATAAAAATGGACTTTATTTAAAATATATACGGAAAATTATGTAACAAAGTTTTACGAATTCGTTAATTACATTCGTTTGTTATATCGCTAACTGCTGTGCCCGACGAAACAGTGCTCTCATATCACTTTTCGTCCGTCGCATTTTTTTGACAGGATCTGAATTATTCCGCGGTCGAATGCTGTGCGCCAGACCGAACAAGCACGGCAGGCTTTGATGCTGGCGCATCTGGTGGAGCTCGGCCGTGAAACATTTTCGGCCGAACGGATAGTAGAAATCGTGTCCCCAATAATCCGTTACGTAATTGGTAGCAGACGCTTGGATGCACAGTAGGAAGTGTTTTTCTTGCGTATTTTACACGAGCATAGATTTATTAAGGAGAAGACAGATTTCAAATGACTATATTTGAATGCGCATATGTAAACTTTAACTCTATAGATCCTTATGAAAATATTAAGTTAATGTATGTATATATTTTATTTTATTTGTACTTTTTATTAAAAGCATTTATCTTTTATTTATTCTTATATATCTCGATAAAATTAATTATAAATATATATGGAAAAAGCTTATGTTTTTATATAAAAATTGCATAAAAAATTGAATATTTAATAGTTTTAATATTCTCAAATTTATATACAATATATATATATATATATACACACACACACATATATATATATATATATATATATATATATATAATATACATATATAATAATTATATATTATCTTCCAACTTGTTATGTATAAATTATACTGTTTCATAATACTCAATGTTTCATAACAATTCATTATACAATTCAGTTTAATAATATAAACTATGACATATATTTATACATATATTTATACATATATTTATAAATATATATTTATAGAGATGTATATTGTTCAAAGCATCAGCTTTTATCGCTCATGCAAAGTACATGGTAAATATACGGATTATAAATAAAAAGTATGCACGAATCAACATCTCCCATTTGCAGCAGTCCGCAGCGTATTCTGCGTAAGCATGTTTGAACACAAGAAACATCTGGAAAACAAATTTATATGCCAGATCGAGGACGTGTAAAGCATCGCGCACTGAGTCTCATTATATGTTTTGGAATAACAAACAGTAACCGAAACAGCATTCAGTGCCTATACATATACACGAATGTACGTAGAGAAAGAGAGGGGGAGAGAGAGAGAGAGTACTGTTTAATTGTTAGTTTGTTAAAACCGGATTTAATTGCCTCCGTGCTTCACTCGAAAGCGCTATTACCGCGCATAAAGAAGGAAACTCGTCTATTACATAAAATAATTGCTCAAATAGATGCAGGTGCTGCGTATTAAAATTAATTGATGCTTAATCGTGTCGAGGAGAGTGCCCCGAGTTAATTTTATTATTCCGATATCGTGCGAATTGTCAAAGAATCAATACTTTTGAAACGCTTTATGCGTCCGCGGTTCACAGGAAATATTTTCTTGTAGTCTTAATTGCTTCGAGAATCCGTTGAATCCATTTAATTACTTTGCATCTCACTCGCGACGTACATGAAATGTATATCTACGAGCTATTATATTAAAGAGTGGTCGATGAGAGAGTCGCTTTGCGGACACCGCGTCTGTAAAAGTGAGCGCTTTTATTAGCGAATGTTTGCCCTGACGCATTGCAATTTTACACAATATGTCTGTTTTTTTTACTGCAGACGTACAAAGTAAAACAACAAAATAAAGTTAAGATAAAAGTTATATCCGCATTGAAGCATCACAAAATTATGTCGAAAAACTGATTCGCGTTAGTTAAGCATCTGTTTCATTCTTTGTATCTTTATTGCCAATAAAAAAAGATCAGAACGCTAAAACATGGATATAAAGAAAAAAAAGCAAATTACAAAATTTTATTTACTAATTGCAATCGTTTCAAAAGACTAAGAAAATATTAAAAGTAAGAGAAAGAGAGAAAGAGAAAAAGAATATATATATCTTAAAATATTACATGCATTTTTATAAATATAATAATTTTACGCGACTCATACAAACTAGAAAATTTTATTTCACCCAAAGATAGCGGAGCAAAAGTAGATTTGATCCTCAATTTGCATCGGTAGTTGGTTCTCTTTCACATAACTGCGTCCAATTGCCCTTCACGAGCGAAATTTCCAGCCGCGAATTCACGCTCTCGACTGGGAGCGATCGAAGTACCAGTCTCGGAGCAGCCATGTAGTGGCTGCGTACATTACACAGTTTGTTTCTAACTGCCCAAATTTTCTGCATTCAACCACGACCGGCGCTTCGCGAACTCGACGTCTCGAAGATCTCCCGGTAGAGCAATTAAGTTGGCGAATGCGGCCATAAGTGAGCAATTAGATAGCATTGAATTTTGGTATACGTTAGAGTTGATACCACTCAAATGTATGCGCGATTCGTTCTGCCGATTACGTTCAGACGATTATGTGGGCAAACATTCAGCATCCTTTATAGTGATAAACGCACGGACGGCATTAACAAAGAAAATATAGTATTAGGTGCGGAACATTTCCTAGATCTACGAGAAACTGGTAATTATACGAGAAATATGCAGACTTTACCATCTCACGACACTTTAGAGATAGATAATTACTCAAAATCCACCGTTCGTGTTTGAGAAGAACCAAGATTTATTAAAGATACATTTGCTCGTTCTGTCGTGTTATCGTGGATCTAGCTTAAATATTAATCAATTTCCAACTTAATTATTTAAACAAAATAGATTAGAAGAGATATATATCAGAGATATGATTCTTCAGAGTCTTTCTACTCTTCAGTTCTACTCTTTATTTCACAGGATATAAATCAAAATATATATGATATTTAAATTTGAGTAATTAATATAATCCTCTGTTTAATTTCTGTAAAAAATACAAAACTGTACCGATTAAGGAAATTACGCCGCGCGATATTTGCAGAATAACAATTTGCACGTGATTTTTGCTGATACAGAGAAGATTCATACATGTAGTAGTAAATGCTTGCAAATACCATGGTTTATTCCAGTAATTGTCAAGTCATGTGTAGTTATTTCTGCTTCGGTGAATATTCGCTTGGATTCCATTTCTCTATATTGCAGATACCCTGGAGGGACTAGCTATTTCCACTATTCTTCTCGCTACCGAGTATCGACGAAGGTATTCGTACCATGCGAATGTGATCCAAAACTTATTAACGGAATTTCAAAATAGCAATAACTATCGTTAATTTATCGATGTCTGCAAACACATTAATGTTGAACACGTATCATTTATTATTGCTTTCATAAAGAATATAAGTCATAATGATTAATGGCAGGAGCGAACAATTTTCTTATAGGAATTTGACGTGAATTTGAGTATTTTTCACGATATATTTTGCGGGAAAACTTGTGAAACGTGAAAAGTATCAAAACATTTCTCAGAGATAGATCAACATTTTCATTCACTATTTTTCTAGAAAGCTAACATTTTCGTTCAATAACCTCTCGACAATTTTTCGTCAGTTTTACGCACGACCGATCTGCTCGAAAAATAATTTAAAAAATGCGAACACTTCAATTTTATTAAAATCTGTCAAAATTATCACGCCCGTTGCTTCACAGCAATTCACGAACAAATATTAATTAATTTAATTTTACGATTGTTATGCCATAATATATGAATAAATATTTGCGTTTACATACACTAATTGATGAATGTCAAGATATGTGAAATATAAAGTATTGTCCAATATGTGTAAAGAGTACAAATTAATCACAGACAAGTATACTACATAGAAATTCCATATCTATTAAAGCACTTTTCAATCGAACTAAAAAGGATAATGATTGTTAAAACGGTGATAATTAAAAATTATAATACAATTCAAAGTGTTTGTTAAATTAGAGCACATTAATATGCAGTAAAGTCTTGTTCTCTTAAGTTCATTTCAAGTATGTATCTAAGTTTAACACAAATTTCATGAAATATCTAATTGCCAAGGAATTTAATGCTGAAAATTGAGAAGACTAATAATTGCTTTTCATAAAGTTTTCGCTCGACCACAGTTAACTCTAAAAATAATTAAAATATGACATATAATAAGTTCAACACACTTAATACGCTATTTATATCAAAAATGTTTGTACGCTGAGCATATGACTGTGTTTGTATGACCTGGATATACCAGATTCCAAAATTATCGGCACTTTCTCCGATGTTATATATTTTTGTATTTTAATGTTTACATTAAAATAGATTGCCATAAGTAAAATTAAAATGTTTCTTTGCAAATTCTCAATTTTAAACATAAATATATGTAACTCAACATAAATCTCTTAATAAAAATTTAATATTAACATTTTATTAAAAAAGAAAACACTTAAAATTTAAAAAGTTTTATTATTTGCAGTCATTAATTTCGATTCCCTCATCATTTCATTTTAAAAATTTCATTTTTTAATACCGAGTTTAAAGATACTACAATATTTTTAATTGTTAATTAATACAGAATTCAAAAATCCGCAAATAAAAATGATGGCAATGTTGAATGAAACATCCCACATATGTTTGAATTTTAAGAATAAAAGAAAGTATGTTTGTATATTTATGATTTAAATCAGAGACAGTTCTAAAATATTGTTCTACGCGCTGCACAACAACCGAATTTCAAGTGTAATAAACACGAGCATTATATATATATATATATATAACATATGTATATATAATACGAGATCCTCTTTTCGTGTAGTACATCGAGGATATAAGTTCTCTTGATATCATCATAATAACGTAACATTATAATAATATGAAACGAGTAAACATACATTCATTCTATAAGTATATTTATCGTCAACAATTAATGCATTCAATAAATGACTGAACAAATCCATAATACTATTAACATTAATACGATTATAATTAACTAATTTTTCATATCTGCTATTGCATCAAATATAAGCATCTATAAAAATTGATAGATTATATTTTTTGACAGAGATTATAATATTAATCCACCACAGCGTTTGTCAAAATTGAGTTATAGAAAATTTTAAAAAAATCCTCTTAATTATTTGATTATGCAATTAAATATAATAGTTCTCGTTAATGCATATAATACCATGCTTTAAATCACGCCAATTTTAGTCGGACAACTACAATTCACCGCAAAAGGGGAAACGGTAATCAGACATATTGCTCGAATCTACACGTTCTCGAGAAGGTGTTAACTGCAGATGCAGGCATTAGCTTGCGCCTTTGGGACTTTGTCACAGCGTGAAGAAGGGCGTGCCGTCTAATTGAAAGGGGATTAATTAAGGCGCGTACACGGTAAGAAAATCTTGCGCTACTCGAACGGTTTCCTCCATCTCGTGGGATTTCTTGCCGAATTATGCACGAAGCCTCCCCCCCCTCTCACCCCTCCTCCCACAGACTTCGCCTGGCCTTTCTGTTCACTCCGTGGAGTGCCGTGGGAAATGCTTCCCGCTTACTGGGGCGCTTCATAGCACAGCAGGTACTGGAGAAAGAGGAGAGGAGAATGTGTGAGAGGGAGGTATAGATAGAGGAGTAGAAGGCGAGACAGTTGGAATTTTGATAACGTTAGGGTCGAGGTTGCGTGCTTTGCCGCAGCAACCACGACATTTCTCTCGCAGTTATTCCGCAGCAAAAAAGAAATCCGCACTCGCCCTGCCGCATACTTCGCACCAGAATCCCTTCGGCATTGCCTCGCCTTGAAATTCAACGATGCCCGAACAGCGTCGACTCGTTTTCTAACGAGAAAACCACATGCGCGCTTTCACCGCGGCTAGTATTTTCCCAAAAAGTATCTCGACAAGCAAAGAGTATTCGTGCAAACAAAGGGGTAGCCACGTTACAGTCAAAGATTATTTAACGCAATAATTACGCGATCTTTACAAAATTAGTGTGTACAATAATATTTACAACTTTGTTCACGTTCCGTTCCTCTATGTCTTGTTGTTACTATATAGCCTTTCACATTTTTTCATTTTTTTTCTTTTCATAAAATAATGTATTCTATATCTGCAAAATATCGCGATACACAACGCTCGGACACAAACAACACTGTGAATTTTCGCGGCGATAAAAAGTCGGGCAAAATACGTGTTATTTTACAGTAATACCATACGTTACTCTTGCTACCGTGAATTTCAAATAATTTGGTGGCGCGCAGCGTGCGTTTATTGTATTCTTAGGACGAACCGCAGCGAAGCAATAAAGTACGAGAGCTGAAGTATCGCGGAATATTTTTGCAGGACACACATACATACGCGAAAGACGTAACGCACAACCAAATCTTCTGGTACACGCGTTATATCGTCGCAATATTTGCGCGCACGGTCGAACGTCGCACGCTGCTTTAGACAGACGGGAACGTATGTTCCGCAAGTCCTCGGAAAAGATTGATGAGCAGCAACGATATCACGCGCGGTAAAACCTCGCGGCTCGTATGAACCAAATAAGACCAAATTCTCAGTGACAAACAACAAACGAGAATTTTATCTCCGGTACTCGATATATTAATGCTGTGAAATTTTTCTTGAAAATTATAAATACATCGTATATATATATATATTTTACATCAAATGTACATGTTTTCTTACGTCTCGAATCATTAATTCGTATACAGTACAAGATAAATGTGTTACTTTATTCCATTGTACAATTACGATTGTATATTTTTATTTGAAGATGTAAAAAGAGACTGTACTCATTCTCGTATCTGCTAAACCGAGGCTTGCATTCTTTCTCTTATTTCCCTTGAAACGACTGCACCGGCAATAATCACATAAATCCACCTCGCAAAGACGCGTCGTATCAGCGCGCACACTCGTATACGTCGCACCGTTTATTATCGCATTCGCGCCAGTTGGACGGTCCCGTGTATATTATTAAACCATCTTCACCCTCAGCGTATGCCATCTCTTAACGTTTACGCACGTCGCTAAAATTACACGCGAGATCTTTCTTTTTCCTCAGTCTCGCGCTTGTCTCTTTACAATCCTCTCTTCCACTTGCGCGCAGTTGCCGTGCGTTTCGTCTGATACGCTCGCAGAAACCTCGAATACCACGGTATGAACGTTTTTCTCAAGAGTGCAAGACTGCTGTATTATGGCTATAATTCTCCACAACTTTCTCATTTGCAACATAAATATCGTGGCAATTAAATATACAGTAAAAATATACAGTAAAAAATATCTAGCGTATTTAAAATTTTTCAAAATATAAAAATTAAAAAAATGTGTGTGTGCATAATGTTTGATCTTTAATAATGATAAAATAAATATATTTAAAGGTTATCATAGGTTTCTGTTATCTTTGTTGATCCCAAATAGACATCAAAGTCATATTTTGTAATTATTAATTCAATCCTATATTGGAACAAAAGAGTTCCCAAAAAAACCACGCACGCAGCTTGAAATGCACAAAACAATGGCAAACAAAAAAAATCGGTCGAAAACAAATAAATTTATCCGTAAAAGCTTTCGATATGTAGCATTCAACGTATTAACTAATTTGCAGAAGTGGTCTCGACGTTAGAGATTTGTGTACGTTTGTGTATATGTATATGTGAGTGGGAAAAAAGAAAATACGAATAAAAATAAAACAAAACATATAAATTTTTTCGGCAAATTTGAAATTACTACCCTGTTGCACATATTATATTTTTCGATATTTAATATTTGAATATAAAAATATATGCACTTTTTAAACACTGTAATAATATATAATTATTTCTCTCCCCTGCTCTCTTTTTCTCTTTATGAATATTATATGCGATGCAAGCTCTCTTTTCTGGATAGAAAATTGATTAAGCGACCCTTTAAAATGGTTGAAAGTTTTCAACCCTTAAGTAGAAACTTTCGCCCTATTATATCTACTTAAAATATTTGCACCAAATACCTCTCAAATTCCTTCTAAAACAGATAACTTTCTCGTAAAGAATAATAATAGAAAATATATTTTCTTGAATTTCTATTGCATTCATGGAAAGACTGTGTGTTATTCTTATCATTTCTCTGTTACTCTCTTGGGATCCATAATGTGAAAAGCGTTACCATTCTAAACTACGTATACGCGCACGGTTTGCCAAGTCAATGCAACGTAGGAAATTTATGCACGCAAACATCTCTGAAATCATGGGTAATTTAACGTGGAACGAGAAGAACCACGAAGTCATTTAAAAGTTTGGAAAGTTGTCTTAGGCAAGAAAAAAACTTTTTGCTCATGCGCGTGAAAAGTTGGAGACGCGACCGATTATGATAATATTCGTTCTCAACTTATGTATCGTTATGAAAAATATCTTAATTGCGGATAAAACGGAAGCGCATAAATATCAAGAAAATTGTTATACGTAAAGATATATTAGTCGTTTATTACGCCTCTCTCTCTCTCTCTCTCTCTCTCTCTCTCTCTCTCTCTCTCTCTCTCTCTCTCTCTCTCTCTTCGCCATTTACTTCACGCCAGTATAAATTATAAGTAACCCTCTCTGTGTGTTAGTTCAGTAGGCGTGTGCATGACACGCTCTCGGTAACGATAGCGCGACTACTTCGAACTGAATCCATTATGCCGTATACGAATATTACAAAGCTTACTGAATTGTAAATGAGGCTCCTGTACTTGGTGGGGTTAGCAACGGTAACTTCAGCTACTAGCCAACACCATTGCGTCTGCGAGCGCGATTCGAGTTCGTAAGTTCTGTTAATCTTTACTCATCTTGGTATTAAAGTCATAATGTAATCACAACTTGTTATGTGATACTCATCGTTCGCTGCATCTCGCGTAATCATTAAGTATTTCCTACGTTTAGTATGCAATAGAGAAACGTCACGAATTTTATCAAGTTCAATCATTTCAAGAGACTGTGTACAAATTAACGTATATTATAATGCAATAGAAAATAATTTAATATATAAAGTTATCAATTAACATAATGCAGTATTTGGCGTTAAAAAAAAAAAAAATATCCACTAAAGAATATATATATTCAAGACTGATCGTGCTTCAATTTTAATTATCACAATTAATACTTTTACATCACAACAAATACAAAAGTATAAAAATCAAGTAGCACGCTCTTACAGTATTGTAAATTGTTAAAAGTTACGATGAATTCAACTAACACCGTTCTACAGTTTACGATAGGTTCTCAGCAAAATAGTTTGTTCACGATAACGAGAATTCTTGTCAACCTGCCGTTAGAGAAATAAATCGTTGTGTATCTATATAAAACCTCGATTCTTCCCGCCGAGTGTCTCTTTTCGCTTCGAAGCTTCGACAGATCCAAGACGTTTACCTGGCACGAGTCTCCAAAGACTCATTGCGCTACAGTACCGTGTTTCTTTTCTGCCGACTTCCTTTTTACGTCTTTCCCCGCTACCTCTTTTCCTACGTCTACGAGGCCTCTCCCTCAGGAATAAAGACGAAAATTGACAAACCCTTTGTTTCCACGTGCACGCTGCACTGTATTCGTCTCGTAACTATAGTTTTTCCCTTTTGCAATCTAGTAAAACGGTACAAAGACAAATCTAAGACTCGAGAACCTTGCATATAAAATAACTAATTTCAAAGTTTGGCAATATTCTTAAATGTGATTTAAAATGTTCATAAAATTTCAGTTTTTTAAGTTGAATAAATAATTAAATAGATACTTAAATATTTGCAGTTTATTTAAAGAAAATTTTTAGTTTTCTTACATGATATTCAATAATTTTAACACTTTTTTAATGCTAACAACGTAATAACGTTGCTATTATTATCTCTTGAATAAATGTTAAAACACGCGTGTTAAAATCACTTGAGAATCATCTTATATTTATGGTAATTTATCAAGCGTACATGCGCGTTAAAAATAGAATATTTATAAAATGGAAAATAAATGCATATACCTATACAATTTGTGCATAACCATAATTAAATTGTTACATAAAGCTCCTTTAACCGACACGTCTGGCTTGTATTTTGCGTATCTTTTTGAGAATGACCGCATCGTTGACGCTGTCATCATCATGGTTATACAGAGCCACGGGCGAGACAGGCAACTACGCCGCAATGAAAATATGAGCGCGAGAGAGAAAAGTGCAAGGTTCATTCAAAGCGCTCCCTTTTTCTACTCGCCTTGGTAGCGTCGTGTATAGAGGAGACCGCGAACCATAAGACGCATTCACCGTATCCCGCGGGGGTCTTTCCTCGGCTAATGCGAGATAAAATTACAGCTCGCCGAGGTTCCGGTCGACGGTCGCATCGTCCACTCTAAAGACAGTGACACCTCTTTCCGTACCCCTTTTATTTTCCGGGTTGAGTGTGCGTGTGGGTGCGTGCGAGGGTATTCCTTTCAACTGGTTGGATCGCCAGGTGGAACGAACATTCGCCATCCCGTTTACAAAAAGCCGTCGCCCTTAATCTCGAACGGAAGGCAATCCTCGGCTCTACGAGTTTCAAAGAGGAGTTTTCTAGTTATTGGAGAATATTCTCCAGAGTTTAACGAGATAACTTATACTTTTACGATCAAAGATTGACATTGTACGGATATCGCGAAAGTCTCCCGGAAGTGCTGGACTATGCTGTAGCTTCCAGGAAGGCTCGAACGAGATCGGTTTTCGAAAAAAGGGCGACTTCGATTTAAACTATATCTCGATATTCACAAAACATGTTCCAATTTTAATTGTACAAGCCAGACGTGTCGGTTAAAGGAATTTTATGTAACAATTTAATTACGGTTATGCGCAAATTGCATAGGTATATGCATTTATTTTCCAAATATTCTATTTTTAACGCGCATATATGTACACTTGATTACCATAAAACGGAAATGCTTGGTTTATACTGCTCCAGTCTCTGCATATGAACTTTCTCGTATCTTGAATAAAAAATATAATAATCTCACTCGAGTATTAAGTCGACTTTATACGATTCACTTTTGACATTCGATTTAATAGTGTGTGAAGCTGGCGAATCATTTCGTGGAAACTCACAAATAATTAAGAGTTCTGACTTTATTTTCAATAGTTCTAGAGTTCTTGATAGTTTAAACAAATAGTTCTGGCGATTAAAGCAAAAAAAATGCCTTCGGACAAACTGAGATGCCAACTTCACGCAGCATCTCACTTTGTCCCACGACATTTTCGCTATCAGTAATTGTAGAAAATTGAAAGATCTATAGTTCTAGATGAGTTCTAAAAAGAGTTCTGCCACCCAAAAGCAGAAAAATGTTAATTAAGATAAAATAAAAAACAACGAATCTTATAGATACAGATCGAGGTGAGATGCCGGTCGATTATCGATAGTTCTGCTCAATATAAAACAGTTCTCATATAGTTCTGGGCTTGTACAATGCCTTTCCAAAGAGTTCTGCCATTTAAAATAATTAGATAATTTTTTAATTAATTATTATACCCAAAAATCGTGTAATTTCATACATAAAGGTGAGATGCCGGTCGATTATCGAGAGTTCTGTTCAATATAAAACAGTTCTCATATAGTTCTGGGCTTGTACAATGCCTTTCCAAAGAGTTTTGCCATTTAAAATGTTTAGATAATTTTTTAATTAATTATTATACCCGAAAAACGCGTAATTTCATACATAAAGGTGAGATGCCGGTCGATTATCGATAGTTCTGCTCAATATAAAACAGTTCTCATATAGTTCTGGGCTTGTGCAATGCCTTTCCAAAGAGTTCTGCCATTTAAAATGTTTAGATAATTTTTTAATTAATTATTATACCCGAAAATCGTGTAATTTTATACATAAAGGTGAGATTTTCGGGTATAATAATTAATTAAAAAATTATCTAAACATTTTAAATGGCAGAACTCTTTGGAAAGGTATTGCACAAGCCCAGAACTATATGAGAACTGTTTTATATTGAGCAGAACTCTTGATAATCGACCGGCATCTCACCTTTATGTATGAAATTACGCGATTTTCGGGTATAATAATTAATTAAAAAATTATCTAATTATTTTAAATGGCAGAACTCTTTGGAAAGGCATTGCACAAGCCCAGAACTATATGAGAACTGTTTTATATTGAATAGAACTATCGATAATCGACCGGCATCTTACCTCGATCTGTATCTATGGGATTCGTTGTTTTTTATTTTATCTTAATTAACATTTTTCTGCTTTTGGGTGGCAGAACTCTTTTTAGAACTCATCTAGAACTATAGATCTTTCAATTTTCTACAATTACTGATAGCGAAAATGTCGTGGGACAAAGTGAGATGCTGCGTGAAGTTGGCATCTCAGTTTGTCCGAAGGCATTTTTTTTGCTTTAATCGCCAGAACTATTTGTTTAAACCATCAAGAACTCTAGAACTATTGAAAATAAAGTCAGAACTCTTAATTATTTGTGAGTTTCCACGAAATGATACGCCAGCTTCACACACACAATTTAATAACATTTAAGAAAATTGTAAAGTAATCAATCGTGAATGACTGATAACAGAAATAAAGTTCTTTTCCTCAATTGTTTAAATTTAACATATTTTGATTAATTTATTTTAATTGTGATTATAAACTTATTGTAAATGATAATATTAACTTTAGCTTTCAAATATAAAGAATAAATCATGCAAAATCATTTTAATTACAATTATTTTGACTTACACAATGCTGTTAAATTGTTACGTATAATTCTTTCTAAGAGATGGAATGTGCTTCTACTTTTTATTATATATAAATCAATAATCACAATCGTAAAAAATATAGTGTTTGCGATGAATCGCAAACACAGTTTATTTTATTAAAAAATCGTCACTCTAAAAATAAAAAACAATATACTTAACCGTAAGCCGATCCGAGTTTTGATAATGAAACAAAGCCTTGGGATTCTTTTTGCGAACGAGGTATTTAAAACAAAGTTTATATGCGCCCTTATTCGAGCACAGAGGATTATAAAGTTCATTACGGTACCAGGATAGAAAAAAAAATTAATAGCATTCCGAAACTTTTGGGTTGATGGAAAAATGTGCAGCTTATAATACAGTCGCGAAAAGCATCGGTTGTGTTCCTTGTTTTTGCTTTCTCGTTGCTTGTTTTTGAATGCGGTATGTTTTATATACAACTTATAGAATTAAAGATCAGAGTGCGTTTTCAAAACTTCAGTAATGTGAAATAGATTTTTCAATAATCCATTCAATATTATTTTTGGAAATGTTCGAAAAATACAGAAGTATCAAACTTGAAAAAATGGAACTAATGTATAACTAACTAAACAGGCAATAATTTATAATCCTGATAATGTGTATTTCTCTGTAACAATTTTCTACAATACTTCTTTACGAAATAAAAATATTATATGTAAAAGTAAAATTTTCGTTAATATAAAGAGATTTGTGTTTTATTTTTATTTAATTTTATTACGATTTAATTCTCTTAAATTTGCCTCAATTCGGCGTATTCTTTAGAAAGTGTTCTAATCTACCCCTTTTATTTGGAAGTGAAGTGATTAGTGAGTGACTATGAAGTTGGAAAAAACATATTTGCTATAAAAGTCTACTTAGAGTTAATGATAATGGTACTTTCATTTTTAGGAAATTTCTGGGAAATTCCGGAATGTCCCTGATTTCTGACATTTCCACCATCAGAAACTTCAGATAGACTTTTATGATAAATATTTTTCTCAACTTCCTAGCATCATTTCTTTTCAAAATAAAAAGAATGAGCGAATAGTTTTCTAAAATATCTGTATATAGACAATAAAGTTTTATATCTTTTATGAATATTTATAGCGTACATATTATTCTATCAGGTGTGCATAAAATCTCGCCCAATATACACGTGCAAATAAGATAAAAAAATGTAAAATAAAAGAAACATATACATATGTATTTCAATTTGCTTGATTGAGCCTTTAAAAATACAATAAATGTGCGATGAACAAAGGAGCTTTGATATTGCAAACTGCAGTACATGTATTTACGTTTAATATAAATTTTTATCAATATTTTAAACATATCTATTTTACAAAGGGAAATTTAAATGAGGTCACGTAATACGCTAATTTAGGTAAGTACAGCAAGTTCACCAAATACAAATGGTACATGACAAACCAAGCTAATGTGGATAATCACCGGACACGGCAGTTACTGCCACAGAAGCCAATGATTAAGATTAATATTAGCGAGTCTGACAGCAACGATGTTATCATCCTGCGACACGCAGCACGACGGAACGTCATTTGTATTAGACTTTGTATACGTGTGATAATAAGGATTTTACGATTGCGAGTTAATTTATTATTATGTTAATAGGAAGAACGTACTTTAGATATTTCTAACTATTCTAATTTGCATGGTCACTTATATCATGCGGGTATTTCATATATGTTTCTTAATAATTTAAATTAATTACAAAAGGAAAGTTTTGCAAAAAGATATGAAAATATTTTGATTGTATAGCATTATTTTTTACGCATTATTAAAATAAAATTGTTCTATATAAAATTACATATATATAATTTAGGTTGTTGCATAACCTAAATTAATATGGGTAATCACCGGATATCATAGTTACAATGATTAAGATTAATACCACTGAGCCTAGCAAGAACATTATTATCATGAGACACGGCAAAAAGCAGCAAAAAAAACTCATAATGTAATTGTTCCATGAAATAGTACTCTGAATATACTGCTATTAATATTTGCAAATTTACAATAAACAAAATATGTAATAATGCAAAAATTTAAAACAATAATGTAATATAACAATATTTTAAAGAATATTTTTTTTGTTTTGTTTAAAATTGTTTTTAAAATATTAAACAAATTATATAGCAACTTTTTAAATTATTACAAAAAGACAATTAGTCTAAACAGTTTAAAGAATATAATCAGTACACGATAAATTTAATGCGAATACTCAGACACACGATAATTACTCGTGATACTTAATAGATAAAATTAATATCACTCAACGTACAAACAGTATCATCGCGTATGCACGCAGCGAGATAGTGTCATTTGGATTATTAGAATATCATTCGAACAATGTTAAGTAGT
Source organism: Anoplolepis gracilipes (assembly GCF_047496725.1). Taxonomy (NCBI): domain Eukaryota; kingdom Metazoa; phylum Arthropoda; class Insecta; order Hymenoptera; family Formicidae; genus Anoplolepis; species Anoplolepis gracilipes. The sequence continues at coordinate 8,395,120 of NC_132974.1, forward strand.
CTGCGAGGGTGAATGCGGTAAAAATTAAAAATTTTGAGATTTATTAATGCCATTTTGCTTTACAATCGTAAAATTGTTTAATACTTCGTGTTTTATTAAAAATATTTTTGTAGGCAACTCTGCTACCATTCAATTAAAAAATTAAATTACGTTGAATATTTCGATTCTTGGAGATATTCGCGATGAAAGTTTACGTTTAATTTATCTTTCCCAGTATTAAATTTTGAATCGTTTCCGCAAGTAATAATTCTTGATCGCTCGCAGCTCATTTCGATAACGCAGTCTCTCAATTATAACTACTCATGACAGCGGTTTCGCTTCCAATACACGCGTTGACTGGCTTCAAACAACATCGGTATTAAAGGTAGTTTCCGAAGTGCAACTGGATGCGCCAGCAAAGCTAAGTAGTAACTCTGTGGAGTTCCCGAAATACGCACTAAATTGTTTTAACATCGTGGCGTTTAGAGTTGATAGTTTCGATAGTAAAATAAAAACGCGTTAGTTCGTTTCCCTAGCCTGTAATTAATTAAGCCACCTGTCTCACAAGAGCGTCGACTGGGAACCGCCTAATGCCGCAACCGTGTCTTGGCAGATCAGCATGCTGCGTATGCGCGCGTCTACGCGAAGCACTTGGTCGTGATATTCCTGGCTTAACATCGTCCTCATCAAAATTGTAATTAAACTCCATACACACGTAATTCTCGATTCGAGCGGCTAATGCGTTCGCGACAGCTAGACGTATAAATAAATTCGCATAAAACGAGTGCAAATGCAATTCTCTCACATTAAATGTTGGCGATCCTTTGTTGAACGCGAGGTTCTAGTTTACGGATTCTTCTCGTTTTCATCCTGCTAGTAGTGAGTTTTTTAACTCACTAATTGCGCAAGCCGAGAATTATTATTACTCGTTATAAATTTACATGAATTACTTTATCTAACATGTATATTGTAAATATGATATAGCGTAATGTATAATGTAGTACAATGCACCACAGATATGATGAAATAAAATACTGTCAAATTATTTTTATAAAAGACTATTAATATAGTGCAACCTTTGTATTAACCGATCATAAACCAGCAATCAATATAATTAATGTTTTTATGTAAATATGCACAAAAATTTATTTATTATTTTTACGAAAATTAAAACATATACTGTTCTTATATTAAATCTTATCAGAACCATTTTCTCTTTCTTTTATTTTATTCGATGTGCTTATATAAATATGTAAAATTGTAAGTATGTAAAATTTTTGTTCGTATAAAAAACTATATTTTTTTTGCCAATAAAAAGTATGTGTAAAAAGTGTGTGTCTTCATTTATACAATATATCTTACAATATTATAAATATAATTATATAAAATGCAAATTCTTCAAATGTTTATAAAAAAAATTATTTTTCTTCCGATATAGAATGCAGATTCTATTTATCGAAATTATATTAATAAGAGAAAATAATATACTTTACTGTTTTACTTTTTACTTCTTTATAATTTTAAGTTTCATCATGATAGCCAATAATATATCCCTTAAAACTGTAAAAAGAAACAAATGTATTATTTTAAAAAGTTAAGATTTTATCGATATATTAAATAAACTAAAAGTCGTATATACAGAGAAACTGCTACCCTAATTGACATTTCTAGCAATAAAAAAGACTCTTAAATTTTCTCTGTGTGTTTATATCTAAATTAGATTCACTATTCTAAATCTAGTTGATTTTGTACTTTCTTCAAATATTCAGTCTTCTGTTTCCTGCTTCGACCCCTCTGCGTTCTCATTTTCTTCCCGGCAAACACAGCAATCGTCGAAAAAGAGTCGAGAGAAATCAAATGAGTTTGCGCGGGAGTGACAATGGAGTTTCGCGACTGTAATCAAGCTACTACGCGGGAAAAGGGACTGTCGTGGAGGGTGCAGAGACTGTCCTTCTCCGCATTTGAATTTCCACGCAAAGGGAAACGAGCTGCCACCGATAACGTCTAGAAATCGTCCGCGGCGCAACGATAGAGACGTCGAATTAAGTGCGATGCAGACCCTTAATTAAACGCTCGAAATTGAGCTATCGATTAAATACTCTCTCTGCGGCACAAGAACTTGTATCCTTCTTTAGTGCGAGTAAAACTGTTTGAAAATATTTGAATTATCAACGCGCGTATATTCGTCATTTAACGACGTTATTTTTCTAAACATGAATAAAGGATTGCACATGATAAAAAAAAATATAAGAGTGAGTAGAAATTAAAATAGTTACACGCAAAATGCACCACAAATACAATAAAGAAACAGAAAATAAAGCGATATTAATATCTTACACTATTAAAAAAAGATCTTAGTATGCGTTTAGGCTCATGCGTAGTTGAAACTTTTTAAAAAATTTTTTAAAACAATCGCAATCTGAACTCTTTTTTTCATGCTATCAATTTGTCTCATTGTTATTTCATGCCAATTACGGGCAACGATTGTTATATGAAAATATGAACGATATATTGCAACTGTAGCATGTTTTATTCATTAACAAACACATTGTGTTTCAACGTAAAAAGATTAATTATTTCACATAAGTTTTGATATAATTGGCGTATTTTTCTCAAAAAAAAAAGAAAAAAAAATACATGAAAATGTATCTCAAACAGCTAGTATTGTTTGAACATAACTCAAATTATCTCGTACACACAATTGGTGTTATCAAAATTTAAATTCAAAACAATTTCTTTAGGAATAAAAAGATCTACAAATTTAATGCCATTTTACTATGTAACTCTATTATTTTACGCGGAAATTCACGCGACATCACAGGCTAAGGGTCTGTAATGTAAAGAGTCTGTATCGTAACTTGTGTTCGCTGACTGGCCCCGCTACCATTCGCGTTAACAACGAAAACTGTCGTAAAAGCAGCGAGAAACGCGAGCTATATTGCGCATTTCTGCGCGGGCCATCCACGAATGTTATCTCCCTTTTGTCCGCGGCATCGTGCAGTGCGATGGGCGCTGAAACGCGACGATGTAACCAGCAGGAGAGCTACTTTACGAGAAAAGACTTTTCCGCATTTTACACAGTCATCACCCCGTTTTTCGTCCCCACTAGCCGAATCCTCTTGTCTGCAAGCGCGAAACGTCCCGACGTCTTGGCGAGTTGCCGCCCGAAAAAGGAAATAGAAAATATTTATTATGCTCTCATTGAGAGACAATGGAAATCATTATGCATGATACGTGGAGGTATTTGTATTAAATATTAAACTTTAATGATATTTTTTTAAACAAATTTTGTGAGATAGATTTTGTTTTTTTAAAGAACGTTTTATGTGACAATATTTTTTTTAAGACGGGCAATAATTTTCTTAATATAGCGACATTTGTTTTTAGAATTGGTTACAATTTGTAATGTATATCAGTTTATATTTCCGCTGTTCTCTAGCTCTACTGACTAATATAAAATTCATTTATTGACGTCATTCAATAAATCAACATTGAAATAAATAAATTTTTTTATCGTGTCTTACGAAATAAGGAAATGTCATAGTTAGATATTTAAAGATCATTTACTACTTTTAAAAATAATATGCTATCGTTCTGTAAATAAATGAAGTGTAATAGTCATATTAGATATTTAAAGAATTAATATTTATCACTTTAAAAAATTATATACTATCGTTTTGTATCAAGAAAAAATTATATTTATGTAGAATAGTATATTAATATTAGATAAAATTATTAGAAAAAAATATTAGATAAAATTTGTTTTTATAAGAGTGCAATATTGAGATTTTTGAAAGAATATTTTTCCATTCATTTTTTTAATCGAAACATTAATGCAAACTCAATAGAATGCACTACTGCATCACACGGTTATGCACCAATGCAGGAATATATACACACACATACGTAAGATCCGCGAAAAGACGCGAGAGGTTATTTTTCAATGTCCGAAGAAATCTTATCAAGCGACCACCACTTACTTGTTATTGTAAAGAAAACGACCGCTGCTTCTAGCCACAGGTGGCGAGTCTTCATCTTGATAGCGCGTAAGAAGTCCTTGAAGTGTCGAATTTCCTCGATGAGATCACCACCGGACTTTAGACGCACTGATTCACCACTCACGGCGCGACTAGTTAACGAAACGCGTAAATGAAACTACGCCGGCTTACGCGGCACCACATTTGTCTCTGTATCACGATACGTTCTTTTTCTCTCAGCTTACCGTTACTTGTTATTCGAACGGACGCGATCGTTGTAGATCCGCGCACAGAGAATCGACATCGACAATATTCCTTACGTATCACTTTCCGCGCGTTGTGAAAACGCGACGCGCACCAAATTCACTGTCCTCCAAACTTGTCAAACTTCACTGTTCCGGTCCCTTCGCTCTCTTTCGCGACACCGGTCGATTCAAATCATCCCGTACGAATTTATCACCACCGCGCGTTTCGAACTTTTCCGCTATCGCTTTTCACCACGCTGCAATTTTTCTCTCTTTTTTTTTTCTTTTTTTTTTTTTTTTCGAGAGGGTTCTCTTCTTCCGGCAATCGCGCGGAATGTGTCGCGATCGACGGCGGCTCGTCGGCGAATGTTATCGATCACTACGTGTGCCAATGTACACGGCACGAGCACGGAGATTTTAAGCACTGTTGACAGGGTAATTGCACGTATATCTACACTGGATTGCGACGGACGAGACTGAGCGTCGCCGCGCGAAGCCGCTCTGCCGCGAGTCGCGCCTGCGTCGACCGCCCTTCTATCCCCCCCCCCACCAGCGCGCGCCGACGATCTCTCGCGCTCTCCCTCCCGCTCTTCTTTATTCCTTCGCGCGCAGTCTCACGCGTCGCTCCTTCGCTCTTTCCTCTACTATTACTCGCACGCGTAGGTTATCTCGCTCTCTCGCCAGCCTCTCTGCTATCCTCCTTCCTCGTCTCTTCTAACGCTTCCTCGCTTCGCGAAGCGTCCCGCGCCGTTACCCGCACCCCCGCGGACACGCACGATCTTACTCTGCACATCCTTCACGCGGAAGGGTGGCTGCCGGCAGTTCCGAGCCCTTCGGATTCAATTTGTCGACCGGCCGAAAGTTTTTGTTGAATACGGTTTGTTACGCGTCGTCATTCGTCCGGCATTAGGACCCATTGTCGGCGCGCGCGTGGCACGCGGAATCCTCCACTCTATTTCCCGCATGTGTAGAATGATCGGATTTCTCAACTTCCGAGAGCATGTTATTTTAGTTGAGCTTAATCCTTGTATAAATATATAGATATTAAATTCACATTATATTATTTTTTCATAATTTATCGAGTGTTTACTCATCTATCTTTCTTCGATTTATGACTCACGCAGAAGCACGTATTTATACACTGTAAAGCCTCGTCTACAATAGCCGTAGAACGTAAGGTCGCAAGCAAATTCACCAATTGGTGAATTTGCTTGCGACCTTACGTTCTACGATCATTGTAGATGACCCATAAGACATTCCGCATACACACACAATATGTATACACATAGTCAGTTGATAGTAAATGTTTTTCGTAATAAGAGAAAATATAAATCTATAAATGCGTATCAATTCTGTGCTTTTTAAAAATTACAAATTTCTGTGTTTGTGTCTTTCGTATTATCTTAATCGCGTATAAAGAATTAAATTCACTTTAAGTAGCTACCATCAGAATAGATCGAATTTTATACGGTATATCCATGAAAACGTATTTGCGTTCTCAGAATTGATTCTCGGGATGCTCGCAATGCGGATTGCGTTCCCTGCAGGCAACTCTCTGACTCCGTAATAACGCTGATCGCTTGTTCAGAGTCATATTTCGAAAACACTGATGCACGAGGCTAATCAAGTTGGCATAATGTTTTCAATGATAAAAGATATCAATTATATTATTATATAAATCAAATGACTTAATACTACAGTTATATCTTTGTAATAAGAAAAAAATTTACATTTGTCATATCTTCAATGAGTCTTAATTTTAGCGTTCTAAAATATTTATTTATGTCACACTTTATATGATCGAAAAGAGATAATCAATTTTGGTGCATATAATGTACAGGTATTATTAAAAAAAAAAGTATAACATAGAATGAACAAGGGATGCCACTAGTACACGTATATTGAATTGCCATATTGTTCCGTTTTATGCTACTGTGTAGTGCCATTGTAGTTAGATATGAGCAAATATCTCAACACACAATAGTGCGGATCAAACCGTTACGAACTCCATTTTTCAAGCATTTTATTCTTCGATCAATCATATGTATTATATTGCACAGATAAGTTAAAATCGTGCATTAACTTGGTAAAATTTTAAAATATAATATTAAAATTATATGTATATATAATTTTATATTCTAAAGAATCTAATGAAATTATTTGTTTTGAAATAATTATTTTAAATTTAGTTAAATTTTTTTCAACGGTTTTTTTTTTTTTTTTTTTAGAAATAGCATATATACGGTATTAAATTGAACGTACAGTATTGAATTGAATTATTCGTTTTTTTATTTACGTAAAATAAATTTTGAAAATTTTATTAAAATAAATATCTATATATATGTATATATCAAACTTTTGACATTTTAATCTATCGTACTTTAAAAACTTGACTTATGCCACTTTAGGATTAACATCTCAATTACTCCTTATGAAACTTAGCTACAATTTACGGCGCAGTATTTCGTATATCTCATTAATCGAGCGATTGCGCGTTTAATGAAGTGCGAATGTCTAAAATGTACTCTGAGATTAATTGGCGCGTGACTATTCTTAGATGCAGTCTAACTTTCGTCGGATATCTTGTGCGCAAAGAGATTCTAAAGTTCCCTATATGTAAGGCTTTAGATTAGAGCAGATAGTTCTGTTCGGATTTATGTTGTGCGCGAATTTCCGAGTAACCGTACAGATAGGAAAGTTCCGAGACTGTTGTTTAGAGACTGGCATCGATTGCGCACAGATTCGGAGGTAACAATATAAAAGTTAAGGAAGGTAATATCTTCTTATATTTACGTCAAAGTAAAACTCGCATTATCTCGCGAGTCGACGAAGGCACCTTGGGAAACACGACACCCGCGTTTTCATACAAATTTCGATTCCAGGCAACGAAATAAAAATCTTATATGCCGTATTTATTTCAGTGTGTGCGTATCAAAAGGCACTTGGCGCCACATATTCATGAATCTCCGATGCGCGATTTGCTGCTTAAACACGGAGTCGCCGACCGAGAGCGTCATGGACCGGTCAGCATGCTCTTTATGGCATAGTACACACATCCACGCCTGCAATTTATCTTACCCTGCCGCGTGTTCTGCTGCGCTGCCTTCTCTCCCTTTGTCGCTTTTCTTTTCTCGCCTCCCCGTCTCCGGCTTTGCTCCCTCGTCCCGTGAATCTTGACCCCGGAAGCGTCGTGAAAAGAAGAGCGCGCAGAAGGAGACGGAAGGGTGCAAAAAGAGGAAGAACGAGGGAGGGGGGGGGGAGAGAGAAACCGGGCGGAAAGGAAGGGAAGGGAAGGGAAGGGAAGGGAAGGGAAAAGACAAGGTTGAAATATCACGAAGACATCATTCGTTACCGCCGTCGTTTATCCGTATCGCCACCCTCCTTATGACCGTATAAAACAGCCTTCCATCCTCATTCATGGCAACGGCAAACGGTAGCGCGACCAGCCGAAAATCGCACCGAGCTGAGCGCGTCGAGATTCACAAGATCGCACTTTAATAGGATAGCACGAACGAGCGAGGAGAAAAAGAAAGAACGAAAGGCAAGGGAGAAAACAGGACGTTTTTTTCGGCCGAACCCGGACCCGCCGGCATTACTCTCACGAGGACAGGAAGCACCGAGGCGCTAGGCGGAGGGTTGAGATCCCTGAATTATCGCGCCGAGTTATTTCTTCTTTCTATATATCGTTCTTTACCTCGGGCGCGTACGAAACACAGGGCTGGGCATTACGGACGGACATAACGCTAGTCTGGAAGCTCGAAAAATCTAGGAAAATTGTAAGAAACTGCAAATGTCTACACGCTTTGTGAAAATTATACATGTATTATTGTATATTTTCAGGTAACTTTCTTTTTCAATACATCTTACTCTCTTAATTACACATAAGCCTCCCGATAACGCGCGTATTTCTGAGAGAGAAATAAAAAACAAATTTATTTATCTCACAAAATTTGGCTATTAAAAAATATACGCGCACGTGTAAAGGATTGTTTGAACGAAAACGTATTTGAGCGTATTCTTTTCTGCTTTCTCCACAAAAAAAAAAAAAAAAAAAAAAAAAAAAGAACAAACATTACATTGATCTATCTAAAACCGTCCCTGGTCGCGAGCGTCTCGGACCGATATGTCCCCGTTGTTGGTTCTCGCGACCGAAATGTATGCGTTACCTACGAACCGGAGGATGAAAGTTATGCGCTTTGCCCATACCGCACCAGGTTCGCCGAGAGATATCGGGAACAGAGTCGTTTGAAAAGAGAGAGAAAGAGAGCAAGATATATGTAAAAAAAAAAAAACCGCAACGCGCACATCCCTTCGCCAGAAATATTGGATGACGCGCCACGCACTCTTCTGCGCCCATCGAAACCCGGTTCTCGTTTTATTTTTCCCTCTTTTGTTTCCCTCCTCCCTCCCTTTCCTCCCATTCACCCTTTTGCGCGCGATGTATTTTACGAATGCCTGGATTTCTCTAGCCGTTTTGTTCACGCCCTCGCGACGCCGAACGGCGCGGCGCGACGCGAAAGAGATTGTATCACACGGCCGCGAAAATCTTTTGCCAAACTTTCCTCGAATGCTACGGGGAAGCCAGCGAGAAACTTTGCTGTTTATAGAGAATTGATAAACGCGGTATACACAAAAGAAAAAAAAATTCTGTTTGCGAAGTTTCCCGGTTGGATTAAAAATATGTGGTTTAAACGGTACACTCTGCAAGAATAAATATTGAACGTGCGTTTTCCATCGTGCATCTTCATCAACAATCTCGCTCGCAAGGAAAAGAGGATAATATATATGTGTATTATTTCCATATTTCATTTTATAGAGAAATTGTTTTTAGCAGCAGTACAAACAATACGTGGAAAGTAAAATTGATTTAGCGCATAGGACGATATTTTTTCTTCCCTAGTTAATTATAACTGTATTCTGTTAAAGGAAATATTTAAACTTGATTTTAAATAAAAAAAGAGAAGAAAGGAAAAGGAGAGAAAGAAAATTTCGTAAAATAAGAAAATAACTAATCTTTTCAAATAGATTTTTATTGCATATAATAAATTATGTGTAATTAATTCAATAAATATTTTTAATATTAAATACATATGAATGAGATATTATATTAGTTATTTTAAAATCAATGGATATAATGATTATATAAAATTTTATTTTTGAGGTAGAAAAAAATAATTGTCCCGATAAAAAGAATTATTTATTTTTCTCAAGAAATCAAATTTGTATATTAATAAAATATCTCTAGTTCGATCTAAAAATAACTTATCGAACATAAAAATTTTATATCACACTGTATGTCACGCACCTGAAAAAAAGTGCAACGACCGATTTGTCAGCAACTTTTAACGATTGCTTGGAAACATGAAATCTTACGTAAAAAAAAAAAAAAAAAAAAAAAAGAAAAAAAGAAAAGATTGAAAGCGTCGACACGAGTGCAAATTTTTAATGTCACGGGAAGCGGAAGTCGCGACAACAACAGTTTTGAAAGTGGCGTTTCAGACGATATACGCAGGTTTATAGACATACTACGCGCACGATGCCGGAATAACAAATGCTCGGGAGACTGTTTTCTCGCTATGGTCTTCTCTTGCGCGCCGCAATGGCGATTTATCGTCCCGCGTCTCATTCCGAAAATTGTTTCGTCACGCTTTTACAATCCGTCGCCTCCCTCATCGTTTCTCTTTCTCTCGTTTTCTTCCCAGCTTGTTTTTTGTTACCTCTTTATCGTTACGTGATGATAAGCAAAAGAACTTTATTCTTTGTTTTAGTGACATAAATTTTGCACCACTCATCATTATCCATAGATCTTGAGTCTTTACAGTCGTAAGTTAAGCCGCTCGATAAAGCGACGCGGATATCCTAGCTTGCGATCGCAAAAGGTCAATTGACGCTGTAGAACGATTCGAAAAGTCAACTCGGACGAAGTGCTGGAGTTTCAGTCTTTTTTTTTCCTTGACGAACCGACAAATGCCCGCGGTGTATCGAGTCGATCGACGCGAAAATACGCCCGAGTCCCGTTCGAGCGACAATGAAGCATCTCTCGTTCGAAGCGACAGCAGTACAGGAATCGAAACACGCCGGCCTCCTCCTCCTCTTCCTCCTCCTCCTCTTTCTTCGTTCTTTTGCTTTTCTCCGCGACCCAGCTTCCTTCCTACAGGGCCTTCGCGTACCTTCACCCGTGCTGGACCGCGTGGATGGCAGTGATTAATCACGCAAGGACGTCCGGTATTCGCGGCATAAAACGAGCGACGTGTTGCTGCCTCCACATACGTACATCTACGTATAGCTGAAAAAAAAAAAAAGGATTTCGGGCAACCGTCCTGCGAACCCCATTTGCAATCCCACTCTAGTTTTGTCGTTTCTTCTTCGTCTTTTCGGTCGTTTAGCGTTCTCTCTTTGTCGTTGACCTATGCCTTTACGTTTAACCCTCCTGTCACACGAGTAATAATAGAGAAGCCCGACGTGTTCGCTTTCTCGATGGTCACCCAGCGAAGTGAGTGTAATCAGGATGAGAAACTCGTTTTTCGAGTGGAAAAATATATATGGTCTATGGGGAGAACTGTCCGTCAAAAACTGTCCAGGATTCCGCGATAGAAATCGCGTTCGCAAAATGTTCTCGAGAATCGATCGACCATCAGCGCGGTAAAAAAAAAACGCGAGTCACGAGAGGAGGATAATTAGCGTATGCGCGAAAACACCCGGAACACTTACTAGAAACACTTAACTCTTACGGGGTCCTCCACTTTACTTAATTGCGTCCTTAAATCAACAGCCCATTACGCTATTGCCGCTTGCTACGTCTGCCGCGGAGATCAATGCTTTTGGTGCATAAGAACAATTTCTTGGCGCGCATAATGCAAAGCGCATTTCGTCGTTTTGCACTCGCATTGTATTCGTACTATCGAATCGATAACGAGATCGGTATCTTGTTAATATGCCGACTCTGCGATCTGTGCAAAAGACTTGGAAGGTACTTTTTTTCACACATTAAAAATTGATACCTGTGAAATTATTTATCTCAAATTTAGTGTTATATATATAATTGATATAAATGTATATAATGAAAAATTATTTCAAATATCGATTTTTTTTAATTTAGCTTAAGACGAAGTTTTGATTCCAACATACGTACATGTATCAATCAATACATTTAATCAATAAAGTTGGATATGTAAATAACAAATTATTAAATTTCTAAACAATTAATAAATTATAAATTGGAAAGACAACATACGTAAAAAAATTTTAATATTTCTTTCTACTAAATCAATTATTGCAAAATACGTTATCGAAACGTTAAAAAATATGTGAGAGCAATATATACATATATACTTGTAGACCGGATATATGTTATGAAGACAATTTATTTCTCACGATATTTCATGAAGATATCACGTAATTGCGGTTATACAAGAAACATAACAACTCTCTGTTCCGGATTGGGTTGATCTCATGGATAAGCGGACCTCAACTTATTGTTAGTGACTCGAACTCAAATCTCAGGTGTCTCTGGATTTTTCCAAGTTATCTTTATACCAGAGTTTCTCAATGTTTTTGTGTAAATTTATCTGGATTTCAGATAAATAACCACAGAGTTGGAAATGCAGAGGAGACTATTTATCGGTCACTGTGTACTCTAATGTACACCATATATTGATCGTATAAACACATTTATGACACATGTCCGTGAAGAATGCTTACATCATCGCATTTATAACGTAAAAATTACGTTCTTTCCGTTTTTTATTTTTCTCTCTTTCGTAAATTGCGATCGATGATAAAAATCACCAAAACGCACCACGGATTCGTCGGTACTTTTGCCCCGAATCCGTCAACATTCCCCGAAAGAGAAACGAGATCCTATCCCCGAGATATCGAAAGAAAACGCGCACCGATAAGGAACGGGTCTTTGCAATCGCTAAGACGCGCTCAGATGTGTTTCTTGCTGTCCGTCTTTTTTTTTTTTTATCCCTTATGTACTTTCCGGAGCCGATTCCGCGAAAATGAATGGACACTTTATCCAGGACTGAATCTGAAACACACGGCCGAAACGACGTTCGAAAAGCTTGGCTGGCGCACCCCGGAATAATTTCTCCACAGTTATCGCGATGCTCCGACAGAGTTTCTACAAAAACGGTTACTCACCAATGGAGATAAACGGAGTGTGCGTTAAAATGGGGATTTCTACGGATAAAACAAAGCGATGTAGAATAAGTTTGGATATAATGTACAAGAAATGGGGATATAATAATAAGAGAATAATGATAACAAAAAAAGTGAGTGAAAAAAAATATTGTTAGATGTTGGAATATCTTCTCTTTCATGGAGCTTTATACAAGAAAGAAATAAGAAATGTTAATGGTTAATTATTAGAACATTAGAATTTTTACTATTTATGCGAATAATTAAAAAATCTACAAAATCTTTAAAAAGTTTTAATTTATTTTATATTTATTATTTAAAATGTACAGTTTATTTATTGTTAGAATGTATACCTTAATGAAAACGTACAGTTTATTTATTTAATTTTATACTGAAAACGTACCTTTATATATAAAATTGTCTTTTATTGTTACGTACAAAATATTCTAGTATTATCTTTCTATATTTTCTTTCAATTACAGGTTCTTTTATCAATGCATTGTTAACTTTGAAAAGGTTCAATAAATACCAATAAATGAAACTTACATAATTAATTACGTACCTAAAAGAATTAATAGAAAAGCTAAAAGATGTCTTAAAAAGTTGGGCTTTTAATTATTTTATTACAATTTCTCATTATTCTTGTATTAAATTGGTACTCGCAGATCTATGTATGTTGCTCAGTTTAAGCATTTTTCTCTTAAAAAAAGTAACCATTTTTTTCCATTAAGAATCAAAAGAAGATAATGTAATCGAGATATTCTGAAAGAATGTTTTATGAGATGCATAATAATTATACATCTATAGTAATGAATTTTTTATTATTTTTGATGAGAAAAGCAGCATGTTACTGGCGTATCTTGCTTCATGGAGTATTTTTTAAGTTCTTTATATCCGGTTTTATATTTTATATTTAACAACGTATCAATGTAATTTTACACAAATCACTATTCAATTATTAAATTTTAACAAATAAATTGTATCTAAAATAGATTTATATAATTCATTCAATAAAATAGTTAATGGAAAGTTCTTTATTGAAGAGAAGCATCCCTTTAAATCGGGTAAATTCTCATTAGCCTTGCATTGACTCGATAATCTTATATATATATATATATATAGAGTGATTAATTTAGATATTCTCCTTTTAAAAGGAAGGCTACTCTTTTTTTCATCGATTATCGCGAACGTTATTGAGAAATCGGTAACACGAAAGCGTTTCGCAATGCAATCGTAACGTAACCATTGATTTTCCATTACTCTCGTTGATGAAAAAAAAGGAATGATTAACGTAGCTCGTGTCGAATGTTCAAACGCATTGCAAAGCAGATGCCGCAAAAAAAAAAAAAACGTATCTTACTCGTTATCATTCCCTTCGCTGTAGCGGGAAATATTTTTCCGTCGAAATTGTTCGAAGCCAGATTAAATTTTGCAGTGACACATTTTTATGGACGAAGCGACAAATCCTCGTTTTTTATGCCGTTGCTTCTTTCAGATACGAAATAGTTGCGCCGCGCGCGTTGTTAAATAAAATATAATCAACTTATAGATGATATAAATGAATAACAGTCGAACCGCGCTGTTTTTTTTTTTTTTTTTTTTTTTTTTTTTTTTTTTTTTTCACAATTTTCTCGCGGTTATGGCATGCACGATCGAGCTGCGAAAAACGAGCGGGAAAATTAGATATTATCACATCCGACCGGCCGCGCGCGATCTATTTCCACAGCTACGCATGAAAACCTCGCAATCGTGGGAAATTATTTTGCTCCACGGCTTTGCCTGCCGCTTTATTCAAAAATCAATAGAAAATATTTACCTACTCTGATGCTGATTTTTTTCCCCAGTGCTATTCTTTCGTGACGACATCCCATATCTACTGTATTTTCCGGCATTCATCAATCGAAGAGAATGGTCATGTTGGATAATTACGACGTACCGCTGCAATTAACCCTGTTTCCCTTCTACCCCGTTGCTGCTGCATTTATTTTCATGGGCAATCCGTGCGCTACGGCCCGTTTCCTTTTTTTTTCTTTTACGAGCTATAAAGTGACTAGACGCGCGAGTCGTTCCGAGCCACCGTCGTTACATCAATTTCAAGCTCTTCGCCCTCATTTCCGCTGCCGTGCCGCCTACCATCGAAATGCGACCGCAAAAGTGTAATTTTTTCAATTTGGCAAGGTACTACGAAAGCGTGACTCTCGCGTGTCGAAGGTGTTGCTCGAACGACCGTGTATGCGTTGAAATTGTGAATCGCACATTTTGCGCAGCCGAAACGGCTCGGCCAATTTGCTGCCGCTCTATAAACGGAAAACGGACGATATATAGTAACACTGGGCATAAACTCTTTTGCTTCATCTTGCCTTTCTTTCTCGCAGTTGCTCTTTTTCATTTTATCCGTTTCTTTTATATTTACTCGCGGATTTATGTATAAAGATGATGGGAGGCAGTTTTTTTTTCATACGGCTTTAACCGAATGTACAGATAAAACAAAACATCAGAATCAGAAGACTGATTTTATACATAAACATATATGAACTGTCGACCGTACAAAAGAAAAAAAATGAATAGGCAAGAAAGTATAGTATTTAATAATAATTAAATTATATGTTTATTATATATTTAAGAACTTTTATACATATTATTATAATATTTTAGAGAAATTATATTTGATATCTCTCTGCACTTGTCGCGATAAACTCCCGCAATAAATGATTCACAAAAGCACCACGATGATGGCTAA
Organism: Anoplolepis gracilipes; assembly: GCF_047496725.1. Classification (NCBI taxonomy): domain Eukaryota; kingdom Metazoa; phylum Arthropoda; class Insecta; order Hymenoptera; family Formicidae; genus Anoplolepis; species Anoplolepis gracilipes. The sequence goes on from NC_132974.1 coordinate 8,410,203, forward strand.
TGCTATTTTAATTTAAATATACATATTTATACCTTATAGAACGACGTTGTATGCTACAACTTTGTACGTTGCGCATAGTATCGGCCAGTATTACATTATGTCTTACTTTAATTAAAAGGAGTTGCTTTTTATTTATTGAAGCAGATATTGTACGTATTTTGTTTGAAGCAAAAATCAATACTAAAAGCGATAGAAAAAATTATAAGTTACTATTTTATTACAATATTTATACATAAATTCATCATTTTTTAAAACAAACCTGAGTTTAAAGACAATTTTAAGCGTGAAAATCACGCTTTAAATTTTTCATAAATTTAATTATTGTCTATCACTTATACATTAAGAACGCGAAGTAATGCCCAAATTGTTTAACCGGATGATTAAAGAAAAATCGTATATATTATGCGTAATATAAAATGTGTTAGTTATATATTTTCGAACATTTTACCGTGCTTTAATTAGCCATTAACTCGATTTCATCAATCGCATTTGCATTACGTAATATCAGGAGAAAATTGCCAATGCCATTTCAAGTTTTTAATCATTCATGGAACGGTGCTGCTATTTATTATAATTACTTTACAATAATTATAATTTTTGATAATGTCATGCATTTGAATATTAAATTTTTTTCAATTTGATCTTGAAAATATAAGAAAACAGTAATATTATAATTCATAATAATCGATAAATGTGATATAAAGAAAATCTAACAAATGTTAATATTAAATCGTTGATTTCTGTCTTGTAATTTTCAACCTTTGCATCTCGGCAACACTTTGGAAATATTTAAATCATCTTTGGTTTATAAACTCATAAGTAAAAGCTTTTCCGATCGATTTTTCCGCATAACTCTGTGCGCATATATGCTTGTAGATACCGGAAATGTACTGTCGCAATCAGTCCCACGGTGCCTCAACTTCGAGATTTCGATTTTACGTCGAAGTTAAGTCGACATTTATTCGGATCACTCCTTCCGTACGAATGTTAGCCCGACGGTTTTCCTTACAACAGGAAACCGCGAAGTCCCACGAGCGTACGCTGGGAATCGCAAGAGTCTGAAAGTCCAGAGGGACTGTTCTGCAAACTTCATTTCGTCACACACATACGGAAAACGTGTGCGAGATCGTTGAATCCGAATCACAATATTCCCGGCGGACTCTAATACACGTATATTCATAAAATGGGGTGCTTTTTCGACAGGCGAAATAAGATTCCGATCGATTTTCTCGTCGTTCGCCACACGCTCACGAGTGCACGCTATTTTGTAACTATTAGGGCTTCCATTGGCGAGTCCTCGAGAGGCCTGCTGAGATAAAACGTTTTTGACGGTATGCCAAAAAATTTCGCTAGATACATACCGTACACCGTAGAGTTTATTGTTGGAAATTTTTTATTAACACAATAGGAGCTTCGCGATTAAACAAAATTTAATGTGTAAATATTAAAGATTTTGTTGCCCTTTCACAAAGTTTTTATTTTACAATGTATAATAGAAATGTAAAAAAAATATTAGTTTAGGAGTACACATACAAGTGAACTGGTAAGTTCGTAGCAGCAATCTTTAACTATAGGAAAGGTTAATATAATATTTTAATTATGCTTTCAAGAATTATGAAAAGGCGTTTGACTATTAATTCCAAATCAGTTTCAAGTTATTCGCGCTCCAACTAAATCAAAGCATTTTCTTCACTTTTTCAAACTTTCACTTCGGAAAGTATTGACAGAAACGTCAAAGTTTGAACCTTACTTAGTTTAATTGACTCTATAAGAAGTATATGTAATAAAAATAATAAAAAAAATATTTATGACGTGCAAAGTGCATATTCTAATGCATTTATCATCTTCACAACCATTATTAAAATTAAACTAGGTACCTCATTTTTCTCAATTTTTGTTTTCTATCTGACAAATTGTAAATCAATATAGTAACTTGAAATGTATTTTAACATAAGTAAATGTATTTATATTTTGTTAATGTTATATTTTCCTGTTTTTTCTATCATATTTATTTAAATACATATATATATAATATACTGTATTTACTTATGTATAAAATACAGGAGATATAGATATTATATATAATAATATACATATAATATAATATACAATATGATATCTGTATCTATTGCTGTTTTTATTTTATCCATATAAATATATATTTATAAATATAATAAATATTATTATTTTATAATAAGAGAAATACAGTTATTAACTATAATTTATTGCAATTACTATTTCTAATAATTGATTCGATAAATTGATTAAATTTTTGCTAAAAGAGGTCGATTTTTACAAATTTAAAAAAAAAAAAAATATATATGTATATATATATTTTTTATACGATAAGTATTTTGTACATCCATACTTATCATTTTTGCATATTTCTTGTTGTAAGATAATAGAAATATTGTTACTCGTCTTGTGTTTCTTTAAAAAAGAAATTAGCTTATAGTTGCTTGGAAAAGTTTGAAAGGGAGCGTGAATAATCCGGATACATTTTTAAAACATAATAAACTCATGCAAAATATTTAAAATAATGTTAACTTTGTGAGCAGATTTTTATTGAAATATTAGATAATATTGACTTTATATATTAAAGCATTTTTGAATCAAGTATATTCACAAAAAGAATTCAATTCTTTATAAAGTTTACTTGCGCAATGATGAGTATAGGTGTGCTAATTATGTATGTTGCTTTGAAATGTGTACATACAGTGGGATAATTTAGCACTGGTCAAACACACGTCTGTAATCAGCGCGAATTCTGCATGCCCAGTTCTCAAAGAGCTTTAGATGTTGTGCTAGAAGGAATTTACTTTCGAATAGTAGAGATGCGCAGATCATATTGAGAACATGATATGTACTAAGTACTAAGTAAATGCAACAATGCAAATTGCATGATTAAAATAAGTTAAGTGTTAGGTTATATATAATCACACTCAACTTATAAACTATTCAAGCTATTGCAAAATACATGTCAAAGAGTTTATCGCGACATTGATAACCTTTTGTTTATATCGTGTTAGCAACTTTTAACAATATCATTTGCAAAATAAAGTTCAGAAAATAGTTAATGATATATTTGAAATTAAAACACATTTGTATTCGCGAAGATATTTAATGGAATATCTTTTGATATCAAAGTTTGTGTGCTGCATTGCCAGTCAATAATAATGTTGTAATTAACACGTAAGAACGTCATTATATTAAAAGCGTGCATCAGTTATGTTATTTTGCACAATTTTAAATTATAGAAATTGAAATATTTATTAAATTTTCTTTTATCAGAAATCGCTGTAACTGTGATTATCTACTTCTCAACATTCAATTATATTGTTCTTTGCAATTGCCACTTTTATAGAGACCGTAATATTATTATTATTATTCAATTACCCAAATATTAAAATATAGCCAATTAATATTTAATTTTTACACAAACAAATTAAAAACATTTTCGTGTACGATTACTATTATAGTGTATGTGGAATATATTAGTAGACTTTAGTCAGAGAACTTCTCTATATAATTTATGATCTGAATACGACGTGCATGCTAGATCTTAAGTGGGCGATACTCTCTATCTTAACCAATTTGTGTGTGTGTGTATCAGGGGAATTAAACTCCTAGTTATACAAACCATGATGCGTTATGTCTCAGCTGATTACATGAGGGATTATCTAATTTAGAGTTGTACAAAATATAACAAACATCAAATCAAGGTAAGAAGAAAAAAAATAAAAAGATATTTAAAAAATAAAGTGCTATAAAATTGGACAACAATTCGTAATGCTTTGTCATGTTAATTTATGATATACTTTTCTAAAATTAATATTAATTAAAATTATTCACTGAGAAAAAATTATATGGATTTAAGAGAAAATTTATCTGATAATGTTTCAAACCTTCGGATTTAACTGACGGGGCATTAAAAGATGGGCGTCAATCATCTTTGTTCTTTTTTACATTGACATGGGCTGGCTTGTGGCTGCGAAATTACTCTAATCTGTCGATTATCCGAGACTTTATTCGCTTTCGCGTCAAATCGATGGGGATCGTTTGGCGCGCACATAATCGCGTGCCACTCAAACGTTTTTTCTGAAAACGGGGAATTGCGTATTTCCACGAGGCAGGAAACCCTCCAAGAGGTTTTCGAAGTTTCGGGAACCACTCGGTAAACTTCGTTTTCAACCCACCAAGGGTAAAGAACGACGCCGGGATCGGTGCATCCGAGTCACGCTGTTCCCCGAGGATTTCTCGCGGGTCTAGTTTAGGTACACACACTCCGTATGATGCTAGCGCGGTCTCGATGTGCGAAATGAGATTTTCCTTGATTTCTTCTATATTCGAATTTGCAACGAGATATATGTGCACTATAGAGACGCGTGTGTGCTGTGTGATGACATCGTTATGTCCAGCCGCTTTGTTCGCAACGTGATGTGCTCATTTGCGTCAGACCTGACGAAATTCCCTTTCGCACATTAGCTTTTTCATGCATCTAGCTAAACCACGTTGATGAAAATCTCCATATTGTAGACACATTTGCGTGTGTCTTCAGCATAGTATAACTATTTATAAGATATAAAAAAAGTTTTTAAGTTTTTTCTTTGTAGACGCTATATAATTCAATCGATAAACAAAGATATCTTGAAAAAAATTTGCAAAAATCATAATTACATTATCGTATGTTTACATATAGTATTATGTATTAGAGAAAATGCATATTTGGGGAATACCAGTTTTATTTTTATTTTATAGTTATGTATTTTATAGTTATATATAAATTAAATTTGTGCTTTTTGATGAAATTCAAAACAGTCTTTTGATAGACAAACGAATCACTTATTATAAAAAAAAGACAATTTAACATATTTCTTATTCTTTAGCAAATTAGAATAAAAAATTTAAACTAACACGTGATCAACAAGAAAGATTTGATAAAAAAATGATCAAAAAAAGGTATCGCTAATTTTTGGTATATACATGTATATATATAAAACGTCGTATGTATATAATACATATTTGTAACATATAACTCTCTCTAATTATATCTGTACAATTATTTAATGTACAGCGCAGATTTAAATAACTTTTGTATTTTTTGTAAGTATCCTTGTCAGCGCGTTAATTTTTAAACACCAGTGCTCGTAAATAATTCTACTAATTACAGAACGAGAGCGAAAAATAGCAAAGGGCCCTTCAGAAAATGTGAATACATTTAAAAATAATAGCACCGTCTTCTAGCTAGCACGCGGTTTACATCGTTTAAAGGCATAAATGCTGTTTTGGAGAAACGACATTTGACACCTGCGGACTTCTCGATGCGAGGGTCACGCGAGTGGAGGCCAGAAAAGCTCGAGTTTCAAAAGTGAACCGACGTGATCCATTTTGTCCCGCTTTGTATTTTCTGTACTTTGAAATAGCGCGAAGTTCTTCGTCAACGATTTGCAACGTTGTTCTGTTAACATAGAGTTATCGATTTTCTCGGATGGCTCAGGTGACGCTGTGTTTTTCGCGGATGATCGCAATCCTTTTTTGGAAATAAATTTTGGAAATAAATCTTTTAGCGTATCTTTCCGAGCAAAAATATCGCGCAACTCTAATGGAAAACTTACTACAAATCGATTACTCTTCAAATTGTATACAACAGAGATTGAAAGATGTTCAACGTAATTTAGAAATTTTGAGGAGTTTGTGAGTAATTACATAATTACATAAATCTACAACATTCTTTTAAATATATTTATTTTAATATTGATCGTTGTGTGTCGTATAACGTACTCGAGATTACTTGAATTATTCGGGATACAATAGATGTAAACTTTTTACAAGATTATTTATTTGTAAATGTGAATCTAAAAAACTTAATAACAATTTTATTTGTTTTTTCTTTTTTAATTTAAAAGCTTATAAAAGCTACATTGAAATGTAATTAAAACAGTTTTTGTAAAACTTGGTTATAATATTCGAAAGATGGCTGAATGATATTTCTGTTAAATTTCAATTTTAACTTCATATATAATAATATAAATATAATTTAATAAAAAATAATAAAAATAATAATAAATAATAATAATAATAAATTATAAGTCCATATAATAGATATAATTTTTAATATTTGATATTGTTTTATAAAACGGTCGCACAATTATCGTTTTATTTTTACAGAATTTCCTATTTATTAACAAATGAAATAAATACACACCGCGGTAAATTGAATAATGATAGTTCGTAATCGATGTATCTCTTTTACAACGCATCATACGCGTGATTTGCGAATTACTAACTAACGTAAACAATCAGTATTAATAATACCATATGATCGACCAAAAGCATCACGCCATGAACTAATTAAACATCATTTCGACAAAAGTCTAACGACAACTGCGCTAAATATACCCGCTGTAATTGACAATCTACGTAATTACGCTGCCCAATATATTAGCACGGAATATCGCGTATCGAAGTGATTCACGCATCGCGCTTCTACGTGGCCGCAGCTATTTATTCGGCGGAATAATGTGACATAATGGAAATTCTAAATGAGAACCGATTTACGTGTCGCGCTACAAACAATGCCATTTTCGCGCTGGCAGTGAGTTTGTATTTAAACCCGACACAAATAATAATCGTCGCTACGCGAAATGAAGAGATGTATATCCGACTGTTTTATTGCCAGATCCGCAAAATACACGCACAATCTACTTGACGGCCAGCTTCTATCTCGTTACGTTCGACCGAACGCATCTACGTGCATTTTTGCAGCAACATTATATTATATAGCGAAAATATTAAGAAAACTGACATCTTCGCGACTACATTCTCGCAGGTCGAGTGCCTCCTAATTTTCCTCGAGATTCTTTAAGGTAGCGGCGAGAGTCCGCAGAGGGAAAAAAGGAGGAAAAGTTCAAGAACGGGTTTATCGTAATTGCGTTTGGTTAAGCAATATTTTTACTCAACTTGCCTCGCGCTACTCCGCGGATCCGGCTAGACGTTATAGCCGCTCTAATGTAATACACCGTACCGCAATATTTTTCTGCAGGTAGCCATTCACGCGATTTCTTTATAGAAGGACAGAAATTCAATGGTGCTGTTAAGCCAGCCGGGTGCGCTGAGAGGAATCAAATAAAGCCCCTTTGCGGCAGAGAATAGAAAGGGTCGCGGTTTTCGTATGTATGTGGGATGGCGTATACTTAACAGATATTTCAATGGTAAAGTAATATTCTTCTTGACAATTTTTCGTGTGATGCCGAACAATACGCGAGTTTAATTACGAGGCCATGCACACGAATAAGTGGAATTGTGCACAACTTTATTTACCGGCTTTTTCTACGAGTGTGTGATGTCATATAAATGTTTGCAGCGATGCGTGTCGTTATCGCATGAATATGTAAATATGACATCGTCTTTTATCTTCGAGATTTTTTTTCGTTCTTATCAGTGTTTTGTGTATGTGTGTGTGTGTGTGTGTGTATGTAGAAAGGTCCTTTGACGATCAACGACTTTGAGCATTCGTTGACTAACTTTGATTCTATAAAAGCAACACAAAGATGTTCACACGCAGTTAAAGCGCAAAGCGGAGTTTGCCAAGAAAGTTTAATTATTCAAAGATTCCTTGTTATCATCACGTGCAGTGAAATGTGTTATCGTACTTACACATTGGTTAAGACATTGATATATGTGCAATATTCTAATGTAAGCTGTAAATTAAACTTCCGTAAGCAAAGAGTATTTTATAAATGAACAGGATATACTTAATAACATATAAATTTTTTTAATGATGTACACATATATCCACTGTCCATTATTATTTCTTTATATCAATTATAAATATATTATTTAATATTTGAAAATATTTAGCTATATTACTCTTTCTTTATCTAAAATATAATATGTAAATCAATAATTTTGTATATTTAAATTGCTAATTATTTGCAGAAATTAAATTTCATAATAACATAGAACATTGAGATGATTATGTATTCTTATTAAACTCCCAAGAAGCTATTATTCCAGTTTTGAACTTTTTGAATAAAGTAAAGAGTAAATTTTCTACCTTCCTCTCTTTTTCTCTCTGTCCCTTCTTCTCTCTCTCTCTCTCTCTCTCTCTCTCTCTCTCTCTCTCTCTCTCTCTCTCTCTCTCTTTCTCTCTCTCTCTCTCCTCTTATCGTTTATTCTCGTAAAAATATAAAACAATTAAAATGACATATAATAATCAATATAAAAAATTTTAATAAATAAAACCATTATTAAATTTATTATAAAATAATTATTATATTTTTATATTATTTTACTTTAATTAATGAAGGAATCGTAAAAAAATAAGGAATGAAGTAACGGAATATAGAGAATCGTAAAATTATAACTTATGTTTAAAAAACTAATAATTGTGATAATTAAAAGGTTATTTGGATACACTTGCTTCTATTTATATTCATTTTCGCGATTTTTAAGAAAAATTTTTCTTTATAATGTTATAGGTTTTTCTATAATTATATAAATTTAATATTTTTGACAATATTAACCCTTACGATACACACATGGGTCATTCGTGTCCGATCGATTTCTATCCATTGAAATTTCTTAAAACTTCTAAGCGCGGCCCGCTTCTTATCTCCGCCTTTTTTCCAAAATGAATTATGGATATCTGTTCCAGAAACTTGAAAGTATTTTCACGAATTTTTGCAGATTTTTTTAATCAATTTAAATAAATGAAAAAAACGGTCAGACTTGAAATATCCATGTGTGTATGGATGAGGCACCTAAATGTAGTGTGTATCGTAAGGGTTAATTTTAATAGTAAAGAAGAAAAACTAATTAGAACCTGAATGCAGTGAGTGGCCTGTAAAAAAACATAGTTTTTTGGCATAAAAATAAATGTAATAAGTCAAATGTTTCGATTTTTTTTTCAATAGTAATAAATTAAGATTGAACAAAAAAAGAACTCAAGTCATAAAAAATTCGCATAATAAATGAACCGAGTATAATAAGTAAAGTAAATATAGAAAGCACATGTCATATTATAAGCAGTAGATATAAATATTGTTAAAATTGAAATATCAGACTTGCCGCATACAAACCCATTCTTATTTTCATAACGACCAAATGTGTGATTATTAAAACAAAAGAGCAAGCAACTCGAAAACATAGTGGATGTCTAAAAAATCGTTGGCGCAAATCTAGCATGTTGAGCAAAAAAAAAATTTCAATACAAGCGTAAGGTCTAATAAAATCCCAATTAATAGTTGAAACAAAAACAGGAATAAATAGAAATTCTCCCGAACCATAGATTCAGCTGTAATAAAAAATATACAGCATCATACAGCCAAAAAATATGAAACCTAGCTGCATACAGACACACACACACACAGAAATTATTTACAGAATTAGAAATGTTAAAAATAATGTCAAATTAATAAAATTTATAAAAGAGATATATTAAAGAGATATATACTGATATAAAAAATGATCACTAGGACGAGATCCAACTAATCCAAACATCAGGCAGGAAGAAAAAGAGATAACAACAATGGAAAACAAACAATATACCTTAAGTCAGTAAGAAAAATTAAGCTTAAGGAATACATGGATCCCAAGAGCTTTTATTGCACACTATTTACTGTGTCCAGGTTCTTATTGGCCATTCCTCTTTACTAGATTTTCATCACTTGAGTTTTATCTAAATTAAGCTTTATAATATTAATTTTGTTAAATTATTACTGAAATTTTGAATTTAAGAAATGTCTGAATTTAATACATCTGCATTTTCAAAATGATATAAATTGGCAGCCATAAATTCTCAATATACATAATAGAATAGTTTTGGATGGGATATATGAAAGATATATGATAGGATTAAATTTGGAATTCATAAGTACGTATTTTAAAAAACCATTCGTGATAAAGTATGCATTAACTAAACAGCTATTTTTACAACATTGATAATCCTGTATTCTATTTCCAAAAAACCTGTGTTAACAATTAAATAGTACTACAAAATCTTCCTAATGTTTGATTTAACACATCAGATTGTATTTTGCATAATAAAATATGTTACAAAATTAATAATATTTTAAAGCTATTTAATTAATTAATTCAATCAATGTTTCTTGTTTGCAGACTATAAAAATTTACAGTGTTCACTACACATCTAATTTTTCAGACTTTTTTTTTTTTTTTTTTTGCGAAGTAACAAATTAGTTAAGATTCATTTTCTATTTAATTGGTTTTCGTTCGACGACTTCCGACATATTTTCCGTTAATCAGAGGCTTAGCTCGAAACTTTTTCCATCTGTTTTGCCTGTAACCCCACGAAGCGATCTCACCCTATGTCGTTTACTTCAACTTTCTCAAAGCGGCGTTTTTTCGACAGCCGCCGAAATATTTAACGGGAACTTTCAAATAACAGCGCTTATGCTAGATGAACGAGACATAAGATTAGCTTGGTGACTCGTTAAAATAAAAACTTCCTCGGAAAGTAGAAGTTATATAAATGGTCAGATTTTTTCGATTTTGTGTGCTCCATGCATCCGTATATTCATATTTTATTGTATATGTGAATGTTTTATATTCTATGTGTGCAGTATGTTTTACATCTCACATTTTAAATTACGTAACTATAAGTTAGAAAAGTTAGATTTTTTTATCATATGAATCGTGTGAGAAAATCTTGTACGTAGATATTTCTTTAAGAATTATTTATTTATCCGAAATGTTGACAATATTTTTTGCGTATCTCGTTATGAAAATAAAATTGTATGTGCAAACATGATGGATTGAATATACAACACAGAATATTATACAAGATTTTTTCCAAAGCTAATTAGCATCTCATAGGAAATATTTCTTGTTTCTTTCTTTTAGAGAATAATAATTCCGTGTATATGTTTTCAAGAATTTCTTCATTTTTCTACGTGAAGTGTAATTGAACATCTCTCTTTGTTGATAAATAAAAATAGGATATTATTTTGTGATAACGAAAGTTGTAACGAGGATGAATGTAGTCCGTTGCGTATAAAAACAGTTTCGCACAACGCTGTTTCACGCTATGAAGTATGAGTTTTGAGTTTGTTATTTACTATGACTTTTTTTATACAACATATTTATCAATGCAAATATATAATTCTAACATACATTTCTGGTGATCAAATAACTAGTCTCATCTTATTAAAAAAACGCTTTATAATGAAATAGGAAAGGAAATTTTACGATATTAAGAAATATTTATATTTATTATTTCGAGGATATTAAATTTAATAACAGAATATTCAATAATATAACAACAAATAGTAGTTTGCTATAATGATTCATTGAAAGTATATTATATATAATACGTGAAGTAATATTACACACAAAAAACTTTTAATATTTAATTGATTGATCGTTTTTGTTTTATAATAAATCTTTAGTTGAGATATATTGACTACACTTACATCTTCATTTCTTGTTGTGTTCTATTTCTAGCTAGAAACAATGATCGACGTAAACGTTGGTCCAACGCTATTTTTAGCAACATGTTTTGAGTCAGATGTTCGTTTATCTAATACATAACATGTTATAACAAATTATGTAGTGTCATATTATCATAAATAAGAAAAGTTATTGGTCACGCGATAATGATCGTACTTTTTTGTATGCAAGCATAATGAGATTTTTTGTTAGGTATCACAAGCAACACAATGTTGTCTTATTTTTTCGATGGACTTTGCAGCGTTATAAGCGAGGCCGTATAATGCTTTTAGCTATTATTATGGTATCGTAGTTCTTTTTCTAAAAAAGAAGAAATATGCTAATGAAAGTATTGTAGTATGCATTGCCACGTTTATGCAGCGTACTAAAAGATTATAATTCATTTCTGAAATGATCAAATGTTACATAAAAGTAAAAAAAAATCAGGACAATGCAGCTCCTTATATAGCGATAATAATTAAATACAATCTTAAGTTTTGTTTGTATACATACACACAAACTTATTTTTATTATTTATTAATCTATATAGTATTAGAAAGTCTGATTTTTTAAATTCAATTACATAAATGAATTCCAATAGAATGTATTAATAAACCTTTTATATATTTGAAATATATCTAATGAAGAACATTTTACGAAGAAAATGTCTAGAGAACCATAAAAAATATTCACTATGATAATAATTTTGAATATATAATGAAAGGCCATAAAGTCTCAGAAAGAACTGAAAATTATAAAGGGGTGTGAAGATAAGAAAGTGCAGCAGAGAGAATGCGAGAGCGTACTCTATATTTTATTTGATCCGCCTAGCGTCTTCATTCAATCACACATTTCCGATTTCAAGCGCATGCTTATCCTCGAGGGTCGCCAAGTGATATTCCTCGTGCTGAGAGCATTAAAGTCTTTGCGGTAGGATGATAGAAAGTTTGCCAAGACTAAGTATAAAGCGAAAAGGAACACTAAAATATTACTCGCATCGTAGAAAAGGCCACTTTTTCTGCCAATTTCTCTTTCATTGATGCGTCCATCTGTTCATTCTGAACGACATTGTTATATGTGGCAGTACCACATGCTCGCTTATATTCTCGGCAATATTGCGAAATCAACATCCTGAATCGAGATTTGTCAATCTCGTCCATCGGAACTTTTTCCATCATGTTTGACACGTGTAGCCTTTGTCTAAAACGATGTATCGAAATATATGTACAAACTACATATTTGTGGAGATTCAACAATAAAATGTATTTTTCTTAAGAAATATCAATATATCAAGTTTTCGTTATCATGATAACAAATTTTTTTTCTTTAAAAATAAAATAAATTTTCCAAATAATCATATATTAATTATTTAAATATGCTTTAAATATTATTTTAATAAATTGTTAATTCAAAAGTTAATTAAAACATTTAAAAAGTAGTAATTTTTTAATATAAAAATAATAAGAAATATTATTGTATGATTTTTACATTGCTTTCTGTTATCATACAATTAGAATAAATAATATATGTACATATGTAATATACAGCATTATTATTATAATTTTAGTAGCATAATTTTAGTACATGTATAGTATTATTATTCATTTGTTGTCAAAGGTATTACATTTCATAAAGATAAATATAACTAAGTACAAAATATAGCCTTCTTATGTAAGCGATAAGAGATCGCGTAGTTCTCAATTGTAAGTCAATTTTCGAGCGTTCGCCTCGTGCCAAGATGTTATTTCGAACATCCTTTATCGTGGCGCATCCTATTCTCAGCATGAATGGTACGCGCATATAACTCGTGGCTGTGGAAGTAGACAGCCTCTCGCGCACACGGAAGTAGCTACGTAACCGCATGAGAAATAAAACAAGAATGAGAGTGTCACTTCCGTGCCATCTTCGTCGTCCTGTCTGCGATTGCAAGTGGTTGTAGCGAATGCGGAGTTTGTTCCGCCTATGTATTGTTTTATTTCGTTTACGCAGCTTCTTTTATTTTATGTTTGCGTTGCTGTAAATTACAAGAAAAAAACATAGTTTTTAGTGACAATTTCTATAAAATACTTTGTATTTATACATTATATAGATGTGTCTTTTTTCAAAATAAAGATAGGCCACTGTTCGCGTACTGTTGAGTGAAGGCTAAGAATAAAGCTGAAATAATCTCTTTTATTCTTTTTATTGCGTCATCCAGTCGGGTTTTATCCGGAAAAGGACTTCTATGTGCTTTTGTGATATTTCGAAATCTAGGATTCGTTTACGATATAACAATTTCTTTATTATTTCTATAACATCTTTGGACAATAGCAGAAATAAAACTTGGGAATTTAGATTCAAGAATTTTCTTTTAATATTTTTTTAACTGATAAAACCATGTAAATTGTATTTCGTCAACCAAATATAAATAGATGCACGCGAAAAATGTTTTCCATTGAATATCTCATTTATTTGGGCACATGCCATATACTATTATGTTTGATAAATTTAGACACACATGACAATCTTATTATATGTATTTCATGTGATTGTCTCAGTTCAAAAAGCTTAGTCTAATTGTAATATTCATACTGTTTTATTATATTTATTTTATTAAAAAATATATACGTATAATAAAAAAGAAAAATTCTAAAATTTATTGTATGTAATGTAGGTTAATGATTCTACCTTATAAGTTATCTGATTTACACAACTTACAGCATAGTCTTAACTAATTTCTTACACATAATTATCTTTCAATCAACTTGACGCTATTCCTAATACTTATTTTAATTTACATAAATATATTTGGTATATAATATAAATTTCGATTAATAGTTACGATTGATATTACATCAATAAAAATAATAGTATAATTCAAAATAATTATATATAATATTTTAAAACAATTAAATATAGCATTTTTTATTCTATTTGCAATCACTAATAGATGCTCAGCGATCTGTTTAACTATCTTGAAAATGTATTTATTTTCTAAAATTACGAATTCAGTTGTATAGCAAGTTTACGTTACAAACAATCCCTAAAGTTTCATTCTCGCTGTCCAAGTATTAAAAATTATTCTCGCTGAAGAAAGTAGGCGTTTATCGAGACAAGCTGCTCTCTTTCATTATTCATGGATTCAACCGGGAAAGATCGAGCTTTTACCTCTCGAGAAGCAGGATCGTTCCGTCGCCTCTCGATTTTTCGATGATGCTTCTTGTTTTGAATATTTATACTACTGTTTGTAATGTCGTAACTCTCTCGCTCGTGGTTCCTTTTCTCATCGCCATCATTGTTGCCATATCTTTCTTTTTCAGCAAAACTTTGTGATTATATTCAGCGATTCTGCTCCCTCGTTTTTCTTTCTAGCGCTCTCGAAAGAGGAGAGAAAGAGAGAGAGAGAGAGAGAGAGAGAGAGAGAGAGAGAGAGAGAGAGAGAAAGAGTACGGAAGAAAAAAATAAATAAATTGAGCGAGAAATGCGACGCGCCTTCTCTAGAAGATAGGGCGGTTACCCTTCGTTAAGGGCAAAAAGCTAATGCAAGGTTACGCGAGATTGGACTCCGATCGGCCATTTATACGACGACAATCGATCCTGGTTTTATTTGCTGTTGACTCGATGTTAAGCGAATAGCCCGTTCCAAGCCCCCTCCAACGACAAATGGCTATTGCTGACGTGCAACGCGCATCGAGTCGGGTCTACGGGATACAATACACATGTCGTCGGCACGTGAGCACACGCGCGTGTACACGAACGCTTCTCTATATATTTCTATACGTATATACCGTATGATGCAGTGTACAGTCGCGAAATTGCCACTTGAAGTGATGATTTTTTGTCCTTCCGCAACAGAGTAACACTCCGGAGCGTTACGCTGCCGACATACCAGGCGCCGCAACCTGTTTGTTACGTTAGACGTAGCAATTTGTTGCTTCCGGGTTGAGAGCTGGTCTTTCGGACCGAGAGATTTTCGCTCGCGTCACGATGAGAAGCGCTTCTTTTACTGACTGGTGTCGAGAAACTGCGATCGACGATAAAACCGCTGTATCCATTGATTTAACCTACATGGACTATCTTATTTTGCACTTGATTTTTTTCTGCGTCGTTTTTTCGATCACCTATTTTTTTCTGCATTTTGCAGCGTTATTAAAGCAAAAAAAGAAAAGATAGAGGCCCAAAAAGATGCAAAATACTTATGAAAAAATTGAGCATCTTCTTTTTTTGACTTAATTAATTACTTATTGAATTTAAATTTTAAAATTAATTTTAAATTAATCAAAGAATTTTATTATATGAATTTGTCGTCATTTTATTTAAATAGATTGAATTGAAGAAACTGATAATCAACTCATAATTGATTCGTAATTACATTATAATTAAACAACATGTAGAGACTTTTTCTTTGAATTTACGGAAGTCTTATTATGCTTACGTAAGGAACGTTTGAAAATTACACAATTATTTAAATTAAACGTAATTATTAATAATATATAGCGTATACTTGGTTTCATAATATTTAATATTGTACAAAAAATACATTTCACGAAATTAAGATACTACCTAATACATTGAAACGTACACGTATATTCTAAAACATGAGAAATTGCTGTAATGTGTAATTTCATTGTCAGTTAATGCGTAACGCTTTGCGTATGAAATCGTCGATACGAATCGGAATATGCGAATGTAGCGGTATTACTATCTATGTGACGCAAAAGCTTCGGAATAATTCGCGTGTAAGTGGGAACTTGCGCGACGTACGTTCAAAAGCGATAATTACACGAATTGAAATGTACGGAATATCTAGCAGTGCCTAGGATTGGTATTAGTAAATCTCGCGGACTACCGTGTAGAGAAACGACGCGGTAGCTATAATAAGAGAGGATGAAACCCCGTCGCGTGTATACCCCGTTACAGGAGTAATATTCATTGGAATATTCATCATCGCTTCAAGATATGCTAAATACTGTGAATTCGCTATCGTAAACGCTTCTAACCGATCGCAGACACAACGATCTACGTGTGCAAATTTCAAGATAGAATAGTAACTGATTACTGGTTATGGAGTAATATCGTGCTGGTACACGCGAAATATATGGTGTACTCGATAGTCTTTGCATCACTTTACTTCGACAAAAGAGTCTTGGACGAAAATAGGTCAGTCTTGTTAATTATACATTAGGTCAATACGTTAAGTCACTTTTTCTCTTTCCATTAGTTATTAAAATAAATGTGTCAATTTTAAACATACTTTATCCTTCAAAACACAAGAGATTTTATTTCTTTCAAATTTAATAGCTTGAACAAGGTGAAAAACAAATATTGAGATAGAGCTTTTAGAACTTTTATTCTTGCACGCTTAATTTATATTTATATGCTATAAATATATATGTATGTAGCATGTAAATATATTAGAACACATATAAACATATCTTAAAAAACCATTTTACATATTTAGATAAACTTAAAATTAACATATGTGCAGGAAATAAATTTTCTATATTTCTTTATGTTTTTTTATACACTAGAATATTACAAAATGCATATTATTTATTTCCTCTTACACCATATATTATGTAATAAACTATAATTTAAAATATTTTAAAAATTTAAATAAAGGAATGTCTTTTCTCGAAATATAAAAACTTAGTGTACAAAGAATAATAATATTAAATTAATTTACACAAATAGTTTCTAGATTAAACTAAAGCGAGTTATATTTTTTAAATAAATGTTAAATTTTATATACGATGTTGGCCAATAAAAATTAATTTGAAATACAAAAAGACACAGAAAATATTGGGCTTTTAAATTTATATTATAAAATTGATATTACAAATGTTGAATATGTATTTTAAGGCAGTAAATTAATTATCAACTCAAAGTGCGATTCTCGCTTGAAACGAGATATTGCTTGCCGATCTCGTATTTCGAAAGTTCAAAATGACGCGCGTTCAAATGTACAAGTGTCATGCAAAGTATTGCGAGTTCAAAGTGCGAAAATGCTGTGTAAAGTGTTGCGTGTAATAAATTGTATGAACTTTTCGCGAATATAAAATGTGACTCAACGAACCTAAGAAGAGAAGGGGGCGTCAAGCGAAACAGTCTCAGGGCGAATATTTATTATTTGTATATTAGTCATTATATATAAATCGTGTACGCATATTAATTCGATTTGTTTATTTAAATAATTTAAGTAAGAGATCATTATAAAGAAATACTTTCAATTTTATATTTAAATTACTTATTAATTACAAATTTATATTTAAATAAATATAGGCTCTTTTTAGAATTTATAAAATTATTTCAACATATATATCTATTAATTATTGTATGCATCAAATAGAAAATTTAGCGTGTATAATAATAAGCAGATATAAAAAATTTAATATTAATTATTTAGATAATGTAATTTTGCTTTTATATATACTTTTTTGTATGTTATAGATCAAACTTCGAGACTTCCCAAAGGATTTTGATATATTCGATTTGATTTTATTGAATTAATAGGTCTTTCTTAACAGTCAATAAAGTTAATATATTTTATATAAGATTATGTACGTTAAGACATATCTTATATATTTTTAAATTATAATTATATAACTTCTACATGACTTTATAAATCAATACTTTTCAATATATTTGCTTTATATCGCAATTGAATTTTCGGACTACTTTCTTGTTTTATGTACATCTTAAAGACTTCTTATCTTTAGAAATACCTCTTTTCATAAAATGTACAATTTCAAGCGAAAAATTCAGAATACTTTTCGAAAGTAGTGTAGTCGAATAGTAAACTTAATTCTTTGAAAGAAAACTAATATTATCGTTTTATGCACCTTGAATTGCATAATATGTATTTTTATTTACAAAAATGTAAAATTTTCACTAAAAGAATATTTTCTCGGCAATGCAAAAAGTTAATAATTTTATATATATTTTATATAGACTAAATTAACTGTTCAACACAAAAATATATCAATAATATAATATAATATTATTATAATAATATACATAAAATTAAACATAACATATAAGTTATTTTAATAAACAATTCATGTAGGTTGCGTGTGAGGGATTGAAATTCATGAGGCATCTCGTTTATTCAAGGACAGCCTCTCATAAACCAAAAAGAGTAAAGGTGCGCAAGAATTCCCTTTTCTCAAAGACATCAATTACCGTCGTCCTAGTAACGAATCGAGGCCGAGGGCGTCCGTTCGACTATTCTCACCGTCGCGTGCCCTGGGGGTAGAAAAGAAAGAGGCGTAAAAATCCTCGAGAGGAATCATGTCAGCCGACATTCATAAACCACACAATCACGCTTAGATGTATTTGTTCGCTAAATATTCAGCTTACTTTTATATTTTGTTATTCTTTTCTTTCTCTCTTCTTTTCTTTCGGGAAAGACGCAACGTTAAGATATTACTTGTGAAGGGACAGAGCAGAAAGAAAATACAGATGAAAGAGGCAAAAAAAGTAAAAAGCAAAGAAGAAGAGGAAACAAAAGAAAGATAAGCGCAATGTTTATTATATGCTTCAGGAAAGACTTCTTTTATGACTAAAATTGGACTCGCGATAGAGTTGTAACTGTGTCGACTTTAACGCATTCACATATAAATGACAGCGAAAAGGAGAGAATCGCAAAAATAAAAGAATTTTGGAGATATAGAGAATATGGTATGACCTTTCTTATTGTGGAAAGCAGCAAGAATTTTTTGGAAAGAGGAGTATGTTTGCTACGTAAATACTCAAACTACTTTATTTACTTTCCGTTGAAAGGTGAAATGTTTGAATTTGTTGTAATTCGTTGCAGGATATTGCGACTAAAATTTTTATATATATATATATATACATTTCTTTGTATTGAACTCTTGTACGTAACTGCATTGTGTGTACATGAAAGTAGCAAAAAGTTTTTTATAAGCTAATCAATTGATCTAAATTGAGAACTTATTTCAACATGTGACACTCATATTTAATTAATTTAATTAATTTAATTAATTTTCTTACATTATAATATATTATTAACATTCACATTTTTATTATATTATTAAAATCCGCAAAAGAAGTTTTTGTATTATATATATATATTTTTTCATATTTATATATTATGTACATACAGAAAAATTAACTGTTCTTATAATTAAATAATAAAATAATATGAGAAATATGATATAATCAAATAATAAAATAATATGAGAAATATGATATAATCAAATAATAAAATAATAATAATATAATGAAATATAAATATAATTTTTATAAAAAATTACATTAGTATAATTTTTATAAAAAATTTTTCTTACGCCCGACAGTTTTTATGATCTCTTCGTTTTGCATACAGATGCTGCTGGGAAGAGATATGTGATTTTTTAACTGGTAGACCACGGTGAGGTACGTCAGTCGAGCAATGGAATCTATTTATGTGCATTAAATTATGAAGCAGAGAGTGGGTATACATAAACGTGCCAATCTACATACATGTATGATCAACAATGATTGCGAGCTGAATTGCATATCCACAGAAATATTCCCATTTGTTCGCACGCAGATAGAGAGAAGGAGAAAAGATAGAGAAGATCGCGGGTAGAGTTCCGGAATAATATTTACCTTACAATCGGTGCTTCGTTATCAGTCGCTGGTACTTTTACCTGAAGCTCTCGTGGACGTTTCGATTGTCGTTCGTTCGTATCAACGGGAATTCATACACTTGGAGTGCAACACATTTCGTATTGTTTTCCTAGTGCGTGTACATACACGTGTAGACTCTTCCGCGTTTAGACCGCGCGACAGGCCAAATGTGAAACGAAATTTCACGGCTCGTTTCCGTGCGATCGCTTTATCTCTTCAGTAATACCCTGACACGCGCATGTCGAAATTATTATTGTATTATCCATGGGTATTGTAACGCGCAATTACATGTGTCCGTACGCAAAGCGTAACATAATGATTGACGTGAGCGCAAGAGTTGGATCATACCTTTCTTTTTTTTTTTTTTTTTTACAAAAAAAAACGATTCTTAAATACACTCACGGTAAAAGTGAAACTTTCAAGTTTATTCTACGCTTGCGAGGTTTATTTGCCGTGCAACATACTTGGTACTGAATGCACCAAGCATTGTACATATTTTATTATATGAAAATATTTGAGATATACCAGTAAAAGCTTTTCTTTTATAAATATGATGTAATAACACGAGGAAAGAGAAAAAAATTTCATCTCTTTTATATTTAAAATAATATAAAAGAGACATTTTTATGATTTTACAAATCCTCAATTTAAACCAATAAAATATTGATATAATAAAATGCAATTTTAATAACTAATCAATTTTGCTAATAACAGTATAATTATAATATTCAGTCAAGTTTGAATTGCAACGTACGCTCATATTTTCGATATGAAAGAGAAAAATTTTCAAACCCAAAGAATAATCAAGCCAAGCCTTTTATTAACGAAATTCCTCACTTCTGGCACGCAAATTATTCTTCTCTTGCTCAGGAAAAAGATTTATATTTGCATAAATTATCCTGAGATGCTTAACGCTTTACTAACACGTCAGTCACTACGAGCTAACGCCGCCGCGTAATCGCCGTGTAATTCGGAATTCCGCTTAATCGCTTTTGCACCACAGCATTCCACGCGGAAAGGATACTTCAAACTTTTACAAAGTTCATCATCATTTTGAAATTATCCGGAAACGTTCGTCGAAAGGAACTGGACGCGCGAAGAGAATTCGCACGCCCGATGAAGCAGGAACGAATCCGAATGACGTCGCTTTGCCCGTTGAATTAGTGGATTATCACCATGCTCGAAAAGACATTGGGAGGTGAACGAGCATTCTAATGGCGTCGTGGATACGCCAGAGTGTTCTAGCAACCTCCCAGTCTTCCAGAATTGCAGTGAATTACGAGTACTAGGAATTCTTAAAGCTTCTCACGTAATGAGAGTCTCCAGGATATAGGGAACAGAGCGCTTTCCAGCTTCGAAATTCATTAACGGACCTTATTTTCTTCATCCTTTCCTTTCCCGACGCTTCTGTCTTGTTCTTCACTATTCTCTTTCGCGATCTATCCTCCCCCTTCCCCTTTTTCTCCGCGTCTCATTTTCCCTTAGTCGCAGTGTGTGCGAAACGTTGCACTTGCGCCACCCGCTTAATGGCATTTTTATAGGTTTACTTGTTTCTCACTCAACGAGAGCGGACACGCTGATCGACCGCGCTAATTATTTCTGGAGATAATCGAAAGAGTGGACACACACACACTTTTCTTTTGCTTTTTGCTTTTTGCTGTCTGAATTATACGTTGCATCATGACGAAACAAAGCAAGTTTTACGAGTTATTCCCTGATAATTGAATTGCTTATTATACTAGAAAGAGGAGAGAAAAGAGGGAATAATGATTTATTTTCCTAACTTGCTTGATATAAATTTATAATTTGTAATAATAATAATTTATACAAAAAGAAGTACAAGAAAAGGGAATATATCTCGCCAAGGTTTATTTATTATCTTATTTTACATTATATATTAAGTAACGTAAATATTTTGTTGTGTAATTATATGTCAATTCTTAGCATACAAAAGAGAAATATAATAAATATGATATGTTTCTTTATGATAAGATATGATTTTTTTATATTGTAATTGTAGTAACTTTTTACACAAAAGGAGTTTTTCTGATGTTATTAATGTATAAAATAACAAGCAAATTTTTTCCAATTAATTATAGATTTTATATGCATTTAGCAAGATACGTTCTGACATTATAAAGTTTTGCTCTTGGAGCTTCTAACTAAGTTCAAAAGCGTTTCCCTGATAGACAATTCGAGTGATTTAAGACGTCGCCTAAAGTTTCGTGCAAGTTTTTGTCGAAGCACTTCCGTCATGGAGAAGTGAAAGTCATCGTCAGAAACAGAAGAAGCGTGTCGGTTTCTTTATGTTGAATCAGTTCGCGCGATCCGTTCGTAAATTCCTTCGAGTTAACGATTTTCGAGCTATGCTGGACGTGGAAATCATTGCCTAACGATGTCAATGTTTCTACGATCTGCCGGGAAGCAGTTAGAACTTTCTGATCGAAATGGTTCTTCACGGTAGTTTCAATTGGAGTGAATCGGAACTTCCACTTGGAAAATGGACCCTGATTTAACTGCGATTGGTACATTGTCGACTTCTTAAAAGTTTGTTGCTGATGTCTGTTGATAAATTTACGGTTCTATTGTTGTTTGAGTTACACATTTCTATATTTAAATGTGACAATTATGGTGATCAAATAAAAGTAACGCGCTACGAATATTTCTGAATAAGTTTGCAATAAGTTGTATTAAATTTCTCGATTCAAATTCATGTGACGAGATGAAATTTGTTAATAATAATTTTAATCGAATTAAAATTATTGTTATTTAATCTTTAAAATTACCTATTTAACGAAATCTAGATAGGAATAAACATGCGATAAAGACATAAAGATCACAATTATTATTTTTCCAAAAATCAACGGAAAATTAAATTATAAGTTAATGTGATTTCGTTCAACAATAATGATATAATTTTTTTAAACTTTTTTTTAAACTCCTTTGATTGCTTTTCTACGAGACTTTTAATCATATAGTACAAACATATGAAGGGTTGAATATATGTGACAAAATTAATTTAAAACACATAATTTGAATTATAAAATAGATAAGCAATTCTTATACATATTGTATATCATTATTATTATTATAATTATCATCATGATTATATCTTTAAATTATATATAATTTAATAATATCAGGTTAATTAATTTAATGCATTATTTTTATTCATTGAAATTTTTCATGTGTTAAGACAAATGTTGTCACTTATTTCAATAGATTCTGTTCGATGAAATTTTGGTGTATCATCGTGCTTTCTTAGTCTTCCCGAATTTAGTCTTTAGTCAATGTGACCATTTGGATTTACTCAGTTGGCGGTAACGGCTTGCCGATGTCGTTGTTGGAATTCCTCACGTGAAATATGTATATTCGTATTCTTGTATGGAAATGAGAGTCTCGAAGTTTAGCGAACCAATAGAGCTGTACGCGGTATATGGCAGATGGAAATACAATTTTCCGGTGCGACCGGATTAAGGCGCGCGCGCGGTTTGATTCGAGAGATGTGAATGCTGCCTTGCAAAATTTCAATAAAAATTCTCATCAACCACACAGCGTCTTTTACTGTTCAGCATCATATCTCTGACTAAGCTCCGAGTCGATTGCTTTTCGATAAATTCAAACTATCGAATTTCTGGGATTGCGTTTTTTGGGTAAAGAGCAAACAGATATATATGAATAAAATATATCGATTTATCTATCAAGTAAAACTTTATTAAATTTTTATTAATATTGAATATCAGTATAAATTTTATTGTAATAAATTTTATTGTAAATATATGTATATGTTATTCAAAAAAAAGTTTTTTAATTATAATATATAAATAAAAGAATATCTTTTATTATTTAAATGAAAAATTTTGCTGAATTTTAAATATTTTATTTATAAATAAATTTTATTTGTAAAATAATCCATTAGACAGTGAATATACAAAAGAAAGTTTATTTATTTACTTTTACAATTATTTACTTTTGAAATAAATATGTGAGTTAATATTTATTTTTACAGCAAGTATTATTAACAATATTTAATACCAACAAGTATTAACTATACAAGTTAAAAAATGGATAAATATTATTATAATATGCAATACTAATTAAAAAATAAGAAATGCAATGAGGAAAGATAAATGTAAATATAAAAGGAGGAAATGTAAATGTTATAATGTTATATTAAATATTCAATTGAAATAAAGGTAAATTTCGAATTTTAATATTAAATTATAGAAGATAGATTACATATTTTAACTGTATGTAACAAAACAAAATAAAACCTGCTTTTTAATTAAAAATATATTACATTTCCGACAAAAATTAATTTAATTTATTTTGAAAGGTATTAGATCAGAAGAAATATAATAGTTCACATATAAATGTGAAGTTGCTCGAAGTTTATGTCCCGTTCTCAACTTTAGTCCCTAGGTAACACTATGTTTGATAGAGTCATCGTCGAAATTCGAGGTTTCCGCTTAAATCCGTGATACCGCAGACGCTGCGTCGACCCTTCTTAGTAAAGGATGATAACCGAGACTCGTCTGGCACTCGACCCACGTATAGACACATTAGTTCAGGAGGGATAGCGTTACACACTTGGGGACACTTCCACACCTCCCTTATTCCTCGTGTTCTCACTTTAGCGAGGAAATTCGCACGTAGCGTGCTTTAACTGCGGATTTCTAACGAGCCGCGACTGTTTACGAAGCGCAGAGGCGTAACGAAATAATCGTTGTTACGGGGATAGTGAGAGATTCGAACCGCTGAACGTGTGGTTATCCTTCGTGAGCGACCAATAATTTCTAGTTGTTTCAATTGTGTAGGTAAAAGTGTGTGCACACGGAATTGTACATACATGTATAGATACGTGATACATACGAGAGAATTTCGGTAGGTTTCTGTGATTATATGTACATACGTATATGTCGTCCACGTTTTGAGGACCAATTTCGTGCATTTGCGTATTGTTTCGGCATAAATCAGGTTTAACGCTGTTAATTTGCGTGATTGAAGTGTCGCAGAGATGTTGACATTATTGTTCGATAATGCTGTGCACTAGAACTTAATGCGACCACATTGATATTTGAGTGCTTGACAGTAATTTATTCTTTGATACAGTAGACTTCAATATAGTATGAGTTTATATATATATAGATAAATATTAAAATATAATATGAATATTTTAATTTTATATATAGATAGATATTAAAATATATATTTTTGATCTTGTACTTTTTACATTTATTCAAACAAATTTGAATAAAATTAATTAATTTTGTATCTTGATATTAACATTGAGTTAAAGCATATAATAATTTATATTTTTATTTTGTAGCGCTTATATTGTATAATATCAATTCTATTTCAGAAAGCATTAACCAAAATGATATTGATATTTCAGTCTTTCAGGTTTCAAGGTTTTTTTTTGTTATGCTAGTGTTTGCTCGGGACCCAACGAGTGGGCTAACGAATGGGTTCAAAGGTTTTGCGAAAATTCCAGTTCCGTAATTAATTTAAGAGCAAACGATGAAATTACTTTCCGTGGTGCGGTAGCCTGTAACGTTGTGAAACTCAATATCTTCGTTGAGCTTTGATGAGGCATCTTAAGAAATGTCTATCAAACTCAACTGCTGTTAGTTTGTTACGTTACTCAAAGAAATAATATTCAAAAACCTATCATCTTCGTTAATGATTCTGTAAATGTGACAAATTTATCAGAATTAAGATGTGTTTTAGTTCAATTAAACAATTAATAAGGCATATTTTATTTTGAGTATAAGGTTTTTTTTATATATAATAATTAGAATTATTAATAATAAATAGGTTTCGTATACATGCAGCAGTGTAATTAAATTCATTTATTCTATGCAAAATACTATATTTAATCTAATAAAATGTATTCTTGTTTTATAAAATTATTTTATTTTACAAAATTATAAAGAATTTAATAGAATTATTTTATAATTATTAAATAAGAATATATATTACATATTAATGTGTTATTTTATATATTTAAGATATATTTCTAACTCGTTTAATATTATTTACTAAAAATAAAGTTAATTAAGTTAATGGAAGTTTCAAACTTTTGATCCCATACATATCTTTGTATGCATGCTTGCATATTAATATTTATAAATTTTAAAGAAAACATTTTTAAGTCTTCATGACTAAAGGATATCATTGCACAAATTCATCACGCAATTCCGGCAATATACTAATTAAAAACAAAAAATGAAAATAATTAGCTGCTTTGTAATAAGGCTACGATGAGTAAATACATCATAAAGTACATTTTGTATTCTAATCTCATTAAAACATTGTTTTCGAATTAAGTATGCATTCATTCTGAGATATGTTGATAGCAACTGTTCTGTTCAATTTGTGAGTTTGCATATCATGAAACAGCAATTGCTCCGAATTAAATTGACAAATATACAGAGTCTATCTACTAGAAATACAATATCTATTATTATCTTAACTCTTTTAGAAATATATATATATATATATATATATATATAATATATATTATAAATAAATAAATAAATAAATAAATATATATATATATATATTTTTTAATAAAGTTTATTTTATTTATTTTATATTCCACATATATTTCTTTTGTTAAACAAAAATAATTTCTTTCCTTCTGAGCTCACACATAGCTAACTCATAAAAAAATTGTTCGAGTCTGATAAAATACGCATATATCTGGTCGCATAAATAATTCCGCTTATAGTTTGATGTCTCTGGTAATGAAGAAATTCGCAATACCCCCATCCAATGTCTTGCGTTTTCCTTCAAAATATGTAAGTCATCGGCATTCTGCATGCTTAAATGTGCCGTTTCTCTTTGCTCTCTCGTGCAAGTTCCTCCATCTCTTTTCACATTTTTTCGTTTCCATCCCTTCCATGTTTCTCGTATATCTTTTCTCCTTTCCACAACACATTCCATTTTTCAGCCACTGTTTTGCGCATGAGCTTTTTCTATGTCTCTACATGTTCACTTGTTCTCACATATACTCCTACGCAATTACATGTACGTATATATGTCACACACATTAAGCATATATGCACACTATTATAAAGTTAGTCACGAAATTTGCCTCCACAGTTTTATTTTTCGGCCACTGTATTGTGTGCGTTCTTTTTCTGTATCCACATATACAAAATAGTCCAGAACGACTGTTCACTGTAATTCTTTTGAAAATAATAAATAGTAAAAAAAATAGAGAAAAGTAAAGAAAAAAGTTGAATAGTATAACAATCATTATATTCTTATAATATTTCTTATAATCTCTAATATTATTAATATTTTTTCTTGAGTGCAATAATGCATCAGAAAAGTATAATTACACTTGTTTTTAATTGGCTACATAGTTTTTGTCCAAATTGATTCTTCTGAATAATCTGCGTATAAAAGATTATAAGATTTTTATATATAAAAAGTTTTATATATACACAATTAGTCAGGAAACATTAATTATTACTGGACAATAACTTTATTCTCAGATAAGTCATCATATATTTATCAATATAGTTTATAAGAAACATGTAAGAAAATTATTAGATGTAAATAGCTTTTTTCAAATATTTTTATCAAATAATTTAATAGAGAACTTTGTAATATTCTAATGAGAGAAAAAGTACGAAACATTGTCGATAACATTCAATCATTTCAGAGTTATAAATGATTAAGTGTTTCTCCGACTTTCGGCGAAAGCAAAAAGAAGACTATGAGGTACGCAGTTTTTGTAGTTCGAGGAAGTTCCCAAGTGTGAAAAAAGGTCCCGTTCTGTTAGTAATTTTAACCTAGTGTTTTTTCGTTATGCTTGTCTTTTTTATGTCAATTACAATGCCTTTGTGTGCCCACAAAACACTATATATATATATATATATATGCGTGTGTGTGTATATACATATATACATATATACGTCGAGTTTAAAAAAGAAATAAAGTAAAAAGTAAAAGTAAAAAATTATAAGGATAGCAAAAAATGTAATAGATTACAATAGACAAAGTTTATATTTTAATTTAACATGATTTTATGCAAAGTATAAAATATCTCATAAAATATTCATTCGAATATCTTACTTTAATACTTTTATGCACAGAATAAGAAAGAAGAGAAATTGATTAATATAAAAAAAATATATAATTGTCTTTAGAAAAAAATATGTAATATATATATATATACAAACAGAATGTTTCACATATATATGATATATATATAATTTTTCACAGTGGAATCGTTTTTACAAAAGTGCATTTTCCAATACAAATAAAATAAGTCACGTGTTTTCTCTTTCTCTTTTCGCAATTTTGTTACTAATCGAGATGACTGGACCAAAAGAATTTTTGTTCCATGTGTTTAATTTTAAAAGTTAATTTATAAAACATTCAAGACATTTTAGCTGAAACGTTTTTCTTCTTAGGAATTAGTTCTTCCTTATTAATTAACTCCGAAGATCAGATTTGGATTAGTCAATTAGTCTTATAATCAAAAAATTTCAATTTTATATACGATAGTATTGTAATTTAATATTTCTTTTCTTGATAAACAAAAACAGGCTCATCCAAGAGATATACGAGGAGCGTGCGAACAAATCCTGAAAATTTGTTTTTATCGCTATGTCGATTTTTCGTGGAATTATCGCCGCACAAGCGTAAGTCTCCTGAGCGTAGTCGATTTATGAATGGAAAGGTGGTGTGCGAGCGGAATGAAATAGCTAGTGGCTATTATATGTATAATATAACACGTACGCAACTGATAAGTTCAGTCACGTGAAGTCCGCGATCGTGCTGCGAATGAAAAATTCAGTTACACATATAATTTTTTGAAATATTAATTATTTTAGACTGTATTAAAATTTTTTTCATTCTTTCTAAAGTAAATTAAACTTGCATTAAACGAATAAAATTACTAATTCTTTTTTAATTGTCAAAATATGCCATTTCAACTATAATATTAACACAAAATAAATATTCATAAAAAAAATCGGCATCGCGAAGAAGTAACAATAGTATCTAATACATTTGAATATTGATTTAATACATTTTTTTTAATGGATATGTTTATACTTTATAAATCAACATTTTGTATTGCAATTTTGATGTTACATATTTAATATAATCTAACCGATAAGTGTTAAATGATTTGTCATTTTAATACTAAAATAATTGATTTAAATTATATCTCAGATATAGACATCATACACATACACACACGTGCGCGCCCCATATAAAATAATATAATATATACAATACTTACATAATATTAAACACACACACATATATGAATACACAATTTTGTCATAAACAATTTTACATATAATTGCTACATAAATAACGATATGTAATTAATAATTATCATTAACTATGGCTAAACGAATTTGAATCGTTTGGCCAATGAGATGTCCATAGTTAGCTAAGTTGTAATAGGGCAAACCACATTTACGTTAATTCTATCAATCGATTCCACGTTCTTTCGCTTCAAGTTTAATTTCTGTTCGAAATTATTGTTGATATCTCATCTCGTTGATTCAAAGTGCGATCTTCGCGCAAAATATTGATTCATGATCGTGGAATTTGGGACTCTTGTACAAAGTATTGTACGTCCGTTTTCATTGTATATGGCAGAGTTCGTCGCGTCTTAATTAGTTCAGAAGTGCCGTGTAAAATGTCGCACGTCCATTCTTATCATGCCGCATAATGAACACTAATGGACCATAATGAACTATATTTTCGTGACTGAATGAAATAAGTCTTGACAACTTGAGAGAAGAAGCCTAGAGAAAGAGAGAGAGAGAGAGAGAGAGAGAGAGAGAGAGAGAGAGAGAGAGAGAGGAGAGTGTGAGAGGAAGAAGGAGGAAACGAAGGAGATAGGATCGGGCGATAGTGGAACAATTTTGGGGTGAGTACTCATTATTTACATATTATTTTTTATTCAACGTGTGTTTGTTTTCACTTATTTGATTTGTTTTTCAATAACTTAAATAAGAAGTGGAGAAATAAACTTTTATATTTAATATCTTATAAAAACTTATTAACAAAAGGAAAATAGCTCTTTTCGAAAATGATGTAATTATTCCTTTCATTAAGTATTTTATTATTTGTTTATATCTGTGTTAATTATTTATAATAAGATATTATAGAAACAAACACGTCTAAAATAATTAATATTATAAAAATTTATTATTGTACGTATCGAATGTAAAATTTCACGTTAAAAGAATAAATAATCTAAACTATACAAGATAAGAGTGTGTCGTCAATAATCCTAATTATAATTCTGAGTATGTGCCAATAATCCTAATTATAATTTTATAAACTATACAAGATAAATGGCCAATAATATTAATCAAGATGCGTATAAAGATAAAGTACATTTTCTCGAATATTTACGTACGATTAATCGATAATGAAGACAGAACTGGTGCTATTGATGCGTTCGCAAATTAAATTGTGATTAAAAAATATTCTTTAAATCTTACGTGGATTTCTGTTAATTTAACCAAATAGGATAGGGTTATTAGGGTTACTACTAAAATTGTTAGAAATATTAAGATATTAGGAATATTATAGCTAAGACAATTACTGCTTAAGACAATTAGAGATATCAGTGCTATTAAGATTATTACTATTATACAATTATAAGAATACTAAATACTAAAATTTAAAGCTACAATTTAAGGACACACAATTAAAGTTAATTTTAGGGAAAGTTATAAAATTAAGAAAATTATATCCTATAACAATGTTATACATAATTTTATAATTATACATTATTAGATTTTTAAATTTATATAATATGACTATTTTTAATTAATTTTATTTTATTATATAAATTATATATTATATGTTATGAGAGGATATTTATACGTATACATCTGCACGTTCTTACATTCTATACACGTATGTAACATATATTATATGTTATATGCACTATCATAAGAGTAATCTCAAAAGTTACACCTTCATTCAACTATGGTTCCATCCTTTAGCTACTGTCATGTGTTCTATTTTTTTCCATCCGTATAAGCTCGTACACATATATATCTACGTCATTCTGCGCACGTGTATAATATATACTATACGCACGTGTATACACTACTATAAAGATAGTCTTGGAAGCCTTTCTCTACTTGGAAGCAAGCTCTTTCTCTTTTCGTCGAGGCTCTCTCTCGCTTTTTCGCACGAACGAAAAAGAAGGAAAACGGAAGAGGGGATGTACGTGTGTGTTTCTGCGCTATTTTAGAGTCAACGCGGCACTCGGCGTCAGCAAGCCGACTATATGTGTGGAAGATTACCTTATTTGTTACGTCTTTCTAACAAACCACAAACATCCACTGAGAGTTGAAACGGCGGAAGAGTGGAAAGGATACTCAAGGGAGCCCCTCTGTCGACCGGCTTGCATGGAACAATGGCAGTGGCGTGAGAATTTCGGTGAATTGAGGTGAATTCCATTTTGATAAAGTCCTGTATCGTCGACAAGTTACTGTTTTTGCTAAACAATATTTTTAAAGTTTTCGAATAACTTGATATGAAGGAAAAAGAAATGAAAAAAATTTTGTTCTCTATTATAAGTATGTATATTTATATATACAGTCATTTTATATCTAAAAAATAATAATGTGCAAAATTCTGTAATATTATTTTATAAAAATATTTATATGATGTGCAAAAGAGAAACAATTTTATATTACAAAGAAAATAATTTTCATTTTCTTCTTGAATATTTTTATGAATTTTTTATTTTTGTTATACACACATTATATGTACATATGTATGTTAAAGACTTGACAATTTGTTAAGTAGTTATAAAGATAGCATTTCGTATGGTGTTTCATCTCTTTTGGGCTGTCGCCATTTCGAGAATGACACGTGAGGAAAAGGAGCACTCGAGATTGAAATTGTGGGTGGCTATAAGGAAAGGGATAAAAGTTCGCGCGGTCCACGCCGATCCCGCTAGACGTGTCAAAGTGAATCTCTCGCAGCTTGTGCAGGGATTTCCGGAACGATCGATCTGTCTCCGGAGATATATCCAGGAAATGAAATTTCTGGTGTGAAATGCTAGGACGACTTCGCAAGGGCCAGTGCATGGGGATGTGCTTTATCGCGAACGGTCAGCTTCTAAGCCTATCACGTAGTCGACATCCCTTTTCGTCAGAGTACAGACTTTGAAAGAGATTGCACAGAGACGACAGAGATGAAGATGATTACAGAGAATTACAAGAGAATGACATTACGCATTACATATTAAAGGTTATTAGAAAATTGATTAATATCAAATTTTATGAATTTTCACAGTACGTTAACTTTAATTTTGCCCCTATTTCGGCGACGCGTTCCGAGCAATTTAAGAAATAAGGGAACTCGTGATAACATGAATTTTCCAGAAATTTGTGATATTTATTGAAAATAACATAAGGTCTCGTCAATTTTAAATAGATAAGTTAGATAAGAGTAATTATTAGAAAGTAATTGTTACATCCTCAGAACATAATTTGACTGGGTAATTTCTGACACGCATCAACTTTATTATCAAATTACATCTAGTTATTTATAGACCTACAATCTGCCACACCTCTGCTTTGTTATCAGTTATTGTTGTCTGATTTCCTGAGACAACGTAAATTTCTGAAAAAAATAATTTGCATGGCTATTCTCTCTCTACGTAGGGAATATTTCATTTTTTGTATTCGTATCTTATATTCTAAATCTAATATTTTTTATGTAATTTATATATATTTAATATTGTGTATTGACTTCTCATATGAGATACAGCATTATTTTTATATATTTACGTCGACAGGATATCTGATACGTATATTTGACGCAAATTTGCTATTTTATTGCAACACTAAAAGCTCATGTGTGTGTGGGTGTGTGAAAACTAATCGTATATTTCGTGCAGAAATGTATCATTTTGACAACTACAATAAAATATCATTTCGTGGTAACGAAATACGCGCTACTGTAATTTCCGTAATACTGTATATTATAGTGCATACACTAATAAACCACGGTTTCATTTTAGCAAATAGTAATATTATTTCCTGCACATGAGCGAGTATATTCTGAAAACGTATCTATTATTAATACAAAATACATGTACATAGATCGAAGAATTTGATAGACATTTTTAGGACATATACCTTTCTGTAATTATGTGATATAATCCGTTATATTAATTTTATACAATATTCACTAAACATGATTTAATAAAAGACCAACATTTCAGATAGACATGTATGCTATTATATTAGATATTGTACACATTTTTTGTTACGCTTTCTTAATCATTTTTTTATACTTATAAAATTTTAATAATTAAAGTAAAAGCATAACGCGATTAGATGATTATCAGATATAACCAAATTAAACGAGACAATTTTAAAATATCTAGAAGGTTTTACTATAATGCAAAATCACAGATTGAAATCAAAGTCGCGTGTAAGTCACGTTCTTAGGGGCGCGCGATGATGCGTACTGTAATTAAACAGGGCGTGGTAACGTTAACCTTTTAACGTCGCGGGACAAAAGAATACATATTTCTCTGTCATTAATCCGACGTTCTACGCAACGTGTCGACGGGGGAGCGACTTCATCGTTCCCCAAGCGGGCTCTCATGTTTGAAAAAGATCATGCGGTAATCTTGCGCGACGTTTAATCACGTTAATGGGCAAAAAGCGTTATCGCCGGCATGCAAAGCAGCTCACCGTCTGAAACTCGACTTCCGGTTTATCAGGGACTGTCACGCGACCAAATGTACAACGGCTACCGGGACGACGTGTGTCGCGTGACTGCTACACAACGTGCACTTACCTCATTATGTGAGGCCTGATGTGATCCCGCACGCATTACATTAATGAAACTTGAATTAAGCTGATTGCGTTCCTTCGACCGACTGAGCCGTTCCGTTCTGTTCCGTCAATGAATACCGCGGATTGCGTTATCACCGACACACTGCCGCCGCGACCGTGTTAATTATGCTGGTTTTATCTCGTGGATCGCGTCGACATATCTAGCTGATGTTTCATCACTTGCTATGTAAACGGATCTTCATCGTGCAACAATTATATACTGCTCGCGCGTAATAAACTGTGGTTCTTCGGCTCGTCTTACATGTACGCGTGTGTGTGTATAATTATAGAGTGAAATATATTGGGCAATATATAAATATTTTTCTTTTTTTACGTCAATGCAAAAAGGATAATTTTTAAAAGAAATGCTAACGCTGCTTATGCAAATATAATAATATTTTTGCTTTTCATCAAGTTTAAAAAAGATCACTTATTCAATATTTAATATGATTAATTATATTTTTAAAAGTATGCCAACTATTAATAAATCTTATTAAAGCTTATTAAAAAAAAACTTGTTGGCTAGCGTTTTCCAATTCCACGCAGAAGAAAATTGTTAGTTATTAGGATTGCGTTGGAGACAATTATGCATTGTAATACAAAGCAATGTATATGCGGTGGAATTACATGTAATGACATTTGGCAAATTCGTTGAATGACCTAGTAATCACTATGCTCATCGCCGAGTATACTGAGGTGGTTTTCACTTAATGCATTGATCCAAATTTGCTCTGCGGGTACTTGGCACGATGTTCAATGAGATAACAGATTCTATTTGAGATATGCTATTGGTTACAATATAAAATATAAGAAGACATTTGTAAAAAAAATTAATTAAATTAAATAAACGATTAATCGAATTTTAAATATTTATATTATACAAAGCATCCACACAATTATATAATAAAGATAATATTATATATATATATATATATATATCAAGACATTCATTATCCGAATAATCTAAATCAATTTGATTAATTTATTTATCTAAAAACCTAGAGAAAACTCTAGATATAAAAATTGTTGATGCTTTTGAAATTGTTATAATTTTTATCTTGTAGCAATCATTCATTATTCAAGTAATATTCGCGTATAAGAGAAAATGACAGCTCTTTGTCATGCGAATTAACAAATTTGAAGATAGTCACAAGTATTTTACTATACCTGCGGGAGCCGTTAGGTCCTCGCAGTCTTGAGGAAGCTGGATTTCTCGAAGTGCTTTCGAGAAAATCTTTGAAGCAAATCACCCACATCACGACAGACAAGTTTCAACCTCGTCTCTTCCCGTCCCCCGGTATAACGCCCTAATGTCCATTATTAAGTTAACCGATCCGCGTTATTGTTCGCCCCTCGACTCACCTAATACCCACTTATCCAGCTCGAAGGGACGGCGAGTCTTGGAGGTGCCAGCGCTTTCAGGAACTCTGCGGCAGAGCCTGGGAGAGCTTACCGGACCGAGAGAATAGAAACTGGGACACACAAGGTGATCCCTGGTGGTTTCCCTTGATTTTCGAAGCGAACACGCGCGCGGCTCACACGAGAGGCGTACAAATTACGAAATTACCGCTGTATCAGCCAAACTACTACTGCAAGATACTTGGCAGCGAATTACCATGCTGCTTCTATCCGCAACAGTGATAAAATCTAAACCGAATTTTATATACTGATATAATATTTTGATTTGATGTCGTATGTTTAAAAAGTGGACGTGACAAAGAAATAAGGAACGTAACTGTACTTATTTAAATACAGAAATTACAACTTCTCTCTTTTATTAGTTTTTTATCGATAAATTAAATAAGGGTTTTATATTTTTAGCAATATTTTGAGTATTGCAGAAAATTGATATAATAATAGTAATGTGATATTTTCTATTTTTTAATCAATATTGTATAAAATTTTGAAATCTAAGTAGAAAATAAATTAGTAACAAAAACTAAAAGTTTTTAACACTTTTAAAATTTCATGTGTCATTAAAAGTCATTAAAAGTTTTAAAAAAATATAATTTTATAAGTGAAATAAAAATAAAGTAGTATTTAATATATGTAATATAAAAATGAATAGGTAGTGGCGAGAAAAGAAAGAGAAAACTGATCAAAAAGATTTTGTGGTTACATTTTTATACATATATATTGATTACATTTGTAATCTTTACGAACGTGATCAAATTACATAAAAAAATCAGATCATAAAAATTCGATATAAAATAAAGTATAAAATAAAGTTTAAACGCTAAATAAATTATACACTACATTAGTATAAAAGAACGAAGAAAAAAAAGAAGTAAGAGATGAATGATGTATGTTACATCTACGATTGAATTTTTCATTAGAACGTATTATTACGCATATCGCGAACGTTTGTTTAGCTAAATAATTCGCTTTAGTGATTTACACAACTATAAATTCTAACGATTACTGTATATTTTGACGATTCCAAACTATCGAAAAGTTGTCGGAATAAGAGTGCTGGAAATTGCTTTTATTAGTTTGTACGATATTTCTCGATTACTTTGCAATCCCTCTCTTTTATCTACAAAAGAGCTTTGTATTCCAAGCTGATGATAAAATGATATCAAATGCATTTATCTGTCTGGTTCATAACTCGAAGCGTACGCTAATTGTAAGTACTTATATTATTCACAATGAAGCAAATATAAAACGACTTATCAGTCGAATATAATATTTAAATGCCTTATAATAATTTTAATAGATATGTTGCAGACTCTTTATAAAATTAATCTTCTCATAAAACAACTTAACTTTTTTGTGAAATATCTTTGTAGATTGACGTTTTATAAAAAGCATAGCTTTTTGTCAAAAACCTAAATTTATAAAAAGATACAGTGTACAGATATACCCTAAACCAAGAAAAAGCATTTGTTATTTATTAATTTAACGTTTATGTCTTCCAGAAAAAGTAGTGAATAAATAATGAATAATATTGTATATAATACCTTGTTTGAAAAAAAGATTTTATACATTTAAAATCTACGATAAAATCAACCGAGATAATTGAAGCATTTCACAGATGAACTACCTATCTGTCTACGTATAAACAGCGAACGGCAGCGATTACTTTTTACTACACGTCTAGTTCGCGGTCACGTACAAAGTGACAATTTAGATACTCTCCGCGTAGACTATTGTTGTTTAAGGTGCTCGGCGTGTACAAAGGAAACGTGATGTTGCATCGCGACGTCGAGGAGATAGCTCGCTCGGCCTTTCCAAGTATAGCGCACCGAGCTATACAGCCCGAAGGACCCCCACGGGCCGTGTAGAAACCCGTGCGGAATGTTACGGCAAGTACAAACGGCGGTCGAGAAATCCGCGGCGATCGATCGATACTGATACGATTTGCGATAGTCTGTGAAATGCGCGTGGCGCGACGCGACGCGACGTTCTCCTTAACGTCTTGTCGCCAGCGACAAATTGGGAAGAAGAGGCTTACCGCTATCGTCGTCGTCGTCGTCCTCGTCGTCGTCGTCGTCGTCGTTGTCGTCGTCGTCGTCGTCGTTGTTATCGTCGTTGTCGCGACAAGACATAATGAAATTAATTACTTGTCGCGTTTCCAATCGCGTTGATAGTGTGGTATAGTGCCTGTACTGGTTTCTCTTGAGGAGAAGCTTAAGTCTGTAGGCGCGGATACAGCCTACACATACATGGTTTTCCCCACTCATCGAGAATTGTTTTATCGACTACTTATGTCGGGATCGTTCCTAGGGAAAACGGAGATCCCGTAGGAAAACCCAGTGTAATAAATATAACCGTAAAACCTGCGCCCGTAAAATCTGGCTCGGTATACGAGTATACATGTACCCCATTCGCACGTGTACATGTATAAGCGCGTATATTATATAACACGACTACTGCACATTCATATGCGAATTCAGCTATTGGCATGTATGACGAGAAGATACTGCGAAAACAGTCCAAAGAACATGGTTGTCTCTACACGTGTATGTATATCGTGACAGTGTCTTTAAAGTATCGCTTGCGCAGTTTCGATTTTGCATTATGGCAAACTTGTGGTAGTGTGAATAAACAATCATTGAATCGACCAGCGGTGCGTTGTACTATATTGTATTCGGTATAATAGTACTCGGTCGTTCTTCGAAACTAACTACAGTGTAGTTGCTATTTGTATTTGTCATACAGCGCTAGTTAATTAAATGTTGCGCTAATGGATTGCGGTGGATATTGGTGATCAAGATATTGTTATAAAAGGCATCTTGAAAAATAAAATCATTGTTTATGCTGGAATCGATCTTTTTTTTTATTAATAAATTATCTTTTAATAGTATGTACGTATATATTATATATTGATTTTATGTGTGATTTAAACTTTAAATTTTTATTGATATAAGAAAAAGATATTGTTTTTATAAATTAATTGTTATATTCCTTTTAATATATGATTTCGATGGCCAATTATTGAGTTTATTTATAAAATAGCAATCAGCCAAAATGCCGCAAAAATTATCAAAACGCGACAATAGGATTTCATGAGAAAATCGCATATGTTTTATTTTAGTCGTTATGAATGAATGATTGTTGGATATTTGTTGTTTGGACAGATTGATGGAATGCCCATCAGTGGCATGTGATACAATAAAATATGACTAACGTGGTTAACATGAGTCGATGTGAACTTGACATATAGACCGTTATTCAATCAAATAACTATCACACTATTATATGTGCAGTTATTCACAGAAATAAATTAGAAGCTTGGCTCATCTATACAATTTTTCTATATAGAAATAATAGATTTTGATATTTATTATATACATATATAAAAGAAGAAAAATTTTTTATAATAATTATTATTAAAGATACTTTTAAATAATCTACTTTATATTACATATGTTACAAAGAAAATATTTTATTAAATGAGTATGTTGAATGAGTTAGCATATATATATGTATATGAATGTGCGTACGCATGTAAGTTGAATTTTCATGCCACTGGATATTACAGAAATTCCGCTGTACGATCGTTTCGAAGAATCCAGAATCCCATAAAAGTAGAGTCCATATAAAAGACCGTAAAATGCTTCGTGTGCGTGGAAACGCTTATCGTTGAAAATTTCTTTCTCCTTTAGCTTCTCCACTCTTCCAATGACCCACTGCCTAGTCATTTTATTTGAATTATTTTAAACGCATTTGTAAGTCGGGCGTGCTAACGTCGTTTGATTGTGAGAGCATCGTCATTCATCGTCATGCGTTTATCGTCATCTGCGATTATCTGCCGACTATTAAATGCTCATTTGCAAATACGAAATAATACGCGGCTTTTGTCAAAGTGTTTTACGGTCATTATTATATTTCTATTACTCGATAATGTCCCGTCGAGAGAATCGTCTCTTCAAAAGAACTTTGTTTTAATCAAGCTAATTGCATAGTATCGTATTATAACGCAAATTATCCTGTAAGCTGTTGCATTTGCATTATTTTAATGATATCATTTTAATGAACTATGCTGATTTATATAATTATTTCATTTGAGAGATGAATAAAATTGTATAATCTTCTCACAGTGCATTCTATTTTTTAGTGGGAGAAAGATAGAGAGAGAAAGGGAAAGGGAAACAGAGAATTTAGCAATCAACTATTTTGAATTTAAGTCTATAGAGAATAAATTAACATATATATATGTGTGTGTG
Organism: Anoplolepis gracilipes; assembly: GCF_047496725.1. Classification (NCBI taxonomy): domain Eukaryota; kingdom Metazoa; phylum Arthropoda; class Insecta; order Hymenoptera; family Formicidae; genus Anoplolepis; species Anoplolepis gracilipes. The sequence continues at coordinate 8,449,792 of NC_132974.1, forward strand.
TGTGTGTGTGTGTGTGTGTGTGTGTATGTGTGTGTGTGTCAAGATATGAATTTAAGACAATATATACACTACATGATGTTAAGTATGATTGGCATCCTTAACCATTTGAAAGTTTGCAAATGTTCGTTTCGACTAAATCATTCGCGAACTTCACAGCTGAATATATACTATTTTTCACTTTTTATTTCTCAACCTGGATATAGAAAAGGCATCTTATTTCTTATCATTAGATAAGAACTTTCCATTTATTATATTTTGTAAAGATTGTCTATAGCGTAACTTTTTGAAGAGTTTTCCATAGTTGCGGGAGTGATCGAAACCTACGGCGATACCGACAAGTGTCATTCAAACTTGGTAAGGTCAAAAAGATATTTTCTGCCAGTGCTATTTGAGTAAACATTCGACTCGGTCGTTGTTTTGCGAGCCATGGGGATTATATAGTTTTCCTAATCGATTTATTTTTTCATTTTCAGTGAATCAAGTTTTTGGATGAACGATAATACACAATCGGCCTTTGCCCTTATTTCCGAGTATTTCCGAAAATATTCCCGAATCCATTATGCAAATGCGCTCGCACGTTCTTTGACTCAACCATCGTCTCCGATTTGACTCGTTGACACAGAGGATTAAGCAGTTCTTAATCGAGTCTTCGGTTCGAGTAACGCTCGAGTAACGCTCGAGTAACGCTCGAGTAACGCCAAACTTTAAATTGATATCACGGATTTTCGTTTACGAACAACACATCTCGCTCGCACACAGTGCGCACGGCAGCAGATCCCCTCCCACACGTTTTCCCTTCCCTCGACTCTCTCGTCTTTCCTTCCGTCGTTACCCACCTGCCTACCCTACCCATCGCGAGGCGTACTAGAGGGTGCAAATGGTACATCCATTACTCCCCGCAGTCTAATGGCTGGAATTTATTAGGCGATAAGTTACTTTGGCCACCTACCTTACTTGCCGAGTTCCGAGACTCTATCCGAGCGGAAGCCGAGAGGGACACATTTTGAGGCTACTCTCCTCTCCTTTCTTTCTCTCCTCCTCCCCTCGATTGCTCTCTCGCAAGTCACCCTTGTCGCTGTTCTCCAAAATTTTCCTCCTCCGCAGCGCGCGACCTTCTCCTTCTCGGTGGACGCGGTTTACCGCGACGACGACCACCGTGATTCTCGACACTTTGGCTTCACCCCTTTAACACTAGGCCTATAACCAAGATTTATTGCTCCGGAATAAAACCGAGGGCTTAACAACAAGAGCTGGCGTTTCGGCAAACGAAGGTTTTATGCATAGCAACAAATTACGATGACAGCAGGGAACGATTCTGCGTTTTATTTTTGAACACATTGACAAGAGGCAGAGAGTCGAGAATGATATTTATGTGGTACGGAAATGAACTTTACTGAGAAACGGAAAAACCGATAGTTCGTACCGCAAATGACTAGATTTAGTTATATATATATAAAAAAAATATATATATATATATATATTATAAATTAAGAATAAATTAGAAATAAATTTAAATGTAAGAATTTAGATTCGAAAGGATTAATAATGGCAAATAATAAATAAGCGCAGTCGTGCATACTATAAATATACAATATATGTATATGTAATACTACTTAATGTATTGTATTATATATTGTGAATGAGAAATCACGTACCACTGATTGACCAAAAAATACCGATAAGAACAGATTATAAATATAGATAAAGAGATAAGTTTTCAAAGTTATCAGCACGTGCAATGGTTATTAATATAATATTATTACTACAATTATTAATAGAATAGAGGTAATTTGCAAAACACTGGAGAGTGGAAAAATTGTATTGTTGACACTTAATTAGTCTTTTAACAGTACTTTTGCATCTACTCATATATAATTTGGAATGCAAAAGCTTTCTTAAATAACACAATTTTTTAGGAATAACTTTTGTAATAAGATATTCTGCAAACTCTCTTTCCTCATTGTGCAAAATCTTTGGAAATTGTTCTTCAAAGTATTTAAAAAAAAAATACTTAAGATTTGCTTGAAATTTTTGCAACGTTTAATTTTAATTTGTAGATTTTTTTATATTTTTTTTAGCGCAAGTTTTTATTGATAATATAAGTTATAAAAATATACCCTTTGTCTTCAATATTTATTGTTAAAAAATGATATAATTATATTTTCTGCATGTTAAAATAAAACGAATTCAGCATACTGTATTTTTTAAATAAACTGACTTGTGCGAATAAAAAACATGTGTGTGATGAATATATGAATAATAAATATAAAAATTCCATTTTGAAGTATTTTATATTTTTTTTGCCGATGATCTAAAATATGTGCATTTTTTACAGATAGCAAGTTTTGAAAATAGGAAACGAAATTATGTATAAAATTTTAGACATCTATAAAAATGTCTGTATAGATATTGTGTTTATACATATATTTGTAACTGCAAACAATCACAGAGAATCTTCTAAAAGAGTTTAGAATAGAGTAAATATAAAATCGGTGTAAAAATTATTGCATTACTATGACGTAAGTAATAAAAGTGCAAGCTTCTTTTCAGAACATTGCATCAATTCGTCGTACGAGTTTTCGCGTAAAGTAAAACTGTATCGTGGGAACAACGTATGCATAAAATGATAAGACGGTAAGTGTATTTCGCCGTAATTTCATGTCTGACCTAATAGTTTACTTCGACTCGATGGAGAAGTGTTACGTCATAGATCCGGAAATTCCTTCCGGTCCTTTTCGGTCGATGTGTAATTTCGTCTCGTACGCCTCTGGAATCTGAAATATTTCGATTTGTCATTTCGCATGACCCGAGGTCCATTTGTCAGTCGAGGATACGAGCGGCGACGAGCAGTTGCGGCGACTGTTTTATGTAATGCGATAACAATACGCGAACGGCGCAAACCCCCTTGTCGATCTGCGGGGGCGTACATTAGGGTGCCTGATTCCATCGATGTACATAATTCCTGGATAGCCACGCAAAATCGATAAGCTTTCAATTTCGAAACTTTCCGACAGATTTACAGTCTGACCTCGAGATTGCACATTTTGCGACCAATAACCGATCCCTCCTCCCTCTCTCACCACTTTTCTCGATTTCATGGGTGATCGCGATGTAATTTCATTCGATGGAACGACCTTCGAGTATTACCTCGTGGAAATATGTAAATGTATGTGTAAATGTACGAAGTAGATAGGTGTAATAATGAATTATGTACTCACTTTACAAGAATTTGAAAGTATTCCAAGAGAGTAAATAATGATCTTTGGTATAATTAAAGTTGATATTCTTTAGCTTTAATAAATCTTATACATATGTTATAGAATAGAATATTTGAAAAGATGCATCTAGATATTTGATATAAAAATTTTCTATCAAGTTATTAAAAAAAGAAAAGATAGTTATTGAATAACATTTTTAACATTTTTACATTTATGATATTGAGTTTATTGTATTAATTATATAATATTGGAAGGAAATATGATTTTATAGATACGTATATAATTTAGGTAAAGTTGAAAAGGATGAACTTTTATATTTGTTATGTATGTTGTTGCATTATGTTCAATATATCGTGAGCTTAAAGAGATAAATGTGAATACATAAATAGAATCCCTCTTTGAGCTCTCTTTCGTTCCAACCGTGCCATATCAGTGTGTATACACGTGTTTATATCTATCTAAACTCCGGTAAGCCGATTGTGCAATATCATGTGTTAGATCGTTAACTTCCATACTGCACATGTGCAGCGCCTATCGTAAACGTAAAGCATCGCTTTAACGCTTCGCCGTGGTTAAAACGCGACCTAGCCGCGGCTTAATGACACGGTCGGATGTTAATTATACGATATTCTGCGAATCCCTATGCTGACCACTGGAAACATGGCCTCGACCATTGAACGATGCGGCTGTAATAGCGAGCGAAGGGACGATTCGCTTAAATCCGCTGCACTTTGATTTAAGCGATTCTGATATTGTTGCAGATGTACATATTACGTGTCTCTCCGATTTATTCATGAATAGATGCGTGTTGTTAACATGCGGTGTACCAGAATGACCGAGAAGATCCTACAAGCGAAAAATTTGATGGCAGAACAGTTATCAATTCGGAAACTTGCATCATTGATAGATCTGCGTGCATTATATACGATTATTTATAGCAGAAGAAGCATTTGTGATACGATACACTTAACGGATTTAATATTTATCAACTCAGATATCGTAATTTATTCAGTACATATATATATATATATATATATATATATATATATATATATATTACGTGTATTATGTATCCCATTATTTATATTATTTATAATTATTATAAAATCATGGTTAATTATATGCTATCAATTTATAATTAAAATAAATTAGAATTTTGTTTAAGAAATTTGTTCGTAAGACACACATGTTATTTATAGTTTAAAAGAAATTTTTACACAAATTTTCAAAAAATGATTTATAGACAAAATAAAATATAAAAAGAACCTAACATCCCTGGATCGCACGTATTGAAACGCACTCTGCCTTAAACTTGTATTATTTTATAACAAATAAATTAATATTTTTCTCTTCCCGTGCTATTGTAAATAAACTGAACATTGTAAATGTTTCGAAACAAATAAAATTTTATGTCAGAGATGATAAAACTGGTAAAAGTTTGTTGTAAGTTTTGAATTAACGATCGAGAAGAAGAAAAAGAGAAAATTGTTGTAAAATCCGATAACTGTAAAATCTCAATGTTTCACGAATATTTCTTTTCACTATTTTTTTAGTGGCACGCTAGTTATTTTTAATGAAGTATATCCTAAATTTTCCTCGTGCGCACGCGCACTACAACACATTCAGACGAGAACGCGCATGTTTATTTATCTACGCTTCAGTGTTGCTTCTTTAAACAGCGTCATTCACTGACGTAAGTGACAGCTTGATAAATTTTTCAAATAAATCCCCGCATAATGACGCAAAGTACTTGCGACGAAGATAATCGCACGTTCGTGTTATAGGTCAGTTAAACTTTTGACATTCAATGCTTTCGTAATGAAGTTCCGGCCTTTACAATCGCTCGCAAAAATATTTACGAAAATTTATTAACTGTTAATCAGTAATATTTTTGTATGACAATTATCAGCGTTACGTCAATATATATAGAGTTGATAGATCGACTGAACGCGAATCAATGAGTCATGCTTATGATTATTCCTCCAGCTGACACTTCTCTTCCTCCCTTACCTACATCCATGATGAAGAGGTCGTAAAGTCGGCACGTTAGACTTCAGGAATCGGAAAGTTGAGCACATGCGATAGATGGTTCGTTCAATTATTAAAATAAAGTCCGCTCCACTTTCCAGCGGCGAGAGTAGTGTTGGAAGGAAGGAGGGATTCGTCGCGAGAATGAAGCCAGGAATTTGTGTTGATCTAATTCATACACGCTTGGCGTGCAATCGGGACGCCTGGAATCATTGGAACGCTTCGACGTCTGTGGATATGTTTGCCGTCTCTCGCAAACGGCGTTGCATGATCGAAGCGTTTGAATGTGGTTTTAATTACGCGAGAAGCAAATGGAAAATGTTGCGATAAAAATACACCGTAAAATTAACTTACCGGAATAAATGGATGCAAAACGTTATAAACGATTTTTGAAACAAAATCATTACGAACTGAGTCAATATGTTATAATGAAGAGATTTAATTTTCAATTATTCTTTCATCAAGATGTAGTATTGTCAAGTATTATTCTTATTTCTTTTTTTATTAAATTAGTATTTTGTGTTTTTTAAATATTTAAGTTAGACAAGAGAGCATTTAAAAGTGATAAAATAATCTAATACTTTTTATTTTAATCTATTTGATCATCTTCAAAATTATTTAAAGTCGTAATTGAAATATACATATTTATCATCTCAGTTTGTGAATTTTAGAATAATTATATGTCAACATTAATATATCTTCCAGATAGTAAACTTCCTACTTATCTTCCAGTACAAACAACTGATCAGTAAAGAACATTTCTAGCATTAAAGCGATGAGATCTCATCGCGCATTGTTTGTAAGTGCTATTTTGATGAATTATACCGCTGTGATGCATTACTTGCGGAAAGATTATAATTCTTCACCTCGCCTCATTCGTCATCTTGCTTTCTCCTCGCGTGCATTATGTACGGCACGTCTTTGGATTATGTAAGTCTGGTTATACGCGTACATATGTCAGGTACGGTTCAAATGTCATGTATCTTTGCAGTTTCTGACTTGGCATAGACAGCATCGCAATACGACCTAAATTTGGTACAAATATAATACCAGAAATTCATCGAGATATTTTTTATTAATAATAGCAAGAACATTAAACAATTTGTGTCCTAATTAAATGCCTACATTAAATACATTATGTCTACTTAAGTATAAACGTAGTGTTCGAAAAAAATTATTATATAGGATTTTGCGCAATTTTTGTGTCACAAAATTATTCAACAATAAATTTGATAAGTTTGATAGAAAATTGAATATTCTATATTTTTTATACGAATTTTATATCATGTTTTTATGTCATAGGATATTCAAATCACAGATATGATATACATTATTATACATAATATTTAAAATAACCAATTAGGATCATGCAACATACATACTATTTATTATATTTGTTGATTGTGTATGTATATGTGTTAACATTTCCTGATTTTACTTTTTTTTCATAACTTATTAAAATCGATACGCTCATTAAAAATCAGTTTTATAATTATTATTATACATTACGTATAACATATATACTGAAATAATATGTACTTTTATAAATTTTTACTTTAGAAAGTGTACAGATCTTCTCCTTCTCCCCTCACAAAACTATTATATAACTATAATATAATTATATATTATATTATCTGTTTTGTATATTTAATATTTATCACTTGTATATCTTCTTACGACCAACACATCTCTCGATAAGAGATTCAGGAGTTTTACAGATTCGTAATTTTCTCAAATTTAGACCCAGTGTACTGATGCTCGAAAAAGATTAAAATGCCAACTCGTGTCGCACGAAAAGACACCAAAGACACCAAAGTTCACAGAAGACACGCATTCCCAAGCGGAGAGCGCCCAAGCCGATGATTACATTCCTCGAAGCGTCGACCCGATGTTCCGGCGACGGCACCGAAATAATAATATCGCTCGATTGCCCCCGGATGAATTAGATCGGTCGTGCGGACTGATACGGGGAGAACCACTGGGTTTCCGTGTAGCTGCTTGAATGCACAAATGATTGGTAGGATCGCAGTAGCAAGTAGGCGCCTAGCGTCTTTACCCCCGGTTGGTCGGTTCGTTGCTCTTACAATGGCCCGGTGAACCCTCTGAGCCTTCTGAGCCAGGAGAGTGAGCTTTTCTCTCGCGAAGAGTGGTACGGCCACCTGCTATGTGCATCTACTGCTTGCACCGTTATTCCTCTCGAAAGGTGATTTTTCCAAGATTCTAAATTCACGCGGATACTACATGGCTACGGCTTTCTTAATCTACTTTAATTAATTTGATGCAATACGAAAAATGAAAATAAATTTATTTATGTCGTAAATAATATGTATGATATATATATCGCAAGTATATTATGTACTAAAATAAAATAGTTATAGTAAAAGGATTTAGATTATGGAAAAAATTATTTAACGATTCTAAATATTTATTTACATATTATGTTTAATTTTTTTATTCTTTTGAATGAATGTTCAGTATTATATATGCATTTCGTACAATTGCCAAATGTAAAGTGAAGAGACAACTGGATTTGAAATCGGATATATTTTTCTTCATTTCATTTATATGTATTCCATTTGTATGGAATGATATATAAGGATTGTCAACGTAGCACTCAAAAGTTCTACCATTTCCAATATTACAGAGTGTCATCTCTTCGCGCTTGTAGTACATTATATTTTATATCTGCATGACTCAGTGAATTTGCTTTAACTTTCTTCTTCTTGAGAGCACCTTGCTTGTGCTTCGCATTAGGTAAAATCTAATTAAAATTGTAATTATGATTCAACACTCTCTGACACGTAGACTCTTTCAAATTTCGATATTACAGATTTCGATATTCAACTGTCGTAACTGTGAGTAAGTATTTTACCATTCAGGTGCATTTAGTACACATTTTAATTGCATTTAATTCGCTTCTTAAATCTTGCATACATTTACACGTAATTTGTGATGCTTATTTAAGATATTTATTTGATCTGCTTATTTTGTTTATTGGGAATTATATTTGTATTACCGAAATTGTATTAATTTTTGTGTAATTTTTATATTATCATTTATCTAAAAATTTTAATTTCTTTATTTTTATAATATATAATTTTTCATGTAATATTATAATACGCACATATTCTTATTTGCTTGTTATAATTGTAATTTATGTATCACACACATATAATAAATATTATTTCTCCATGATATATAAATTATTATACATATTAATGACACTTGATTATAAATTGTTGGATATTGAACAGATTTTATAATTTGGATTGACCTTACAAATTAATAGTTGTAATGATTTCGAATTAATATAATACACAAATATTTTAGCAATAATAAATTATAAGTTTTATAATATTAAATTTTAATTTATTCTATGATACAAATGACACAAAAATTATTTAACAACAGATAAGTTTATCCAAGTAATATATATATATATATATATATATATATATGTATTGATATACATATGTAACGCAACATGGCTTATGCTCAGTAATAAAAATTAATCTAGATAATCTACTGATCTACTAATTTAGACAAAAAAATGAAAAATTAGCAGATGCATTACATAACACGAGTTGTATTTACTTTTGGCGATATGGCCTTTTAAATATTGCCCCAAGCTAAATACAATATGCAAGTAGTGCATAGGCGTGCAATCTTTATTGAACTGAAACTCTCGTATAATTCGATGCAGAGTCTTTTTGACAAAAATTTTCCAAAGCCACTCTCTGGTTGATGTAAAACGCAACGAATGAAGGCTCTCTGAAAATTGTGTTTTACCTAACAATTTGCATTCCCCTTAGTTGTACCAACCGATATTCATGAGTACAGCGCGAGTTTTAGTGCGAAGTGCACTTAAATTCTTAAACCGTATTGTCGAAGACGAGATATATAAGTAAGGTACGTAAATGCCGCAGTCTCAAACTCGGCGTGTCTTTCGTCTCGCTTTCGGCACTTTTCTCCCCCATTTTCTCAGGGAATTACGTTTCGTACACAGTGTTCTTCACCCGTCTAAGACGGTATAATGAAGTCGCTTTCAGGTAAGGAACGTCTCGAGAAAAGGGAAACGTGCCACAGTATCGAAAGACGAGAATGAAGGAAACACATACACACACACAATACACACAGCGGAAATAATAGCGAGATGGGAGTCATAGCACATTTCGTTACAGTTCTGTTTGTATGTACAAACAAACGAAAAAGCTTTCTTGTCTATAGTGTCTTCATATATTGGATTGACCGATCATTGAATGATTATAACTAATGACACATGTGTCGCAAGACATAGAACGCATTACTCTAAGGACTTATTGCAAGTTCTACATCAGCTGAGAGAAATATGATTTAAAGATTTCCGCTGCCTCTTTAGCTTAGTTTTTATCTAAAGTAATTTTGACTTTATTTGAAACGTGTCCTTTAATGTCTTAATCGATAGAAGATATTACCTTGAAGGACACAAACTATAATGATTATTTGATGATTACTAATTGATTAGCTTATCTGTGTGATTTTATGACATTTGATGTTCAATTTATATATAAGAATCTGAAGAAAAAATTAATCTATGTAATACATTTTAGAACTAATATTTTTACTAATATTATTTCTTTAAGTATAATAAAATCTTAAAATATTATATAAATTGAATTCTATGAGAATTGATTTAAAATTACTTGAATAAAATATAGAACTATAAGAATATATTTATTATTTAATTATTAACTACTTTTCTAGACAATTTGAAGTCTAAGACAATTATTGATTTATTTATAGAAAATTTAGAACCATTTTACGGCAACATTTTCAACATATTGAATCTAAGTGGATATATCAACGGCGACATCGTCTCAGAGTCGATGTGTATGTATTGTTGACGTAGGAGTTGTGTAACTTGTGCAAAGTCGTAGGTAGTCTGCGGATATGCAAGTCGAGTGAGAGAGAGGTTGCCTTCTACCACCGTGAGGAGACAGCCGATTTCGAGGAGACGTGAAAGCAGGAAGGAACGCTTCGAGGAGAAGATTCGATCACGTCGTCGACAACACAAAGTCGTCGACGAACGCGACGCGTTGTTCTCATTGATCGACTCTATTCGCAACGTACATGGGACTTTAGTTTCTCCATCCGTGGGGATTTGGCACTTTGACGAGCTGGCATCGCGAGGGAACGTGCCCGTCTTTCTCTTTCTTCTTCTTCATCGTCACTTATTTTTCTTCCTGAAGTATCCACACACGTTTGTGTTTCTTTGCGTCCAGCAATAACGTTTACCTCTCACTTGACTCATCTGTTGAATTCATTTGGCTCGATTCAGCTCGTTCACATAGCCACTTCTTCGACTAGGGTATTCAATCGCTATTAAATACCTTTTGACATTTACTGCTTATTTTCAATTTTTTCATATCATCAGTTGGACATTATTAGAATATGTTTTTAGTAAACAAGAATAAATATATTTTTCTCTTTTAGCAGGAAGCTTAATTATGCTTTCATCATAGTAAAAGAGCTAAATCATTACTGCGGGTGACCAATTTCGGATTGATTTTTTTTTGAAAAACAATTTTGTATATACGTGTGTAGAGGAAATTTCTTGTTTACGCGACCAGACGTTCAATGATGAACGGTCAAATGAACGGCGACGAGATGTAACGAAAACATATCGTGGCAAGAGTTTATGATGCGATAACTCGCTAGTATTTGAATGAATTTCTCGTGTAAGAGAAATAATGTTGCAAAAGGTATTATGAATTGTTCGCCGTAAGTTGTACTTATGTAATCAGATGAAACTTAATATTTTAGTAAAACATGATATTTAACACATTACACAACAATAAAATGCTAATTTTATTAATTATAGTAGATGTGCAAAGTTTTTGTTATATGTATTTAAATAATTGTTTTTTTTATTATTATAATATATTTTTATATTATTATTAAGATTTTATACATTATTCACTTTTTTGGTAAATTTACTTATTATACTAATATTCCTATTAATATTGAAAAATACATTGCAATAATTATTAGAAAATTATTTATAATAATAATAAACTAATAACATACGTTTGTACATTTTAATATATTATATTAAGTATATAATAATGCAATAATTAAATTAAGTAGTTATTACAGATTATTCGTGACATAATAACGTTTTTAAAGAATGAGATAAAGTCTTTCTTTTCTTTCTTATGTTTGTATAATGTATTTTACACTTTGTGTCTTTTTATTAAAACTTATTAGTTCTTTTCCGCTTGTTTACTTAGTCGACTGTTCTTTTCATCTTAAGCGTACGATAAATAAAGGTATTTTTCTCAGCACATTCAATGAGTATAATACTGCCTGCTTTGTTCAATTCTTCTTCGTTTCTCATTTCCTCGTGCAATTAAAATCATGAGGCCAAAGTAACTTGAAGTCTTTGAAAAGTTACATGGTTTAATCTCCGTTCCCTCTGACGGCCATCTTTTTTAATCTTTAATGAATGTCATCTGCCCTCTTCACGCTCTTAGGAGACACAGCTACATAATTTTGTATCTAGCATTGCGTTTGCTGTCATATTCGCCGACGTGTATCTCAACTGTGTTATAAAATGTTATTTTCAGTTTTTGCACTGGCACATAATTCTTCTTTAACGTTTTAAAAATACAAGTTTTCATAATTCCCCAGTGCAGTATTTTGACTGCAAACATAAATAATAATAGGTGAAGTTTTTTTCTTATATATTGCTTCTTTTTTCATTGTGCATATGCACATACATATAAATTCATAAAAATTTCATGTTTATAATTCTAAATTGATTAAATAAGAATATATAATTTAATACAAGTTAGATACTAATAAAAATATATTTAATTTAATTTAGTTTAATTAAAATCAATGACAAATTTAAGTTTATTTATTTAATACAAGGTTACACTGAAAAAAATAATGTTGAGTCAACAACATTATCGTAGTTGAAATTTATTTTATTAATTCAATAACATAATTAATACATTATCAATACATGGCGTATTGATTTGATTGATTATCAATACATGGCGTATTGATTTGATTGATTATCAATACATGGCATATTGATTGGTGATAATGTTGTTGATTCAACATTATTTTTTTTCAGTGCATTTAAGTTACAGGAAATAAATTTAATGATGTGTGACATACATATATATATATATATATATATATATATATATATATATATATATATGTATATATATATAATAGTTTTATTATAATGTCTCATTATAATGTACACAATTTAAATTATAATATATTTATTTAATGCATAATATAATAAACAAATATAAACTACAATAACGCAACGGATTATTACACAAATAGTTATCAAATTAGTAAAAGCTTATGATATAATAGCAGCAAATATGACATATTAATTATTATATATGATTTATTATATAGCGGATAAAATGTTTTAACTACTAGTTTTATTGTATTATATTTATAGAAATTGAAGAAAAAGAGAAAGAAAGAAAGAGGACAATATATGTATATTTAAATAATTAAAACAATTTTGCATTAAAAAATGTTATTATGTATTTAATAGGTAGTCAGTGCGAGAATTTATTGTCACAACAATATTAATTATGATTTTATGTATAGCTAGTGTATTAAAATAACGGATATAAAAATATAAATTAAAAAAAAATTTTTATAGACTGATTTTTTTATTTTATTATGCAAGACTTTTATTTCAACGTGTTTATATCTACTAAGATATAAAATTACAACAGCCATTCAATTTATATATAACTCAACAATACAACAAGTACACAATATTTGAAGGCATTACTGCCTCCTTTATTTTAATTACAATTATTATGATAATTAAAGTTAAAGTATATTTAAGAGCGGAAAATCGATAAAGCACGAATTTATCTCGTCGGGAAGAAAGAGTAATTCTCTGATGAGGATATCTGCTATATATCTGCTATATATAAAAGAAATAGCGCAGTACAAAGAGAGAGAGAGAGAAGAAACGAGGAAAAAAGTGAGACAGAAGGAAAGAGAGGTAAAGAGAAAGAGAGAGAGAGAGAGAGAGAGAGAGAGAGAGAGAGAGAGAGAGAGAGAGAGAGAGAGAGAGAAAGAGAAAAGTGAAAAGGGTACAATGAATAAAAAGGGGAGAGAAAGCGCGATTTGATAAGACTTTACATTAATACAACTCTCTTTTAGAACATCCCACGAGAGACGAGCGGACTACGACCTTCCTATATTTAACCTCGTCTCATCGAGCAAAAAGGAAACCGACTTATACCCCGGAGGTACTGTCCCGTTGGTCGAGATTACATGGATAATTGGGGTCTCCTCTACCTATTCTTTTCTCACATTCCATCCCACTTCGACCACAACCTAGTTCCTCTGCGCCACTAACTACGGATCCTCGTTGTCTTGCAAGGGGGGGGGGGATACCTTGTCGTAGTCCCTTTAGCAGATTAAATAGTGGTTATATTCGTTTGTTGAGCTATAGCGATCGAGAAATAAAAAGCGATTACGTAAATTGAAAACTGTTCAATATATAAAATTAATGAGCAATAATACAAAGCAATTTGATTTAGGATTAGCGATAATTAATTATCGTTTATCTCTGCCTTTAAAGGATAGAAAGAAGAAAGAAGGGACAAGGAATAAAGGCAGATTGAGCTATTAGTCTAAGATCGATTGCAGTTCGCAGTAATCTTGCACGGGTGCCTTTCCTCTAAGTAATAGTGTACCGCAAGTTTAAGACTCATTAGCGTTGGAAAGGTCAATTACTCTTATATACCATTAGTCACTTTGCTGGTAAAGCAATTATTCTTCAACGATGTCTACGGTAATGTCAAGACCAAATAATTGTGAGGGAAAATAAAAGGGAAATCTTCGCAAAACGTGGCTGCGTGAAAAAGCGAAAAAATTTTATTGCCGACGATCCTTTGAATTACATACTTTCTTTCTGCGCGGTTCATCACAAATGTAGCGGAAGTTGACGAGACCGACTGAATGTATACGCAATAACGGAAGGAAGAATTGCGCGAGCGGAAGTGGAGGGTGCGTTTCGAGAAGGGAAAGTCGATGAAGTACGACGGCTATCCTTCAGAGCCGAAAGACCACCGTCGTAGGTTACCACGCACTCTTTGCGTTTGCCCGCGTTTACGATCGATCGTAAATGCGACGAAATGGAATTTTCGCCAAGCCTTTCTCCCCTTCCTCTCGCCGCATTTTGATGGAAAACTCTGCGAGGGCGAGCGGGACCCTTTACATCGCTAATATCGTGCAATTGTAAGATTCCTTACTTTTCTTGCGGAAGGAGAAAGAAATGTCTTTTGCCGCGGTCTCCTGGCGCCCGCGAACGCTGACGAACTATTGTGGACGGTGTGCCATGTTGACGAGAGGCGAGAGTAAGTCACAATGGTCGGCAACCGGCGCGCCGTTCGACTGGATGGAATTTCACTCCGACAAAATTTAATTTCTTCACGAGCTCGTGTCCGAGGAAACGCGATAGAATGTCTCGCAAGGATTGGATATCCAACCTGAGCTCGGGGAGCAAGGGGAAACGTTCGTAGAGCGGGGACTTGCGCGGACGTAGGGAGCGAGGAAGTGAGATGGGAATGCCGCGCCGGTACGAACGGACGTGGTCTTTTTCCGTTGAAAGAGCGAAAAATGAGGATTCCGTGCGCGAAGGCAGAGTTATTGAATATCAAAGTTTCGAAATTCCGCGGTGCCAGCAAAGTTCACTCGAAAACATAACTTATAAGTAACTTCGGCTGGGGTGGTAGGGTTCGATAAGGAGAGGTATGAGGATAGGGAGACGGGTCACCCGAGTAAGGGTGAAAAAGCAGAAGGGCGGAAGTCAGAAATCGGGCTGGAAATGGTAGAGGAGGAGTCACTCGTGTACGGAGGGGAGGTGGAGGAGAGGAAAGGCGGTAGGAACGAGGCCGAGATCATTCGTCTCCCTGAGCCGGAAGTTAGGCTGAGCTCCGACTCGAGAACGAAGTTTGGTCAGAGTCCAAGTCGCTAAAAGGAAGAAAATTTCAGAAAATACGGAATAGACGCGTATGTCGCGAGCCATTGGAGAAGTTTAGCACAGTATAGCGTTGCGGTTGGCCTTGCAAACTCGAGAAACTCTTTTAAACGAAATAACGTCAGTAACATCGTTTTCAGAGTGTTCTCCACGGAAAGGAAGAGGAGCCCCCGAGCGTAAATGCAGTGTCTAAGTCGGATAGAGAGAGAATGAAGATGGAAGAATGTCATATGGAATAAGCTCGCCTGGTTCTAGCGATACTGGACGCTACCCAGAAAATGTTCTTCAGACGGCAAAAAGAAATTCTATGAAGATGTGAAGATTATGCGTAAGCTTTTTTAAACGTCGTTTTAATGGAATATCAAATAGTTTAACGGAAAGTCAATCTTTGTGGTATAAGAGAGGCACAGGTATTTCCTTTTATCCGATGACAAGCGAATCGTATAATTTTATTTTTTTTTTAACGGATTTCTAGAATTTACTACTGATATTTAAAGTTTTTATTGGTTCTTGAAATAAAAAAAATATAGATATGTTATGTAATAGATTACACAAATTTAACAAAATGATATCGAGATAATAAACAAAGTATATTTTACATAATTCTTATCAAACTTTTTGTAATTTTTTTTATTGGTAATATATAGTACTTTCATATTCAATTTTTTTCTTTTTTCTATGAACTTGATTAACGTCTCTATTAATGGATTGACATCCAGATAATTTTTAAAGTAAAATAAAATATGATTTATCGTTATATCTTTCTTTTTAGTATCCACAAAAATTTTCTTCCACCATTGAATAATAAAAAGACGGTTTTCTCTCCACACGTTTCTTTATACAGAACTCGATTGCTTTTATTCCTATTGTAACGAGGTGAGGACACTTTTCTGGACGATTAGAGTCACAATCTGTATTGTTATGCTGCACTTCCACACGCGATGCGGAAAAGTTTGAAAATGTAGAATACCGTTGATACACAGAATTGCTGCTATAAGATCGACTTTCGAAGTACAAATGGAACATTATAGTTCAGATGTTATCGCCCTTATTTTGTGCAAAAATGCAATATTATATTATTCGTCTCATATCTTATCACGTACTTTCAGCTTATTATATTCCTTTAATAAAACGCAGAAAAGATATAATCACTTTGTGCGGCTTTTGAAAAATTATCATTTTAATCTTAATTTGTTTTATTACCCATTAATTAAGCACACACATATAATGAAATTTACAATAATAAAATTATATTCAATGCAATAAATGTTAAAAAAAATTTACTTTTTTGGAAACGAAGAATAGAAAGTAACGGAGCGCGTTTAACACTGTGTTAAAAAAGACAAAACGCTATACAGGATATCACGTCTGAATTCACAAAGTCGCGTACGTCAAATTCGTAGCGCCAGGATATCGTTCACACGAATTGACGTATACAGCGCGAGTACATGCGGATACACGGGCTGTGCATCGAAACCTTGTATTTACCTTTCATCGGCTTTGCACGCCAATATTCATTTCAAGCGTAACTGTGCGCGCAACCTATCGTTATTTCGGAAGGGCCCAGGTTGCGGACGTAGAGTCGATAAACGGATAGCAATACCGAGTGCCGGCGGCGGCGGTGAATCCGCATCCGGTTGCTTTTGGCAGGGTAGTCATAAATTGAATACTAATTGACACACGAGAGGCACGCCCGTTGTATTTTACGCGTTCAACTTTCATTGCGCCGGCCACTGTGTTTAAATGGCGGCACATATGCGCGAAGATATAAATTTTCGGATAAATACGCACGACAGCCAGTTAATGCGAGACCGAGTTTCACCCTGAATCCCTACTCACCCCTCCGGGCCGGCTACGCGCCCGTTCGTACCTCCGCCATCTAAATCAATATCTACTTGTTTACTGGACCGTTGCCAGCGGGATTTCATTGAGTACCAACGTGCGATCGTACTATCTTAATTAATTCCATCTTTTGTCGCGGCCCTTGATGAGGCTCTCGCAACATGGGCGATTGTTGAAGACGAGAGAATGGAATGGCCTAGCTATACGTGACTCCTGTCGGCAGTGACTAATTATTAAGGAACTTCTACTTCCCATTTCTCTCTCAATCTGGCTTGCCGCCTTCCGATTTGACTTGCTCCGTTGCAACTGCCCGGAGTTTGGAAACGATAGTCACATCGAGTTTGTAAGGACCGATAGACAGGCTCCTTTGGTTTGATTGAGACTCGATGATAATAATTTAATTAATTCCAAAGACGCAGAAATTCTTAAAAATATTAAATAATCAATTGTTTGATTAAAAAGGTTATTAACTTGTACGATAGGATTGTCGATATCAGATTATGAAACACGTTGTAAAATCTAATATAACGTACGATGAATTATCACCAGACAAGTCTTACTTTATCCTTTGGCATTATCGATGAGATTTATGCGTCCAAGTAGAATATTGTTCCATGGTAATTGCTAGATCTTCCATAGAATTAGATATATTAAATTACGAGGGTCATTAAATGTGGCGGTCAGATTTATCGCTGATGTAGAAAGGGATGAGCATGTTATACCTTATTACCACCACAGATAAGAAAGGGTCGAAAGCAGACGCCAATATTTCATAGTAATATTTGTAGTCTTCTTTGAACAAATTCTTGTGTAGCAAATTACTATGTGGTCTAATGACCTCTCTCTCTCTCTCTCTCTCTCTATATATATATATATATATTCTCTATATATATATATATATATATATATATATATATATATAAAAGAAAGGTATAACAATAAAATATTATGTCAATATTAATTATTGTTTTTATTATCTTTATCTAGTATACGTAATACCTATAATTGATGTGTGTATGCTAAATTTCTGTAATTATTAATCCATGTACAGTTAATAATTACTATTGATATCTATTAATTTATTAATAATGTTTACAATTTTTACAATTATTTTAACATATGTACAATATTATCAAAAAAATATAAATTACATAAATATATCTGAATTTATGAAATCTGAATCAAAAGAACGATATCTGTTGTATCCAGTAAACTACTTATTTCAATTACATATAAATAAATATGATATAAATATAGACAAAAAGAATACATATATATAAAAAGCGTTTATATTAAAATATACTTCACGTTTCTATTAAATTTAATCTTTCCTTTTCAAGAAGGAAGCACAAAGCATGAGTACTGTCATTGCCAGACAGATTATCTTGACGGATAAAGATGAAGAACGAGATCACGGAAATTGCATGTCATTTAGCGCTATCATATCATTAATATTGTGATTCATCTATTCGAACTGTCGTAGATGAAATAAAAGTGATCCATTACTTACACTATTTTATCAAATCGGTTTTTAATTATACTTGTAATAATTAATCACTATTTTTCGATAATCAATTGCTGTTTGTTATAGATTGGACTAATATATCATTTATGTAATAATAATTTATTTATCATTAAGAAACGTAATGCGTTAATTATAATACTAAAAGATTACTAAAATGTTTATTAAGTTTTTATAATTAATTTTTTAATCAACTCAGACGGCGGTCAGTTCTGTTGACCGCGCTAACAATAAGTCTGAAACGCGTCGGATAAAGATTAACAATTACTATTATTAATAGTAACGTATAATTTAATGCATATAGATAAACTGTTAATTTAATAATTATTTTTATAACTTAATATAATATAATAATAATAATAATAAATTAATATAATAAAGTACAATTATTTCTATAACATTCAAGATCAAGAAAAAATAGTAATAAGCTATAAGAGAAAAAGTTATAAAATATATAATAATATTTGATATTCAAAATGCTTTGTCGACTAGTTTTACGAGTGGAGACGAAAAGAGAGTTAGTGAATGGATGTGTATCGAATTCTGTTAACGAATGTTGGAGTAATCGAAGCGAGCGCACAGAATGACGGGTGCATTCAGCAGTTCTAAATTTGTCACACCGCTCTGAAACGAATTATTCGCGTCTTTTTTCATTCTGTGCGTCTATCTTTTTTCCAACATTTGATCGCGCGTAGCGATTCTTTCGCATCGGCTAATTAAATTATTCTTCCTACTCTGAAATTTTCATATTTTGTTCGTTGCACCGAAAAAATTATAAACTGCGAATAATACTTGCGCTATCGTCGAAGGACCTGCTACTAATGCCTGTCAGCAGAAGTACGATATGTATGTATGTATGTATGTATGCGTATACGTACAATGATATTTTTTATACTTACTATATTAAAAAATAAAACAAACTGACATACATCTAATATATTTGCAATTCACTTTAGGTATAGATTATTTAAGTATATACATAAGACAAATTTCTAAATACCTAACAAAATAAATTTTGATCTCCTATGCAACGTTAAAACGCATATTAAATCATGTATCTTTCTTTAGCAAGTTTATCTGGCATCAGATGGAAAGTATATTCCATATACATATGAGCCGCTTTTTATAACTTTATGTATTTTTGTATTATAGTTCATGTATGACATGTGAAAAGCGATAGTTTTTGTCGTGCAATTTTTGATATCGCTTACATAAAGGTTTATTTAATAAAATAATATTTAAAAAATTATTTTTTTTTAAATTAACTTATTCTAAAAACCACCTTTTTCCAAATTAATTACGGAAAAAAAGTTTCTGACTTTCAAATAGTCAGTATGTGATAGTGATATAACAAGTTGCAACGGCTATCCATTATGAAAAACTGCGTGTATTTTATTTCATTTGATGCTTACAATGAAAAAATGCTTAATGCGAAACTTGCTAACTACGTCGTGAAAATTTATTTATATTTGAAGAACGAAAAATGTATATGTGCGCACGTGTTGTTATGTTCTATTGTAACTCCAAATGTATTTTTTTTTCATGTTTAATAAAGAAGTTAATTTTCATACTTTTACACAAATGCAATGCGTATATAGAAAATAATATTGCGTTGCAAAGTAAATTGGAAAATTATATTCGGGAAAATTGGTTTGTTTCATAAGGATAATATGCTTACTGAAATTTTACATATATGTAATCTCCATTTTTAGATTTAAATGTATGTATAAATGTTAAATGTTGTTAAGCACGATAAATTGAAGCGCAGATAAAGGTAATTAAAATCTATTATTGCTTAATTAATTCTCTCTCAATTTGCTATTGAGAGAAACACTATTTTACCACATTTACGCTTGTGCCTATTATACATATACATATATATATATAAATGCGTACATACATATACGTATATATACGACAGTTTTAGTTATCAGTATTCAATACGTTTTATGAACAGTTTTTCTTGCTTATTCCTGCGACAGTTTAAAATTAAAAAGAGAAAAAAATAGTCTACACTCGGCTATTTCTGAAAGGAATTTCCATAACATTTACCTGCAGTGCAAACTTTGCCAGGCTTCCTTAGTTACATTAGGTTTCTCTTGGGTAGACAGGCACGATGGAGCGCGAAATCGAAGAAGCATTAAACTATTAGTTGCCGACTCATGCGTGAGAGTAGACGGTGGGTTCAAACTCATTCCGAAATTGACTGTAATCCTTCGCACGGAATAAAATGAGGTAATCGTAATAGACTGCACAGTTGAAACAGAGAAAACTTCGATATTCCTCAGTATGTCTCAATAAAGCGAATTCGAAAGAACGGGAAAAAGAAGAAAAAAATATTTTATAAATTATTTTTACAGTTGTCATAGAATATACTTTCCTAGTGTCGCTTTAATTAATCTTATGATACATAGATATTTTTAAAAAATTATTTTTTAAAATATATATAAAATAATGTACTTTTTTTTATATTTTTGTATTTTAATAATTAGAATTTTTTTAAAAATTTATAATTATTTAATAGAAAGATTTAAAAAATATTTTAAAATATTTAATACCTACTTTATATATTAATTTAAATTAAAAATAAAAATTTCTATAAATTATTTATAATTATTTCTTGGGTAATTTAATCGTTTGTGACTAGATATGACTATAATAAAAAGGTAGTTGCGATTAATGACTGTTTGAATTGAACATTGATGTTTAATGGACAGCTATAAACATATGTATAATAGATATTTATGGACGGTCAGATGCTGCGTTCATTTTATCACGCATAAAAGTGCATACATCAAAAAGATACCTATACTTAATGCACACGTACCACTTGCATATTCATGTAATAGAAATATGGAAATTGAGTCTCGTAGATAAATTAGATGATAATCTCTTAATATTGAACGGATTTGACGGTTTGATTCTCACAACTGTGATTTTCAAATAATTGTATTTTTCAAATAATACATAATATAATTATAATTGCTATAAAATATTAAATTAGTAAATAGGTAAAATTTATATATGTATGTATATATATATATATATATATATATATAGACAATTATTGAAAACATTATTTTATAAAAATAAAGCGATGAGTAGTAGCAATAAGATATCGTTTGCATTATTTTATACGTGTGATTTTTGACATTTATACTCTGGACATCGACAAGCGGAAATATCTTTTACACTGAAAACAAAGTTACGCAATTAATCGTCAGCTCCTTACCTCTAGAGAGCTATGGAAAAAGGTGAAAGCAACGAAAATGAAGGAGAGAAACGAAGAACGTACTTGAACACACAACATGAGCTTCTGGTATATTGGTTTAATCGCCCTTCCACTTAGCTCTTCCTCTTTTTCTTTCTAACCCTCGAAACAAAGTCTCTAAAGATGAAGTAGGAAGTTCACCGGACACCCGCTATACTTTTATTCTAGAACTCGATAGGAACTTTGTTCGCAGCTAGTTTCTTTTCTTTGGTGCTATTATAAGACAATCTATTTATTGAAATTGAAAAATACAACTTTCTGGTCGTAAAAATGCTAGCAAGTATAATATGGTATGATTTTAATTTTATTTTTTTTCACAGAATAATACAAATATCATCAAAATTAAAGTATGTATAATTAATTGATATACTCTATCATTTTCAAAATTTTTTAATTAAAATATTTATTATATTAAAAATTTTTATTTTTCAAGTTTTATTAAAAGAGTAAATTTTTTTCTTTACTCTAATAATTAATTATTTTAGATAATTAATATATTTTGATAAATTAAATTATTTAGATTATACATGAACTGGAAAAATTAAATTTATATTGTACATAACATATATTATATTAATTAAAAAATTATTTTTAATTTTTTTATATAATCAAAATTATATAAAAGTATTTTAAAAATTGTTTAAAGATAAGTTACATATGTCAACGATATATTTTTAATAATGTTATTTTGCTATCAGTTTATAAATAAAACAATTTACAAGACTTTATTAAGTCTTCTTACATTTACACTAAACATAGTTTTACTTTTAAAAAATTACTTAATAATGTCAAAAGTTATCATTTATATGAAAACAAAAAGAAATATTGTTCCTTAACATCAAATGTTCCAGCTCACATTTTCAAAAGTTTCCTTAAGATACAAATCCATCTCTCGTCCCGATATATCTCTTTGTCTCTATCTGACAAGAGTTCGTGACTTTTACAGTAAAGTTGCATCATGCTGGCCGCGCCAAGAAGTCAAAGTGCTCTGCAATCGTCCTTCAATTAGCACTATGAAGCTTACCGAGAGACCAACTTTTCTTCAAGAAAGACAGAATCTGGAAGAAGATATTAAATATCGTTGAAACTGTACGAGAAATATCTGACAATGAATATCTTGCACATTATAGAATCGAAAGTGATGTATAAGCACAATTAAATAATGTTCTTTAAATATGGATTTCAATATTAATGTAATTCATGATTAGACAAGCAAATATATATTCTTGTTGATGCATGTAAAACAAGAAGGCAAGTGTCTAAATAATACACGTGCATATATAATTTTATAATAAATCAATCTTTCATAATAAAAGTTAAATAGCTGCAAAAGACTGCAAATCGGACTCATATAATCGTTATAATGCAGCTATTCGTTTTCACGTGGTACCGTTCAAAGAGCGAGAAATACGCTGACATATTCCCCTGGTAAGAATCCATTCGGAGAACATGGAAGATCTTTTTCATTCGGTATATGGTAGTAATTTCTTATCTGCACCTACTATGTCGTGCACTGACAATATCTACGTGGAGGAAAAGTCGCCGTAGACATTATGATTGCGATTTATACAGATTCTATCGATTCGATTCTCTGTGGTTGTTCAAAATTACTCACAACGCCGGGCGTTTATAAACTACTATTGACAACGATCTATGGATTAAAATATATTGATTAGCCAACTATTAAATGCATGGAACATATCTGCAGTTATAAGTTTTCTTTTTCAGTGTGTTCATTAAAATATTATACATATGGAAATAAACAAATATATATATATATATATATATATATATATATATATATATATTATATATGTAAATATATTTCTGAAAATTATATATATATATATATATAATATCTAAAAATATATTTATATTACATAATGTAATTTTTTACATAAATTTTACATACTAGCGTCAACGCAGTTTCTTTCAAAAGAATCTTTGCCTGCTTTTTTATTTGTCTAAGGAAATTATAAAACATGGATAAAGAGTATCGTACTTTACCTTCGTTAGACGTTCGTTGCCTTTGATGTAATGTAGAGCAGGAAAAGGATAAGGAAAAGAACGTAAAAATAGTACGAGATACTCGAGACTTGAATCGAGGTGCTGATGTCGCTGAGCTGAGATTTATCGGTTTCTTGAATCATGGCGATGTGGCTGTCGAAGGCAGTCTAATTGATTTTTCCGCCCTTACTCTTGCGTCATTCTAGAGAATTTTATAGTTCAATGTAAAACTTGCCGTTCAGCACGCTTTGGTACCGTATAATCCTCTTCAGACAACTTACTCATTATCAGTAAGAATTCAGAGCAAAGAATCTAAGCAAAGACGTTACCTTTTTACAAATTTTTTAATTTTTTATAGCTTAAAAGATATAAAAATGTATAATTGCATATTACAAACGACTTGTGAAATATAAATCACAATTTAATACAATTGTAATTATAATAAATATTTTTGAGGCTCTCATTTTTTAATTGATCTCTATATTTCTTTTTGAAAGCAGACATTATTTGTACTATATCGTCAATAAATTTAAATAAAAATGTTGCCTATTATAAATTACATATTTATGGCAATATATATTAATGCAATTTTAAATTTTATAAATTAAATATTTCGTAATTATAGTATATTACAACAATAAATAATTTATATATTAACTATAACTATGATTATAATTATAAGTTAATTAATAATTATACTACAATAATATTCCACATTTTTATGCTATATTACATTTATATGTTTAATTGCTTTATATTCATGTATGAAATAGACATATGCAAAAAATTGAAATTATGTAATAACATTTTGTAGTATATTATTATTAATTAATAATCGGCTAAAATTCACGAAAAAAAAATTTTCATAATTATCTGGTCTAAGCAAAAAAATTTCCTATGATAGCTATGACAACAATTTAGTTATAGCATAATATATATATTAAAATATCCTGATTAGCCTTATTATCACCGCGTTCGCTTTCAAATCGATATCTAAATACTCATCTATTATTAACATCATTTTAATTACATGGCGGTGACTGAACACACTTATCCGCAGATAAGTATGAACACTCGTCTTTTAGTTGAGCTAATGTGTCTCCGTAAATCCCCGGAATCAACGTATATAAGCTGGGCAACGTACAGCCTTCGCCACGAGGTCGGCTAGTGCCACGAGTTAGTGTGTGTACGCGAGCTTTTGACGCGCGCTGGTGTAAGCACTAGTCCTGATGGGTAATCGATTTTCATTAATGGACGTCGCTTGCGTAACACAGAATTTCAGCGGGCGCAGTCCCGACTTCGACATCCAGACAAGAGAGAGACAGACAGGAAATCTCTCAGTCGCAACGCGTATCCTCTTGAGATTTGTGTGATAAAGTATAGTGTAACGTGAAAAAAAAATTTTTTAAAGAGAAAATATATATATACACGCTCCTTTTACCAGTGACGTCAAAACTTAACAGTTGGCATTGATGTATGTGCGCAAGGCAACGTTTGTTGATTTTTCACAAATAATGGGTTGTGTTATAAAATCTGAAATTTCAATTTCTGATCTGTCAAAAAATTCAAAAGAAAGTTTTGATTATCAAATATATGCCATTTATTCGTTATGTACACATACGTACACACATACGCAATGCAAATTAATTATTTATTATATAATTAAAGAAAAAATTTAGTTGAAATTGTAATTATGACGTTTTGTTATCTTGATAAAAGTTTGATCGAAGTCGTTTTTCTCTTTTGCAATATTCTTAACCGTCAACATTTTGTTGAGACAAAATTCTTAGTTTTTAACTGATTATTATCGCTTCATTATTAATAATGATAAGAGAATGTTAAATTAGATAATTTATGTTGATAATTGCTTAATATTTCACAGTCAATTCTTAGTTGTTTATTCTGAAAATTAATTAAAACAGAAATTCTATTTGACGTCTCGTATAATACAAATAATTGTACAGCGCGCAACTGTATGTTTGACGAGACGTAAATTATACCGGCAGGAAACAATTATTTACGAGCCTGACACTCTACGATTCCGTTTGAATTTAACATCGGAAAATATTATTAACTTGGTTTCGCCGTAAGTTCAAAGTGCACCGCGCTTCATAAAATCTCTGTTTAACAAAATTCGTTTTATGCATTTTAAAAATATGAAAAAAATCAAAAATATAGCGCAAGTCAATTACCAACATTGAATCGAGGACGAAAGGAAACTTCTGCTGTGTAAATTTTACAATTTCAAACATGAGCAAAATTTACACATGTAATTGCAATATTTACTGCATTTATGTAAATGGAGGAGACTTCAATTATATGTATATGCGATTAGCCAGTGCGTTTTTGAAAAAGATTTTTTTTTATAATTAATGTATAATAGAATATCTACTAACGCATTGAAAAATACAATTGAATTTATTGTATATATTTATCGCAAAATGTTGGTAATAAGATACCTCTAGATTGGAAATCAGAATTAAAATATATTGTATAGATGCGCGCTCTATATTGTAGAATTTTGACGTATCAATCACGGAAAAGACGAGTATTATGAACACGACGTGACATCCCTTTATAACACTTTATATTCGGACATACGGCTCAGTTGGTCGGCTACGCGATATCATCCAAGCTTTTACGAGAGCCATTGAAAAAAAAAAGATTTGTACCTATGCGCATCGACTCTGTGGCCGCCGCAAACGGTGACAGATGCTCACCCACGAAATTCCGATCTCGCCCTGACTCATTAAACGAGTGACATTGTAGCTGAGTTTTATGTTTCTCTGACAGTGATGTCGGTCGTTCGGTTATTCGTATCCCAATGCTAGGTGCGCGATTCTCTTTCTGTTATACATTGAGACTATTCATGTTTTTTTGTAACGTTGAAATCATAAAATTGGTATTAACCTACTCGGCGTTTATGTCACCCGTGTTTCGTCAAAATTATCCATTTTATTTTTTACGATGTGTCGCTTTAATGGATTTGAGATACTTCACCGACGTATCTCTTCTCTAAATGTGTACAGTATTTGTTACAGTACTTGAAATAGTTTTCAATGTAGCAATATCTACATTTCGCCGTGATGTAAAGACCAAAACAGCAGACGATAAATCTGAAATTCATTGCTACACAATTGCACACGGCAGTTTTTTCCCATCACACCCCATATTGTTCAGTTTAGTTGAAAAATCGTTTGCTCGAAAAAGAAACCAGATTTATTCAGCCCGCTCCAAATGTGGCATATGAATAGACAAGGAGAGAGAAAAATATTTTCGTGATATTTTTTGCTGACGCAAATGAATCTGTAACTTGGCAGGCGACGTCCAATGTGCGGTTTTCGGCGTACGAGCGCTCAGAGATTTTATTGACCGATAATACGCGAATCGATCTACGGATAAGAGAAATTTGGCCAAATCGCAAGGATAATCTCAGTGAAAATTATTGATTCAAATAATCAATATCAATTGATAGCAGAATGATGTCACGCATATGCATTGTCAGCTTCGTCAATCGATTGATTATATGCAGGTATTATGATGAGCATATATGAATAACTTATGAGCCATATGATGGCAATAGGTACACATATCCGCGTTTCGTCATTTTCCACACGTTACATTATTCCGAGATGCTTTTCATTGTTGCTGGCAAAATGCCGAGCATAAGTAACGGTCGGGCATCAGTGTGCTACGTAGGTCGCGGCGCGTTTCCTCCGGCACTTTTGCTCGTCCTATTCGCCTGGCTCTCTTATTATTATTAAGAACGTGAGGAGCAGTCGTTTTCCTGCTGCCACACTATGTGAGCACACTGTGTAGTTTTATGTTTTTCACGGGACGTCAACTACGAAATTCTGCCAGACAAATTGATATATTTTTCGCGGCGCTTTTCGTCTTTCAAGATATACGGCTTAATGTGCGCGATATGTATCAGGAAAACGTTGCGCATTTAAAGGATACTTCGGGCATTAACTGGAATAATTATGCTTGCAAAATTTCTGGCTTGGCCTGGTCACGGCACGTTGCCTCTGCTAATTATCCATGTAACGAACAAATTAAAGTCGTACCCGAAGCGATCTTAAACGTGCGGAGCAGCGCCATGTCTGGCTTTGAAAAATAACTGGATAGGGTTGTAATTGCCGCAAGAGGTGGATGAGGAAATTAACTTGAATTGTGGTGAATAAGGAAAGGCAACATTCCGAGCTAAGAGAGAAGTTCAAAAGAAAAATCATATTATTTAATTTATCTTTTCTGTAAGCGTAGTCAATTGTTTTTTTGCACCACTCGAGATGACAGAGAACTTTATTATCTTAGAATTAAATTCACTACCTGCTTTTCAAAAGACTATTACGTTATTAGCAGCACCCAATTATCTTGTTGACAATCGTCGTTTTAGAAGATTTCAGAGATAAATTATATGTAATATTTTAATGTTCAAAATATGGTTGAAAATCTCGTTTTGATGGAACAATATTAATCACATTAATGTCAAGTCGAAAAAGTCATGCTATCTGCGTTACACTGGTCAAATCATATAAAGTTACAATCGTCTCCGCGCGTTTCTATATTTTCAGATAAAACTTGGCTCCTTTTTCATCCTTTTTTTGTCATTGCTCTAAACTTGCTCGTCTGTCGGAGTTCAAAGGAAAATGTGAAAGAGGAGAGGAGAACTACTAGCGGGACACACATGGGACACAACAGAAACTGTCACTCGTTAGAAGCTCTGCGTATCACTCAGAAAACGAGTACTCGCGAAGAGAAGTTTCTCGCCGGCAAAAAGCGCGCATCGACTTCCTGCGTCGAGGTAGATCGGCTGAATCGCGTGCTCTTTTTTAGCGTGGCAGACAGTCGGTCGGCTCCGGTGCGGAAGCAGCGAATTGCCCCGTTGTGTTTTGCACGATACTGCGTTTTGGAACCACTTTAAATTTTGGCAGACCCGACTGTTTCTCGTGCAACTTTCACGACCATGAAACTTAGGAATAAAAGGCATTGCGTATTTTCGATAGAAAAGGAGGAGAAAAGGAGCGGCTCGAAAAGATTCTTTTATGCAATATAATGCGTTTTTCTATTGTACGCGATTTTTATGCGCTATCATCCTCTTTTCATCGCGATACAAGATAATCTAGCCGATCTTATCAAAGTAATAAAATTAGTTATATATTTTTTAAATAAGAGTTTGAATTAAATAATACTAATTCATTATCTTGCCTTGCTATTTATTCATTGTTGCAATGTTCTCTTGCAAATTACGAAATGTGATATTGAAACGAATTTGATTACGACGAAGCATAATTCAAATTTTAATTCTATTTTGATTTGCCTTCTATATAAAACTTTGGAAAATTAGATGTGACTTCTTCCGCAGAAACTTTTCAAAGGACTATTTGATATCGCTTTCTAGTATTATTAGCATACTGTTCGTGGATATTTAGTCAGAAAATTTCATTTTCTTTGCAAAACAAAGTTTAAAGTTTTGCACAGAATAATAATGTTGAGAGAATAGATTGAAGGTGTTCAAGAACATAAATTTCCGTAAGAAAGAAATTTATGTTATTCAGCTGAAAGACTAGAGTGCAAGAAAAGAGATCTTAGAAAATAGTGCAATGTTTCGGAAGCAATCATCAGCTTCCGTTTTTGAGTTCTGCTGATACGACTGAATTTCTTACATCGCCTTTGGCTCCAGCGCCTTCGATAAAAATGGACACGGGCCAACAATTGCATTCGCATTTCTGCATCTCTTTCTATCAAAATATCACTTTTTATCGATCTTCAAACGGTCAAATTTACATTTTTGTGCAGGTTTTTATGACATTTAAGAATTAAAAGAAACGCATAATTTTGTTGTAAATAATCCATTGTATTGCGTTAATTAAACGTTTAATTAATGCAATACAATGAGATTACCACTGGTTGCTACAATAAAAATATATCGTTTTTTATGCGACAGCGCGTTTAATTTTCTTTTTTATAAACTTTAAAAAATCTGGCCTTATCTAACAAGACTAATGTATTCAATGCAAATACTCATGCGACGTAAGTAGCAACATAAAGGTTTTAAAATTTAAGCAATGTTTTTATTAATGCAACAACATGATTATTTTCTGAAAATTCCAAAGAGATTGTTTAAATATTCTGTTTTTAATTATATTTATTACTTAAACGATCAGTTGGTCGTAATTTGAGTTACAAGGTAAACTCTTATAGTCTCGTCCCGTTGTATTACCTTGACCATAACGCGTCGGTGATAATATAGTACACGTATAAATTGGACCCGTGCTTGAACCCTTCGACTGCAAGTGTTACGAGCTGTGCCGTGGTACTTGCCCGCGAACACGCGTCGTAAGTTTCAGTGCCTTAAGTGGACCAAGTCGGCCCATTATCTCAGGTTACGTCGGGGTCTTTTATGACCCAATACAGAAACTTCCACAGAACATAACTGAAACCACAGTGGACTCGCTAATTGTTGGTGCGCGGATCAATTTTAGTGGATCTTCCCAGATTTCATTGACATATTCTCTAAAATAGTCTCCAACTCTGGATAAAACTTAAACGTATTCACATAAACATATATAATTTACAAATTACATTATACAAAATTTGCATAGAATTTAGGAAACCGTAACGTTAACTTATTAATAATTCATAAACCTAAATCCTTCCCTAATAACGTTTTGTCTTCTTATTACTCTTTTCTGAATATATTAAACTTATTAATTCATTATAACATTTTTATCAATTTATTTGGCATAACATACACATACACATACTCATAATGTTTTCGTATTTTTAGATAATATAAATTATAAATGTGTTCACATGTGTGTAAAAATGTATGTAGCCGTGTGAGAAATACTTGATAGCTACAAAGAATTTCTTTGATACAGAGGGCGATGTACGAATGGACAAATATGCACGATGTACGGTATTTTTACTCGTCAGATACATTAGATGCAACATGTGCGCATATTATGAATGCTACAAGGTACAAATGAGTTTATGTCAGTGCATACATTATCAAATTACAGTATATATCAGATGACTAATAAGTTTATGAACAAACATCTTTACACTCGGATTGCTTCAATTTATTTATACAAGTACTTATTATAACGCACATTTCTAGCTTAAAAAAATATTTTATCTGCTTAAAAATAAACATATGTATGTATATGTAATTGCGAATGACTTAACTGGCTTATATATTCTACAATTTGTGTTAGATAACATTTAAACAATTTCTCACATTTATAAATATATAATACGTATTTGTATTACTTACGCAACCGGTCGGAGAGATAATGTATGTAATAAACATGTATTTATCAGTGGTTTACCGTCCGTTAATCTTGGTAGAGAGTTCAATGATATTCGTTTGTATGAGATAAACAATAGATGCCTATTGTCAATTTCCATTTACAACGTTGGTACACATTTTGTTGCTAGATGTACGGCTTCAAAATGACGAGAATAAATTGAAACTATATAAAATTTTCATGACCCATGTATTCGGAACCGGCCAAAAGGGAGATTCTCGCGTTGACCGGTAAACAAATCAATCGTTGACAACTACAGTTTATTGCAGCTCTCCTCGAAATGTTTCTGTTTGCACCTGTACACGTGGATATAATTATATGAGCACCTGTGACTCATGTCACAGAAGTATACATTATCGATGTTAATATATTATCGACCCTAGTTAATACTCCATTTCAACCAAACTCAATTACTACAATTAGCATAACATTTCTGCCGCTTCTTGCGCCATGTTCGTCGATACGTTTTGTAAATAGAATCGGAATATAAATTTCTCACGGATGTTTGAAGCAATTTAATCAAAACTCTATTCAACGAACAGCAGCGATTGACGTTTTCATTCGGTAACGCGGCGAATGACGTCGCCGTTTTCGCCTGCGTCCCATAAATGATAAAAAGGTGTAACGTTATGCATTAATCAAAATGTTAAATAACGCTGGAATTGCTGGACGCGCCATAAAATGAACGCCGCGCGATAAATCAGATCGCGTCTTTTCTGCGCCGACAAGCTATTGTGCGTTTATTCATTTCCTGAATGTCCCTGCCGGATATTTTGGCCGAGAGCAACACACTCGACGCAGTCTCCGGAACACACGCAACGCGCAATTTATTTTTGCGAAGCGACATTTTAATAACGAAAATGTAATGGGTGATATTTAGCAAGTTGAACTTCGAGTTTAACGGTGAATTTATGCAAATAAACGTGATCGCGTATATTATCAAGCATTGCCTATTATAAATTTCGAGCACTGGGAAGTTTGTAACATTGTAATGAGAAATATTTTTTCCTACAACATAATATTTAAGCACCGGGTTAATTAGATATCCATTATGTAGATATGTACATTTATCATAGTAATTTTATAAATCATGTTAATGTATATTTTACAATTTTTTTTATATATTTTTCTATTATGTTATACAATTTGTCAGAAAAGCTTTTTATTTAATTATAAAAAAGAATTGTCATCTTTTTTTAAAAATATGTCACATATAGTTTAAGATTTGATTTAAAATGATTTAATAGAGGATTAAAAATATTTTAACATATTTTGTTACAGTTATATTATATGCGTTAAACAAGAAATTTAAGTTATACTAATTTAAATTAACTCGAGAAATCTTTGGTGTGCTTGTAGTACTTTTCGCTCTTACGATGTAGCTTTACGAGCCAACAGCTTATGCCTAGTACATTCAATACACGTTGCGAAGGACAAGGACATATCTTCACAACAGCCATAATTTATTGACTGCGACGGATAGAACGCGATCTACTTACCTACTTCAGTCCGCGTAGTTGTGATGCTCGAAGCTCGCACTGACGTAGATCAACGACGATACTCGCGAGAGGCTGAAAACTAATCAGGATCGAAGGTAACGGATGAGGAAACCTCGCTACGGCAGATTGTCTCAAATGACGTATGGTACCGTCGGGGACACCACTCAAGACATTTTCCGATACCTATCTGGATGCGCCGTGATGTTGTAACGCCGTCACCGTCATCGTTGAGACATCTCCATCGTAGCGCACCTTCTTTTCGTTCAATTTAGTGCCGTCAATACGTCACTTCCTACTTTGGATTTATTTTAACCCAGGATCAGTAAGTTTCGATCTTAGCGCGGAATTTCTCGGAATCACCGTATTAATGCTATGTTTGGTTCTAATAGCTTAATACTTTTAATGCACTTTTTGAAGAACTTTGTGTTCAATCTATTACAGTTTTCATTATATACATATATGTACAAAATATTTTAATTTTTACATTAAGCAATTATTTTTGAAGCTAATTGATAAAAATGTATTAGATTAAAATCATTCTGTTTCTTCTTTATCTTTCAATAAAAAAAGATCTTTTTTTGATGAAAAAGAAAAGTATAAATTATTATTACAATATTTGAAAATATAGTGCAAAAATTTTGTTCACATTATTCGTACGAATAAAAAATAATAAGAACATATTAGTTAAATAATTATTTAGATAAGAATTTATTTAAAATTTATTTAATCCAATAAATTTTTATTCAAATAAAAATAAATTCGTCATTTACAATCAAATTATATTTTGTCTCTCTTTTTCTTCCGTTATGTACTATTTAAAAAAAAATAAAATATTGCTTTTGCTTTTTGAAAAATCGAAAATTCATAAGTTTATGGAGAAAGTTTCTATAATGCTTTGTGTATAAATCTTTTTAATAATCCTAATTAATAAATTAAAGATTTACATTCTCTAATTGCTTCCTGAAAATGCGTACATACTCATATATTAATTTCGTGCACATGACATAGTGCGTTAATTAAGTATTTGATTTCTACGAAAAACTTTCTATTGGATTCTCTCGTCTTGGTCCTCACGTGTTAGAAGGTAAAATCATTTCTCCCCGATGCGCCCTTATTCCGGGCTGCCACCTGAACCGACGCTGCCCTTTCGTTGCGGCGGATCTTTAAACTTTCCTCCGCTTCGGTTCCTCGACGTTCACTTCACATCGATTTCCTCGTTCACGCCTCGATGCGTTTCGTTCGTCCCGGGATGCCTACTCTTCCATTTCGTTCGCAGCCGAAGAACCTCACGGCCGCGAGTTGAAAATGTTACAGCCCGTGGTACCCTTCCCCGATGGAAAACTTGAAAAATGGTCCTGCTTACTGCGAAACTTTTCAAGTGGGTTACACCGTTTGCCTACGTCAAGACGGTCGTGCAACGCTACGAGCAACGTTTTCTCTCGCGCTTTCTAATAGCTAAGTAAGCTGATAGTTATTTATGACAGTTTCTCCATGTGGTTAAACGGCCGCGAGGAATAGTTTCCGTAACTCGTCCTGTCGACCTCGCGCGACTCCTTTATAACTTTGTCTCAAAGTTCGCTTCTCAAAAGCTGATGCTTTAGTGTAATTAACTCGACAACTAATTGCGTAGTTTGCGGTAAACATATATTACATTACAAAATGTATGTATCTACGCATCTTGTGTAAATTTTAAGTCGAGCTGTGTAATAATAGTGAGATGTATTTTTGTTACTTTTGTTAATATTTTATTATTATTTGTCATCAATCTTTTTATCGTTTGTTATTATATTTGTTTTATTATATAGTTTTCTTTTTATTCATATATAATTACATAGTTATATAATTTTATTATCAACAATCGTGGAATCTGAGAGCGCAATAATTTTATTGTGTCTTTGAAATGCAATTTTTCAGTCACCCATGTTAAAATTGAGAACGGAAATGTTTTCGGCATTCCGGATTCCAATCTTTACACGTCATAACTCGTGATAAACGTTTGTTCCTCTTCTCTGCTTTGAGTGCTAACACAATCGTTTTTCGGCGACAGCGTTTCCGCTGTATAGTCGTCGTTCCAGGACTTCGAAACCTTACGAACTCGCACATTTCATCCTGTCGCTTGCCAACAACGCACAAATAAGTGCCACGACTAGTCAGAAAAAGCCATTCGTGCGTATTCACCCTTTTCAAAAAATGCCGAAAATTATTCCAGGAAAGAAGCATCAAGATAATTAGACTTTATTGTGTTGATTACTGAATTATAAAAGAACCTCATTCCTCAACCTTATAATTTCGATTTATGTGATTGGATGTATAGTCTCATGCTGCGTAGACTTATCTTTTTTATTTTGCATATTACCAAATTATTCATTGTATATCTCAAAACCCACGCACAATAGATTATAAAATAACATGTAATTATCGCGATTTATACCGTTCTTTTACGATGGATATCAATATTGTCTGTTATTTTATCAATATTCATTACAACATTAAATAAAAGAAATATTTATGTAATTTTCAAAATAGTTTTAAGAAAAATATATAGCATATTAACAAAATAATATTTTTAAAGATAAAAAACAGAGATTATTATAATTTATTTAAATGCACATTTCTAATAAATTAAAAAATTTTAGAATATATCAGTCATTCTATTCGTTTGCATAGAGTTCACTGTATAGAGTGCAATATGCTAACTCAACTGATGTAATGTTTTGAACAAATGGGATTTTGTACTCGGAATAAGCAACATTGTCTTAAATTGATGGTACATTATATGTTTTCGTGTGAAATTTGTAACATAGCGTTCAAGAAAAGGAAACATTCATTTTCTAGCACAAAGAGCTTAAAATATTCTACCGCAAGCTCTTATTTATAGTTTATAGTATATTCGCGATAATATATGCACGCACGCATGTGAACGCTGTTGCTACATCTTTACTTTTCACGCTTGTTATAATAGGAATAAACTACAAATTACAGCTCCTGTTCTTTCAGATTCTTCATCAATATATGTATTGTCATATGCATATTGCATTTTTTATGATTTTAAAAACTTCATAAAACTGTGCCACTTTTAAATATTAAAAAAGAAAAAAAAACAAGAAAAAGATGATTTATTTGATAAATAATTAAATATATTAACTAGATCGTTAGTTATAATCATTATGAATGTAATTATAACAATTATACTATTACACTAATTAGTCACATATTAGCCTTTTCATTTTGCATAGCGGAATACGACAT
The DNA here is from genome assembly GCF_047496725.1 of Anoplolepis gracilipes. NCBI lineage: Eukaryota > Metazoa > Arthropoda > Insecta > Hymenoptera > Formicidae > Anoplolepis > Anoplolepis gracilipes. The sequence goes on from NC_132974.1 coordinate 8,485,759, forward strand.
GTAATCTTATACATAATAAGAATGTTAAAATTTTGCGGGAATGAAGCACCATCGTAACCGTCATTGGATAACTCGTCACACAAATTTTCGCGAGATTGCTCGAACGCGGATTGCGTCTTATAGAATCGGGATAACTTTGCACAGTACAGCGTAGCGCCGTTATCCCTACGACGAAGTATTGTTACAAAGTACGGTTATCACATTTAACGTCGCGACGCTCTGTGACGCACTGCTCGTAATGTTAGCTGTATGTGATGTCGCCGTGTAGGAGGATAGTATTTTATTACGTCTATGTAGGCAAGATGCATATAGACGAGCATGTGTTGGCGCTTCCTTCGGCTTCTATTCTGCGTAATCTCCATGCAAACGTCTAACAATGTCATCGTAGCTACGTCAGTTCGCACGCATATTTTACGCATTTCTGCGCGGCTGCATATGTTGTGACAATCGCGGTGCAGTGTAACGAAAAGAAAATGCACACGTGTGCAACAAAAGAATTCAGAATTTTTCGAGAGAAATAACACTAAAGTAATAAAAAAGAGAACAAAAGAAAATATTAAAAAAATATTTATGTCAGATTATATACGTAATGTTCTTTTCTCTCTAATTAACTATTGCATAAAGTATTACGAAGATAAGTATATATGTCTCTTCATTTTTATATTAAGTGTTCTGTTTTGTAAAATTTGTTAATGTTATATTAATTATCTAAAGTCGCTATTTCTAAAATCTCTAATAGAATTTGTATGTAGAATCTTTATTTAGAATAAGGAATTTTATATTTTTGAATTTAAAATAATATAGTATTTTATTTATGTAGTTAGAGATGTGAGAGATATTACGAAAAGATTTTTAATTGTATTTTTTTTTGTTTCTGAAAAAGAATAGAATGTGTTATTATATATCGCATAAAATCATCGTAATTAAAAAGCACAATTAACCGTATTATATGGGGATTATTTTGTCAACATATCGTCAGTTTAATTACCAGTTTAATCACAGGATTAACATATTTAAGCAAAATATTTATTTCAACAGCGTAAATAAATTACTGTAACGCGCTGCGAACATCACTATGGAACATCTCGACAGCATGAGTGGATTTAATTTTTTTTTCTTTCCTGTACTCATTCTCGTCGCTTATGTAAATCTTCTATGTTTATCTAGAAAACTTTCAATTATCACTTTGTACAGTAATTATCACAATATTTGGCCGTTAAGTTCGATTTATTTCCCATTATTGGTTATGTATACATAGTTTATATATAGCTTCTTTCTCATTTTATTCATCATAGTATAAATCTTTCTTTTCTATTCTTCTTTTCTGTTTTATATCTTTTTCTCAAATGTCTAGATTTCCTATGGTTTCCGGTTAACAGTTGATTTACATCTTACATTACTCTTTTGAACTTTGTCTTTCATATCTTCGTTTTTTCCCTTGGTATTGCGTTTAATTGCCGGCTCACAATATAAAAGCTAATCAACAAACAAATTTAGGAAAAAAACGTTATAATAGAATTTCTCTGGTTTTCGCACTTATGTCATTATTTTCACATATCGTGGTCAATATGTTCGCGTTATGGAGAACTTTAGCTGGACCGTTCTTAAGCCGGAGGATAATCCCCGGAACTTTTATCGGATTCTTGTCGAGAAGCCATCTGTATCAACGCGAGAAAGTGTTTTGCTCAGAGAGTAAAGTCTTGCTTAATCTCATACTGCTGACAGAAGAGGAAATGTCATTCATAATTTTTATCATATTTTATTTTTGAGTGACAGATATGACATTAAAAGACATTGGAATATTTACTATTTATCTTAATAATTTATAATAATTAAGAAAAATTTTATGATATAATAATTAAAGGTTAAATTAATCTAAAATAAATTTATAAAAGTTAAATAAGTTAAGTATTTTGTGAAAAATATTCTAATTAATTATCCAATTCTTTTCAGGTAAATTAAAGCATTAAATATTAATACTGATTTAACGTTACATTATTATTTAGTTCGTACATCGAATATTATCTCAAGATATATATATAATATATAATACTGTTTTAATACATTCTACTTTCTTATTGTCTATTCAAACGAAGAACATGCTATGCAAAATTGATAGTTTTAAGACAATATTTAGCGTATGATCCCTTTTGCTGAAAGGATCTTGAGTAATCCCAGTTGCTCGAACGCGTCCTTCCTGCTCGCGCGTAATTGAAAGGATATTAATAAGTACAGTCTAGTCGAGCTGGAAGGGTAAAACGTAAATGAACTTGGCAAAGATATATGTCACAGATCTTAGAGTATTATGGGAAAGCGCTTGTCTTTCTGATCGCAGTGCTGACTATATTAGAATGTAGGGTGCTGAAGATTTGCCATTGAAACCGTACTATACTGGGGAAAGTAATAGCTCTATTCTTCTCTCTTCTTCTTCCATTATTCGTTAACTGATTTTGTTCCTCTTTCTTAACAAACCTATTCACCGTCTCACTGTCGGGAAATAATGAACACGAAAGCTGCTGGAATAATTAATACCGGCAAATTGGATGGAAAATCAGCTGGTAAAATGTTTACGAGGAATAAGAGTTCTAAAGGAATCAGTATATTATTATTGGAGAGAATATTATTGAGATGTCATATATTTGACATCCAAATCATTCTAAAAAAATTGTGACATTTACTAAGTAAATTCTATCTTAATTAATTCATAATATTTTTTAATGATAAATTTTTTTATGGAAAAAATATATTTCCAAGATAATCTTTTAATTTGCAAAAATGCAATATTAATAACAAAGACGAATAATAATAATTTTTTAAATTGTAAGAACAGTAAAAGAATATGAAACCATGAAATGTGATAGAAGTGTGTTAATTAGCAGCAGAAAAAATTGGTTTTCATCAATTACTAAGTTTAGGAGATAAATGAAAAAAACTCTGTCTTACGTTATCATTTTCACGTGAAGAAAAATGATTATTACTAATATAAAAATGAAAAAGTCTCTTTTATCAATTTTTCACGACTATAGACGCATAATATTTGTTCTAATATTTAATTTTTTTTAGTAAATATTTAAGTATTTAATAATATTAGTTCCGCGATACCACAAAATCATCACATGCGATAAGAGACTTGAATTCTTCATTATTGTTAGGAAGAAAATTTTCTGTATTTCTAAATGGACTTTAAACGTTTTGCCCGTAAATCGTACTACAGGTATCCTTTCGCGAACTAAACTTGTTCACGACTCGCGCGATTATTCTATTCCGCAGCGTTTCTACAGTCCGTCCCGTGAAATCTCGAAAGCGACGGGATGATTCGAAAAGGGAAGGGAAAACAAATTGTATGGAAAGATGAGAAGCAGTCTTAATGGACTCTTAGAAAGGTAGCGGAGTTACGCAAAAGAAGTAAAGGTGAGTTAAGTAAAATACTGGAAGCGCGCCTCGGAACTTGCCATGCTCTCACTCCCTTCTCTCTCTCTCTCTCTCTCTCTCTCTCTCTCTCTCTCTCTCTCTCTCTTTCTCTCGATTGTTGTGTAAAATATTATTCAAAACGGTAGTGAAAGGACGGCGGAGCGTGCGAAGAGTAACAACGAATCGGGAGAAAGGAATAGGGGATGAAATGTAGGTGGCAGGAATATATACCCTGCGCAGCCACCGTTACAATTTCTCGTCGTAGCTGTCGCCGCACTAGGCAAGCGGGAGTTGTCTATCCCACCGCTAACTTCATTTAAGTTTTGATCCTTTTACAGGGTACTCCACGCTAACTTTCCATATCGAGCATTGAAGGGGACACTTTAAAATCTCCAACGGAAGATTATTGAACTCTTCTTTCTCGGCAGGGCAAGGCGTGGCATCGCCGCTGCATTACTAGTTGTGGTCCTGTGTTTTTTTTGGACAAAGACTATACGAGAGAGAGAGAGAGAGAGAGAGAGAGAGAGAGAGAGAGAGAGAGAGAGAGGGGTTGAAAGAGAAAAGAGAACAGAAGATATACGAAACGACGAAAGGACCGAAGAAGTTGGTGGCAGCTCGCACCTTACGAGCAAGAGAGAAGCTCGACTTTTATTATATCGAGTCGCTGGAAATGAGGCGCAATTTGCCGGATTATACATTGTGCTAAAATGCAGATACGATTTTCTCGCCGAGAGTCACGACCTCATTCTTCTTATCCATTCCTCTGTTCTTTCATTCATCGCATCTTTTTCATTCGTTTTTTCCTCTCTTCTTCATTGGACTTCCTCTTTCGCCTCTTTTCGTTTATTTGATTCCTTTTGTCATCTAGTCCACTGCTTGTTTGTACTTCACCATTAACCACGTCGTAAGCTGTGTCTTCCGCCATTCGCCGTCGTTAAATCCCTTGCAAACCAGTAACTCCGATCCTTTTATCTTACCGAACAGCCGTGCACTTCTTCGTCATTGTTAGACATCATCCGGGATACTGAACGTTACTTCGCTTTATCTGTCGTGGCGAAATCGTGCATCAAAGTAGACGAACGGTGCTTAAACACCGGCTTTTTTTTTTATTAATAATAGTATTAAATCGGCAAGCTTATTATTATTGTTGTATTGCATGTATCTATAAAAAAATAATTCTTATTTTTATTTTAGTGTATTTATTAATTTTTACATTTATTTATGTTTATTACATCAAATATAAATGCGCGTGTTTATTTTACAATATCTATTAATTTATTAATTAGATACCAATTTAATAATAGAACGACTGATAGTTGATTACGTTGAAATAATCTTATATGTGAAAAAGTAAGAAACAATTATTAATAAAAAAAGTTTAATTTTTTCCGTTACAACTTTTTACATTTTTAACAACGCTATTATACATTATTGAGTTTTTTTTATTATAAATAAATATTTGATATTGTCTTCTTATACCGTAATATGCTTACGCTGTGCAATATTTTGCGTAAGATATATTAATTTTGCTTTATGACAGTTGATTAAAATACGCTCGGAACACTAACGATTCCGCTATGGATGGCAAAAGCCTAAAATGGGATAATGTATCTTCTACGACATATCAAGCAAGCTTTAGAACTTCGCTGCAGTTTGCACAGAGTTGCGGGCTGCGCGTTATCGGATACATCACATATCGAAGACTCTAACGTTACTGACATCGATTAAGCCACTGTTCTAAAGATCCTGGGAAAGCTTCTAAGATGTGCTCGAGGCATCAGAAGTGGAGGATGGAAGAAGAGAAAGGAGAGAAAAACGAGACGAATTTTCGTCTATAAAAGAAAGAAATCTCTTATCGTTCCTCATGTCCAGTGTATACATATACACACGTAATCCGCAGAGATGTGTATGTATACGCCTTCGGGGATCCTTTTGTGCCCGTGCTACGTTATAGGAACTGGTGCATTAGACAGAGTAATACGGCTGGAGGAATTCCAATTGCGGCACGGCCACGTCGTTTGGTTTAACGATTTCGTCGGACTTCAGAGAACACGAAGCGCTATACAGAGAAGGAATATGGACTTGTGGATAGACTGTTTCGTTGACATGTTTAAAGATCGTCATACATCTCATAACTAGGCAGAATTGCATGTTGCTTTGGAATGTGTGCAGATGTATCAGTATTCACTCTGCTAATTTGACCCAGTCGTGGAAAAGTTGTAATATTAACATTCATTAAGCATTTATTATTTTCATGTGCAAACATTATATGTATATACTAACGTAAGCTTTATATATCTTTCATGCATTCAGGGTTTTCTTTGTTGTTTACTTCTGGATGAATTCAAAAATATTATTGCATTACATGATATAAGATATTACGAGAAAAAAAAACATGTCTGGAAAAAAGCAAATCTAATATTTTATATCTCTTTAAAAGATAAGAAGAACGCAACAGTATGCGCGCGATAATTTTTGATGCTTTTAATAAATGACATTCTATTAATATTTCATAAAAGAAACTTTATATTATTAATATGATATAGTACATTATATATACTTCTAATAAAATAATTAATAAAATAATCGGTCAGATATAAACCTAATTATAAAATCTAATTTCTGTTGTGAGTATTATGTTTGGTAGAAAATAGTAAATACGCAATAGCAAAATGCGTACAAGAAAAATATGATATTGTGTTGTCAAATTAATAGATATGAATATTTGTCCTTAACGAAAATATTCTATATAAAATTATTCACACAAAAGTATTTTTTTATAATGACAATTGCTTACAATATAATGTAAATGTATACGACGTCTACATTTCAAGATAAGAAGTATGATAATAAATTAAATATAGTAGCTCATATTTGTTGAAACGAGATTAACGTGATGACTATAAATACACAGCATCACACTTATTTCAACAGTCTACAGAGATCTGTCTTCTTAGTGCATATCTAGCGCATGTAACTGCTTGAAAGTTACAATCGTAAATATTTGAATAGTGTAATATTTGTTGTCGCAAAAATTTATATAATTGGCAATATTTAACGTAGATAAAACGTACTTTATTGCAAATTCGAAACAAATGGTTGATGAAATCATATATAATTATAACATTATTTTTACAGAATTTTTTTCAAGTTTATCAAATTATTAACATTACTTATAATGATCTCATTTGAAAATATGTAAATATTCTATAAAAACTATATGTAGGTATGGTTTAACTTTATTTTTTTAATTTAATTTGTGTTGCTTTACATAGGTATACTATAACACAAAAGATTTTATTTCTTTAAAGAAGAATTATATGCGGAATATTCAAAAAAGTCAGGACAAATTTATATAAGGTGAAAAAATCTTAACCGTCGACCTGACTGGCAAGGAATATTTATTTCATTCTTTATAAAATATTACATAATGTTTCGACCCTTGGTTTGGGTCTTCTTCAGATGTATGAGTTCTAAAAAATATATTAAAAGTTGTCAAATACAAAAGCAATATACGTGCGGCTAATGCACCGTTATAAACCACAAACAATGCGAACGAAAAACAAAATTATTACCTGAGGTAAACACCATTATATGTCAATTAAGCACTACACAAATAATCATTATTTCTAGAAATTGAAAACTTAAAGAAAGCGACTTAATGCTTCTTCAAAAGTCGACATCTTTTATGAGATGCTCACTAGAGAAAGAGAGAGATAGCTGAAATGTTTTACATTAAAATGACAGACAACACAATTAACCTTCAAAAAGATACAGAAAACCTCAATCCTATCTACGACAAATTAATAAAGTCAGTATGATCCCTTTCTTTCTCTAATGAGCATCTCATAAAAGATGTCGACTTTTTGCTTTTCAATTTCTAGAAATAATGATTATTTGTGTAGTGCTTAATTGACATATAATGGTGTTTATCTCAGGTAATAATTTTGTTTTTTGTTCGCATTGTTTGTAGTTTATAACGGTGCATTAGCCGCACGTATATTGCTTTTGTATTTGACAACTTTCAATATATTTTCTTAAAACACGTACATCTGAAGAAGACCCAAACCAAGGGTCGAAACGTTATGTAATATTTTATAAAGAATGAAATAAATATTCCTTGCCAGTCAGGTCGACGGTTAAGATTTTTTCACTTTTTAAAAAAACTACTAGCGACTATTAATATTTCTACCTTTATCTAAATTTATATAATTTGTTAATGGAGTTGAAGAGATAAAAAAAGTTCATATAAACCTATATTCAATGCGTCATTAAAAAGTATATAAGCATTCAAAAATTTAGGAGCAAATTTGCTGTTATAACTTGATAGACGAAATCACTGAAAAGACTGAGATAACTTACAGTAAACTTTTGTCTTGACCTCTACTGTAAATATTACGTTTTTACTTTGATTGGATATTTTGTTTCAATATTAATTCTAGTGTTTGAGTCGTTTCAGTTGTAATTTTATTTTTATAATTACAATAAATAACTATATACATGTTTTTTTAAATTATGTGATATGCATAATATATATGTCAACGATTTTGTCTAAGAAATTATAAGAAGAATTTTGTTTGCGAGTTTTCAAACGTTTATAATTCTTTAATAAAGCATTTTTGGATGTAAGTTTATATGAACTTTTTTCTATTCAAATCTTAACATGTTGTATAAATTTGATCCTGATTTTCACGGATATTGTATTAATGATAGATAGATATTATAATTAATGGATATTATTAATGTCACATGTGTGTGTATTCTCTTAATTTATTAATAAAAATTAATTTTAAAAATATCTAGATTTACATATCAATTAATTTATTTGTAAATTTTTATTTTATATTTTTATCTATATAGAAAAATGTCAAAAATTGAATAAATTGTTAAATTATTAATAGAATTTTTTTGAAATAAAAACATTTAAGTCTCCAGGTCAAACAATTCAATTTGAACAAAATTAATAGCTGAACTCAAATTTAATCATATCAAATTAAACAAACGATATAAAAACGTATTTTCTGACTGTTAGAAAATACCAAAAACGCTAATCTATATTACGGACGCGCACGCGCTATTTTTTAAACTATTAATAATTGTGTAATTTATGCATAAGAACTAAATACTCATTGTAAAGGCAATTTGTAATAAATATTAATATTTTATTTTATAGATAAGAGATTTTATAAAGTGATTAATTGCCATAAATATATTGTAAGAACTATTTTATTAAACCGGCCATGTAATATCAAAGAAATAACTAAATAATTTTGAGCAGCAAATATTTTTAAATAGACCATTACACATTGCATATTGCATGTACTCTAAAATTTGTTTTATCTTAAATAAGATTATACAGCTGTAACGCGTTTCGCGTTGATTATGATACTTTCTTGTCAATATTTTTGTTTACGTAAAACTGCAAAGATTAAATACAAAAATATATACAAACTGATTTTTTATTTGCCATAGATAGGTATTTACAAACATTATAGAGAATACTTGATCATAAACAATTATTATTTGTCACAAAGTAAATCTGTACTTTATATAGAAATCTCTACTTTATATAGAAATATAATTTACAAATATATACATTTACTTAGTATTACAAATTTTTAAAACATTTTAGCAGCATATACACACAGAAGCTGCTTTCAAATTATAGATAAATATTATTAATAGACATTTAATAAAAAACGTCTTTAATAGCAAGAGAGAGAGAGAGAGAGAGAGAGAGAGAGAGAGAGAGAGAGAGAGAGAGAGAGAGAGAGAGAGAGAGAGAGAGAGAGAGAGAGAGAGAGAGATTAGACACATTTTTATTATGTAAATTACATATTCTTTATTATATAAATAGAAAAATTATAGTTATTAATATATAATTAACGCGTTTTAATTTTTAGGATATCAAAGCAAGGATCAGTTCTTTCACAAAAAGAACCTATTGGATATTTGTAATACATACTGTTTGTAAAAACAAAAACAAAAACAGAAAGTTCAAGGAAACTACATTTAATTAGATTATTTATTACGTCAATAAATAATGATTGTTATTATATTATTATTATCTATCTTTATTTTATTGGGGTATAATTGTTATGTACATTATGGAAGAAAAGGGCGACTTCTCAATCTTATACCGGGACCAACACATTATCCAATTGTTGGCAGTGCTTTCTTGTTATATAATACACGAGGCAAGCAAAAATATATAATATATTTATATTAATTAACATTTTTAACTTTTCATTTTTAGGTAAAGTAAAAAAAGTCTTATAAATTTTAAACTGTAAATATATAGTTATTAGTATAAGGCCTGATGGTATCAACATTATTTTTGCTTTAAGCAAGACTTAAATATATCTCTGTTTTTATTCATTTAAAAAGAAAGAAAAAGATAGACACATGTTTAAGTCTCGCTTAAATCCAAAATAATGTTGATGCAATTGGGTCTAAATTTATTAGTCTAAATTTTAAATTGTAAATATAAAGTTTTATATATTCTAAACTGTAAATATATTTTAAACTATATAATATTATATTGCGTATTCTCTGACTTTTAATATATAATTATTCAAATTTATAAATTCGCTTTTGTTTGCAATAATGCACGTTTATTTTTACAGTAATATAAAGTCTTATTCATTTTTGTAGATAATTCGCAATTTGATTTAATAGTTAATTTATATTTTGAGTAATAGTATAATATATACAATTAAATAATTAATTAAAAATAATGATAATATTATCTATAAATTTTTTCTGTATATTTATAACATTTTTATAAATTTTTCAGATATACTTTGGAAGCTTCTATGCACTACTACTGACAAGTATTATCCTATTTTAAAATTCTGGGCGTTCTTCTTCCCAATTGTTTCTATTCGTCATTCCAGATGATCAGGAGGTAATAAAATATAAAAGACATTTACTTCTAGCATACTATTGATAAGCTGATGATTTAAAAATTTTTTTATTAATGTCTGTTCTTTAAAAATATTTAGGAACTAATTCTTACAAAATAGTTTTTTAAAATAAAGTAATATTTAACAATAAGTGAGATATTTTGCGAAATGATTAATCAATCATCTATGTGCAAAACTATACTAAACTAATGTCAAGTTTAATATCTTTTATGATTTTAGATAATATTAAGTATAAACAATATTGAAAAGACCATTATGTATGAGGTTTTACATCCTTGGCTTAAAACAGGTCTTCTCACCAGCGAAGGTAATATCTAACATATATATTTTATTTTTATTATTATATTCTGTTTTAGTTACTGATTTCTTAAACGTAAATAAAATCACATAAAATGTGGCAATTAGAAATATTTTATACTAAGATTTTCTTTATACGTAAATAAAGTATATTAAATAATTAAATAATAAAAACTGAGATATACAACTTTGTTCGATTTTAAGTATTTCTTATTTTAATATATTGCAATAAAAAAATATATGTATGTGAGGTAAGCGTTTCTTGAAGTCATAATTTTATTACATATAAATCATATCAAATTTTTTTACGAAACATTTAATACGTTATAAAAATCTTTTATGTTTCTTAGTATATTTTATTCAGAAATATTACTTTGTTAGAATGAACAATAGAGAAAAAAATAGAGATACTTAATACTCCACTCAAAGAGATTGACCGATTAAAAATTAAATTTGAAAGTGGGATATGTACTGTAAGAAATGTAATATTCATATTTTATTGATGACTTACCGCATAATTTTGTATTGTTTTTATTTTAGGCACTAAGTGGCAATCGCGGCGAAAAATACTAACACCGGCATTTCATTTTAATATATTACAACAATTTGTTGGCATTTTGATTGAAGAGGGTGACAAAATGACAAAGAGTTTAAAAAGTGCAGGAAGAACAGTTGTAAAGGATTTGGTTTATTTATTAGTGACCATTTATTAGTGAACATACACTGAATGCAATATGTAGTAAAATGTCTTATGTTTTTATGTAGTAACTATTTAACTAGATTGCATTTAGAATAATAAAAGACGAAAATGTGTCTCCGCGTAAAGGATTAAGGTTATAATAAATCGATAATATCTGATTATTATATTTAATAGTATTTTTGGAATATTTTATTATATTATTGTATTATACACTTAGTAAATGTATTTGTAGAAACTGCTATGGGCACCTCTTTGAAAGGCTTTGACACTCTTCAACAACAGTATCGAAAAGCTGTTTATCAGATGGGTGAAATTATTGTTTATAGGTAATTTAAAATATACAAATATAGTTATATGATTTATCTATGCAATTCCTTGAAAAGTATATTTATTATTAAAGATTTAAAGAAATAGAAATATTTGTACTTAAGGTCAAACAATATTTAAATCGGTAATTGATGATCTGCGTTAAGCACAGATATTTTATTTCAAAATAAGAATTATTATAAAATGTATTAATATTGAAAAATTATGAAAAAACAAGGTATAATCAAATCTAAAGAAAGTTATTTTCGACCAAAGAGAATCTGTAAATAAAAAAAGTGTACATGTTAATATAAATTGTATAAATGTCTTTCTAATGTTTTATAATAGTTTTAAAATTTTATCTGTAAATTTCTTCTTAATATGGCTATATTTAAAGATTATTAAGAATTTATGTTTGTGATTTGATTAAATAAGACTTTTATAAATTATAATACTTTAATAATATATAACTTTAATATATAAAAAAATACTATTATCTTTTTAGAATTAAATTTATTATGTTATTGCAATTTAGATCAGTGAGACAGTGGTTGCATCACGATTTCATATTTTCTTTATTTCCACAAGGCAGAATGCAAAAAAAGGCCCTAAAGATATTGCACGGCTTTACTGAAAAAGTGCGTAAAAAAATCAAGTTATTTTATATACTCTGAATAATTTTCATGTAAATTACAGTAGATCCCGTAATTTTTTTGTATAACAAGATTACGGAAGAATTTGTAAACCTTGACAATACATTGACAATAGAATAATACTACAAATTATTAAAAAATTAATTAATATCGTGATCTTATGTAGATCATTGCAGAAAGGAAACTTCATGAACGCACCAATGATCGATATTTGCAAAGCTTGAAAATAACGGAGTGGCAGAAATAGACGATGCTGGAATTGATAGTAACAAATTAAAGTTTATGTATTAAATTTGATTATAATTTGATAGATAAATGATTTTTGCAATTTTCAATTAAGCAATATATATATAATCGTTATAATCATAATATGAAGTATATATATCTTTCATAAAATTACATGTTTAGTTATATTAGTATTAATAAAACTCCAATTTTCAATGTGCGATTGATATTATTTAATCAGAACGATATGCAAAATTTGTTCTACAAGATTTATATAAATTTGCTCTTTTTTATTCGATTTAGTTCGAAAAAAGCGGCTCGCTATGTTGGACCTCTTAACATAATAGCGGCATCTCGGAAAGGTCTTTTAACTGATTTTGACATCAGAGAAGAAGTCGATATCTTTATGTTTGAGGTATTTTTAATTTTTCGTAATTTTTGTGTGTAAATTGATTTATATATAAATTGATGCATGTAATGTGCTTGCAGGGTCATGATACTACAGCGATGGCTATATGCTTAGCTTTATCAGTATTAGCTGAACACAAGGATATTCAGGTATTTCTTGATGCAGATTAACATCGTGATTACATAAAAAACTAATTTTATTTATTAATTTAATAAATTATTTGTGAGAAATTTTTAGAAATAATAGACATTTTTTAATATAATTTCTCACAAATAATTTATTAAATTAATAAACGCAATTAATTTTTTATATAATCATAAAGTATAGTTAATTTTTAATTATTTTGATGATACAGGATCGCGTTAGAACTGAAGTTAATACTATAATGCGAGAGAATAGAGAAAAACTTACTATGAAATCGTTGAATAGTATGGTATATTTAGATAGATGTTTGAAGGAAGCGTTGCGTTAGTGTGTATATAATATCACGACGTCTTACACAAGACGTAAAATTACGTACGTAATTCATAAATTTGTTCTGCATATTATATTCAATATTTAATTTAATATTATGGCATGTAATATATATAAATATATTTAGTACTTTAATATTAAGAGGGACACGATTATTATTATAATATATATTTTAAAAGAAGATTTTAGGTTTGATTTTAATAAATACATTTGTAATATATGTATACATATATTACATAAATTTTTAACAAAACTTTCAATTAATACTTAATCGAAAATTGCATTTCATTTTGTAATATTCTTTTTAAAGTCATATATATAATACCCGCTCGAACATTTGTGCACCTTAATATCTACAAAGTTCACATAGATCCAAATTTTTGGCCAAATCCAGGTGTGTTTGATCCCGATAGATTTTTACCCGACAAAATCCAAAATCGTCATATTTATTCCTATATACCGTTCAGTGCAGGACCCCGGAATTGCATAGGTGAGCATGAATTTTATTTCTTCTCTCGTGTGTGTGTGTATGTGTGTAAATAAGTGTAAATAGTTTTTAATACATTTTAGACAGATTTTAAATAAACCTCTCTTTACTTTTTTAAAGAAGCGAGAAAAATATCGATACAATTATACCGATTTCAGTTTGTCTCAAAATATAGAACCATCATCAATGATTAGTTCGCCTTTTAATAATGAAATTTTTTCCCTAACTTCCTGCGACGTTCCATTTTTGAGAAAAACAGTTAACACAGTTGAATCACCTTGTATATAATCTTGCCATATATGTTTGTCAAATTAACACGATTAACTATTTTATCTATTTATTAAAATAAAAAAAGCGATTTGAATTAAGATAAAAAAAGCTATGTTGGACTTTTTGAAAGCGGCGTCTTGCAATAGCAAAATAAATTATTTGGACATTAGAGAAGAAATTGATATCTTCATGTTTAGATTACTACTTACATTTTTAAATTTGGATTATTAATATTTGTATCAGAATAATAAATTAATACAAAGAATGGTAATTATTGAGTTCAAGAAAAGCAGCTACAATAATCTTAACCTTGATTATGTTATCAAATTCTTGACTCTAAGTAACTTTCAAGAAGCCATTGTTCGTTGTTTATTAAACAGTTAGTAACAATTAAATTATATGATAAGAACAAGTACAAAGACGAAAGCTGAACTTCTTTGGCTATGAATTTTATATTAGATGTACATTTAAATATTTCGTGGGTAGAGTAGGGGTTCCACGCATCTGATTATAAATTCTAATTTCTGTCGTGGATATTATTTTTAGCAGAAAATGATGATTGTGTAATGGCAAAATATGTATCTAAAAAAATATAATGAATATTGTGCTATTAAATTATATAATAGGTATGAAAACTTGTTCTTAACAAATAAAATTGTTCAAACGAAAATACACATAATTTTTAATAATAACAATTGCTCATTATATGATATAATCATATGTGACGTCCACATTTCAAGATAAAAGTATGATTTTATACAGTTTATATTCATCGAAGCGAGATTAAAATAATGAGATAAATACGAGCTTATTTCAACAGTCTACGGAGATCTGCCTTTTTAGCACATGTATAATTGCTTTAAAAGTTAAAATTATAAATATTTGAATGATACAATATTTTATTGAAAAGTTATAAACAAATGATTGATAAAATCATATATAATTAGAGTGTTATTACGCAAATTTTTTCAAGTATATACATCAGCAAGTCATTAATATTAAATATTAAAATCTCATTTGAAAATATATTAATATAAAAAGTTTATGTAATTATAATTTAATTTTAATTCACTTTGTGTTATTTGTGTTTTATATAAGTGCACTATAATGAAAGATTTTATTTCTTTAAAGAAGAATTATATACAGAATGTTCAAAAAGATCAGGACTAAATTTATACAATTTGTTAATGTGAGTTGGCTAAGTGAAAAAGTTTATATATAAATTATATACTTTTATATGGAAATAAATTTATACATATATATAAGAATATGTAACCTATAACGTTCAAAAATGCTTTATCAAAGAGTTATAGGCATTAAAGGTTCGCGAACAAAAATGTTCTTATAACTTGATAGACGGAATCGTTGAACAGATAATTCTCATTGTCAGTTACTGTTTATACATCTTGATTAATATGGTCTTTGTACTTTTATCACATGTCAATGAACTATGTTTTCTGAATTAAGTGATAAGCATGATATGTCAGTGATTCTGCCTAAGAAGTTATAAGAAAATATATAAGAATATAAAACAAATATAAAAATATATTATATATAAGAAAAATTTTGTTTGCATATACATATATCTTTAACGCTTATAACTTTATTTTTGAATATAAATTTAATTGACTCTATTAACACATGTATTTATTGTATAAATTTGATCCCGAATTTTGTGGAACACTGTATTAATGATGGATAGCTATTATAATTAATAGATATTATTAATAGATATTATTAATGTGTGCGTATTCTCTTAACTATTAATAAAAATTAATTTTAAAAGTATCTAGATTTGCATCTTAATTAGTTTATTTGTTTAATTATTAATAAAGTCTGAAATAAAACCATTTAAGTCTTAAGTTTAAACAATTTAATTTGTATACGAAATCAATAGCTGAACTTAAATTTAATCGTATTGAACTATTTGTATTATCTGAAAATACTGTCAAAAAATTTCAAAAACGCTAATTTATATTACGTGCATGCTTTTTTAAAACTATTAATAATTATGCGAATTGTGTATTATATGTAAATATTCATTCTAACGGTAATAATTTGTAATAAATATTAATATTTCATTAAGCTTTTATAATTAAGAGATTTTATAGACTAATTAATTGCCTAATAAATATGACGTTGCAAAAGAGATTTTAATATTAATCTGACTACGCGTAATATCAAAGAAAGAGACTGAACAATTTTCTATAGTAAATATTACTAAATGCATACCTATAAATATTGCATATACTTTACGAATTATCTCACTTTATAATGTTTTGTATCCTTGGTTCACAGGTCTTCTCATTAGCAAAATATGCAAAAAGGGCATGTATACTCTATTATTCTCAAAAGTAAATCAAATAAAATGTTGCAATTAGACTTAAATAATATATTAAATGATAAACTGATATGTGTTTATAACTTTTTATCTTATTATAAGTTAATAAATAATAAGATAAAAGAAATATGCGTATGAGTATGAGTATGTGTAAGAGTTTTTCTCATAATTTTATTGCACATAAAATTTCTCAAACTTTTTATAGCCATTTTTTTCTTTTTTTCTTCTTTTTATTTCTTTTTTATTTAAAAACAACTTTTAATTACACACTAATAATTTAATTTTTTTGTAATATTCATTTTTTGATTATCTTACTCTAATATTTTTATGCACAGACTAACGAGACGAATCAATTGGCATAATTAAAACACATAATTATGTTAAAGTAAAAATCTGAATTTGCAACTAACAGTTACACATTTTTACTTTAACATAATTATGTGTTTTCTTTACACCAATTGATTTGTCTCATTATTCTGTGCATAAAAGTATTAGAATAAGATAATCAAAAAATGAATATTTTACGAGATATCTTGTATTTTATGTCAAAATACTGCAACTTTGAAGCCTTATAACTCAAAAAATACTTAATGAAAAATACTTTGTCATAAGTGTTTTGGAAAGTTCTCGAGATGAGCTATAAGAATATGTAAAAATATATAGGGTGTTCCATTTAAAAAACTTGAAGTGACCTTTACGTGATCTTCAAATGACTTCAAGGTCAAACCAATGATACCATCTTATGCTTCCCTCGAAACCATACAACTTTTGTCTAAAACATTTTTCTCTCCCGGGCTTGGTTTTCGAGATATTCGATTGGATGGATTAAAATGGTCCACCCTGTATATATCTAACGATAGTAACGGACGATGATATTAACACATATTATTAATTGCACTTTGTACTATTGCAGCAATAACAAATTTATATAATTTGTGAACTTAAACATTTATCTCTTTATTTTTCAAACAGCATTAAATGCCATGCATCTTAATTAACAAAAAATTAAGTTCAAGGTTCTTATGCTATATATGGAGATAAGAAAATATCAAACATTTTTAAATGATAATAATAAGCGAGGTTAAACTGATAAGGACATTAAAACGTTGTAAAGTTAATGACATATAGAAAAACATAACAAGTAAGATGTAAACAGCAAATTAACACTTGGTTTCTTTACTGCACTTATCTCTTACCAAGATACTTAAAATAAGAATATTAATGATCGATTTTATTATTGCTTACATTTTTCTATGCGTTATAATCATTTATTCAATTATAAATTGCATTTTCATCCGCAGTCTTACAGTAGTTACTGAAGTCACTTATATGATAGGCTTTAAAACATTAATGTGTAATGAATATATAAGAATTACTAAAAATTTTATGGAAATAAATAAAATAGTGTAGTGTACTGAAAAGTGCAATTTTCGTCAATATAATTTAACAATTATTGCTTTTTTATAAGGTGTGTATAAGTTTTACGTTACTACTTGTACATAATGTATTAGAATATAAGTACTTAGCGTAAAGAGATAATTATACTAGTTACGATGTAATTCATCGATTCAAGCATATGTTAAGTAAAATTTTGCAAAATTATTCGTTTTTTAATCATAATCAATTTTTGTTGCATTAAGAATATAAGTTATCAAATAGTTATCAAATAGTAAAATAATAAAATAATTATTTCAATAAATTTTTTTAAAGAATTGTTTTTTAAAGGCATATTATGTGTACATTTAAAAAACAATTCTCCAAAAAAATAATACAATGTATTCTTACTTTATATAAATTAAAATTTATATTTTGATAGATTTTATAATAAGTTAAGAGATTAATAATATTAATAATAATAATAATACTTTCTAGTAATAATTTGATCTTTTAATGCATCTGTATGTGTATGTTTTACACATTTACCAATATATAAAAAATAATTACGTGTTATGCGTACGATATATTTGTACAATTTAGTATAGATTTTTTATTATTAATGTGATAATATATATTGAAAGCAATAATTTATTTTTTGTTACAGTATATATTACATATATAACGTAATTCGTGTTGTTGTTCAAAAATTAAAAAAAAAACAAGAGTTGAAGAAAATTGCCTAATAAAAACATGATCTTCATCTTACTATTGTTATTATGCATTTTGATTATATTATTATCTTATTATTACACTATACATTGTGGAAGATATGGACAACTTATTTATCGTATACCTGGTCCACCAACAGTTCCATTGTTCGGCAATATTTTTGACTTGTTTAATCAGTCTCCAGGTAAGTAAAATCTATAAAAATTTTGTATAAATTTTTATCTAAATATCCTTTAAATTATTTGTTAGAAATTTTTATCAGAGAAAGATAAAGAATGAAGTAATCGTAACGACAATTGCGCAGTGCTTTAATATAACAATTGTGAAGAACTGTTTGTATTTAATGTACATATATCTTAAAAATTATAATTAATTAAACTTATTTTTATATTTTATGCAATAATACTTATTATTTTTATTTATCATATTTAAATATGAGATTAATATCTCATAATAAAAATGATCAAAATATGAAAATTACTGATGTTTCTTCGTAAGTTTAGTCAAAAGTCCAAAAATATTTTTAAAAAGGTTTATTTTAATAATGCAAATAACAAAGTAGAAAAATATGTTAAATTTAATTATCGAGACATGTAAAAAAATTTTTGTAAAGCAATTTTTTTAAATTTTCTTAAGGTTTTTAATTTATATCATAATAAGAAAATAAATCAAAAAAATTTTGTATTTATATTTTTAAATTATGTATATGTTTTTAATATTTTAGAAGAATTGTGGAAGTTCCAAGAATCACTCTTTAAAAAATATAATTCAATTCATAAAATATGGAGTTTTAAAACTGCTTATATTGTCATTTGCCATCCAGATGACGCACAGGTAGAAAAAATATTAACAAGTTTATCTTAGTTGTCATATAACATTTTCATCTACAGTTAAAAGTGATACATATTTTGAAAATTAAAATCATACAAACATCATGTATATGCTTAACGCAATTTTTTAGATAGTTTAGGGTGTTTAAACACAACTTTATAATGAATTTATTATCAATTTTTACGCACATATACTACATTTCATTTTTTCATTTTTATTATTTATTTAATCTGCTCTCGTCTTGTTTCAGAAAATACTAAATAGCACGCAACACCATCTTGAGAAAGGCATGATGTATACTCTTTTGCGTCCTTGGTTAAGAACTGGTTTACTCACCAGTAAAGGTTTTACAATAGACTAATATAAACAAAGCTTTTATATGCATAATGTTCCATATAGTTTATAACTATAAAGATTGTATTTTTTAAGACAGAATTTTTATTTATATACACCATATATATATATATATATATATATATATATATGTATGAATGTGTGTGTGTGTGTTTAAATAAGTAAAAATTATACAAATCCTATACTAAACAGCGAGGAACAGAATCTTCATTATTAATTTATATTTTTTCATTTATAGTTTTTCATTACATTAAAGTAATTTAAGCAAAGAAATGCATATATAACGCTGCATAAGTGTTAAAAATTTTCTGTTATAGGAATAAAATGGCACGAAAGACGAAAACTACTGACGCCTACTTTTCATTTTAATATATTAAAACAATTTGTTAATATTCTGATCGAGGAAGGCAATCGCATGACAACATTTGTGAATGATATTGAAGGGTCGATTATCAAAGACTTGGTCTTTTTTATTAGTAAACATACGTTGAATGCAATATGTGGTAAATCTTTATATATATATAATTACTAAATATAATTACTAAATATAATTAATAAAAATTATAAATATAATATCGTTTAATTTAAATGCTAATACACTAATATATATATATATATATATATATATATATATATATATATATATATTAGTGTATTAGCATTTAAATTAAACGATATTATATTTATAATTTTTATTAATTATATTTAATTATTTTAACTTGTGCGTCATTTGTACATTCATTATTCTTTTCATTTTTATTTTATTATGTTTTTTATTAATTTTTTAAAGAAAAAAAGCGTTTACAGATGGTTGTCAATCTTAATGTTGCTTTGCACTATTCAATAGTACCAAATTGTTACATAATTAAAATAGTACAGATTAATTTAGCAAATATTAACATACATATATGTATATAAAACATTCGAGCACATTAGATATATTTGCGTTTATAGAAACCTCCATGGGTGTTTCTTTGGAAAGTATGGGTGAATATCAACAACTATATCGACAAGCAGTTCATGAGATGGGCAAAATATTAGTTTATAGGTAATATATTATCATAACTGAATAAAAATAAATATAATTATTTTAATAGATATGTATAGATATAAAGATATATCTATATATACATATATATATATATATATATATATATATATACACATATATATATATATATATATATATGTATAGATTATAGATATATATGAACATATTATAGAGTTATAGTTATTTAAATGTTAGGAAGTAAAATTAAAATTATAGTAAAAACTGATGACTCACTTACAAATATATATTAAATATAATTTTTTTTTAAATAAGGTATTTATTTATAATTATTAACACAATTATTTATCTAAACATATACATTATACAATTACGTAGGCTAATCAGACCATGGTTTTATTCCGATAAAATATTTGCGCTAACATCAATGGGTAGAAAGCAAGCTAAGAATTTAAAAATATTGCATAGTTTCAGTGAAAAAGTAAGTAGAAAACATCAAAAATTATATAAATCTTGTTTTAAATAAAACTAATATAAAAAATGTAATTTACAAATATAAGGTTTAATGGATAGCACATTTGTAGGAAAATATAAATAAATAAAAATTAATCTTTTCCTCGTAGATTATTGCAGAAAGAAAGCGATATCATGAACTTACTGATGGACAATATTTAAAAGATTTTGAAAATGAAGTTATAATAGAAACGGACGATAATGAAATATTAAAAAGTACGTATATATGTATATGTATATGTATGTATAATATATATAATATACCATGTATTTTTATATCATCAAATTAACACAGTTTAATTATTACGTCTATTTAAGATAAAAAAAAGCGACTCGCTATGTTGGACTTTTTGATAGCATTATCTCGCAATAACAAAATGAGTGATTTGGACATTAGAGAAGAAATTGATACCTTCATGTTCGAAGTAAGTACATTTAAAAATTATTAAATTCTAAAATCTTTTTATTAATATTTGTGTTAGAATAATAAATTAATATATATACATAATAATTTTAAATATACTTACATAATATAATGTATTGATTATCATTTCATAAATTAATTAATTTAATTACTCGTACTAATTTAATTTGATTATAAAAATATATAATATTTTATAATTGATAATTATTATTATTGATATAATTGAAATACATATCAAACACACACACTAACATTTGGAGAAAAATCAGTAGTTTGAAAAATATTGATGACTCTCTTTAATTGTGATAAATATATTTGCTCTGCCTTACATTATCTGTGCATATACATATGTATAGAAAAGCGAATAAAGTAATTTTTTCCATTACAGGGTCATGACACAGTAGCAATGGCTATTTGCTTTGTTATACTACTGTTAGCTGAACACAAGGATGTCCAGGTATTTTTTATCGGGTCATGAAACATGTTTAATTAAATCTATTAATTAATTTATTTGTTTTAGAAAAATAACTTTTTTGTTGTACGTATGTTTATATATGGATATACCATTGTGTGTTAATTATATATATATATATATATATATATATATATATATATATATATATATATAATTATTAAAACACACACAATGCTATATCTATAAATAAACATATATGTATATATGTATATATATATATATATATATATATATATATATATATATATATTTATATGAGATATGTTTTCCATTTAATTCTTACTCTATATCTAATTTATTAATTTAAAAATGCAGAAATTTATATTTATATTAATATTTGTATTAATTTTTGCATTTTTTATCAAAGATGTCAAACTCTGTTTAATGATAGGATTTTGCCAGAAATGAAGTAAACGCAGTAATGCAAGAAAATGGAGGAAAACTTACTATTAGAGCATTACAAAATCTACCATATTTGGAAAGATGTGTGAAAGAAACCATGAGATTGTATCCCAGCGTTCCTTTTATAATGCGAGTATTGTCGAAAGACATAAATTTACGTAAGTACATAATAAATTATATTTGCATGTTACTTTAGGAATAGAACTGCTAACTTAGGAATAGAAAGAAAATAGTACATATCATAATATAAACTAATTAGTGTTTTAATGTTAAATTATATATACATTTTGATATTCATAATATTTTTTCCTAATATTGATATAAATGTTGCTAAAATAAAATCAAAATTTAATGTTGTTGTAATTAATTTTCTTAGTGCATAACAATATAAACAAACAAGATTATTAATTTATTTTTTTTGTATAGAAAAGCTATTACATAAATAAAAAATTAAATATTAAATAAAATATAATTTTTATATAAATATTTATTTTGTATACATAAATATGTTACAAAATTTTTATTATTGTTTAAAAATTATATATGTTATGTTTCTAATATATTTTCTAATATATTTTTCCAGAGTCGTATATCATACCTTCTGAAACGGAGATATTTCTTAACATTCATAATATTCATAGAAATCCCGATTTCTGGCCAAATCCAGGTATATTTGATCCAGATAGATTTTTACCTGAAAATGTTCAAAATCGTCATCCTTTTTCTTACATACCTTTCAGCGCAGGACTACGAAATTGTATAGGTATAGTCTATAAAAAATTAAGTTCTTTTATTATACATAAATCAACAAATTCTAATGCACATACAAATAATAGGTCAACGGTTTGCAATGTTGGAAATGAAGGCTATAATAGCTTCTCTGGTGCATAATTGTTATTTGGAGCCTATTGATTATTTAAAAGATATTCGTCATGTGACGGATATAATAAATCGTGTTACACAACCGATTCGTGTAAGATTTGTTCCAATCAAATGCAAATAGACATCTGAAGTAATCTAATTTAATGAGAAAAATTGTTATGCTCAAGTTAATAAATAAAAATTAAACTTATAGTAATATTGTAGAAATATAATAATTCTAATAATGTATTGGAGAAATTAAATATGCAGTTTATTTTAAATATAATTTTACATTTTATTTTATAAAAGTTTTTAAAAATATTTAAGAGAGATTTTTATATCAAATTTTATTTAAGAATTTTAAATTACATATACAAATTATAATTTCAATGAATTATTTCAATATATAGCCACATACAGTTATTTTATTCTCAATTAGCTTATTTAATCAATTTAAAACGAGAATAATTTTAATGCTATTAATTACTTTTTTATTTGTAGAAGTAATAAAGTCTATATAAAATGTTACGTGTTCAGTGCAAAAGTCGATTATTTTGTATAAATAACGTTTGATGTAAAGTTATTTTAAATTAATGTATGTGTATGTAATTTGTAATTTATTATAGTTTTCCTATTCAAAAATAAGCAAGAAGTAATAAGTGTGCAGTTAAATGTTGGAATAATTATTGTATTATATATTAGATAACGTACCTGTACATCAATTTTCGTATTTCTTTTTGTATTTTACTTATTATACACATAATGCTTTTTATAAAAAATATAAGATAAAGCTATATGAAATGTTTTTTGTAATGTTTTGGAAATGTTTACATTAGCGGACACTATTCCCATGAGCTTAACTTAACAAGATATCTGCTAATATAAACATCTACCGTTTTTTAATATTGCAACTTAAATCAACATGTAGTATAATTTTTTAAAATTTGATATTAAAAAATTATAGCTTCTTTTACATTCCCGCGAATTATAGCTAATTATACTTAATTATTATTCAAATTTATTGAGACAATTATATACAGAGTGTCCGGTAATTGGTGAAAAATCTATTAATGACAGATTCCTGAGATCATTTGGAATCGATTTTTCCTCAGCGAAAATATCGAGAAACCATCATTTTTTGCAAGTTTCCAATTTTTATCATTATATCTTCGTAATTAAGCCTTGAATTAAAATTCTGTTAAAGTAAACTCTATCTGAAATTAAATGAAGAATGTAGTTTTGGTAATTTTTCAATTTCAAAAAGTTTAGTTTGCGAAAAGCACCTTTTTTTTAATCGCTTATAACTCGGAAATTATTGATGCCTCGACATTTTAACTGAGGAAAAATCGTCTCCAAATAATCTCAAGAATCTGTAATTAGCAGGTTTTTCACCAAGTGCCGGACACCTTGTATATGTTTTCTTAATTATAATAAGTTTTATGTTTCCGGCAGACTTTGTTTATCAATATCAAAGACGTTCGCAATCCGTAACAACATTACAGTTCATTACAGATTATAAATCAAGTAGATAGCAGTTTAAAAAGTAATGCGGTTTTTAATTTATTATTTACGTTTAAGAGCATGCAATTCGCGCCAAGTCACTTCGGCACGGAAATGCCGAATTGTTTTAAAATTGCACGATATATTCAGCGTGGAGGCCGATGGGATAATACAACTTGGGAACGAAGCGTGAAGAGAATAGGAATTATTATTAAATATTTCGTAAGAGTCCGCGCGCACTCGCGATTAATTTACAGATGACGATACGTGCGTGATCTACCTATAGATCTCCGTGCACGATCTAGACATGTTTGATCCAGCTAGCTCGTCATTCTGCCGACCGTCTGTTATTTTCTTTTTATACGAATAATCCGTTTTTGCGATAAGTGAAATAAGAGAAGCAATACATATTTGCAAACAAGTTTTCTGAACGTATGCGCAATGTTCTGTATTAAAAAAAGAGGAGAGAGAGAAAGAGAGAGAGAGAAAGAGAGAGAGAGAGAGAGAGAGAGAGAGAGAGAGAGAGAGAGAGAGAGAGAGAGAGAGAGAGAGAGAGAGAGAGAGAGAACGACAAATGTAGAGGACAAAGAAGATGTGCATATAGGCGTGAGGAACGGTTAAGAGGAATTCCGTGGTTCCTGCACGGAAATTACAAATGCAGCGCATTACACGCTCGAACGGAAGTGTCTTAGCGGAGGGTACTCAAAGAGAACATACAGAAGTTAAAGTAAAGAAAAAAATGCATGATTTTCTGGGGACTCGGCAAATTATCATTAGCAAGATGAGTATCCGAGTAAATGATTACAAGGTACATACAGCTTGTTTTTTTTTTTTACTTTCTTTAATTATAATAGTAAGAAATTGTTTGTAAACATTTAAAGAGGTTTTTAATTAATGCGTGTAATTTAGTTCATATTCCAACTATTTCAGGTTTTATGTGATGTCACGAGAGAAAAATTTAATCTCACATGCAAGTAGTAAAAATTATGCAAGTTCACAAAATTATTATAGATAAATGTGTATTATATATATATATATATATATATATATATATATATATATATATATTCAAAAATATTATTAAAATATATTTTCTTAATTTTGTTTTTATTTCAAAAGTTATAAATTGTTTTCAAAATTAACATATATATGTATATATTTTGTTCGGAATAAAATTTTTGAAAATTTCTGGAATAAATTGTATTTATAAATATTTACTTAAAATTTATGCTTTATTAAAGATATATAAAACGAATTTTGTACATATTTACTTTGATTTATTAAATTGTATATACATACAATTGATTTGTCACACTTTTATTCTGAAAAAAGGAAAACTAATTGTAAGTGTAAAGTGCCAGGTATTGCTTCCATTAATTAGAGGGAGTAATGAAAACTTCCAGAAGAGTTAATGATGCTTGTCTGAATTGCAAGTGTAACAAAAATAAAACGTAGAGCAATATAAAGTTCAAAGTAAGTAATATAAGTAACTATTCTCTTCATGCGCAACAACTTTTCTACTTCCGCAGCATTCTCAAATGGGTCGGAAAAGCATTAGGAGTCAAATTAGTCGAAAAATTTAGATTTTGAAGTGTGCGGGCGACGCGACAAAAATGGTCGCACATATCGATTATCGGTCGGCCGCATCCAGATGTGTGTCGAAACTTTTTTCCTCGCGTCAGCCCGTAAATTCTGAAGTTGAACTTTTCCACTGCTTTTCCGGGCCGACTGGTTGCACAAACTTGCAAGTCGGGGCGACATCATTTCGCTCGCGTGCAGCAAGCTACGAAGATCGCGCACTTTTGTGATATTGCGATATATATTCCCTATTTTTTCAACTCTACATGTCGACCGTTAATGTATGTTTGAATTTTAAGTGATCTACGAAATATATATTTTTCGGTGTCTCCTTTTCTTTAGATATATGTAATAAAACTAAAAGTATGTATGTAAAAACAGACGTGTGCTGCACTTTCGTCTCTTTACAAATAGAAAAGATAAAAACATAGTAATCACCAGCTCTTTTACACGAAGAGATCAAAGAGATGTCTTTGGTGTTAATTAAAAGCGTTATCTTTTTTTTCAAAGAAAAAGCGTATTATATATTTTATATTTTTTATCCTTAAATAGGGAAAGCAGTTTTACAATTTTTCAGCTTTTCTTATTTGATTTTGTGTTAAATGATTACTTTCAAGGTATCCTTTATTAATCCTACAAATACTCCTCATTAATCCTACAAAAATTCGCGTCAATGATGAAAGATAAGTTAAAGGATATATCAAATTTCCTAAGTTGGCGGTTTTTCTTGCGATTTTGTGTCAGTACCGCATATCTTCCAAATCGATGCTGCACATATAAGCCGTGTCTTGTCGACAATGTCGTCCTTGTCGTCCCCATTTCGGCGCGCGTATTAATCGTGCCTCTGGCTTTTATGCTCATTAAATTACACAGCCGCCGTTGGATACGATGCCGTTAAACCAGCGACATCACCGGTACATTCACGATCCAGTGGTTTCTCGCCTGCACCAGGCGAACAAGACGATCGAGAAACCAGATCTAAGTACCTGCTCGAGTTCTCCACTTTCCAGCCTACATCTCTCGCTGCGCAAACTTTACGCAGCTGCGAGGCTTTCGCAAGCCAACCGTGGTACGTTGCATTGCACATTTACGGTGTTAATAATGTAGACTATGCCAGTTATTATCTGGATATTGACGCGTGATCAAAGTACATTGCGCCCTCTAAGGAAGGTGGATAATTAGTCTTGGATGTTTGACAAATCAAGTTATCGTAACTTTTGACGATCTCTCTTTACGTGTATATTTATATTGCTATTCTCTTTTCAATATAGACTGCAACATATTTTTTAACTTGACGTTATTTTGATTTAAAACCAATTTTATTGTAACAGTAATTAATCAATAGATACACGTATGTACACCATCATGTTAATGTATGTACTCTTGTAGTAACATATTATTAGTACGGTTATTTATTTTTATTGTATTTTATCATATTTTATTTTTTACAAGTTTTGTTATAATATTATATTTTGTTGTAATTTTATAACATAATTTTATGACATTTTAGATTAAATTAAGCAATGCTTTTATATACATTCATATAAAGCTTTAATTATACAAATATTTTAAATATATTGAGCTACATCTGATAATTTTTTTATTACACCTTCTCTTTCTTTCCTTCATTCTTTCTTTCTAACGCATGTAATTTGAACAATATATGTATTATATTTTATACATATATATATTACTTGTAAAGTATACACACGCATACACACACATACACAAATATAATTATTACTATTTACATATAATAAACTAAATTATTTTTAAGGCTAGATTTTTTTTGTATTATGAAAGATTTTTTAGTCATTCTCTTTATATTGATCTCTTGTGTTTGCATATTTATACGGGATCGTCTTGGTCCCAAGCGTGTACTTCATCTTATAGCGTTTCTCGTGAATCGATATATGCCGGAACTGTAGTGTAGGAACTGCTGGTTATCACACAATATGTACATTGTAAGCCAGGGTTCTATTGTTACGATCAAATCAGCTTATCGACTTTGCTATCGCTTTATCTCGTTCGGGGAAGAAGTTTAGCGAGAATACCTTTCTGCGGATAGCACTTTCGAAGTGAGGAAAACTTCCGCCGCACGTAGCACGTCGTCAAGATGGGCGGTGTATTCAAAGTTTTTGGCACGCCTGATATTGATATATCGAGATACTTTCGATGTGCGTCAGCACGTAACTGAAGAACCCCTTTCTTTTCTCTAGATAACACAATATTCTAACTCGAGATGGCCTCCATACAATTGACGAAAGGATCCGGTTTTTTATCCTATCCACATTGACGATAAAATTATTATTTTTGTAAACTTATTTTATTTTTAAGATAGATTTTAAAGCAGCACAATTGGCTAATTTTTTTAATGTCTAATGATATGACAGATTGTAATTATACGGATTTCAATTGTTTTTTTAATCTTAAGATAACGTATTATTTCCTAAGTTAAGTACAAAATATTTTTGTATAATATTTTTTCTTCTCGAGCAAAAAAGATTACGAATTGACAGTTTACGGGATTAGTGCTTCAGCATCGTTCACAGAAAATTCCGTCGCTCATCTTTTCTGTTGGCCATGCTCGAACGTGAACTTCATACACTCGACTTGAATAGTCGACAGTCACTATACAAACTTGTGTGGTATTTTCAAAGTGATTTGCTGTCTTCTACGATCGGCATTTTCAAACTTCTGAGATGTCGTTTTACTGTGATTCTTAGAACTTCGCTTGCAATATCTACATCGGCGTCATTCGCAATGTAATGTTCAAACTGATATTGAACTCGAACATGATGAAATTCTAACAACAAAAATATTTCCAATGATATTCTAAAAGTAAAAACATTTTTCGTACTTGATTGTCATATATTATCTTAAATATTACTTAAATTTCTTGTTCTACTTGTTTAATATGAAAATCATATTTAATAACCAGGTAATATATTTTATTTCTTTATTTAACATTAAATATTTGATGAAAATGAAAAGAGATTAAATTTACACAAATCGTATAATTAGCTAAAATTGTGAGCAGGAGATAAAAATCTCGTCTTTAAGTATTACACATACATTTGCCCTCAACAGGTAATCTCTTCACGTATTTTCTTGCGCTAATCTTGCATTTAAGCTTTTTTTTGTTTATAGTTTATGGCATCTGTGGTTTTGTTTTATATGCGCGACCTTCTATGTGTCGACACATCGACGCTCTGTGCATCTCTAAACGAATGCAATATGCGAATGTGTGATACTGACGTGCCAGACTTTATAGTTCACGAATTTTTCAAGAAAGTTCTCTGCGTCTTGGATGATGGATAGTACTTGTGAGACGCATGTTTCCCCTTAGGTCAGATTTAGCAGAATGCTAAAAAAATGTATTTTTAAATTTAAAAAAGAAATTTAAAAAAAGATCAACTTTCTTGTAGTGAATGTTTATCGCTGTCAGATGTGACATTAACATTACTAATCAATATGCATAGTACGTATAAATTATTTTATATGATTATAAATCGTGCATTTTTATGTTTGATTTCATGATTTAAATATAACTCTCTTGTGTCTAAAAAAAATAATAATAATTATTTAAAATTTTTAACAACATTGGAAAATATACAAAACAAATATACAATATTGTATTTAATATATATATATATACACACACACACACACACACTTTTTTCTGAACTTTTATTTATTATTATATTTATTGTGGAATTATTTATCTTACAATTATTCTAATATTAATTTTAGTAACTTTGTTTTTTTCCTCTTGTTTTTAATTAGTAAGATGTTAGAAGAATAACGTTTTATCGTTGAAATACGTTATACTGTTAATTATTTGTCTTATTTTTTGCATACAACACATAAAATTGTATGATTGTCAATTAGGCTTACACAGTAAACCACTTTTGTATTCTACGACAATTCATGCAGGTTCATGCAAAAGTCGTGCGTGTACGATGTTCATGACACACTAGTTCTCGTAATTATATTAGATGAAATGAAATTAGAGAGAGAGAGAGAGAGAGAGAGAGAGAGAGAGAGAGAGAGAGCCGAGGCACAGAGGCCGTAGCTAATAAAACGAGCGCTTCTATCACTTTGAAGTTTCCCGCATTTTCCACGTCACTGCGATTCTTGTTCTCCGTTGATGATATCGTGCAGTAACACTTTTGTTCCATTTGAAATCGGAAATTCGTACAAATATTTGCTATTAGCATTCGCTGAAAATTTTACGATTGCGCCGAATTACATATAGTGGCATTCTTTGATTGTGTTGGTAATGATATTTACGATGAACAAATAATCAGCTATTCTTCGACATTATTATTCTTCGTTCCATTTTACTTATTTACATATTTGCGGTATTGAAATGCGTAAGAGATTTATTATACAGCATACATTTTTGTTACACATTTTCTCGAAAGCATTCTTAAAAACTGCATATTTTTTTATAAATTTATACGTATTGGTAAAGTTATAATTAATAATTCTTTAAATCCAATTAAAATTGGATGGTAGATTTTAATATTTAATATTAAATGTTAGCTTAAATCGATAATTTTTATTATTAAATATTTTACATCTATTTATATTTCTGTAAATTATCATTAACAGTATCAACGTGATAAAACTCTCTTGCAAAAGGAAAGAATTATTATTATAAATATTTACTATATTTTTTGATTATTAATCAGATTTAAATTAAGTTTTTACTAAAATGTCATTAGTTTAAAGTAGACAATAATATAATTATTTTTTAATATTCTTAATTACTTACAATTCATTAAAATTTCTTATTTTGTAATTTTATATAAATTGTTATAAATATTTTAACAAATATCTTAATCATTATATTATTTAACATCTTTACGACCACTTTTTCTATTTGATTTTTAATTCAGAAAATGTGCTTTCAATCTGAGTCCTTATGTAGCTATTGTACTTATGAGTTGCATAAATATATTTATGCGTACTTATAGGAAACAATTGTCATCCCATTTAATGATTACAAAAGTATAAACTAAATTTTGTATGTATTATATATAATTCTTTGCCATGTTTATGTTACGATGCGCCAAATTGTCAGTAGTTTATCTTGTATCATGCTTTTATTCCGTGAGTTTGTATAACCGCATTTTGATATTTACTTACATACTTTCGCCAGCATGCGCGTGGAATTTTAATATATGATACGCGCAATGGAAACTATTTCCCTTATAGCATATAAGGGAAATAAAAATGCAATTTAAAATGCCTTTCCAATCTTTCGTGATTCTTGTTATGTAGTATACTCCATACCCTCGGCATATATATCATTTTCATCAGACAGACGCACGTTTTACGAAATGGAGTAGCTTCTTTGCGCATTAAAACGGTGTATCATGCGAGAAATTAAAAAGAAAAACAACTTGACGGATAAAAAGGAGAGTCACGGAATAGTGCGAAAAAATGCAGAAGGAAAAAATAAATAGCATTTTATTTTAGATACGAGTTAGTGACGAGTCGTCTGACGCGCAAGAATACATCCGTTCTTGGCGGCAATCATTTTCGAAATGATATGAACGCAAATACACGCACGTAGGATTACCGCAGGGCAAATATCAGTGACAGACGTTGCACGGCCACGTTTCAGAGTCCCACCGGGATTGTTATTTGCACTGGCTGTTCCCCGCTACACGTATATCGATCGGCTCGTCGCTGTGCACCTGGTGTACGAAGCGTATTACGCTTGTTACCTGACATTAGTAACTTTGACAATTCCTCGGCGGGCGTTATCACAGCACCTCGAAATGTAAACGATGATCATAAAACGATTCAACGGCGCGTTTTGATGGCTGATGCATCGATCGTATCGTGCGCATATACATACTATCTCACTGCGATCTGTTTTGTGAACTGTCACTGATTGTGAGAGACATCTTGGAGGAAATGACATAGTCTTAACACAGGGATTCTCGAAACGGTCAGCAAACAGTCTGTTTCCAATCTTAGACTGATGCAGCTGTCTCTTGCAAATTCTCAAAGTAAAGTCGCGTGAGATATACAATAATATAATTATTTGTGCAACAAATGTAATTACTGAAATAATGCCAATTAATTCCGGTGCCTGCACTTGTTATGTGCTTAATACGTAGCAATTTCAGTATGCAGCTCATAATGCCTCTGTATGTACATACGTACACGTGGTTGGCCGCATCTAATTCTGTATTAACACGTATGTAGAGCGCGCGTATCATATAAATAAGACAAGGACAAAGAATACAGCAGATTCTCTCTGTTGGAGATAAAAGGTAAATATTCGTCGTGCTCAAGAAATTACGTAGTTGTATAATAAATCGAGTTAATCGCGAATATAAAAACTATTACTAAACCTATTAAATGCACATACATGTATAAAAGTGTGTATTATATGGACACAAATATCAGATAAAATGTAATTGATAAAAAGTGTATCTTCAGCCAGTTTGTTAACAAACTATCGGTTCCAGCTCGAATCTGCCGAACCGGCGCGATTTTATCTCATCGATCGCCGTGCCTGGATGATAACGCGAAAGAGGAAACGAAGAAAGGCAGCACGCGCAGCGTATCCGCCACATTGAAAACGGTTGGTTCTGCAAGGGACGATTTATAGCGTCGGTAAGGGGACGGCGGAACGTTCGGCGCCATATAACCATCATTCATTTTGTCAATAGCGCTCACCTCTACAATGGATTTCGTGTACGTATCAAAAGTGAACAGCTTTATTCTTTCAGCGTGGCGTGGCGCGAATCCAAATGCCCCTTGACTCCCCTTGGCACGTCAAGCTTCTTATTATTTCCTGCGAGGCTTCCGCACACACTATTCCACGCCTCGTGTCCTCGTGTCCATATGTTATGGCCCGTCTTGACGTGAGAAACGGTCCGTGTCCCCTAGCAGTCTGCGCCGTCGTACCTACTTTTCGTGCGGAGACAAAGTGGCCGAGCAATTTTCATATCTCTGCTGCTACGTCCTGGCGAGTAGATCGACCGACAGCAAAATCGGAAGTTTCTCCAAAGCTGCTTGACGCCAACCTCAATACAAGTCGAGCTTTACAATTTTACCACAAAAATAGATAAGGATAATGATTAAACGATAGATTGTTACAATGGCAGATCATTGCATGATTTCAGAAAAGGGATGGCTCTTGCAGTTACTGCTGTTTTCTTTTAAAAATCTTTTTGTTTGATATATTATATCATTAAAGAAAGGAAGTACCCTATATATTATCATATAAAGTTATCTATGTTGTTACAAGTATTTATGATATATTTTATAGAACATAAATTGCATTGTGATATTTTTATTTTTATTGTTTTACATTGTGAGTCGTTTGAATGTGTGTGTGTAAATAGACTCGAGTGATTTAATGATTTATGCTCCACGATTTACTATAAATCTGAGTAGATCTGTAAAGTTAATAAGTTAGTGAGATAGAATCATCCACATATAAATTTTTTAACGAGCTGCAACAGTTACTTGCATTTCTATTGTCGATAAATATATGACAGTGGTATTAAATAATAAATAAATCATCTCTGTATTTATTTATAAAAAATATAAGTGCATATTCAACACATATATAAACTAGATAATCAATTAGAACAGTCTGATTAGTACAACATCATTTAATTAATACACTTAAAATATCAAATTGCATGTTAATTTATAGTGTATACTGTTTGTATAACATAACTAATATTTATATCTTTTATTAGTATAGATAATATATACAAGTCTCTCATCGGTGATCCATGTAAATATAACATTGCAAAATCACAGAACATGCACAGAGAATGCGAATAGAAGACCTCTATAGAAATCATGAATTGTGAAATTTGATATAGAAACACATAATACATGTGTAGATATTGTTACAATTGGCACTGCAAGCAAATATATCGATGAATATTCTGGTGGTTTGACATCGACCAGGTTGCGAAATGTATTTCCAATTATGAACGTCAGATCGACAAGACGATTCTCATAGGGAACTTTATCAATTAGTCTTGTTAATTAGACCATCGAGACAGCAAACGGACGATCTATGACCGCACTGTTGCCTCAAGCCAAATCAACTTCCACTCTCTCACGAGAGGTTAGATAGCTTTGTAATCGTAGCTATAATAGCTTGGTGAATCGATTCTTAGGTAAGCTGCCACTCGATAATTCACACTATACGGCCATGTCGTTAAATTGATCGGTATTTGT
This sequence comes from Anoplolepis gracilipes, assembly GCF_047496725.1. Lineage (NCBI taxonomy): Eukaryota > Metazoa > Arthropoda > Insecta > Hymenoptera > Formicidae > Anoplolepis > Anoplolepis gracilipes. The sequence continues at coordinate 8,520,540 of NC_132974.1, forward strand.
CAAGTTTGCGGTAATAATATCAGAACGTCGTTATAATAACGTTAGGTATAGCGTTCGGACAATGTCAGTCACATCGATCAATTCAGCGCGAATGGCTAACAGTATTAAAATATATGACAAAATTGTAGATTCTACTTTTAACATTTATAACACAATATTTTTGATCGAATGAACAGTTTTGCTTTCATCGATATTTTCGTTAAATTCTCGCATGTGCTTTTATTAACAAAGTAAAATGTGTAATAGAAAAAAATTTGAAAGATATCTAAAAAAGAATTGTTTGAATTTACTTTTGCCGAGTGTATATATTTCTATAAAATACAATAGTTTTGATAATAAAAATTCAAGGGAGTAAAATACATTTATAAAATTCTCATATAAATTGTAGAAGCGCATTTTTAGCTAAATATGCTATAAAGACGGCAAACGAAATATTTTAGCGATGAGAAAATTGTGATCCTCTTAGTTCTTACTTAAACTAAGATGTGCATCTCTGGCAGCGAAATATGAACGTATTATCGCGCAGCTCGGCGTTTCAACGTCGAGGTTAAAGCTTATGCCGGAGTTTCCATCAGTGATCCCAGCAAATGGACCAGCTTCCATAAACATGAATGGGCCAATGTGTCCCTGTACGCCGTTTGCTTTCCGCCGGCATCAGAACGGATGCGTGGTTCGATGTGACGCTGAATTCTACCGATGGACTCGCCAATAGAGTGTCCAACCAACACACACCGTCACGTTGCAAAGCTCTTCGCAACGTGCGACATGGAACAGATGCATCATAGGTGGTTACATTTCCGTCATACGGATCGGTGCACGCCAGACGATATATGAATAGGGGAAATTAAGGACTTCTTCCGTGATCCGTTCGATATTGATAAGAACTCTCGAGATCGCGTCTTTCGATATATTATCACGTTCAGTGAGTAAAACGATAACGTTGTGCTTCATCTTTCGTATCACGATGTTTCGCGCAAAGGCCGGTAAAATGGTCGGCTCATTTGTCTCTCTCCTCTATCCCGACTTCTCTCATGGTATCGCCGACGATTTGCCGTTTCATCGAGGCAATTTAAGGGTGACTGCGCTCTTTACCCCTTCGGATGTTCCATAATCGAGCCGACCACGTTTGCTCATAAGGAGTTCCGGGCACGTACGCTCCAAAGTCTATGCCACGCGCCAGACTAAACTCTGAAATTTCTACTTGGAGCCTGACTGAACAGATCTACTAATTGCGCTTATAATATGCAGGCTATATCACTATCGCATTTAAGTTTTAATTTCATCTTTCGAAAAACTTTAGAAACAATTCTTCAAGGAAAATACATAGCAAACATGATTATTTGTCGTGAATATAATTCTTTTCTAATTATATAATATTTTGTAAGTATTTATATATTTAATTTAGATATTTAATCCTCAAATTTTTACGAATATATTATAGTAAAATTTGTTAAGATTAAAAATAATAATAAAATAATTTTATTTTGTAATTCTCTCTGACATTTAAATGGTATTATATTCTTACTTTCATTATATTTAAATATGTATATATGTAGATTTATTACAATTTAAACTTAAGTTACAATTTTACAATAAAATAAAATTTCTGTAATTTTTTGAGCAAAAAAATTTGATCCTATTATTTCATATAATCCTATCCTATTATTACATATTTTGTCTTATTATCCCATAATTAATAAATTAATTCTATCTTATTATTCCATAATTAAAAATTATTTTTGTTTTTAATGTTAATTATTTTATATATAATAATAATAATATAATAATAATGTGTTTTGCAAATTTTGTTTAATAATCATTCTTTCTCTCTCTCTCTCTCTCTCTCTCTCTCTCTCTCTCTCTCTCTCTCTCTCTCTCTCTCTCTCACTCTCTCTCTTTTTCTTTTATGTGTAATTTCAAAATTCACTTTTGTTTGTTAGTTCCACAGCCGCTAAATATAGCTGTAATTGTTCGTCTAATATGAAAATTTAATGTTAACATGAAATAAAGTTTGGACGGTCACATTTAACATGAAATGTATAGTGAAAATGAGAGTTTTTATGTATATTCCAAACGTCACGGAGAATAGTATAAGAAAAACGGTAAAGAAGAGAAAAAGTATGTACGCGCAAAAATTCTTTCATAACATAGCCCCGTGTGCAATTGCGTCACAATTTAGATATTTTACTTACCATAGTTTGAAAACACTCGGTGAATTGCGACAATATAATTAAATGCCGTAGGTCGACAAACCGCGATATTTTCTTGCGTATAACGTATTTATATCCGTTTGACATAGACGTGGCGGATTACAATCCGTTGCAACGTAGTACCGAGAATCAGCGGTTCGTGATAAAACGCAAAGAAGGATCAGAAAGCGTATTTTCATAATTCTGTCGGCATCCAAGGCACGCCGCGTGCTCGCAATTAGAACGCAATTTAACGTTAGTTGGTGAAGAAAAAGGCTCTTTACTCTTTGCTGAAGGTCATTTCCGTGACCCGTCGTCGGTGAGGCGAAGGTATTTTACAGCGCTATTTTCTCCTCGCTTTCTACTTTGCATTATCGCATTTGCTCTAAGTTACAAGAAGTCTATGCTAACGCTTATTATCATGACGATCGCAAAAGGTAAAGTCTAAAACTAATATATTCAGAATTGTCCATAGAAAATACATTTCTGAGCGTGCATATGTATAAACTTGCGTTTACAGATTTATAATTTATAATTTTATAATATGCTACTTTTCTCTCTTATATGCCTTAAAGGATGTTGTCTTTACGATGCGCAATGTGCATCCAATTTAGTTATGAGTGTGACGTAACGGCTCTTTGCGCAGTAGAGAGAGAGTAACATTACTGCCGTTCCGCTTTTGGTCAGTGATTGATACGTTCAAAGATGGTAGTAGGTTAAACAGGTCAAGCTCTCACACGTTGAAGGAAAGCGCTCTCGTTACATTAACATTTCCTGCTCCCAGAGAGTGTTCTCTTAGCAATTCGATTTTACGTCTGATCGTAAATAAAAAAGATTCTATATTTATTTATAGCAAGATAAAATAAATTTAAGCAAAAAACATTTAACTGCGTATGCATTTTCTCTTTAATTGCAGAAAAAAAAATTTATTTTTAACTTTACATATATATATATATATATATATATATATATATATCAATATCTTGATATAACATATAATTAATTTTTTAATTGGTAATAATTCATAATAGAGTTGTATATTTTGTATTCAATTTATACAGATAAACAGCACTGCACTTTATTCATACAACGGTACAATACTGTACGTTACAATTATTAATAGCATATGTTGCGGTTCACATTCCTCGTAAAGGTGTTGGCAAAGACAAACATATGTACAATTAATTAGTCACGCGTACGCGAGCAGATAATTTTCGTTAGGGGCGACTAATTACTCTCTCCTCCACCTCTCTCTCTCAGACCCCTTTGTCAATCACCGCGTGACGTTGCGGTTCGATACTGGTTCGAAGCGATAGCCACTGGAATTCTATGAAGCTGTCTCTCTGTTGCCGCTCGACCAAAAAGCGCACCTCTATCAATCATATGTTTGATTTGAATCTCTGGCAAAAGTGCAATTAGTAACATTGCAAAACCATTTCTCTCGCATAGACTCTTTTAATTTTCGATATCTCATGTCAAAAATTTGTAATTGTGTTATTTTGAAGTTGCACAAACACATACATTAACATAGACGATTAGTTCATCATAATTAATCAACAAATTGTGGATTAATGAAGTTTTAAGTGTTATTATTAAATTAATTGTTTTTAAATAATGTCATTGTTTTTCGTTGTATTAAATTAAACAATGTTTTTAATTCCTAAAGTACAAAACGTATAATTACGCCTTTGTGTTTTCTTGCACTCATTAGTAAGTCAAGCTTTTATGCCATGACAGATATCCTAGTATTTTCCTTTACATATTTCAAAGGATTAACAAATACACACGTCTGGCACACTTTACTTGTGGAGGGTGCAAGGACACGCCTTCGCACAATATCTCTTTGGTAGAATATTTCGCTAAATTAAAAATCGTATTGGTAGAATATCTCGCTAAATTAAAAATCGTATTTTATTGTCATTAACAGAACTTACTCGATTAAGAAACATAAACAAATAAATATTTTTATTTTTAGAGAAAAATATAAACACGGAGCACAAAATGTTGCATATATATTAAAAATATAGTTTGATAAATTATTTAAAAAGTAAAATAAATATAATACTCAATATTTTTACAGAAAATATAAACTTTTTATTATAAAAAAAATATTTAGTCAATTATTTTTACAGATTCTAAAATTTTATTTTTACAATAACATATAAACGCGTAAATTAAAGTTTAATAAAAAAATCTTAAAGTTATAAATATTAATAATAATAATAATATACATAGATTAACGTTATTATATTTTTATAAAATTTGACAAATATTAATTTTCAATGTTAAATTACAATTAAAAGCTATTTTATGTGTTGTACTACTGTAACACCTCGAGCTTTTAAATTTATTAATATAGTCTTATTTAAATTTGCATATTATTTCGGAGATTAGCTGTTTAAGTTAGCTATGTCAGACAATTTTCACATATCTATACCACGTCACAATTGTGAACATTAGGACAAAGAAAATTGATTGTCAGTCATAGTCACAGAGCATGTAAAAAAAGTAGTTAAAACTTTGAAATATTATCTGGCTATTGTGGTACGGTGAGGTATATACATTAAGCGAAATTAAGAAAATTACACTCTACACGGCAAACAAGCCGTAAATTTTTCAATGTCGACATCGCGTTTTCTTTTTTTTAAATTTATTTTGTTTACCTTTGCATGCTCACGAGCGAGACAATAACGCATCTGGATAAAACACGTCGGAACAAAAATTACAACGCGCGCGGCTGTTAATATCTTACGATGCACTGCATAGCATAGGAGATCCGTAATTGCATCCGCTCTGTGCAAGTCTAGCCGATTTACGGCATAGTGACACTCGTGGCATTCGCCAAGCAATAAGTAACAGCAGTATCTACCATTCGTAAGGTCAAAGAATTTATCATGATCAGAGGAGATCGCACGGTACAGAGTAATTTTGTTTGATGAGGCGGAAAATCTATTATTTGTTACATGCAGCGTATTTTTAAAGTATCTGCGGGAGAATAAAACATCATGATTAACGAAAATATTTCCATAGTAAAATATACATTTTCATGTATACGTTAGCAAAAAAGACCAAATAATTGAGATATGCATTAAGCAATTTGTGCGCTAACATTTTCCATTTATTATCAATATCATATTTTATTTGTTTTTTATTTGCGCTGTATTATTAATATTTTCGATGCAACTTTTATAATATTTTAATAAAGATAATGCTCTGAGGTACTAGTTTTATTGGATTTTTATAAAGCTATTATTAAGAATATTTCTGCATCCAAGTTTAAGAATTTTAACCGCGTCCAAGCTTAAAAGAATAAAAATGCAAAAGCGTTTTATGATACACGCTTGAGCTATTCATTGTTTAGATGCTCGTAATGTAGCCGGTAATGTAGCCAGCATTAAATATCAACATAAATCTTTTCCACTCCGCCGTATGTCTTCATCCTTCATCTTCTCGAAATAAACGAGAAGTATTCGAGAGTTCGAAGCGCGAGAAAATGAAGAATCATTCTCCCTAGAAGCTGTAAATCTCAGGAAAGCTAACTATCGTTGAGTATAACAACAAAATAGCCCCCGTTGTAACACATTTTATTACTTCGTTTTAGTGCTTGCACTAAAGGACTGTCTACCGTATTTTCGCGTATAAGGTCGGTCCATGAATGCTACGAACACGACGCTGACAAAGTGAACTGCGTGTTTTCGTTGTCAAATAATTTACTATAAATATCTAATCCACGTGCATTTGAATACGTTGATTTAATAATGGATATTACGTTGCAATATAATTTAATTAATCAATGCATAAGTTTACTATAATATAAATTTAATTGGAAGAAAGTGCAATATTAAACAATAAAGAAACATCTTTTTATTATAACAAATGATTATGATATACAATGTATAAGATGTCAGAATCTAAATGTAAGACTGTAAACTACTTATAAACGAGTACATTGTAATTTTAACGAGACGACTCGATTTCAATTCCTCGCGAGTATTAAGTTTTTTATTTTTCTTATCGATATTTTTATCATCCGCCAATCAGAAAATATTCAGCCAGTTGTTTATACGTACGCGTGGAAATATAACCATGCCGCGTCTTGAGCGCGATTAATCCCGGCCAAACAGCAAAACTATTCGTATCAGAATTTTTGCGCCAGCGAATCCTGGCATACGTGCCGTCCACTCGACGTATAAAATCTGCCGGTCTACTCTTTCGGCGTGTCGGCAGCTCGACCGGAATGAAATATCGATTTTCAATCGAGCATAGTTTAACACTCGGACGATTTCGAATAAAATTGCTCCGGTCTTGGAGAGAGAGTGTGGTCTATTCGGCCTCCTTTCCTTTAGCTTGCACACCGATTTCACGATACATACTAACAGTCCGATCGCTGATAGAAATCGAAACGTTTCGCTACGTATCTCGAGAAGCGTGTTGTCATTCCGATTGGGACGTTATAGTCGGAGCCAAGAAAAATAGCCGACCGAACCGGTCTCTCTTTATCCAGCTTTGCCCTTTCCACGGCTGTCGCGCTGTATCCACCTTGAAAAAGCGTTAATGAGACTGGGCAGATCGGTGTTGTATCCCGTCGATCGTTTCGGATAGCGAGTACTTTAATTGGAAAAGTTCCTGGTTGCCCCCTCGTCGTGCTCTTTAGAACGACATTTTTGCTCTCTCTCTTTCTCGCTCTTCCGCCGTGAAAATAGGGGATTTATGTTCAATGAAGTCGATTCGGTGGACACACGCGTTTATTCGCAGTCGTCACCGTTGACCGGCAAATTCGCGGCACGCTCGAACGGTACCGCAAGCGTATAGCTGCGTGGCACGTTTATCGCGAAACACGACAAAATATACGACCATAGGCGTGAAATCTGCATCTCAAAAAGCTGGCCGATAGGCTTGCGCGTCGCTGCATATTCGATAGACACGCCGATGACAGCGACTACGTTCTCGTTTTGTTCCGTGACGTGTATGTACACATATGTACGCATATTTTCTGCGTTCTGATCTTCCGGAGCGTAATAATTAAAATTACAAACGATTGTGCGCAATCAATAACATTTTTTTTTTATACGATATTAATAAACGAAATGGACGAAATATTATTTTGACAAAGATACGATATATACGAGTCATCAGGCGCTGTATCTCCATGATAAGGCGCTTTGATTAATCTTAACCTTTTATTTCGTATTGTTATTTTTGGCACCTTCTAACTGTATAGGTGGGTCAGCGTATTTTAAGTTTATTAATATGTAAAAGTGTTTTAAAAAATCTGAAAAAATGTATGTACCTTCTTTGAACATTCTAAATAAAGACTAAAATAATAAATTTGAAAAATAATTTACTTAGATATATTATTTTATGATTATTTGTTTTCGAGAAATTGACGTTGTTAGAAAAATCACAGACAAAAATGATCCATTAGTAGGGAATAAGGGTTAATTATATACATGTCGCGTCTTTATAAATAGAGAAGTACCAGGGTGCTAATGTTTGAACAGTCTAATATTTTGCTAAATTAAGCGCGCCCATTATAAGTATACAAAGGACTGCTTGGGATATAAATTACAAGAATTTGGCACTCATAATTCGCTTATTTTCCATTCAAGTTAATTTATGCTGATGACGTGCAAATACTGAGAATATCGCAAAATTTCTGCAATAAAAACATATTTTTTATACCGCAATTATGTATAGATATAATATAAAAACAAATGAGAGAAAATTTTATATTTATAGTTATGTGTATGTGTACAATTATTTTCTTTATCACATTTTACTGATGGCCATATTCAACAATACCATATTTAACAATAGTTATTGTTTGTCATATTTTAAATATATGGACAAGATATATATATTCATAATTGTATTTATACTTTCATGAATATAAATTTTGCAGCTAGCTGTATATAGAATACATAATTTTTTCGCTCTTTTCATTAACAAACAATAAACGATTAAAAAATACTTTGATGCTCAATAAATTTTTAAAGTTTATTGACATTTTAAATTGTATGCATATTTTAATATTTCAAAGAATCTGTTTAAATTAAAGATATAAATATATATTTACCTGAATAAAATCTCATAAAACCTCATATTGAAACGCGTTTTAAATTGATTTAGTTCATACATTTCCAATACAAAATTATTTTGTTTAATGAAAATGTTACAAAATTTCTGGGAATACTTATATCAAAACACATATATTGAAACAGGACGCGATACAGCTCTCATCGACATAATAATAAACTTGTAATGCAAGTTCGCAATTAAAGAAATAACAAATCGGGCAATTTACGGTATAACGAGTACCAGGAAGAAATAATGATAAACGTTCTATTTATTGATGCAAGATTAATACGGGAAAAACAAATGTATTTTTGGAGAAAGTAAGAAAGAAGGGATATCTCGTTATGAGACATTATTCGATAACTTTTCAAGTTCAAATAATTCATATGTCACACTTTAAGTATTTACCAATACGCGTTAAGTACGACCAAAGTATGCGTGACTATCGGATGCGCGCGCAACGCGGGTCACTGTATCGATTTGATATTCGTCGTGTTTCTCACACAGAGAAAGAACATCTCTTTTTTTTAATTGCTCCAGTCGTGCACACACGCACGTCTGCAATCAGGCGTAATACGTTAGTTTTGATCAAGCCTTCAAGTTAGGTATGCGTTAGATTGCGACGAAAAGGAAGGTGCATCTTACTATTAGTGGCCCCATTGAATTTCGATTTTTGATACGTATGTACATTGCAAAATATGACATATGAGAAAAAAAATATAATAAACTGTTATGCTGTCCTTGCGAGTTGGGCTCTTTACAATTAAATAACTTATTATAATTAATAAAGATAATTAAATAATAAAGAATTTTATTTAAATAATAAAGAAAACAGTTGAATAAAAATATATAATTAGTTTAAATTTATAAATAAGTTCAAAGCATATCAACCTACCGAATTAAAAAATGTTATCTTCTGAAAGCAAAATATGTAATGTATATGTAAAAAAAAAATGTATATATATATATACATATTGTACAATATTTATTATATAAAAAGTAATTTAAATTTCAATTTTAGCTGTCAAATCACAAAGCGTTCAAGCAGAACAAAGTTTATTAAAAAGTTCATAAACAGTAACAGTAGAAAATATTTTGTTTATTAGTAACACATGTACGCGCGTTTTACAAATATTTTATAATATATAATAAAATTCAGAAATTTCTTGTGTCCATTTCTATCATGAGAATATGTATGTTCTTACACACACACACACATACACACACACACACACCTATATGTTTGATTTGGAAATTTGATATAAAATTACCATTGTGTGTGTGTTTTATTAAATAATATACATATTTAATAAAAATATGTATTGTAGAAAAAAAAGGAAAAAATAAAATTATTATAATAGTTGACTATATCTATTATAAGAGATTTCTATATCTTAGATTTATGCAATAGTTCATCTTTTACGAAGAAAATGTCTTCCTGTTCAAAGAGACATGCATAAACTTATTACTTTTATTAAATATTAGAATATGTGTGCGTGTACTCATAATTTAAAAATTGTAACATAAGTAAGTCTGATTTTACGATAGTAATAGCAAAGAATTAATTTTCTTTTGTAATCTTTCAAAGAAGATAAAATGCTGGATAAATAAGTTTGATGTCACGATTAAAATGTGGCAAACCAAGAGCATAGTTGTTTCAGGAAAGGGAAGAGATACTTCTATTACTAAATTCGTGAATTTCTCCAACGGTAGGATTATCTGCCGATGAAAATCGATATCGGCCTCAGGACACTCGGCACATGCCGGGCAAACGAACGACAGGACACGCCGCGCATATTTCAGAGCTTCGAGTATTTCTCTAACAATGCGACGCGATCTGCTTTTTAATGTGGATCACGTTTACGGTATTGCGCTGACTTGTTTATCAAAGAACTTATGCATATAAGTCAAGTTATTTTAGATCAAAGCGCATGAAACAAATAGAGTTAAATAATTATACGCTTGTGTTATAGAAAAAGTGTGCCAATGCTTTTTTATCAATTTTTAATTTAGCTCCTTTCTGCTTAAAAGTTTGCGAAATGTTATTTAAAAATATTGTTGTTAATATAATATGTAATGTCAGTTATAATAAAAAAAATCAAACAAGCTAAAAATAAATTAATAAATCATAATAAAAATTAAATTTATTACGGATGTTTTAATAATTCGTAATTAGCGTTATACATCACTTACATGTATTTTCTGAAACATCTATGAAGAGATTAGCAAAATAGTAATATGTTTGCACGTAGGGAGGATTTACATTGTAGAAATTATATGTAGCCACTGCATTTTCATGTAACCAACGCTGTCTCTTCCACAGAATGATAGATCATAATTTATCATTGCGTTTCGACTGTACGATATGCTATGTTTTGTTTGTTAAACATATTGCTCATGTATATATATAAGAAAATTATATATTAATAAATATTTTAATATTTATTTTGTAATAAGATTATATCTAGTTATATAAAGTATATAAAGTGTTAAATATGTAAAATATTTATGTATGAAAAATAATGTTTGATTTTGTCGCGTTGAAAAGAAATACTAGATTACCGAAAGATTTTGGCGGTTCTTGTGAAAGCAACCCATAAAACGCTGGCATCGTAAAGTTCCAATATTATGTTCGTATAGACTCGAGATGAAAACCACCGCAATAAAACCTGTAACTGTATATTTGCCGTTTTGCGAAGATTCGCCAATGCGAGTATGGAAAGGATACTCTCGAGCTACGTACAAAACGTTCAAATTTGAACACTAAAAATTTCTGCAACAGAAATTTTCTCGGAAAGAAAGTAACCGATACATTTGTTTTCGTATAACGTTCAAAGTCCCGGAATATTTTCTGGAGACTTTTCGAAGACGACCGTATAGAGAAAATTGGTTTATATTGCTATTTTGTAAAAGATATTTTTATTCCAATCTTCAGGTGATTGATCCAAACTTCTGCGACGATAAGCTGTACGATTGTGAATTCTTTGTTAAAGTATTTATAAAATTAGATTCTTTTGAGAGTGTGCTATCTGTCAACTTGTAATATCATATTCTTATTTGATTTGTGTATGTGCATAGATATATATATAATATTAGATATGTGTATATACTAGAAAAAATATATAGAGCAAATGCAATTATCCCTCTGAAATTTATGACACATCAACATCTCTTTAATATATATTTTAATTATTTTATGATAAAAAAATTAATAACAAAATTAATAATGACAGAATAATAAAAGAAATATATTATATATATAGATTTATCAATAAAACTTGAGTATTTGGAAAAGGATTGTATACTCAATTTTAGTGAGACATTTCTATCACAATTTTTTCCTCGTAGTTTCAACCAGACAAAATTTTTAGTAAAATGGATTTTTATTTGCGCAAACGTGAGGCAAACATGATCAGATCCTGCAAAAACAGTATTTACAACAAACAATAATAAATTTCTTGTTTCTAAACGGAGAGATTTTGCATTTGTTTGTTTTCTTTTATTATATTCAATAAAACAATTGAACAATTTGGATATTACAATAGTGCTGTTTAAAAGTCGACACATAGTTTTATATATTCCACGCAAAGAAAAATACGATAAAGAAAATCTCTCACTTTTTTACCCAAGCCACGTGTAGGATAAAATACCAAGTTTTAAAATAACTGTTCTAGTTCGTCAAGGGATAAGCCCACTAGAGAACGAAAGCAGTTGCGTGTATATGCTTTATGTACGAATATCTGAAAGTAACTCAAAGGGATGAATTAAGTTTTACGCGCGCTTTAAGCGGTTGTGGAAATAAAAATATACATTTGCATTTTGTGAAAACGCTCCGGCAAAGATATGTTTAAAGAGTGAGTGATCATCCAATTCGTGGTAAACCGACCGTTTTATCCTCTTAGGATACCCATTTCTGTCTATTCTAGCTGTCTAGATCTACCTGTCCATTTCTGATGTCAAAGACTAAGGACTGGAAAAACAAGCGAGATCTGCCCCTGGAAGTTAAAGAGTGCAGCCTGTGGGAAAACCGGCTGAGTATCCTTTCGCAAGACCTGAGGATGGAAAAAGGCTGAGTGGAATTAGCCACGATGGTAATTTTTTGATACGTTATTATTTCTATGAAAAGATTTCATTATAAAATTAATATATGGCAAGAATATATATTTTAATCAGTTTAAACTGTGATGGTTTCTATACACTTATAATAATATTTATTTTATTTGATTGACGAATTTTATGGAATTGTGTATTTTAAGAGATTACATTTAATAAATTATACACACTGCGATAGCAATTAAATCAATTTTGTAAAAAAAAACTTGTAATATAAATATATTTTACTTCATTAGTTAATATTATTAACAAGTCTATAGACATTTATAACAAGCAAATATATAGTAAGTTTATATTAATTATGCGTCTGTTTTACTTGCGAATTTTCCTGTATATGTCAATATATGCCAGTCAAAGTGACATGATCTTTTCAATTAATGTCCTATTATATATTATTACATACATATCATTCAAATTAATGTTACGTTTTACATTCCCGAGGATTCTATTAGTATGTAACTTTGACAATCGTTCATTACAGTTTTGATCCAGCGGTGATCCAATCTACAGTATCGTTATCAAATATTTGCATATCAGACAATAAATTTATTATTACATAAATTATATTACTGCACATATTAGGTAAAGTAAGAATTACTAATATACATGTATAAAAACATATGTATGTCGTTGTAAAAATCCACAATATATTTTCATCATTTCGACGTAAACCGCTTTCATTGACATGCATAGTTTACACTAAAATATGTAAATATCGTCTTGTCTCATTTAAACGGATTTATTCGCAAAGAAACATTAATGTACAAAAGATATAAAAAAATTTGAAGACTTTTTATAAATAACTATTACACATAAAATAATTTATTATATAATAATTTATAATAATATATCAAGTTTTTTATTCAATAATAACAAATAGAAGTATATTGTCAATAAACGTATTATTAATTATTAGTCTCATTATTATTTCTGTATATATTTCAATTTTAATTTAAATTTTTTCTTTATTTAAAGAAATTAAGCATTTTTAATGTAAGAAATGCATATTTTTAAGCAAGATTATTATAAAAATATAATAACTTTTTTGTTGAATTTTTGTAATAAACAGTTAGATAAAGTTTGTTATCACTGTGCAGGAAATTGTATAGTGCTGTTGTTAAATAATTGTTTGTTAATTTTTTATCTCATTTTATCCTAAACAAAACTATGAGAAAACTCGAGAATTGAGAAAATTTGTAGAAAATGATTACTTATATATAGTGTAAATATTTATTTCTCTCAATCTTGTCATGCATGATCATACGACTATATCATAACGAGTTTAATCGTGAAATGCATGTGGATAATTGACAGTGCTTACAGTATCTGATAAACAATCGCATCTGTTCATGCCACGCAACAGTACAGGGAGTTAATCAACTAATTTAAGGTAATCACCGGAAATCGTTAATCAGGCTTGATTATATAGCGGATAAAATTAGAAGCTTCACTGGGGATCAGTCTTATAATCGGTTGATTTATATTGATTATCTTATGCATACAATGTAACTGTGTTAACATTAGACGTAATACTGTCAATGTTGCCATAAAAAAGTATATACATATTTGCAAAAATTGTAAAAACTAATTTTTGCTTTTTATATAAGAAGTTCTGGAAATAAACTTTATTTATTTATAATAATAGCAAAATTCTTATCTATGCATATTAGTAGTGTGTATTTATTGTTAATTGATTAATTGAAAATTTTTTAACAATATATCATATAGGATGCGTCGTCTATATTTTTATGGAAAGTTTTTCTTATCATGTCTTTTGGATATATCTTGACTTTTATCTTTGAATATATCTTAGATGATGTAATATAAAATTTTTCGAGGCGAATTCAGCCTGTTCATACGAAGAAGAGTACTTTATTACAAGACTGTAGCGGAACGTGTCAAAGGTGGTAGTAAAGCACATCGTTGTATCATGATATCATGGCATGAACGGATAGAAGATGCATCAGCCACTTGAGATGATCTTGACGCGCTCTGCAGGTTTAGAGAATACTTTTACGTGAGATACTGTTTCTTTTGAAAAATGCGAAGAAAGCCAGTAATATTAGACGACTTAAATTTCTTGAACCTTTCAAGGTCAAAAGACGTTTAAAAAGCATCTAAAGGATGTCAAATTAAAACATTTTTCAGGCTTCTTTATGACATTCTTTCAGTGTCCTCTCCGTATTTTCTAGTAAATATTCGAAATAGTTTTCCGTATGAAATATAAAAATGCTATAAAAATAAATTAAAAAATACGTAAATTTAATTTACATATATCTTAAAATTTTAAAAATAAATGTAGAAGTACGTAAACATGAGATTAAATATATTTTTAATATAGTTTTACTATTTTTTGCACAATTATTCTTAACAATTTTTTATTACAGATAAAATACTTGAAACATGATAAAAGTATTTAATTTGAAATTATTCTCTTAATGACTGTGCCTTTAGTAGACGGTTATTTTAAATCTTTGTCATTTATTGCAAACTCTGATATGTTTGCATAAGTTCTGTTTTTTTGATGCAGAGTCTAATTTCGAACTTGTTTGTTTGAGATATTTATTAACGGCTCTTTACTTTGTACGCGGTTTCTCTCAATTTATCGCAAAATTTGCTGTCGTTATGCGTTATAAAGCAATTTATTTAATAGTGTCTGAATCGCGATGTAAATTATGATTTTATTGATAAATAATTCTTGTGCTTTGCGTGCCACATTATTTAGGCAATAATTAATTACCTCTGACATTTCCATTATCTGTTTTGTCTCTCTTTCTTTTTCTGTATTCTTGTCTCTTATATCACCACTGTACATCCACTCTCGTTTCGCTCTTGTCTTGTTGCTTGTATATAATCACATTAAGTTATCAAATTTGGGAACATGGATACAACTTGATGAAATTATAATTGGTGCATTGATTGCAGAATAGATGCATTAGTGATGGGTTAGTAACGCATTGAAATTTTCAATGAAACAAGTCCCTTGTCCGTATCCATAGAATATGGATATGGTTCATTAGATATGTTTCTGGCTCATTAGATATGTATACAGAATATATTAAATGTATGATGCTATAGACATCAGAAAGATATATAAAAAGTGTAAATAACAAAATTTTATTTTTTGTTTAATTTTAAATTTTATTTGTAAAATCTTTTAATTTTTCATATTTATATTATAATATTAATATACTTAATATCAATAATTAAAAAATTTATATAAATAGCAGGTTTTAATTTTAAAAAATTGCCTTACGTGCTAAAAAAAATTTGTGATTTATAAAAAAATTCAGTAAATAATAGCTAGAAATTTTATGTATTTAAAAAATAGTATACATTTATACAACTAACTTCAAATGTACAGTGCAGAAATAGTAGCACAGAATGCATCGAGATCAGCGCAGTAACTTGCATGCGAAACATCTTTTGTACAGCATATTTTCTAAATGATGTTCTCGTTCAATATGTACAAAGGTTGAAATAAGAGAAAGGACGAGAAAATATATGTTACAACAGAATTATTTTAACGGAATATATTTTTTATATAACATCCGACTTTAAATATTTAAAATAATTAAGAAACAAAAAAGATTAAAATCTTTATCTTACAATAAAAAATATATATCATAAAAGATAATTTATTATACATTTCATATTACTATATATTTTATATTACTTTATATTTAATTGGACAAAAGCATTGTATAGTAAGTAATAATTTTATCATAGCATCTAGTACTTGCTGAACATGAATATTCACGTATTTGCGAAACAATTCAGCATTGCTAAATTGTATGGTAAATAGAAACAAGAGCAGTTAGAGTGAACACGAGAAATAAAAAACATTAATAACATGGAAACTTAAGAGTGTTGCATTCTGATTCATATTAATATCAAGTATATGTGTAGTCAGTATTTCATATTTATTTTCCCTCTTGCAGCGTTAATATATGACTACAATATAGAATATTATATTTACTCTATATACGTGAGTTTAGATACAATTTAAGAAAAAGTATGTCGTATCTGCTTTAAGCTCGTAACATATCTTTCTGAAAACAGTAATGTCCACATTGTTATGTTTTACATACGAGATAAAGTTCATTCGCAAATGAACCACGCTAGATGAAAAGCATCGCGAAACTATAATACACGTGCGATACGACGTACGGTGTTTTTGTTGCAGTGTGAAAAGACACGAGAATTTTGCCGATCTATATGGTCACGGAGCTCGTAAAATTTTCACGATGCGCTCGTGTCCCGCATCCGGGATCCGGGATCCGGAAGACGCACAGTCGCAAGGGTGCTCAGCCGGCCGTGGAGCCGCAAAACAATTAGATTTTCTTCGTAATGGCGTGCTGGCCAGAAACTATTAAGCTAATACCATGGCGCAGCATAGCGCCGTGGTACTGCGCTGCGTGTAGACGAGTTGCGGGTGTTGGTGGAAGGAGATATCACGGTTACAGAGCGTAAACTATAGTGGGTGTGTGGTGACGGCGAGGCGGGAGGAAAGCTTACGGCCGGGCAACAAAGTTAGAATCTGATATGACCCGATCTAATTTCGCGATAGGATGGAAGTTCCGGCAATCATTATCGTGTTATATCGCGAATGGTCGACGGTGCGTAGTTCACCCTTCATTTCGTATGGTAACAAATTTGCAGCATATCTAAATTCGTTGTCAACGTGTATCCTGTTCAGATTGCTTCATTTTAATTTGTTGTGATTTATAGTATACATCTTGAATTATTCACTACCTTGGTTTGATTTAATTGTTTTCGCATATTTTATAACTGATATATTAAATGCTGTAAAATATATTCTAAAAGAACACATATAGAGAAAAATATTTCTTTAGAGAGAAAAAAGAGAGAAAAAGAGAGCTTTTTAAAAATCTGATTAAAATTAAATAAGTACTTGTTATTTTTAAATGAACAAATTTTTATTATTTTTCTCTAAAAATATAAAGTACGATTAATTTAAAAAAATATCTTTTTTACAGAAAAAAATTATGAAAGGTATGCATACCGCAAATGCTTTAAAAGTTTGCCAGGAAATCATAGGAATGTTAAAGTAGCTAACTCAATTTGCTCGTGGCTCGTGAAAAGATTTATAATGACTTTAGAAAAACAGCACATTAATGTTCATGTAAGAGCTTATAATTAGTAGGTAAACTGCGCTGTATTCTTATAAGTAAATCATATCTTTGGAGAATATGAGAGAAATTTATGAGTTAGTAATTATATTACGTACAAAGCTGTTATGTCTGAGAAAATTTACAAAATCTTTTTCTCTCTCTCTTTTTTTTAGCCGATAAACTTCAATGTATCCAAGTACTAAGAAAACCTTCTAAATGTGCTCAAATACTTTTCTCGCGCTTTTGCTCGTCTCGGTGCGTTTTATTTTGCGCCTCTCACTTTGCCGTCGTTCGTTGTAACTTTTGCCGTCTCACCTTGCTTCACCTGGAAAACCCGTCGGAATTGAATTACAGGTAACGACGATCTGAGAACTAATGGACTTTCCGGAACGGGATAAGCCGGGAGGTGAAGCACCGCCGTGCCAAGAGCAGGGGAGAGGGAGGAGGGTAAAGAAAGGGGAGGAAAAAAGGAACAACAAGAGCACAGAGGTGCGAAATGTTATCGAGCATCAACGAGCATTCGATCGATTCGTCTCACGACGTTCCCTTTAGCGTCGTCGAAGGAACTTTCGTTCTCCTTCCTTCTTCCCCTTCCCCTTTCGCATCCCGTTCTGTAAAGCGCGAGGGTGAAAATTGAGTTACGATGTCACTGCTACCCTTCCGAAAGTCGCTCGATATGGAAACGAGGCGAGACTCGACGCCGACCGCGAATCTTCCTCCGCTTTCTATTCCTTTTCTCTTTCTTTCTTCAACTGCAGAGAAACTATCCCCGCATCAAGCTCCACCGCCGCGATTCTCTAGGAGATAAAGCTCTTTTTCAGGATTTCCGTGCTCTTTACACAGGACCGACGTCACGTATCGTTTGCTAACCGGCGGTCAGAGGTTGATCCCTTGACGTGAGCCTTGCAGAAGCGGAGAGTGTGTACAAAATCTCAACGTTTATACTTTCTCCGGCACGTTTCTACTAAAATTACGGCATTTTTCGCGGATATTCAACAGATGGGAACAGCTCGTTTTTGTGGCGCCAAGCGAATTCCCCAAGGGGATTTCTACGGTCGGATTACGATATCTAGCTGAATAAATGGCTAAATGATATCGCCTGTAGCGTATACTACTATTTCTTAAGTCATTTTCATTCCGAGACATTCTTTTTTCTTGAGATAAACTGTTGTTGAAGAAGATTATATTCTAACATTATAAAAAAATATCACGTGCAACAGCTGTGATAAATTAATTGTTAAATATTTGTAAGACAATATTATTTTGTATTTTGCAAATATAAAAGGAAGAATATTATTTTTTTTTATCAAATACTACAGTGGAATAAAAATTTTCTATGAATAATGTACAATTTTGATTTAAAGTGAGAGCCAAATAAGAAAAAAAAAACATTGTAAGCTCTTCAAAAAATGAAGAGCTTTGCAAAAAATCGGGAAAGACTATCGAGTTCAAAGAACTTTTTCGGCCAAGGTTGCTTCCATCTCAACCTTCTCAATTAATTCGGATTTCAGTTCGGCAACATGAAGAATAGGAGTCGTTGGAAAATGAGGAACTCAATTATTTTGCCAAGAGTTCGCATTGTATCCGGTACATGACGCGAACTGGTGGTGACCCCATCAACTTTTCTGTCTTAACGTCGAGCCAACACAGTAGACAACCTTCGTTAGTTCAACGTTAATAGCATTGTGCAAAAACCATTACCGCGCAATTTCGTGGCCGATTCTAAGCGAAAGCATTGAATAAAAGCATAATATACGAAATTGTATTCAACAGCGATTTTATGAAGAACAAAGACTGCGAAGCTAAAGGTGGCGATGAAAATAGAAGAGAAAGAGTGGACATGTGGTTTTCTCCCTCATTGGGTCTGATAGTTTGACAATTTTGATCCTACAATCGTTTAAGCGGACAAATATATCCACGAAAATTGAAAATCCTGAAAGTTTAGAGAAGGTCGCTGACTATGTGCGGCGAGAAAAAGGAAGAGAAACTAGATTTTGAGAAAGTGCGAGAGAGAGGTGCGCAAAAAGGAAAAGTTAGGGACGTGGATTGAACGAGAGAGAGGGATATTACAAACTCAAGAAGCGAACCGACAGTATATGTGTATGTACCAGCACGACCTCACGTACCAGCAATCGTTGTAGCGTGCTGAATCAGCTATTTCTACGTGGATACGCCTGATTGGATGCGGTAAAGTGACATCGAAACGCTTGGACGCCGTCCGCCCGACGACACAATCGAGAAATATAACAATCTTAACTCCCGATTAAAAGCTTCTGTCTTTTCTATATTTTATATCGATAGTAACATATGTTGTTTGCGATAATAAAATACATTTGTTATTTCTATGGTTGACAAATAATAATAAATTATAAAATTAGATTGAGAGAAATTATTTAAGGAGGATCAAAGACAGAGAAAAAGAGAGAGAGAGAGAGAGAGAGAGAGAGAGAGAGAGAGAGAGAGAGAAGAAGTAGAGAAAAATATCTATATATTAAAAAATATGCTTTTTTATCTAATTTATAATGTGGTAAATATTTTATATCTTATACATATATGCGATATTTATATCGTAACGATGTTTAAAATCTATCTCGCTCTCTATCTATATAATTAAAAAATGTTGGATGATTTTAAATGTATATGTAGAATTAATAAAATAATTCTTTGTAAAAGAGAGAAAGATTTATTTTTAATTGCAACTTGCAGATATTAGTTTTATATTTAACTTAAAATGTCTTAATTAGTCTCAATTAGCCTATTAATTAAAAGAAATACATATAGTTCTTTAGTAAAAATCAGATGAAATAAGCTTACGTAATATATAAAATTAATTATATATCGATCAGTTTATTGATTAAACCATCTTCAGTGAATTAATTTACGATTGTTATTTGATGCTTAATTAATCGCTTGAACGGTTATAATGCTTCGGATATGAGATTAATATCTGAATGTATGATTACGTTGATATTGTGATTATATATGAGCACGATCAATGAGATGTCCGAGAATCGAGGAGAGAGAAAGAAACGGGTCTAAAGTCAATATACCCGAACAAATACGCATAATTCTCGTATAAAATGCAGCATTGTTACATCAGATTTATTTTCTATTTGCTTAAAACACAAAGAGAATATTAAGCGGAAGTGTTATCAATAAACTATATTAAACGGGACAAAATCGTCACGTCATTAAATATAGTTTAGATAGAATAATCTGCCATTGAGCGTAACGGCATCATTAACGAATTATTAATTATGAATATGTCATGAGAAAAGAATATGCTGATTTCAATGAAGTCTGATTAATAATAAACAAAATTATGTAAACATTAGTCAAATTATCCTATCAAATTACGTAGTTATTACAATGAGATAATTACATATCTCTTGCATTTAGCATTTGAATATCCGTAATAACGTATCATACGGTCGTATAGATGTGTGAACATGATGTGACTACTATATATTATAAAAGTGAAGATCGTTCGGATAGATTGCAACAAATATTAACACATTATAAAAACAATTATATACTATAACTAACTATGAAAATTGTTCTTTTAAAGATAAACATAATTACATTTAAATTTGTGAATAGTACGGAGAAAAAAAATTAGAGCTTTCTCTAAATAAGGTTCGCGTTAGATAGAAATTAAACACGTCAGTTTAGTGTATTTGTATTGCACATAATTACATACCTAAACCTTAACATTTTTATTTCATAAATATTACTTATTTTAAAAAAATCGCATCGTACGCGGTTTGCACAATTCGTCATTATTATATTTTTTAAATGAACCTGCAATCTTGTTGTCATCCGTTCGAGATTATACCTTCTTGAGCTACTCGTGCACGATCGTCGACAGTGTTGCTGCTGACCCGCATAGTTTTCCGCCTTAAAGATTTATTTACCTTATAAATGAAATCCGATGTCTCGTATGTCACGATCGGATGATTCATGGTGCATCCCTTAGTATGTCATGCAGTTCATGCAACGGAAATACAGTTTTCGTGGCTGTGGATAATAGCCTAAGCGATACCGACTTCTCTTTTTCCTTTTCTCATCCCTCTCGTCCTCTCTTTGAGGTGCACGAAAATCGAACTTGAACGGAAATGCGGAGAAACGGAGAATCTATTGGCAACCAGCTCCAGCGGTGCGCTAACAAACACCAAAATTTATCGTCTCGTTCCATAAGAGCAGACTTTACCTATATCAGCAGACTTCAATTCTCTTTATAATGTGGAAATGTATTTCACTGGATCGACTGAAATCTTAATAATCTAATTAATTATTTTTCACATTTTTTACAAAAATATATAACATTTAGAATAATTTTAAAATTTGCAGATTACTTTAAAATTCATTTTTTTATATAGATATTGTTATCTCAATATGCATAGAATAATTTTAGCGATAATTAAGTAACAATTTTATGGATTCAATCTGCGTATTATAATTATCTTTCATCTTTTAATTTATTGTTTATTATTTTATGCATTCAGAAACGGGGTAATAAAATTATTTATACTTGAATTGTACTAATCGTTTGTGTAGAGCCACTTCATTCTGTCGATAATGTATGCATTATAACTTCCATGGTTTCTGATACACTGCTGCATTTCAATGGAGATATCCCGGATACATGTCATTTATTGCATTCATTTTCTCGCTTAAAGCTCGGTATTTGCAGTTGCCATAATTTATGCAAATTTCCTTTCGCCTATGCAGCTATCGTACCTGCCGTCACCGCCAATGACGTTATTGATGTGTATACACACATATTAATATTAATATCTCATAGTGTTATCTGATGCTTTGATTTCATTGTATATATTGTAGGAATAGCACGATATACGGATTGTGACATCTTGCTTCGTCACGCGACTCATCGTTACGATAAACTTTGTAACAGAGGGATAAGTGATCGCCGTCAACCGTTGACAGGGTAGCATCGACCAGTTAGCACCGACTGTCGATACCTGTCAATCATTATCTTCTACAGTCATGCCCCCTTATCCGGCTACTGTCATGTCTTTATACTTGATATACAACAACTTCTAGCGTATTCAAAGTTATTATATTCATCTAGCAAATAATATTGTTTATCAATGTATTTGACAATATTTTGATCGGTTTGTTGTCTTTATAACAACTCATTTATATATCTTCTAATTTTATTATTATATTGAATAGCAAAATTATAATAGCATTTTTGTCGTATTTAACAGAAGTGATCTAAGCAATTCAGAGTTGCGTTGATTGTAATGTAAATAGATAATAAATAGTAATAAATTAATCCATCTAAAGAAATAACATTAAAAGCTTGACTAACGAGTAATATGTTCATTTTAAAATTAAAATTAATTTGTATTTTCAAAAACTATTAATTTTATTGAATAATTTTAATGCAATCTAGCATGCACAATTGTTATAATATAATAATTTTATTTCGTATCAAGTATTGTTACACACATGACTTCGCACGTTGTTAAATTACTTTCATTAATTATTGATTTAATAAGGTTACAGCTGTTATAAATCGAGTTTGATAATTATAAACATATTTGTTATAATTTTGAGTATAATTAGAAATAATAATATATACATTATGGAAAATAATTAAAAACAAAGATATTATAAATATATTTATTTTAGCACAACATAATATTTTAATAATATTTTATTTATATTACGAAGGACTTAAGTTATTTAAAGTAAAATGAAAGGAAGAATACATTTTTATATTATATTTTTAAGAGTATTGTTTTTTAATTATATAATATTTATTTTAAGCTTAATTAAAATTGTCGCGAACACTTGTAATAGCTCAGTTGTTAAAAAAATAAAAATGCAATAATATCTAAAGGATCTAATAATAATTATTGCTGCACTAGAGAAGCGAATAGAATATAAAAAGAAAGCTTCTCCGCGTACTTTCTTTTTCAATAAAAATAACAATCAGAGTGTGATTAATGCGATCTGAGATGCGATTTCACCCCGCTCGACAAAAATTCACGTGGACACGCGTGCGAAATTTATTTCGTTCTCCCTGATATCGTGGAAAAAAAAAGTTTTATGACTAATATGCGATAATGTGCCATCCAATACATATATATTTTCCTGGAGTCTGATAGAATTGGAGACCCGTCAATACCAGCCGCCGCAGATGCCGGGCCGCCACTGCTGTTCCGCCCGGCATACTGCGCGGCAGTAAGCGACCAAACTTTCCTCCTTAGTTAAAGTATCAATATTTTTAGATGGCGCGGCTTTTTCTTCCCTTATACCATGGATGTTATTTCTTCACCGGTATTGATTTTCTTCATTTCACTCACTCACTCTCGTTGGTATCCGCGGCAAATTTCCTCAAAGCGAATACCTAGCATTTCGCAAAATAGAAGTATAATGCCTTCGAGGTTAAACAAAAAATTCCGCAACTTTATATTACGTAATTGAACTTTCTTAGAAGAGTATTCCGTCCTAGAGGCGAACAGTTCCGTAGCGTGCAACGCACCATTTACGTTTGCCTGTTTATATACAGTGGTGCTCACGTTTCCGGCAAATAAACGCGGAAGATTATTATTGGTCATGTTATTATACGCTTCATTATACAGATAACTGGTTTGCTACAAGCGTATTATAGTAATCGTATACAGAGAAGTCTTTACATAGTCAGCTTGCGAGAATTACTATGCATTTAAAGTTAAATTACAAATGTATATAGGAAGAGAGAAAGAGAGAGAGAGAGAGAGAGAGAGAGAGAGAGAGAAAAAGAGAGACATAAATAAATATATCATTATTAAATTTTATAGTTTATAAACAATATTATACATCAATATTATAGCATCAATTTTAATATTAAAAGAAGGAAGATGAGATAATTTTTTAATAAACACAAATTTAATCTCTCAACTTTTTTTGAATATTATATTATTAAGAAATATATAAAAAATTAAATAAAATAATATGGAAAAAGCAATTTTAATTTTAATAATTTTATCTATAATAAACTGTGAAATATATGGTTTTTTCTACCATAGCTGTGTAAAGACATAAATCAAAATTATTATATATGTTTTTGGTAAAAGATGCTATTGGGCAAAAGCTTTTGCTTGTTTTTAATTTGATGATTATATGGATTTGCGTAAGCAACACTTGTAAAAATATTACACCGTTGTAAATATTATTTTATTCGACTAAAAAATTTCATGTAAAATAGCACGCACAAATTCATAACAGCGTGTAAATTCATAGCATGTATTTCTCCATAAGCTTTACGAAAATACAAGTTACAAAATGTAAGTTCTTCTGTACTAATTCCAGGATTAATGTTAATTATACTTTGCAGTAGTCCGTCGGTTGCGGTTAATAGCTGTATGTTGCTGCGGTTTACAGAAATAATTTTTTTTCATTCTGTAGGGTTAAAGTAAAAAATGTGATATACAAAAAACTACAATTTTTATATATAATTGTACAAAAAAAAAAAACAAAAGAAAAAAAGAAATAACAATGTCAATATTAAATTACTAGTTTGAAAGAAAAAAGTGGAAAAAGCGAAAGGACAGAGACAGAAAGAGATTTTGTTTCATATAAAACAAAATTTCCTTAATTTCTGATAAAAATTTGCATTAAACGTTTATAATTATAATAAAGACAATTTATTAATGAGTTATATTTTAATGACGTTTACTTTTCGATTTTGCTGGCAAGAAGGGAAGCGAATAATATATAGAAAGAGAAACGGACGGGCCGACAATTTACAGCTCTCGCCGAGCAAAACAGGCCAGGATGGAAGTTCTTTGGCCGCTAGTATGCACCGGAAGTAAACCAATTAACCGGTTGCAAGTTTCGTAGAAATCTGAAACTTAACTCTCTCGCGGTGCTTCTTTCGCCAAATTGTAATCCGGCATCTTGCCCCGCGTCGCATGGCGTTCGCGCAGTGTGGCAGAAAGTAGAATACTATCTTGCGGGGGCGAGATAGGGTGCCCTCGACATTCGGGCGTCGTCGACGGATGTTGTAGAGGACGGCGTCGACATCGACGACAACAACGACGACGACGACGACGACGCCGACGACGACGACGACGACGACGACGACGACGGGGATGCCGACGCCGACGAGGAGAACGAAGACGATTCGAGTGCCTGCAAACGAATTACGTTGCGCGGCCGAACAAAAACAGCAAATCCGGTAATCTTGTTTCAGACTCGCCGGCGAACTGCTGCGACTCGTAAGAAGAGCAAACGTTCTACTACTTCTAATTAATTTCTGTTTGCGTGGTAGTAGCTGGATGGAGGAAGACAGCTATCAACGAGGATACGAGTAGGGAGAGAGCGAGAGGGCTAGATAGCGGGATGGAAACGCGGGAGATGGCGGGACTGCAGGATTGACATTCACTGAGCGCGTTTTTATGGGTCCTCGTTAAGACTTCTAACATGAATTGCCGGCGAAGTCCGACACGAGAGTCGAGGCACGCTGTTTTGATGGTTGACGCTTTACAATGTTGCGACAGCTTTCCGACAGACGTCTGTAATGCGATAAACGATATATTGGCGACATAGAAGAAAAAATTAATCTAATAATCGATTAGCTAATAATGTTATAACAATGTTATATATAAAGTAGAATGTCCGATCTGCCGATACACATATGTTTTCTAAACTTTTAAATCCTTTGACCAATTTGAACCAAATTTTAATTTAAGCTAGTCTTTCCTAAAACTTCTTTTACTTTTATGGTCTTTCTGTCTTTGTTTATATGTATAATTATTTGCTGTAATAAATATTTTTATAAGAGTTATAAATTTGTGATTGTATGTCTTAAAGTATCAAGAAACATTTATATCGATAATAACAGAACAATTAAATATATTTTTTTAATTAAAAAATTTTTAAGATAAAAATCTAGGAGAATATAATTTATAAAGAAATTAACTAATAAACTTTGAAAAAACAATTTCTCTCGCATTATGATTGGAAACTAAATAAATAAATTTTTATTAAATATTTTATTATAATTTAAAATTAGTAATTTAATGGTTTTTTTTACAGTAAACAAAAATGTGCATATTAAATATTTTTTTCTCTTTAATATTGTTATTGTTTTTGTTAGCATATATTTGCAATTTATTGATTTAATTTATACATAATATATAAATTAGATTCGTGATAATATGAATTTGTCAAAAGTTTTTTACATTATATTGTATTTTTCTACATTATTTTCGTATAATAATAGTTTTATTTTTAACGCATTTTTTTTATTGCATGCACATCGATGCACATAAAACCAATATAATTCACCAAACGAACATCAAACGATGTTACTTTTTACGTATTGTGTAAACTAACCAGATAAAAAAAGCTTGTGGCTTTTTTTTTCTTTTTATAGAACATTTATCAATCAATACAAAGCGTCTCATACGCCGATCCCTGCGGGTTAAAAGTCAAAGTTGTGCACAATTAAAGTTCATCTCGCGTCATAATATGGAAATTTTGGTGTGTTTTAAAACAGCATGCATCCGCAAATCGCGAAATGGGCGGTACAAAACTTTCTTTCTAAGCAGTAAGATTTCTTTCCGAAAGATTTCCTACGATGAATAAATGCGGGACAGTACGCGTACGGTCCTCTTGTCGTTCCCATCCGATATCGTGAATAATGCAACGGACTTGGGTCAATTCGCTAGCATAGAAAGATAGGTGATCTGTGTTGGAAAAATAGTATAACGGAAGTTGCTTGAAAACGTCGTGCAACGTTGCTTTTCAACTAAATACTGAAATCTTGATGTAATTGTACGATTTTACGTAATCGCTTCGATCATGCATTTGCATGATTTTTAATGAATATATATCACAATTAAAATAATAATTAAAATAAAAATAATAATTTTTAATAACAATTATTAATTTAATATAATAGTATAATAATTAATATAATAATTAGTAATTATTAAATATTAATTATAAATATTAAATATTAATATAATAATTAATATTATAATTTAAATTTGTTTAAAATATAATATAATGCAAATATATAATGCAAAAAAAGACTAATAAAATAATAAAATCTTTAAATTAATGAAATAATATTTTTTAAAATAAAATTAATAATTTCATGTTTTTCAATGCGTAATTTTTTGATAAATGTTAAATATATTTTTCTTTGATACTTATTTCTATAAAAATAATAAATTTAATTATTAAAAAAATTAACTCATTTATTTAATGAAAAAAATCTTGGTTGTGCTATTTTATTTATATACATAAATCGTTTTTCTTTAATTCGTATCTTTATTTATTTAACTTTTATTTTACTTTAACTTATTATTAAGTTTCGTCCAGTAAGTATTTTTGGTAATATTTACTAAATGTATTGTACACGTTCAAAAAGCAATATTAAAATAATTGATTTTATAATTTATTTTTTAATATTTTGTTTTTTTACGGCATTTCCTCAGTGCGCAAAATAATGGATAATTACGGATTTATTTTTTACAACGTATATCGAATGCGAAGTATAATTCGCAAAGGGAATCGAGATGGAATGCCCAAGCGGGATATGCGCTCGCACTGTGGACTATTGTTAATTTATCAAGCTATGTACTGTCGCGCGTGATACGTACACATTTCGCTTTCTCACTCTGCGTCGTGCAAATGAAGGTGTGCGAATTAACAAGCTGTGATTTGAATATCTACACCGACGTGAAACCATGGGACACGAGTTCTGTCACGTACGCGTGTGTTGCTTATACAATTAGATAAGTGCGTTTGCGATAAAAGTTGAGCAGGACAATACTCCCTGTCCGAGGCAAGCACGATTTGACTATTTAAATGTTTAGTTCAAGAAGACGCGCTCTGCCCGTGAACATTTCTCTCTTAAATCCTGGTCATAAGTTGATTTTTTGAAAGTATTCTACGCCAGTCGAGAAAAATTATAATAGTCGGATTCGCGAGTAAATTTACAAAAGGATATTACGACGGTAAGAAAATTCGACAAGGGTCCAACGGTCTCAGTTAAACCTTGTCACCTTTCAATTTCCACGTACGCAAACGTAAAAAAAACAGCTATTTGAGGACGCTTTAGAAAGTTTCGACAAATCTAGTAAGGCAAAAAATCTCAGATATAAACCATCACTATCCTCCTGTATATAAAGTGGCGTATTATTTCGTGAAAATTCAAATAATTAGAAATTCTGGTTTTATTTTTCACAATATTATGGATCTTTATAGTTTAAATTAATAGTTTTGGACGTTGAACTAAAAAATGTTTCATAAAAACCGAAATGCCACGTTCACACATCACAAATTATTTTACGATACTTTCTTTCTCATTTTTTAAAGATTTAGTTATACATTAAGTGCAAAGAAAAAGTTACGCTCATTAAAAGCAAAAAAAAAACAATGTAATTGCTGATAATGCAACATTTATGAAAAATACTACTACATGAGAAATTGAAAACACAAATAAGTTATCGCAAGATACAAAGAATATAGAAGAAAAAAATTTGCATTCTGAAAAAATGAATAAAAATAAAATAATTATGATCTGAAACATACTACATTTATATGTACAAGTATCGAGATAAGATGCTGATTAATTTTCAAAAGTTCTCTTTTATTTTAAAATAATTTTTCTACATTTCTCTAAGCATATATTCACATATTTTCTAAATAGTTTTAATTAGTTCTCTTTTTATTTTATGGAAATATTTGTTAAAGAATTTTATTTTGCATTAATCAGGAGAGTTATATACTTGGGTATTTATGAATAATTTGTTTAAACTTTATTCTTTTTGATAAATATTTAATTATTATTTTGCGGATTTTTTTTTGAAACTTACATATTTTATGTATCTTGAGGCATAGAAACTAATTTGTTTGAAAAAAAATGATCTAAAAACAACATTATATCATTATGTAATCTCATTCTACTATACTGTATTTACAATATATATGTTAAAGTTAATCTTTTTTCATCAACATTTATGTTAATTGTTATCTTTACATTATACATGTATAAATTTTAATGATAACAAAATTTTAGGTAATGGATAGAATGATAAAAATTATAATCAATAATGTTTACGGTTTTCTTTGCAGTTCACATTTTTATGTATGTTGTATTCTTAGTGCATTTACCATCCCTACCATATTTTCTATTGTAATGAGGTCGTGAAGCGCGAGAGATATATTCGCATAAAACTGCCTTTCGAAGAAGAGTCGTAGATCTCGTTCAGACAGTTACACGTGATGAAATGCTGCACCGGATCAATACTATTGGAACGTTCCGTAAACGTCACTAAAAGTTTGTGACAAAGAATAATGTGATATTTTATTCTCACGTTTTGTTTTTGCTCATGAAACATATCTCCGCAATCTCTGTTTCTTTAATATAAAATAAAAAAAGATTTTGTCTTAATTTTTGTCTTGACAATTATACGACATTCCATCTACTAACTCATTTTATTTTTATTTAAAATTTTATATGTTTATCTGTATAGAGAGATAAGAATGTAATTGTTTTTATAAAATATTTGCTATATTAATTCAAAATATATTGCGTGTTTCACACCACAGAAGTTTATAGAATTTGAATTGATATGCGAATTTATTTTATTGCTGTAACACGATTATTTTATTCAATGCAAGCAAATACTTTTGTTTTATAAAAATATTTGCTTTCCACGAATAATCGCAGTATAAAACTACGGAGAATAACTCTTATATTATTGAATTTATCAAATATTTTCTTATATACTATCAACTTTTTATAAATTTAATATAGTAAATGATACTCTAAATGATACTATTTGAACACAAGCTATTTCATGGATTAAGTTTGACATAGGATATATTGAATGTGTTGAGTGTTGAGTGCATTGTTCTTAGAGACACAGCCACTGTTTCAAGGTACTATAATTAATAGGCAAGTTAGTTTAAGTAGATCCCAGGTTAAAAGACAATACATCCATTAAGCACAGTCTCCCGGAAATTCTGTTCTTTCATGGTCCCTGAGGGAAGATTTTAAGAGAAATATACTGTATTTTATACACTTGACGCTTATCTTGCTTGACATTAATCTTGATTTTACAATTTTATTGAGTCCACAATAAAAAGTAATTATGATACTTGATTGGTTTTACTATTTTATGTAGCTTAAGCAAGCAATCTTATAAAAGAAAAAGCCGTTTACAAAGTAAGTAACATAATTATGTTCGCGTCTAAATATGTCATACATATATTTTACGCGCTGTTCATGACGCAAAATTAAATTTTTGCTGTATATTCAATATCGCAAAGAATGTCTTAGGAAAAAAAATTGCGTGCATTCACCGCCTCTCTCACAAGCAAATTATGCAAGTGGTATGCGTTATTGCCTTTTAATACGGGGCTATTAATTTACGCTCTATGGTCATTAGCCACGTTCCACGGGGGTGTATTAACTTTAGACACTCTTGATGCATACACGTCGTACTAGACGTGATGAAAGACGTGCAATCTGCCGCCGCACTAATGTTGCTGTCAGATGCCCAGGTGCTGCTTGACCCGTGTAAATCGATCTCAGCCTAAATTGCATCGTTAACCACTCCATCGCGCGACTGCGTTTCACATCACAGCTCATTTCGCTCGATTTGTTCGAGCAATATTATAGTTTAAAGATTGCCCTTTCCAATAGTTCTATTAATACACATTCTATTGCAATCATCAAACTTTTTGCAATGCGTAAAATAATAACCATGAAATTTTATGTCGTGGAATCAGTCAATGTCAAAAGTCTGTCTAAAAAGAAATTAATCTAAATTAATCTTTATAAAATTATTTTTTGACACGTATGAGTTCTATCTGTATCTTAGATATTTTAGTAAATAATTGAGATTTCGTCGTACATATCCTTGATTTTTATAAGCTTATATTGTGCTATTTTTTTTTATTTATATAATATTACATAAATTCTGAAAATTTCTCTTGGTATTTATCTGCTTCGTAACTGAATGTCACGCGTCCCTCATTATAAGCTTTTAATAGGGAGAATGCTCTTACTAGGAGGTTCGATGTATCAAAGTTCGTCAGAGCCGATATAGGTTGATCCAGAATTGATTATGGAAAATTGGATATTACGCCGATATTAGACTGTTACCTAAGTTCAGGCGAGTGTAATTATTGATTATCGACGATGCTGTTATCGCCTATCGTTTGCACACCCATGCGTGGACGCGCGTGATACATTTGCATAACCACATAGTAGTAGCAATCGCACAAAAATCCGATGGAAATAGCTCGTCTACGTTAAATTAGTAGCTGTTCGCTCTCAGTTGGCACGGCTTCCCCTACGTTTTCCTCTACGGGGCAATCGAAACGAATTATCGCACGAACTTTCAATTGGAAATTTAAACCGGTACTCACTGGCTGCAGCTTCCCAATTCTGATCGCAGATTGGGGTCGTAAACTCGAGATAATTGGAAGGTTAAATAGCACTTGAAAAAAGTGGATAAATCGTCACTTCTTTGACATCTCCAGTAGACGATAACAATTCAGAAGAATAACCGAGCGACGAATTGACTTAATTACTTACAAAGTCAAGAGCCGAAACTTTTAAGTTCTTCTGTAAATTTACATATATACATGCAATAACGCGTGTTTCATTGTAAATGCAAGATTAGATTTAGAGTTGAAAAACAGATTTTTTAAATTGAGCAAAATTATCTTGACAAAAAATTGTATAAATTTTATAATTTATATATAACATTTAAACAAATAATTATTATTATATACAACGTTATAAATTATAATAAATTTATAATGAAGCATAAATAAATATAAATTTAAGCGGAATAAAATAATAAATTGTTTTAAATTACATAAATTGATAAAATTAATCGTAATCTCATGTCGAAATCTCATATCATACATTTCTTCTTTAATTTATATTAATAATGTTTTATAAAATTTAATTTTGATTTATTATAATAAATACATCTAATATACGCAAAGATAATACATAATAGTATATACATACAATAATAATCACAATATAATATATGTTTAATAAATATATAAATTGTTATATTTTTATAAATCGCATGTTAATTGATTTTTTGTATTTACTGTATTTCGATTACTACATTAGTAGCAAATGTTGACATTTCCTACCAGCAAGTAACGATGTTTTGATATTTTGAATTGCAACATACATTCGAAATTGCAAGAGAGGCGAAATATCTTTCATATACTTCCATATATATAATATATCGATGGTTACTCAGTGCATTAGTGTACTCGTGCAAATATTATTTTGAAATCTGCGTTGAATTTGGCCATATTGAATCATACTTTCCACTTTTATCGATATCCTTCTAGTGCAACGCCTGGAGTCTCGTTCTCGCTTCTTTCGAAAGTAGAACTTGAGTATCACAATGTTCTCAGCTTTTTCTTTAACTAAATAAATATATAATATTGAATCAATGACGTATCTGGTATCAGCTGGAGCGGCGAGATAATTTCTAAATGAAAATGATTCTTCCATTTCTACTCCTAAAAACTAATCTTATTATTCGAAGTAAAGACTCGGAAAGTAGATGCTTATTGACAGTGAGTTTCAAGTGCTCTCAAGATTCTAAACTGCGCTATTTTTTTTCTCCGAGAACGACTGTTGCTTTCCCTTCATCTTACAACTGGTATATCCTTTTACTGGTAAGAATCCGCTAGTAGCTGAATCCACGTGGCGGTAATAAAAGATTCAAGCGGATATCTAGTCGGTTATTCTTCGAGAGCGTTGTGTTCTCCCGCTTTTCCTCCACGCATTATCCACCAATATACCAGAATGTTTTACGATACTCGAGTTAGTCACGTTTCGCAATTCCGGCTTTTAAAAGCGTATCCACGTCCATTCTAAGTTAAGACGTAGGGGAATTTTTATCGTTGAGAAAATAGAAAGATTTCGCTTAAACGTAATAAAGATATTGTGACGCACATGGAAATCAGTCCGGATGGTGTATAAAGGTAAAAGAAAAAATAAAAAAAGGAAAAAAAGAGAAAAATAACGAGAAAATGAAAGAAGAGGAGTCGAAGAATAGTGTATTGCTTTCTCGTTTTATCTTTAATACTGCTCTCTATCGCGCTAGATGTTCGTGTCGACTACGCTTTATCATCTCGTAATTATTTCGCATATACACGCCACTTCCTTTCACCCTCTCCTCTGGATACAATCCACCTTATCGTTCCTCTGGCTATCCCTTCCCTATCACGGAGCTATCGCAGGGCCTTCTATAAAATATACGTTTGTAGGCGGACCGGCGATGTGGCGGCTGGTTATTTATTTTTCCAGTAACTGTAATTTTTCAAACACGTACTGCCCGCTGGATAAATGCGCCAGCCTGTTTTTGACGCGCTGAAAAATACGATGTCGGATCCGACAGCATTTCTCGAGATCTCTCGGAGGTAAGGAGGATGATAAAGATCTAGCCGGGAATTGATTTTCTTCATTGTTGTTCAGTGCTATGTGTGGTCGTGGCGTTTCATGCTCCATATTCCTTTTTAATGAGAGCGAACTATTTATCTTCGGATAATTTATAACGAAATCTTTTGCGCTCGTGCTTTTAGGTATCATAAATAAATAATAATAGATCTCTTTTTTGATGTGCTCTTTTTCTGAAAATCTCTTTGGATAAAAATAAATCATATATCAAGTATCTTTGGAAAATTTAACCATGTAAATTTATGAGAGATATGTTACATATTTACTTTTTTCACTATAAAATATTTCTGTATTATATTTCGATTTCATTTAAAATAAATGATGGAATAATATTGCTTTTTATCGAGAGACATGCTTATATCAAGGCGTTTGATTGCAGTTTTTTTATAGCGTGCAATCATGTTCGACAAAAGGTAACATATCTCGAAGAACATTACTGATTGAAAAAAACTATCGTCAGAGTGGAGCGATCATTGTGGCTGATTCTCATCAGTTGCACCTGTCACTTTATTTAGAGGTAGCGCGATATCCCTTTGAATTTCGCATCCGCCACAAATACCATCGTCTGTCGTTCTTTCTCTTCCGTTCCCTTTGACGGAAACCGTGGTTGGAACGCAGTATTAACTTCGTGATCGATAGAAAAAGTGAACGAGAACGAAGAAAAGCCATGATAACGCCGATGATTGAAAGAGTTATTAAAATGAACGATATATAATATATATCCTTCGTCGAAGAAAAGTTCCTAAAATCGATTAACTAGCTCATATTTCTTTAATGCAGACTAGACTAGAACCTTGATTGGTTTATGGTTTGAAATTTTAATATTAATTATATTTTTATCAGGAACGATCGGATAAGATGTTGGATCGGAAAAAATATGTGTTTGCCGTTGACTGTGGCGCATAATATTAATCATTCAATTTATTCCGCGGTTCATGAAATGTCTTGCATATAAAGAGGCGAATTAACCGTACTTGCACTGATCTTAAATTATGTAATATTATCTATAGATACACACTTTCTTAACATGATATACATAATCGACAGACTGTCCATTTTTGTAAAATACGAATAAACGATATCCTACATGTTCACAAATAATATGAATAAACAAAAAAAAGGCACATTTGTTTGAAAGTTATCAAGCATGTTCTGCTTGGAATTGTTAAAGCTCACGGTTTACGTCTTGCAAGGGAATCCCTTACAGTGATATGTAGGTACACATGGTACGATATATATCGAGAGATTACGAGGATACATCGACTATGTCATGCCGGTCTCGGATATATTGGAGCACGTTGTCGATGAAGAAAGATCCAGATATGCCGTTTCCGATCGAATAGGCACAGTTTCAATAATATCAACTGAAGGACTGCATGTATCGGCAGTCGATTGCGCGTATATAGTATAGTATATCTTCCAGGTCAGTTCGATGATGAGGTTCAACTCTAAGAAGCTCGATTTTCAGAGTGCATCACGATGATAAGGCACGTCTTCTATAGAACACGGCGTAGTACAAAAATGTAACACGCTCGATACATTAAAATATGGACGAAATATTATATATACATATGTATGCAACAATAAATAAACCGCGTATACATGTTATTGTGTGTACATTTTCTGATTCTCTTTGTGGAGAAAATAACATCAATATTGCATAAACATATTCAATTTGTGCGTGTATATAATATATGTTGCCGTTATATTTGTTCATTTTATTAGTACGATATTGTTTAATTATATATATATATATATATATATATATATATATATATATATATATACTTGTATATATAACTCTAAGAAAGTAAATAGAATTATTGAAAAAGCTATTGAAAATACTAGAAATAAAATTATTGTAAAATATAAATAATACAAAACCTAAATTTATTTTGAGGAAAATTAAAAAATTAAATTAAAATTATTTCTAGGAAAAATAAAATAAAATTTATTTATAAAAAATTTGAAAAATTAAAATTATGGAAATCATAAAATATTAAAATGAAAATTATTTGTAGAATAAATAAATTTATTTTTAGCGAAATTTGAAAAATTTAATAAGCGTAATAAGTTAATTTTTATCGTCAAGGATGCGTAAACGTATCAAAGTGACAGATATTTATCAATGTAAATTTTTCTTTTTTGAAAGAAATGTAATTATGTGATGACAATTGCTCACAGCGAAAGAGCTGATAAGCATCATGAAAAAAAAAGCAATAAAAAGTACAAAAAATAAACTTCAAGACTTTCTAGAAAACTTTGATATATTCAATATTGATTTAACATATCTTTTTCAAGAGCAGATATTTATTCGGATTAGTGTTATATCAAGTTGTTTATATTTTCGATGCAAAACTTTTTGCTACAAATATTTATTTTTGTTATCTTAATTTTTTTTATTTATTTTGTATGTGTTTTACATGAATAATCTCAATATCTATAGATGTTATTCACCGGAAATAATTATGTATTATTTGGAATCTCTAATAAGATAATTAATCATGAATTAGTATTCATCAATTGTTATTGAATCCCTCGCATTCATACTTCACAAATCGCTGTTTGAAGCATCGCTATTCAACAATCGCTCAATATCTATTTATTGCTTTGAATAATGATCGATCAATCTATTTATTCAAATAAAGTATAATTAATTGCTAACTTTATTATGTATCAATTAACTTAGTAATCTTAAATTTATAATTTTGTGATTATACATGCAAAAATTACGAATAAAAAACCATAACAACAAATTATATTTATTAAATAATTATAGAAATACAATATTTATATTATACAATACTGTTTTTTTTATATAATAGCTAAAATATTGTTAATTTTTTTATTTATATTTGTTTGAAAAAGAAGAATATTTCTTAAGAAATTAACTAATAAACGGTAGATTGCAAATGAATCGAGTTACTCTAACTTGTGTAATCTAGACGTTTATCAAAGTATTACGAATTTATTCCACTGAAACATCTCACTAGTACTTGGTCGGTTAACTATCTAATTTTTCCAGAGTTTTATACAGCCTCAAATAATGTTTATTGCTATTTACAGGATATCTGAGTTTTTCAAGCTCGAGTCTTATTTAAACATTAATGAATGAAACTTTCCACGATTCAAAATAATATTTTGCGTTATCATCACTCCGTTATCATAACTAAAAAATATGTAATAAACGGTTTATTTTCTGTTTGTTTATTTTCCGAGCATTTATAATCTGAAAATAATACGATTTGCTTATCCACTACGATCTACTATTATCTAGTGCAATCACCCACTAAATGTTCATAATTGTGCACAACAAATTTGCAATTATGGAGCATTTACGAAGCATTTAAAGTTGGAATAAAACGCTTTACCGTTGCTTCCTGATGCAATTCCTCGCGAGCCTATTGCGTTTTCGGTGCGACTCGACGAGCACGCGTGCTCGCTCCTATCGCTCCATATCTATAGGCGTACGTACTATTCGCGAGATACGTGGCAAATCGCCGACGTGATTGTCGGCGTCGATAGGATATCCTTGAGCGCGGGAATGAAATTAATGGCGCGCGAACGATACGGATGCACGGATCGACGCGACGGCGAAATTTCGCGATAGCGTTATGCGATGGTAAACCTTCCAAGCACGTCTCTGCGCTTCCAGTGTATCCGCGGCATCACATGCCGGCAGTTTCGTAGCACCTCTGTCCATGAGCTATGACAGGACAAACACGTCCCCGGTATAACTACGCATCGGTATGTATACGCGTGTACGCATTTCTGTATGTTCTAGACCGCTAATGTACTATATCAACGAGAACATGGAGACATTCGTAGAAGAAGATCGTGTAAAACATATTCTCCAAGAATATTCATTCTAGTGTATTTATTGTAGATAATATTTTCTTATTCTACAACTATGTTATAATACGCAAATTAAATGTTTACTTTTACTTTTGAAATATTTTTGTAAATTACTTAGCAAAAAATATACATATTACAAAAATTAATCGTGAACATAAGATAAGAATGTAACTTAACTTACAAAACCAATTTAAGATCCATTAAAATAGATCTTATTAATTAAATGGTTGCTAAAGTGTAATTTCTTTTATTTATAAAAAGATTATTTATATTTACAAGTTTTGTTGATAAAGAATATATATAAAATATATAATTGATTTATTATATTTATTATCTAGTTGACAAATATTGTACTAGGAAACAGTCATATTACTTCATAAAAAATTTCTTTCATATTCATATCTTTAATCAATTTGACATAGAACATTTCTCTCTTAGATATAAAAAATACATACGTACTTTTATCAAATACATATAAAAGCTGCCCCAATATGTAATTAAAATATAAATGTTATACACAAGACAAATTTAAGACTGCGCTTTATATAAAATAATTTTTTAATTTATAAAAATATTTTATTTTTATTTATTGTCATGTTATTATACGTTTTATTTCATTATTTTTATTATTATTAATGTCTAAATTAAACTTTTTTTTTCAATTTTAGAATAAGTTTTTGCCTGAATTTACTTACATAATTATTTTTGCCATCTAGATATATATTTGTATCTTCTACTCTCTGTGTGTATTTAAGTAATATTTCTGTAGAAAATATGCTTTTTTAACATAATAAATATATGTATAATATTCTTATTTAAGTAAATTATTCTTTCCCAAGTGCTTATATTAAAATATTAACTATATTAATAAAACAATTTTTTTAAAGCCTTTTTTATACTTAATTTCGGAGTAAACATTGAGATTAAAAAGTTTATATTAACTCCAAAAAAAATTAAATACTTTTTCTTTTTTAAAAGTTATTCACAAATTAAACAGACTTAATAATTTAATTTAAACAGAGCAAGGAAAGAGTCACACACAAATGATAATAGACGCAAGTAAAAAATTACAAATAAAAATTTAAATTATTTATTGTAGTATACGTTTTAGTCTTCTTTAGAGTGAAAAAGTTTTTAATCTAACAAAATAACAAAATACATAATCAGTATAATAAATGCCTAAAAAAGTGAAACAAACTTAGACTAAATAGATATCTACGTATAAAATTATAGTGTATGATTAAAGCTTTCAAGAATATTACATGCATACATGTCTTTTCCTTACGACAAGTATCAAGAGGAAAATTCGTCACTTTCCATGAGAACGTTTTTTGAAGGCTTTAATTATGCTTAAGTGCAGGATATGTATTCATTTATTCTAAATTTGTTTCACTTCTCATGTATTTATTATATTGATTACATATATTTTATTTTATTAGATAAACAATTTTTTTACTGAAGATCGCCCGCAGAGAATCGAAAAATATACTACGATAAATAATTAAATTTTTATTTGTTATTTTTTTTACTTATGTTTATTTATTACGCGCAGCTTTATTTGTCTGATTTAATTATATTCGTTTTTATATTATAGAGAGTTTTTTCTTTAGTTATTTTATATCTTACTGTGCTTGTTTCGTTTCACTGTTTTCAACATGTGATTCCGATTATAACATTTATTTCTTGTAAAACATTTTCGATGTATACACTGCATGATTAAACGAACAATTCGAACAATTTAATACATTAAATTTCATCAGATTGCTCGTTCTTAATAAGCAGAATATTATAATATGTATTACATATATTCCATATTGTTTCATTTTGTAAACAGAGTTATATTTATGCATTAGCAGTATTAATTAATTTTTTTTATTAATTTATTTTACTTGTAAATCTATCGAAACTTAATCAATAAATGGGTTAAAAAAGATTATTCTGGCTGCATAGTATGTGATATCAGGTAAATAAAAAAACAATATAATACGTCGCTTTGTTCCATTGTGCAGACTTGTCGCGTAGTTTCTGCGGATCGATTTTGCTGCACAAAATATTAAATTGTTTCAGCGAACATGTGAAAAGCATATTAAATTAAATAAAATAAACACATGAGAAAAATACCGGTAAAAAAATCAGTAAAATGTGAAAATCAGTTTTTGATAAATGTAATCAAAATAAAGTTTAACGGAAATAATCTTTTTTTTCACACAATAATACACAACCATATGTTGATATTTAATTCCACAAATCTATTCGAAATTTTTTATATTTTTAATTTTTAAAGTAGCTAGTACGTTAAATAAAGTGTGTCATAAGTGTAAGATGTACATTAAAATAATATTTTGCTAACATAAAAAATATCAATGATTTTTAAAATAGATTTAAATTCGTTTTATGCGCAGACATGAAAAAGTAAATTTATTTCAATTTTTTGCGTTAAATGGATTATCGTACCAAGTAACTGACATTCAAAGCTTATAATGTTATTTATCATGTCTTCAGTTGGTTCTAATAAAAAATTTTGTTTACTAAAAAAATTGAACTTATATTAAACGTTCGTTCGTCATCTTATAACCGTGTACGATTTCTTGTTTTATTTTGACATTGATCGATGTCTGTGTTATTACATATCCGGACGCCTCAAGACTGATGCGTATTATTTGAGTAGTACCGAAGTCTGACAGTTTAAGAGAAAAAGAAAAAAAAACAGTTATTTGCAAAACTATAAAACAAACATATTTATAACTATTTTAGCTTTATATAAAAATAGCTTATATCTCTGTTTAATCAATTATTTATATTGTATAAAATAATCTTTAACAATTATCTTTTTCACAATATATTAGATTTTATAATTAAATTTCACGATCCCAGTATGTGAACGCGAAAAAATAAATTCTCATTAATTATATTTAGAACAGAAATCTTTCTATCAATTTCTCATGTTAAACAAACTTTATTAACCCTTTTTTTAATTATATTTTAAAAAATTCCGGAATATATGTATAATTTGTCAAGATTTTCAATTATAAATTTTATCATTTTATTTAAAATTTTGTAATTAAATTATTTATTAAACCTTTAATTAAACGTTCAAAGTTATTAAGTAAAAGGAAATTGTTTCTTATCCGTCGTTTTAATTTTTTTTATGTAATAATTAATTTATTGACCGCTATGCATGAATATAACGAAAATATATTTAATGCACCGACAAGGTATATCAGCAGGTTTTCTTTGTTATTTATTGGTATAATGGTGCTAAATACAGTTCCTCATTCCATCCCTGATAGCTGGATTACGATCTTGTGTTGCTTTTAGCACAACGTTCGATGTCCTCGATCAGAGGAACTTTTGCAATTAATAGCAGTAGAGAGTGGCAGAGAAACTACAGAGAGGATACTGGAGGGTGAAGTGGGATTGGACA
Organism: Anoplolepis gracilipes; assembly: GCF_047496725.1. Classification (NCBI taxonomy): domain Eukaryota; kingdom Metazoa; phylum Arthropoda; class Insecta; order Hymenoptera; family Formicidae; genus Anoplolepis; species Anoplolepis gracilipes. The sequence goes on from NC_132974.1 coordinate 8,561,808, forward strand.
AACCAGGGGGTGAGACTCGCGCGTGGGGCCGAGGCGCAACGATGTACTTGGAAAGATCGTGGAGCTAACTTTTGTCGAGTAATCAAGGAGGCGCTCTTTGTGCAAGGTGCTCGTCCATCCACCACTTACTTGAATACTTCCAACGCGGGTCGTTATCATTGACGACAATCGTTTTATAGCCGATATTATACAGAACCCGGGCGAATCTCTCGCTTCTGAATGTTTGCAGCAGAAGTTCTCTGATAATGATTCTGGAAAACAGGATCCGGTTAATAGAGATTCAATTAAGATGTCAGACGCTCTTTAATTCACCGAAGAACAAGTTGAAAGGAGAAAAAGGAGAGAGAGAGAGAGAGAGAGAGAGAGAGAGAGAGAGAGAGAGAGAGAGAGAAAGGGAAGAAGGAAAAAGGATAAATTTTCCTCGTGCGACTTTATTCGAGACATAACGACGACTGCTGCGAAATTACACCACAGTAATTAATCCGGCGATGTTAAGCGACGTGAATCAGTCGCTTCGCGTGATTCGCAATAAGATTAGAAACGATCCGTGACAAACCTTACTTAAGATATTGAGATTTACGCGTTGCAGAATAATACAAGCCAAGCAAAAAATATACATAAATACAAGTGTTTGATAAATAAAGGCAAAAGAATAAATCGCAAGCGTGCCATAATCTGTACTCATTAATGGCTAACGTTAGATAAAAAACGAATATGCTAAATATTTACGAGAGAATGTAATGTAAATGTAGATACGAGATACGTTGCATGCGCATGTCTCAAATACCCCAATCGCGCATTTTATCCCTCTTTGTATCTTATCAGACAGTACGTCTGACAAAGTCTTAACGCATCCGTATTCGATAAATGTATTTGTTTGTAACAAACGCGGCAAAATATATGCATCAGATAAAAATTTTATTCGACTATCGATTCTTATGGTAATGTCGTCAAGATTGGTTCGCTGTTTTCACGTACATTACAAAGCTTTTTAGTGCGAAAAGAGAGAAAGAAAAATTCTTCTCTGTCTATTATATGTATATATTTAGAGGTTTATGCATAAAATGTTTTGTTAGCGTATATTTAAATTTTAAGTTTTATATTTAATATTTACATACATATTATATGAAAATATGAAAATAATATTTTTGTTTTTGACATAGATAGTTTCAATTAATTTATCGTTTTAATTTATGACTTAAAACTTTTTGGTAACATTATATCTCAACTTAAATGCACTTTGCTTTGTATGCCTAACAATTACCAGAATATAATTGCCATTGAAAGATCAGCGAAAAGCGTCGTTTTCTCGATCATAATCCAAATAGCAGGTATTTTGTGCATTCAAACGCATTCAAACAATTACCATTGCTGCATTTTGCTACTCGCTATTCAATCTTTTTCTTACATTTTATGCAATTTATTCCGAAATGTCTGACGAACTCACAGTAAATCTTTCATAAATAAATGCTACTTAATTTTTGCAATACAAAATATGGCAATGTTTATCATAATTTTAAAAAAATGTCAAAAATATTACATTGGATTTGTCAAAATATTAAATTTGTTCGAAAAAGATTTTAAAAATAATTACGTATAATCCTAATTAATTGTAAAACTTGATTCACGAAAAACCTCTTTTAAACTATACAAACTGAGCCGTTTTCCAACGACTATAAACGAATCTGCAATAAACCGCGATTTTATCACGGGAATATCCTGCTTTACGAGCATTGGAAAATATCGATTTCGCTTTTATCGCATTTATATGTCCGGCATGGACACTATCGATTTAACCTTTTTAGACGATTAACTTTCAACGATTTTATGTCGTAGAGTATTACAAATGACTGCGAGAATATTTCGGATGTTCGAAGAGACAAGCTATAAATTACTGCTAATTAATGACCAACATGGAACAAAAACATAAATTGAATTTATAATCGAATCATGAAAGAATAAATATCTACTATTTTACGTTATTTAAGTTACATTGCTGAAAAGAATTTATAAATAACGTATCTATTTAATTATTTAACGTACATATATATATATAAAATTATATAATAATACGATTTATATATAATCTATAAGATTTTAATTCCTTATTATATCTAAATAAACCAGATATTTTTTTATAATCTTTAGTAAATTTCTTTAGTAATTTCTTAATCGACACAGATATTCAATAATTCAAATTTATTATAATATTGGAAAAATTATTAATATTCTCTTTTCTTATCCATACTTTACCTATTCTTTCTTATACGTATGTTATTTTCTTATTTCCCTCTTAAATAAATTTACAAGTTTATATATAAAAAATATCAAAAAGATACGAAATTAATATTTTGACATTTTTTAACTGTTGTATATTTTTGCGTATATTAAAATATATTTTAATATTCTTGGTTTTAAAATAAAATTAATACTGTTTGCAAAATTTTTTTAATGCCTGCTTCGTCAAATGTTATTATACGTTTCAAATTTTAGCTGCAAATATCATCAAAAGTACTAATCAGGAGGATCAATGTCCAGTTGAGATAATTAACATTTTAACTTCACAACGTGACAGCGAAATATTGCTCAGTCTACATGAAAATAGGTTATTATCAATCAATTTGTATTAACGTTATAATTTGATCACCAATATTCCAAACTATGTTTTGAGAAACCTTCGATTGAATTCCGCACACAATAGAAACGAGGATAAGTATGTCTACAATCGGTGTATGAAGGATACAATACAGATAAATATTGGAAACGTTTGCACGTTATTACAAAAATTTACCAATTGAGAATGAAAATGCGTTTCGATTTATGTCAATTTTAAATTTTCATTTTCCATAGCAATTGGCGAATTTAATTACGTATATTATGTACGTACAAGAACGAACGTGCTATTGTACACATATTGTCGGCGAAACGGTTGATGCACGAGTCACGTTAATAATATTTGCTTACGTATGTACGTGGAAGTTTCACGAACTTCATTTACCAATACGCAGCTTGAAGTACCATATGCAGCACGTCATGTCGCATAAACAATGCCGCAAGTTGATTTAACGTTAAGCCTAATGATATTTGCACACTTCCTGCGCTTGACATTTGCGATTTCAATAGGAATTTTTTAACATCATAATTTATATAGGTAATATCGCGAAATAAAATGCATATAATAAAATTATTGCACAATTATATGTGCAGAGAACTTTTTCATTTATGTTCTTTTATTTTTGTACATAAAATTGCGTTTTTACATTCTTTTGTGTTAAATTTTATTTATTTATCAATTTCTCTTTCTGTCTCTCTCTCTCTCTCTCTCTCTCTCTCTCTCTCTCTCTCTCTCTCTCTCTCTCTTTCTTTCTCTTTTATAACTGATGCGAGATTTCTGACGTCAACGTTCGTGTCATGTGCAAATATTCATATATATTTTTGGAGCTGGAATTTCAGATATTTTTGGATTTTCAGAGATAAATCGACTCAAAATTCCGATAACGGACTGCTTAATGAATATGTAATAGTTCAGTCTAAAACCAACATCATGTTGAATTTATAAGATGTACCATTTATGCTATTTATGTATATGAATAAAGTTCAAAATGTAGTGTTGTATTATTTACAACCTGACGTCTAGAGTAAAAAAAATATAACTGTAAAATTAGCAGGAAATTCAAAGTTGATAGTTTCCAGTGCCGCTATCAGAACCACCGGAAATCTCGTAGTAAACCAGATGCAGCCTGACAATCTCCGTTAGTAGGTAGAGTTGAGTTGTAGGTAGTAGAGTAACTGCAATGAAGCACTCTGTGCTGTCTAGGTTGCCTATGGCAACCATCTAGGTGCGCGACGAGCTATTAGACTTTCAGAAGGGCGGTTGATCATTGAGCACATACCGCGATTCACAGTTTATACACATCGTAGACAAATATCCCACTCTCCTATCTTTATGGTAATACCATAACCCTTGTGGAATGGGCAACGAATGTGTGAGCGTAAGTTTATTAGAAGGATCACGAAAGCTTAAATTCTGATCGTCCGGCGCTTCCGCGCGAGCTTTTGGCTATTACGTGTTCAGATCTAAATGATTTCGTTAGATTAGAATAGATTATACCAGGAACTAGTTGCTCGATGAAAAAGTGTAGAATTGTTAAAACATAGAAGTAGCAGAACGCTAAAAAAATATAAAAATGCAGATTTTTCACTCTGACAAACAAAGTCTAACGATGTTATGATCCTTTTGCAAAAGAATTTCTTGTGAAGTTTTTAACAATTTTGACATGAAAAATTTTTTGAAAAAAAATTTTAATTACAAAATATACAAACAAATAATTTTTAGATAAAAATTAAAGTTAAAACAAAAAAAAAATTAAAAAAGAAAACTAGAGAAAAAAAAAATAATAAAAACTAAAAATTATTTTATGTTGCTAAAAAAAATTTATAATTTATGAGTACATTTATATAGATAACAAATTTATAATTAAGCAAGTTTTGCCAAAATCTATAAAGTAGAAATTATATAATTTTATATTAATATGCATGGATTTCATTTAAATCGGTATTTCTTTTTAAAACAGAGATTGCAGTTAATTGCTCATTTTACTGATTTGGCCAAGAAACTTTGGATGCAACCTATATTAATGCGTATCTGCTCAGTTTTCACTTCGTAGCTTTAATCAAAACTTATGTGCCATGAATATCTTTGCATATTACGAAATATATTCCTATAAATCTCTGTTATATAATAGTTTTGGTTATTAATAAATTTGTATAAAATCAGTAATCAGTTTTATCATAGAATAAGGAAGAAATCTATAATAAGAAGACGTTTTTTATCAATGAGATTTTATAGTAAGAATTTGACATAAAAATGATAAATCTTTCTTTTATCTTTATCTATCTATTGCCTTATCTACTTTTTTATCGTTTGAACATTAATATCGTAATACTTTATTAGAAATGCTCGGCGTACAAATAACGCAATCAAGTGAAACAAATGTAATCGATGAATACAGTCGTTTGTGTGAATAACATTTACTCATGTATGAAGATTTATACGTTTTGAATAACGACAGAAATCATACTGTCACCTCTCATATTGCCGCTGCAATGCGTATTGTAACGTATATAATCGTATATAATCGATCATAAAAAGATGACGGATCGATACGGACTGTTCAAATGTTTTACACATACATATTCTGACATAACATAGTTTCCGCATTCACGGAAATTAAGATTTCATTAAAATACCTATAGATACGCGATATATCCCCAGGATTATAGTCGACTGGGAGCATGTACATACATTTGTATGTACGTAATGTATAATTCGAGTTGCTGGGAATACAAATCGATAGCCGATGCCAAATTTGCCATTTATTTGTTCATAAATATAGTATTAAATGTGGAACAGATAATGATAGTTACATATATTTCAACTGTAAAACTTTTATCTTGTTAAATTATAATATTTATACAGTATTTTAATAATTAGTTTTAAACTTAAAAAAATGTTAATATAATTTATCCTTAGTTAACTGAGAAAAATAAAATTTCATTATTTATATATTTATATTTGATGTAAATGTGATAAATACATTACATTAAGTTATTAAATTGCCTAATATAATTTTTTTTAAGAAGATACATTTTTAAATATTTTTAATTAATTATGTATTCGTTTTTGCATTATTCACACTACATAAAAAATTATTACTAAAAATAATGATTAATTTTATGTTACATCTGGATCCATTCCAATCGAATAGTTTCTATTAAACAGTATATGCAAGTTTTATTAAATGAGTTTAACAATCATTGATATATTAAAAGTGAAGGACGAATTAAGAATTTAATTCCATTTTATTGCTGACCAATTACGCATTAAAATTTTAATCCTGGTAAAGTGGTGATTCGAGGTTTCGATAATGAGAGCAGTCAGTATTTCCGATGTACATCGTGTTGATGTACGTTGTGTTTTATATGCTGCAAATTACAGTCGCAATTACTAACGCTTCTCTCATTTGCAATCTACAATTTTATGCATTGAAAATACGACAGATCCTCAAATTTATCACGACCTGTTCGTCATCGCAGTTACATTTTATATTCTACCGTTCGATATTTTCATTATACGCATAACGCAGCATGAAGTTATAAGTGCGTCGCGGTTTTCATCATATTGTCATGCGCGCTCCAAAACTAACACGAGTATTTGTACATATATGTATATATAATAGAGATATGTGTAACACAGGCATACATACAATATACATGGTTGTCTCGTAAATGCGTGCGTTATGGTCGCGTGTACATATTTCTTAAGCGCTCTGCCGACGCTTCGTAACGTTCTTTTGTCGCTGCTGTAAACGGGGATGAGGTTGACACTACCGAGGTCCATATTCATGAAGGAAACACGGCCGAATAAATCCCCCGGTTTGGAATGCTCGGCTAATTTGTGTAGTAACAAATTGCATCACGTTCCACGATTCTTTGTTTCGTTTTGTAATATTTTTGTAAAAACGCTTGGAATCATTCAATGTCGAGATCAATTCTGACTCGGTCCAATAAGAAGAATATTATATCATCATGTCAAAAATTATGTATATTTATATTTATTACATATATATAGTATAACTGACGATGTTCATTGCGTTGTTTAATACTTGGCAATCTCTCGCAAATATAACTGACAATGAGATGAACAAATGTTATTTGCTATGCTCAACGAAATAGAATTCAACATAAAATAAATATAAACGAAAAAGTGGTAACAATAGAATTCCATTTGCAGTTCACAAACGGAGCTCAATTTAATTTCGACGTAAATTTTGTAGGGTTAAAAACATTCAATTACATACATGAAATGTAGATGACGTTACTCAAGAAGCAAAGTTTAAACAACGTTACACACACATATGTATACATATATACATATATGTTGGAAAAAATTATTCTTCCTCAGAAAGAGAAGGATAAAATATTTGTCAGTTGATTCTATTATTTTTTGCATTGCAATTTTTTTTTCTTTCTTTCTATCTCTCGCGCTTGATATTAATAATTAATTCTCTTTAAATATAAATATAAAGTATATTTATATGTTATGTAATCTTAAATAAATCAAATCTGTTTTCTTGATGAAAAAAATATCTTATAACAATTAAAATTTAAACGTTTCTCTTTACTGCACGTATAACAATTCTGTTTTCTTTTTATTGATAAATTTACAGCTAAGCAATAAATTCATTATGTATTTTGTAAGTGTATTTAAAGAAAAGTACTTAAACGTTGTTTACTTTGTTTCTTCAATAATGTCATCATTTAATGTATTTATTTAAAGATGAGATACAGTTTAGTATATAAGCTGCGCCAAAATTATTATTACGCGCAACACGAATTACTCGCTTCAAATAGTTAGCCACTTAATCGCGATATTGAATATACTTTAGTATTCATTTTGCTTTCATTATAAAATAGTTGTAAAATGAACGCGATAAAAATAAGGAATACACGGTGGTAAGTTTCAGGAAAGAGTCTCGCGAGAGTCTGTTTCTTACTTGATTGCATTCGTCACTGTTCTTGTTGCGTGTTAGAAATAGATTCTTTTGCTTGAACGTACGTACATTTACATGAAAGAAACGATCCGATGGTGAGTCTCGAAACAGGACATTCTGAGGCCATCAGTGCCGAGGCTATCCCGAGACACTTGCGAGCTACCCTCTCGCGTCCTGCACCTCTCGTCGCGTCGAACCCGCATCGGATGAGAATGAGATTTCCGATACAAGTCCGGACGGACGAGAGGGGTGAAGTTTCCGCTCGAAAAAACGTCTTCTGAACCCCGCGTCCCGTGCGACACGTAGCCGTATAATATTTTACGACGGGATCGTGAGTTGTCCTTTATATCGGTTTACTTACAACTCGCTATATACTCACCTCCTGGAGTAGCCGCTCGCCGATGTTGCTCCTGTCCTTACACTTGGTATTTTCGCCCTACGTGTGACATTGAGCATCCCGCGCACCCGATTCACCCCTTTCTCTTTCCCATGACATCAGCGTATAGTCTCGACCGATCGACCTCTTCTTCATCGTCTTGATTCGATGTTTTCTTCCTGTCAAGTTTTTCATCACTCTGTCACTTTTTTCCTTTCCTTTTCATTGCTTTCAATCCCGCATCCCTTGTCCTTTCGATGATCAAAGTCGCTTGTGAGCGACTCTCACTCTTGTATCTCCACCTCTCCCACGTTCCTTAGTCCCGTCGGCATTTTATTACCAGCCCTATTACTCCCGGGACAACCCCGCAGCTTTTACTCGTTCTGCAACGCTCCCATGATTTTCCCTTTTCTTCTTCCTCCCCAGGTAGGACAATATTTTACTGAGTGTACCGTTACGGCAAAGCATAATTATTATACCAACATTTACTTGTACTATGTCGTCTTGCCAAGCGGGTAAACACGTTTATATAATTGCTTGCATGGACTCGCTCATTCCTGACTCACGTACACGAGATGTAATCTACCTGGACCTTATATTAGTACGAAAATCTTGGTCATAATAGATTGTTATTTTTTTCCTTAGAAGGTAAGACGCATAAAGCTCGTTAATTTAATATTGTTACATTTAGGAAAAATATGTCAAATAAGAAATCGTAAAAAAAACAATTGAAAAAATATTTAATAATTAAAGTTTTGCATGTATGTATATATACAATCTTTTCCTAATTTTATCTTCTTTAGAAATATACACAATATAAGTAACAATTTTTTTCTAAACAAAAACTTTAATTTTTTAAATTATATTATTATATTATTATATTGTATTATTATATTATTATAAATAATTAATATTATATATTAATGTTGTATATATTTAATTAATATTTATAATAAAGTTAATAATAAATTTAATATCAAAGCAATAGAGAATACTTGTTAGCTATATTATTTATAATTTGATAAAATATTAAATAAATTTATAATCATACATTTATTAAATTAATAGTGATAAAGAAATTTTGTTATAAAGTTACAATAATATTAATAATCAAAATATATTTTTCAAAAATATATAATGTTACTTATAGAAAATATAGTTATAGTATATTTGTATTTAATTTATGTTTCTTTTAACTTTGATGACATGTATAATATATCGAGAGTTTCATAATATAAAGGCCTAAATTTAAAATCGCAATTTTACAAGAGTGAGAAAAAGAAAAATTTACATTTAATACATACATCTAAATATTTTAGTATTTACTTTATATAATTATTAGGCTAGTTAGTCCGCAGCTCTGTTATAAGCAGTATATAGGTATAGAACTTTCATATGTTTATGAATGTATCATTAATATTTTATTTTCCAAAAAATTGGGAACGTGGTTCTGTGTTATGAAATCTTGATATATAAAAATATATATTGTTACGTCCGCCGGATCGATATATATCGAACGCATACGCGGTGCAACTGATACTCACAGACCGCACGAAATAAAAGGAACATTTTTATTAAACAAAGGGAACTTTAATAATTAACACAAACACAGAAACTATGTACAATTATCAATATTCTCGTAAGAAAAGATAACGCGACGTTCAGCTTAACAGCTGTCACAATCTCTCTAGAATGTCCGTCGTTAGACAATCGACTCTCTCGTTATCCTGGAGACGATCTTTTTGCCGCAACGAGCGGCTGTACATCGCAACATGGGAACGCGAAGCAGGGACGTAACGATATATTTATATATTAATGTTATATATATAGTGTATTTGATGTTTTATAAAATATCGTGTTACATGTTATATAAATGTTGAATCACTCAAATTGTGCAAATATTTTTAATATAAAATCTCCAAGCTTGTATTATATATTTTTTGTTATTGTAAAGAAAGTAACATTATTTTGAAAGTAATTAATTTAAAAATGATACACTTTTTTCATTATAAATAAGTTAATTATTATTACTTAATTATAAGTTAATAATTCGAATTATAAGTCTTATAGAAACAAAAAATAGTTAAAAGAAAAAATTATGATTGTAAAGATAAAATATAATATGAAATATTTTTACAATTTTTTGCAACGATATCTGAATGCTACTGGTTGCACTTTCGTTCAAGAGGTCATTTTACCATTTTACTATTCTCTTTGCGACGCTTGTTTTCACTCGTTCGTACTCATTGTGCTTCACCTCGCAGGAGATACAATGCAGATTTATACCCCTCGTGAAGGCTTTCGGTCGAGTGCGCTAACACAGATGAAACGAAGTTGGTGTAGCGCAGTAATTCGCTTAACCCCTTAACTGACGACGTGGTGCCTGTAAAACACGGTGCGGGTCGCCGAATCACCAAGCACTCTGGCTTTGTTATTAATTCTCAACCTTGTGCATACAGAATTAATCTTTGGCAAAGGAATTCTCTCGAATACATCGACTCTCTGCTTCTCTTAAAAAAATTCTTTTTGTATAATTTATAATATGTTAATAAAATTTTTTAAATGTAATTATTTCAGCAAAATAATAATAATAATAATCATTAAATCTAGATATTATTTTATCAAATTTTTATCTTACATTATCAAATATATAATATACGTATATTAATGATATGTTTCAATAAAAACTCTTATTTACCATAAAAACTTACAATTAATTTAAAATTCATTAACATAGTTTTCAAAACGTCATTAACATATTTGATAAATATAACAAGATTTTACACAGATTTATAGCAATTAAACTCGAGCAATTTTCGCTTTCATCTTGCTTTCTGAACGTTTTACACGTGCAATCTTTTGCCGACGTAAGAAAAATTCGAGTCCACGACTGCCTTTAGAAGTGACGCTCGACCTTTTAAAATTCTTCTTATCGTTTCCGTGGGTGGAGGAGCTCGGGTAGACGGCGAGAAAGCAGTTTTATCGGTATGAAAGCGAGGTGCAAATTCCAGTTAACCTATGCGACCCGAGAAGCACTTTGAGCTCAAGATGCTCGTCCGGGTATCACGGTTGGGTTCTACCTATTTGTGGCCGTCGATAAAATATCGTAAACGCAATGGCGACAAGATGAGAGTCGGCAAATGAGAGTCACACTCTCTTCTGAAAACGATGGCTCGAGGGCTTAAGACTCCTTTAAAATAGGAGAAGAGAACTTAAAGAAACACGACGATATATATATATATATGTGTAGATAATAAGTTGAGGAAGCCGACGATATTCCTCGGTCGGCAGCGCAGGAATAATTCGGCGATTTGCGTGATCGTGCAAAACCCGAATATGGAAGGAGTGGGCACGAATAATGCGGCGAGCGCATCCGATATTACTACTGATATGAGATCGTTGAATGTGAGCCAAGAATGGTAATTCGCGGGGGGGGGGGGGGGAAAGAAACTAAGGGAAAGATTATTTTCTATCTATTGTGCGTGACGATTAAAAGAATATAGTTGGGCAATGGAAGTTCCATATCGCCGAATAGTTTAAGTACAGCTTCTAACTCTTACATTCCAATCGCGTAACAAATGGATAAGACAATAATTTTTCAGTCACTGTGTATGTATGTATGTGCGGCTAAATGATCTTTATCTTCTTGAACTTTTATTCCTTAATTTTCTCTATTTTATTACCCTCTGTATTCTAGCACAAAACTTTATTTATTGTGTTTCGTGTAAGCTTTATTTTAATTCCAATTTGTTTCTCGCACTAGTTATGCTTAAAAGTTACCCCTTCGATTATTATTATTGTCACAATTATAAATATCATTATTACTATAATTAATAATTTTTCTTTCTCTTCTTCTGTCAAGTTGTTAAATTTTCTTATAATATTAAGCGCTTGAAAAAATACCGTGTCGCAGCGCGTAATAAGCGCTTTCCGACGTTATAATCTCGTTCTCTAATCTTCCGCTCACTTTTTTTTATTGTTTCCACTTATTATTCTCTGCACACTACGCAGCGAGTCTCTTCTGTTTTTTTTTTTTTTTTCTTCTCACTTTTCTTTGTGTGAATAAACTTCATAATTTTTCAGATTGTGTATAACAATTTTATAAGTTATATATTTTCTGTTCAAATTTAAGTTTGCTGAAAATGCTATTATTTTATCGATAATATTTATAATAGATATTATAAGGTTTATAATAAATATAATAAATACTAAGTTGTCATAGATATAATTTGTACATACAACGCGTATATACAGAGAAAAAGAAAGAAAGAAATTATAATTATAATCTTTGCAATATTAATTTATAATTATATGAAGCACTAAGTAAATTTGCATATATGCAAAATATTTATTTTTAAAAATTACGTAACATTACGTATGCATAATAAAATGTATTTTATCATTATCACAACCAAAAATATGAAATATATTTCATAATGTTGACATTTATACATATTTTTCAGCCTTGTTTTTAAATACAAACTTTGGTTGTGATAACGATAAAATACATTTTATTATACATACTGTAATGTTATGTTATTTAATGTAATGTTATTTAATTTTTAAAAATAAATATTTTAAGACAATTTTATTCTCCATTTATAATAAACATTATCAGATTTATATCTCAATTTTTGATACAAACATAAAATTTAGAATAAATTATATTTAATGCTATTACTTTTATATTTTAAAAGAATATAATTGTAACTTTAATGATTAAATAGTTATCTAAAGGAAACGATTATGAATTGGTAAGAAAGCATAAAAGTTCTGTTGAAGCGGAGATTTGTAACGTCTATCGCGATTTCTATGCACTTTGCGAATGCACACGTTTGATACTGGAAGACTTTTGATTCTGTAGAAGGAAGAGAATAAAGGTCGACCGAACAACTAAAGAAAAACGCAGCAAGCGTGAAATACTTCGTAGAATTCGTTGAAAGGCGCAAATGGAAACCTCACTCTCGTATGGTGAAAGGTAACGACATTCTGCCGAGATGTATCTCGACATTGTGTGCCTGGATACAATCTATAAAGTGTGTATGTTCGATAACAGCGATAAAAGTCGAGCAGTCCAGGAAGATGGTGTGGCAGGTACTTCGGTTTCGAATCGCTCAAGTATACCAAAATATCGTGACTCGACATATGATAACCTTAGCAGGATAACGGAGAAACTTATCGTCACTATCCAAGATTATCTGAACAAATTGTCCAAATTACGAATCGTCGAAATAGAGCATATATGTGAATTTGCGATCTATGTAGACAATAGATTTATGTAATAACTATATTCTTTTGCTTGAAACTTTTTGAAATAATAATAATAAATTTATAAAAACATTATTAATTTTTTATAACAATGTGTTAACAAATTGCCATTTTATAGCTATATTATGAAATTATTAATTATTTTATAATTTCTATTATTATTAAATTATTTTAATAATTTAAATTTAATTTTCAACATTAGTGGAGATAAATGTTAATTGTATTATTGTTCCGCATAGAATTTAATATATCCTGTAAAGTAATTTTTCTTTTACTTTATTGTATTATATTATTTCATCCGTTATTATTTCAAGCATGAAGCTTTTATTGTGGAATGCAATAAATTGATAAATGTTTTATTGATAAATATAATAAATTGATAAATGTTTTAAATAAATAAACAACGTGTGCACTATGTTTGAGAAAAATCAGAGACTTTGTTTCTTTTTCTCTCTACTAACAATAAAATTAAAAATAAAATTTTGCTCGTGTATTATATGCAGCTCCCTTGTTCACGTTTCGCTAAAACACTTTAATGGTGCTTTAAAATCAGTTTACGTACTTTTATTTAACACTGCCCTTATTCAAGGAGTAAGCTTTAAGGTACGAAATCGATTTTCCGATGCCTCTTGTGGAAACCGCGTTGAATATACATGTTCACCACCACGAACCGATCGACCTCATCCGCATTCTAATCAGACCTTACTTCACACGGCCAGAAACAGCTTGCTGAACTTTAACTCGTTATCCTCGTCGACCACAGAAATGCCCTGGTTGGTTTGGCACCATCGACCGATTCGACCAAACTCGATTGGGAATGTTTTTGACGTTGAACCAGTTCGAAAAAATAGTTCAAGTCTAACGATTCCCAAATTATCGAAAAACGGTAGATGTAAACTAAACTATGAATACACATACATTCATTTTTACTAAAAACACGTAGCGATTTCATCTATTGTCATATTATTCTTGTATAAAGCTTTTATATCATATAAGAAAATTTTTACAAAAAATTTGAGCAATTTTATTCGTACAAATTGTTTTAATATATTATCTTTTCATCAATGTATGTGTATATATCGGTTATCGCTCTTTTATCGTTTTCACTATTATTTGTAAGAATAGAGAGATTTTCGATAGTCTAATTCAAATTTTTCGCAAAGCATTATGATAGAGATTATATTATAGAGCAGTAAAAATAGAACTGCCGAGGTGTTGCAGTTATTATTCGCGAAAAAGAGCGAAAAGTGTGTGGAACGGTATCGAGGAAAATTCACATTTTTTCACGACGTAATAAAAGTTATTATTATTTTCAGCGTTATTACTTTCATATTTGCGTGAGTTCAAACCGGAACCAAATTTGATGCACGCGACACGAGGCAACGCGGTCCAACGCGATGCATGTCTATTTCGACCGCTTAATCCTTGTACGTGTAATTATCGTGACAGGTAATAAGCTCCGGTCGTTAATTTGCTAGACTTTGATGCGCGTTTCTATGAAATTAGCGGGAGAGTGGGAGGTCGAGTGCAGTACTGGTTAAAGTGGAGTTGTCTGCCAGTGGAGCCGAGGAGTCCCTTGGAATCTGGAACTATCCCAGGATCAGCGGCAAATGCAACGAGATGCAGGGTCGAAGTCCTCGAAGTGGCGAAAGGACGACAACGAGACGACGTCGTTAGTAGGGTGGGCTCTAGCTAAGCTACAAACGCAATGCTATCCAGACACCGGAAATGGACGGCATGGAACCGGCTGATGCGCACGTACCCGTAACAGCCATGCATTCGGCGCGTTTCTACTAGCGTTGGAAATCGGAGCCAGCGGCGTATTCTGCGAGAAAATCGTAAAATTAAATGCAAATAGGGCCGATTGCGATAAAAACGTTTCGCCGCGCAGTTTATCAATTCGCGGATTACTTTGAGATAAATGAGACGATCCATTCATTATCTGCCTTTGGAGCAAAATCAATCTCTTAAAGCAGATTACGCATACGATTAAAGCTAGTAATACTAAATTGGAAAATATTGTTGAAAATTATTTATATTATCCAATTATATACAGAAAAATCATTTTTCTTGCACTTTCCCCCACTTTTAATAACTACATGCGCTCTTATATATATTTTCTAATAATATTGCATTTTTATGGTACAAGATGTATTACTGATGTTGTTACTTCGTTTCTATGCATATTTGAGACTATGAGCAACTTTTGTACTTTGTTGCTGCAAAATGATTTACACATATGATGAGCTTCTTATATTACACTGTACATAGTAATATGTTTTTATTGTATAAGTGTATAAGAAAAGAATTCTAAGATAATAGTATTTACAATATGTAATACTTTAGAAAAAATTATTATAAATATTTAAAAAAAGTTAAAGATACAATTGTTCTACAAAAAAATCTTAGATTTTAATATAATAATATAATAATTTAATAATTTCTTATATAATAATTATAATATAATAATTTATAAAATCTTGTTTTTATTGAGTTTTAATAATTTATACAAAACAATATATCTTATTTTTATTAAAATATATTTAATTAATATATATTAATATAATTTATATATTTATATAATGTATAATATATTTAATTAATTAATTATTGTACATAATGTACAATTAGATTTATCGATGATATTATTTATATATATGGTAATTATACATATTAAATAATAAATATTAAATAAGAGCTGATTAATAAAAATGTATACAAAAAGAAAATATTTAATTATACATACACACGCGCATGCACGCACGCACGCACACATATACATACGCATACATATAATATGCTCACTAATCTCATATTTTACTTACATTATGTATCTCATAAAGTTCTTAAACATTGTTGTTTGATGAATCTAGTTGATGCATATGTGGTAAAAATATAGGCAAATGATAAATTTTAAAGGTAAGACGGTACCGATTTGTAAAGCAACAACTGTCTCTTTTCTTTCTAATCAAACGAGAAAAAGATTGTTAATGAATTTGACATTATAATAGATGACAACAACATAGCACAATTAATATCTAGTATTTGTTATAATAATGTAAAGAAAGTATACAATATATTTTGCATTATATTCGTCATAATCTTTCTCACAAATTATGATAAGAAATTTAATATTATATTTGAAAAATTATAGATAAATTTGGTTTTAATATCTTTGAGAAAAAGCATACAAAATATTCTTATCGCTATTTTTTTTGTTTAAAACAAAACAACTATCTTATTAACTTATTACAGTAGTATGTATTTTTATTGTTAAAAAAAACTAAAAAATTATTTCTCTTTTTGTGGTTTTCTTTATTAACAATACAAATGGATAAAAATATTACTCAATATAATTTTTAATATTATTTTATCTTATTTTTCTTTTCGTTGATTTTTTATTATAAACTACTCATATATGTTAAAATTACTCATATATTAAATTAAATCAATTATTTATAAAACTATAATTATAAACATAATATTGATTTACCTGAATATCAAACATAATGTCAACATCACAAATACAATAAAAATAAATATGAATATGATTTGGTCTTTCGAAGAAAATATATAATTTTGATAATTTATCTCTATATCTTTCAAATTATTTAATTCAATAGTGGACTAAGTGCTATAATAATATTCTTTATTACTGCTTGATAATAATACCACATTTTGTTTTGTTACAACTAAAAAGTAAAATTAATTTATAATTAATTATATTTATTAGTAATAAATTAACTTTGTTAGTTGCAAAAATTTGTCATAAATAAAATTATTTTATCAGTAATTATTCGATTTCTTATTAATGTAAATTAATTTTCTTTTGTTAAAAAAAGTAGAGATTTATAATTAATATAAATCAGTTCATTAGCTGTAAAAACATATTACTGGTAATTTAAGTTGTTAGTATTGCAGTAAACATTATTTATTACAGTAAAAATTCGTAATTTTCAAGTATATTAATTTTATTTACCTGAGATTAAGATCGTAAAGATGATGGTCCATAAAGTTTGCATCATAATGAATTGCGTGAATTGCTTAAGTTTTTGTTCAAAAAACTTAGACAAAATTACAGTTTTTCTTTATATGTAATTAGTCATTAATTTTAATAAACGTTTAAAAATAATGATACAGATTGGATGTTGAAGTTTATTGGAAAGCGATTTGTATCCGATAACTTAGATCTTGCGCAAAATATTAAATGAGAAATAAAATGTTTTAATAAATAACTAACCAGATTGAAAGATATAATCTATTATAAGGTAATATAGTTACAACAGGGCCTCGAGTGCTAAATAATACATGAAAAAAATATTAGAGACGCATCTCTAATATTTATATAATAGAAAGAGCAGGGAGACTGGGTCGTGATGGTAAACCGTGACACAAATAATTTCGCTTCATATTTTACGTAAAGGACTCGACTGCCATATTTGTCATGTCATCGTCACGAAGTCGCGGTGGGTCAGTGGCGTCGGTGGCGGCGGTGGCGTCGGTGGGCGTCGTGGCGTTATCGATTCGTGATCATTTGCCGTCTTCATCCGTGCCAGATAAATTCCGCGGACAAACGAATATTGGAAATTTAGTGAATTTAGTAGCGGACAATCTTCGCGATCGCAATCGATACATCTTTCGTTATTTCGCGTGCCAGTCGCGGAACGGTGTTTATTATATCAATATTTATCATGAAATACGCTTGTCCCTTATCACGCACATTCGCGCAATTCGTGGGTTTGATAGACGTCTCGAGTGCTAAATAATACATGAAAAATAGAGAAGCATCGAAAGGTGTAGCGAGAGTGCGCGAGACGGTTTAATTACGACGCGAGTAATTTTACTCTCCTTGATTCGCGCGTAAAGGATTCGACAGCCATATTGGTTACGTCATCGTCGCAAAGTCGCGGTGGGTCAGTGGCGTCGGTGGCGGCGGTGGCGTCGGTTGGTGTCATGGCGTTATCGATTCGTGATCATTTGCCGTCTTCATCCGTGCCAGATAAATTCCGCGGACGAACGAATATTGGAAATTTAGCGAATTTAGTGGCGGACAATCTTCGCGATCGCAATCGATACATCTTTCGTTATTTCGCGTGCCAGTCGCGGAACGGTGTTTATCATATCGATATTTATCATGGAATACGCTTGTCCCTTATCAAGCACATTTCGCGCAATTCGTGGGTTTGATAGGCGTCTCGAGTGCTAAATAATACATGAAAAATAGAGAAGCATCGAAAGGTGTAGCGAGAGTGCGCGAGACGGTTTAATTACGACGCGAGTAATTTTACTCGCCTCGATTCTCGCGTAAAGGATTCGACAGCCATATTTGTTAATATAGTTGCATCATCCGACAACGAGTGGCGCAGATCGTCCCGAAGTTAAAGGCGAACGAATATTGGAACGAATATTCTTTCGATGTGTTGACAGATATGGTGATATCTTTTGAGCCACTTAAACTTAACGGATTTGTGCGATTGCCATCAATGTGTATCTTGGTTATATTCAGTCGAATTTCTAATCGCGTTAATGTTTGTAGAAGAACTTCATTCTCTCTGATATCGTGGAGTTTGTCCGTTATAAGAAAAACATTCTCGAAAGTTTATCATCGATCATCTTTAATATTTAACGGAAGTCGAGAGTGTCGAATATAGCGAAAACGCGAGTGGACGAAAGTAATATCAGAAACGTCATTCCTGTGATAAGTGTCGCAAATATATCGCGTGTATCGTGTCGGGAGTTTCGAATCTAGCGATGGACCATCGTCTCGATTTACCCATTGGAATACGCGCTCGTGCCTACCGCGGTTATTTGCAATCGTTGTCCATCGCTTCGTGCGTTGCAGTGTTTGTCGTGAGACGTCAATCTCCAAACACGTGTTTCGCGTAATGATAAGTATGTGAGATAGTTTTTTAACATCGCGAGTGACGAGTCGGGAGTGTCGAATCTAACGATGGACGATCGTCTCGATCTATTCACTGGATTACGCGGTCGCGGTCGCGATTGTTTGCAATCGGCGTCCATCGTTTCGCGTGTGTCAGTGTTTGTCGCGAGATACCGTTCTCCAAACACGTGTTTCGTGCAGTCTGTGATAAGTGTCGCGAGTCGGGAGTGTCGAATCTAGCGATGGACCATCGTCTTGATTTATCCATTGGAATACGCGCTCGTGCCTACCGCGGTTACTTACAATCGTTGTCCATCGCTTCGTGCGTTGCAGTGTTTGTCGTGAAACGTCAATCTCCAAACACGTGTTTCGCGTAATGATAAGTATGTGAGATATTTTTTAACATCGCGAGTGACGAGTCGGGAGTGTCGAATCTGGCGATGGACCATCGTCTCGATTTACCCATTGGAATACGCGCTCGTGCCTACCGCGGTTACTTGCAATCGTTGTCCATCACTTCGTGCGTTGCAGTGTTTGTCGTGAGACGTCAATCTCCAAACACGTGTTTCGCGTAATGATAAGTGTGTGAGATATTTTTTAACATCGCGAGTGACGAGTCGGGAGTGTCGAATCTAACGATGGACGATCGTCTCGATCTATTCACTGGATTACGCGGTCGCGGTCGCGATTGTTTGCAATCGGCGTCCATCGTTTCGCGTGTGTCAGTGTTTGTCGCGAGATACCGTTCTCCAAACACGTGTTTCGTGCAGTCTGTGATAAGTGTCGCGAGTCGGGAGTGTCGAATCTAGCGATGGACCATCGTCTCGATTTACCCATTGGAATACGCGATCGCGACTACCGCGGTTGCTTGCAATCGTTGTCCATCGCTTCGTGCGTTGCAGTGTTTGTCGTGAGACGTCAATCTCCAAACACGTGTTTCGCGTAATGATAAGTATGTGAGATATTTTTTAACATCGCGAGTGACGAGTCGGGAGTGTCGAATTTAACGATGGGCAATCGTCTCGATCTATTCACTGGATTACGCGGTCGCGATTATTTGCAATCGGCGTCCATCGTTTCGCGTGTGTCAGTGTTTGTCGCGAGATACCGTTCTCCAAACACATGTTTCGTGCAGTCTGTGATAAGTGTCGCGAGTCGGGAGTGTCGAATCTAGCGATGGACCATCGTCTCGATTTACCCATTGGAATACGCGCTCGTGCCTACCGCGGTTACTTGCAATCGTTGTCCATCGCTTCGTGCGTTGCAGTGTTTGTCGTGAGACGTCAATCTCCAAACACGTGTTTCGCGTATTGATAAGTATGTGAGATAGTTTTTTAACATCGCGAGTGACGAGTCGGGAGTGTCGAATTTAGCGGCGGACGATCGTTTCGATTTACCCACTGGATTGCGCGACCGCGTCTACCGCGATTATTTATAATCGGCGTCCGTCGCTTCGCGTGTGTCAGTATCGCGAAATGTCATTCGTCAAACACGTGTTTCGCGGAACCTGTGATAAGTGTCGCGAATGTCTTTGCGATGATTATCGGGAGTGTCGAATTTAGCGATGGACGGTCGTCTCGATTTACCCATTGGATTACGCGATCGCATCTGCCGCGGTTATTTGCAATCGTTATCCATCGCTTCGTGCGTTGTAGTGTTTGTCGTGAGACGTCAGTCTCCAAACACACGTTTCGCGTAATAAATGTCTGAGATATTTTTTAACATCGCGAGTGACGAGTCGGGAGTAAACTAGAGTCGGATGTAAGTATTATTCTTATTAAAATTAAAATAAATCAACATTTCTTATAGTTAAATCAATATCAAATATAATCTTATAAGTGTTATATAAATAATTTTTTTTTAATTAGTATTACACAAATCAAAAAGATAATTATATTTTGTTAAGATAACCTATTTTTGACTTTGTCGGACTTCTTCACGAAATCAATAATATATAATACGAGATAATAATATGAACACACAATCTATATTGCAAAATTCCAAATAATATGTGGCAATTATTATATTAAATAAACTCTGAGAATACAGAAATAAATTCTACAGCTTACAATTAGTAAAATGAATTGCATGGTCTACATACTGACAAATTGTTGCATCAAAAATAATGATAAACTAAAAAATTACAAGAAGATATATATCAAAAAAAAGTTTGGGCATGACAACTCTGATTTATCGACAAAATGTTATAAAATTAATTCGAATTAAAGAGTTAATAATTAATTCTGCAACATTACTTTGTAAATCTTACCAAAACGGTATTCGCTTTTTCTGCTTTCTATTATATGCACGACACATAGACAATTATAAATGTAAGGTTTGTAAGGAAAACACAAGAGATACTTAATGCTCCATTAGTCTATTCACTTGATCTTGTTTGTTGTTGATACTTAATTATACTATTTGTCTTTTAACGTACGGATCTTTCTCAACAAAAATTTCAAAAGTATATAAGAATCTGTTTCCTTTGTACTGCAAATTTCATTAAAGTAACAAAATATTTTGTTTGCAAGAATCCTATCCGGAGTTTTTACATTAACATTAATGTAAATAAATAAATAAATGAATAAATAATATGTTTCTTTCATAACCAATAAAGATTATAAATCTAATAAATTATAGATTATAAATATTTTCTTAAAGTTTTTCCATATTATTTAAATTACAATAATGATAATTCTTTTTCTCAAATTTTTCCTCTGAGAAACTATATTAAAAAAGTAATTGACACATACAACATAAAAAAGGAATATAAAAGTATCATGTGTTTTTATTTCATAAAACTTATATATGCACATACACACGATATATGTGTATATTATTAATTAATTAATTACTTGTTAATTAATTGCTAAATTAAGTTTTGTAAGGTATTATTACTGATAGGTTTTGGTAACAAAAATGAAACAATTTATAAATTTGTGATATTTATATTTACACTTGCATACACTGTAGGGGAATATATGCTGGAAAGAAAACGGTTGACAATAATTATACAAATAATAATAAAAATATAGTACGAAAGCAATTGCCAATTTTAACTGCATACTAATTGTAAGAATATAAAAGATATGATCGAACCTACTAGATACTTGTTACATTTAGAAAATTCAACAGCTACATATAATAAAAATTCTCTCTAAGGGTACAATATATATTATAATTACAATATATATTATAACTCAAAAGATTAATTAAAGCAAAAAATTTTGCACATGTCAAGATAACAATAATTTTAAAATTATAAACTATTAAATTGGAATAATCATGTGTGTGTACCACTCACATGTAGGGACTAACTTACACATATGTACCGATTTTTCAACTCTTTCGTTTGATTTATTTTTACTATTTAAGCGACATTGATACATTTACAATAATTTAATTATATTTATACTAATCTTGTTTAATTTCTTATGTGCATGTATTAATAGATTACTAAATCTAATTTTAAATTTAAATGTTAAGAATAAAATTTATATTTGTTTTGTTAATAAAATAAAAATTAATTTATGGTTAATTTTATTTCAATTAATTACATTTTAATAGAAATAAAATTATAGAACCGAAATGTATGCACACATTTATTAAATAACATTAAATTTAATTTTTTTCAACCAATTAAGTCAATGATAATCATAAAATTTTTATTCTGATTAAAATAATTTTAAGAGAGTGAATAAATAATTTTGATTAAAATAAATTAAAATTATATTAAAATATTAATTTTAATAAAACAGCAAAAATGAGTTACTGTATTTTGGCACTGTAATTTTATTTTGTTGATCTATTAAAATAAAATTCTGTGTATTTATTTAAGTTGTATAATTTTATTACTTTTGTAATGGAAACGTTTGAAATATGATAATAACACAATAAATTAATTTATATAATATTAAATTAAACAAAAACGTTAAATTTAATAAAATTATTTCAAATTGAATAATTAATTATTTATACAAATTGCTATTAAAAATAAATATTACACAATTTGCATATAAGAGATAAAATCTGGAATTCGTAATCAATTAATCAATTGCTGTAATATATGATATAGTTACAGACATAAGAAATAATGTATGTGCGTGTATACAATGACTTTGTTGTTAAATCATTGTACAATAATTGTGGAATTATGTAAACTAAGACGAGTGCAGTACACACATCAAAGTATATTAAATGATGTCGAATTTAATTTAACTAATTAATAGCCAGTAACCATTTTAAAATTATTATTCTGATTTTAATATGACTTTAAGTATAAAAGGTAAATACATATAATTTTTATTTAATTAAATAAACTTTTTATCTTTATAAAAATATATCCAAAACATATATCTAAATTTATTTAAAATGAAATATTAATTAAAACATTATATATCAATTATTTATAAATTATTTTATTTATATTATATTTGTTTTAATATTAAAGTGTAAAATCGTTTTATATCGTATTATATTTAAATATTATATTTAAATTTTAATGTTTTCATTAAATTTTTCAATATAAATTTTTCTTTAAAAATAATCATAGAAACATAAGAAATTAAAAAATTGTGCTTTTCTTAAAATTTTTTATATTAGGTTTATAGCTAATAAGTGAAAATTTTCTGAAGGAATGACAAAATTAACGAGCTCTTAAATTTATAATGACAGTTTTTTTATCGTTATTATCTATAAATTTTTTTGAAAATTATAAATATATTGTACATCACAAAAACGCAACGTCTAAATGATTTGAAGTTTGAAAGTCGAATTTCTTTATAATAATTACGTATTTACAAGTAATTTTTCAAATAATTGAAATCTTATATCAATAAAATCAATTTACAATAGCATCATTGTCAAGATTTATCTATTAAACAATCTGCTTTATTGGCATCTACAAAATTAAATAATCTCCTCTATTGGCACCTACAAAATTAAATAATTAACAGCATTGATTGAGTGTGAACCTGACGTCTCACTTTGTAGAAACTCTTTAATTGTTGATAATTTTGACTTTACATTTAATACCTTTAGAGTTTTTAATAGATTAAACAAATAGTTTTAGGCACTAAACTAAAAGAATAGCTCGGGACAAAGTGAGACGCCAAGTTCATGCTGCGTGTCATTTAGTCTTTCAATGATTTTCTTAGCTTTTCTTACCAAATTTTAAAAGCTTGAAAGTTTTACAATAGTTTTTGCAAAAAATTTTATTCATAATTATTAGAATATTTATTAAAATTAGGTCACCGAGACGCCGAATCAAAGTGGTAATATAACGATAGTTTAATCAATTTTAAATGAGATTTTGTGTTACTTTTGCAATCACTTATATTTTCTGAACAAAGTTCTTTCCGTAAAAATTATTAGAATATTTGTTAAATAAATTAGATCACTCGAGACTCCGGATGTATAAGATGGAAAGATGCTGGTCGTATTTCGATAGTTTTATCATTTTATATAAAATTTCATTTTTAGAATTCATAAAATTTTAAAAAACCGACCAGCGTTTTACCTCAGTGTTTATACACGTCCGACATCTCGAGCGATCTAATTTGTTTAACTAATATTCTAATAATTTTTATCCATAGAAGTTTTTGTAGAACTATTATAGAAGTCTGAAGTGCTTAAAATCTGACAAGAAATGACATACAAAAATTGACGGAGGAAAAAGTTATAAACATAGCCTAAACTTGGTTTGTTCCGAGCCATTTTTTTAGCTTAATGGCTATATGTTTAATCTATAAAAAACTTTGAAATTATTAAAAATAAAGCCAGAACTCTCAACAATTAATGAATTTTCACGAAATGAGACGCCAGCTTCACACCATAATGTATTCTAAATAAATTAAAAATTTATTATATACCTACTCTATATACATGTAACGATTGGAGTTATACTTACATTATGTACTTCATGTTCCTCCAGAAAATTAATACTTTGTCGATAAGAAATTGCGATATGGACTTTTATCGGGAGTTTAACTTCAGAAGTGGGAGAGACACATTTTCTGAAAACGGTATTACATTTTCTATATGATAACAAACAATATAAAAAGCAACGATATAAAAAAATAAAATATAAAAAGTCGTTTTTATAAAGATATTTTCTAATAATGTCTTTGATAATATTTAATTTATTAATGAATTAGATATCTTCAATACATAACAGTTTATGGTTATTACATGTTCTATATACCTATAATAAATAATAAAACGTATATAACTAATTAACATTTATTTTAA
The DNA here is from genome assembly GCF_047496725.1 of Anoplolepis gracilipes. Taxonomy (NCBI): domain Eukaryota; kingdom Metazoa; phylum Arthropoda; class Insecta; order Hymenoptera; family Formicidae; genus Anoplolepis; species Anoplolepis gracilipes. The sequence goes on from NC_132974.1 coordinate 8,587,135, forward strand.
TTATAATGATAAAAAAATATAGTATGCAGTTTAAATTAAAAAAAAGTTTAAATTGAAATAAATTTTAATATCTGTGAAAAAATAGGTAAAAACAAAAATTGTTTTTATTAAATAAATTTTTATTAAAATATACTGTTTGTAATTAAAACAAATAAAATAATTGGTTTCGCCTTGACTGCACTATATTAGTGTATATATGTATATTATATACATTTATATTTTATATCTTTATTTACATCTTGCTTAAATTATCTAGGTATATAATTTATTATGTACATAATGAACTTATATATGTGTGTGTGTGTGTATATATATATATATATATATATATATATATATATTTTAGGAATTTGCTCGTTGTCAGTGTTAATTATGAACTATTTGTACATAAATTAATTATAAAATTATAAGCGCATAAATATTTCAAAATAAATTGATTTACCTAAAATAAATAGGCAAACATAATATCAATAACAGAAGTATCGATGTTATAAGAACTGCTATCCAAATGTCTATGTCCCAAATAGAAAATACAAAGTTCCAAAAAGAAATGTAAGGTTGATGTTGTGTCGTCTCCTCTTCTATATAATTATATCTCGATTTAACATTTTGAATGTAATTAAAGTTTTCTGCATTGTATTCGGCATTGTTTTCTGCATTTAGATTACTGTTTGAGAGTTGTAATGAATGTGTTGTTACAGCATCTAAAAAAATAATTTTGATTAATAATTGATTGCACCTTTATCATTAATCTACAATTTTATTAGAAATTCATTATAAATATTCAAAGTTAATTAATATTTCGTTAATAATAAGAATTTATTAGTATATTATATAAATTTAATGAGATTTTAAAAAGATTAATATAATTGCTTCAAGTAATTGATAAAACCAACATTTTAAAACATTCTATTGTTATTAATTAACTAATGCCATAGATGTTTATTAATTAAAATATTCTATTATTTGACAAATATTCGGTGTGTATATATATATATATATATATATATATATATATATATATATATATATATAGATACATTGCTAATAAATTTTTTTAATGCTCCTTCTAGAGGCTAAATCCCACAGTTAATGCCAGATTTAACAAAGAGCTCATTATAATATGCGGGATCAGCAAAATAACGGGACGTATCATTTTCATGTTATGCATTATGTAAAATTTTCAATGTATTATATTGTCCGCGATAACATCAGCCGCAACGGTCACTGCTGCTCGTCAATGCGTCTCACCAACGATTGTGATTCGTTCATTAAATTCATTAACGAATTGTGCACCCTCATTAATATCAGAAAAATGACAATATGCTTGATTACTGATTTTCACAACTCATCTATTATCCGTGATCAATGAAACATTTATATTATCGGATATATGCCAAATTGATGGTTAACGAGTGAATATTTTTTCATTCGTTTTATACCTTTTATTAAATCCGTCCGACTTCAATCCCGTACTGGTAGTTTATTTTTGTCCGTGATTTTTTTCTAACAGCGTCAATTTCTCGCAAACAAATAATCATAAAATAATATATTTAAGCAAATTATTTTTAAAATTTATTATTAGTCTTTATTCAGAATTATTATTCTAGTTTTTATTCAAAAGAATCAAAGAAGGTATATAAAATTTTTTTCAAATTTTAAAAAAAATTTTTACATATTGATAAACTTATCAATAATACGCTGACCCACTTGTATACTTGAAAGGTGCCAAAAAACAACAGTACAGAGTAAAGGTTAACTGTATACTCGTCACAAGGACTGGTGATGTTAGAAACGAGCGCTTATTGCAGTGCTGGCGAATCGTTTGTTTACACCAGCTCCTCAAGAGAGAAGTATGTTAAACTTGTTTAACCATCGGCGGTCGCTTGGTCGATGAAATAAATACCACTTCGCGCTTTTAATGACGTACTTTATTTGGTTTTCAACCGGTTAAGCGAAAGCACTCGCAGGGATAAAGCGCACGCCGGCACGAAAATTAGGATGCCCGATATAGTATAGATAGCGAAGCCATGCAAGAGTTGTGTGGCGACGGCAGGAGCCGGGGAATAGGAAAAGGAGGAGAAAGAGGGGAAGGGGTGATGATACACGCTTGGGAAAAGCGGTAGCGTTTAGACGAGCGAGAATGCGGGAAGGAAAAGGGGTGGTCGGTCGGTAGAGGTTGGAGAGGGTGTTGAGAGAAGCTGTGCTGGGAACGCGGATGGTAGCGGGGAGTCTCGAGCGAGCTGTTTGCAGTTCCTTCCACAAGCCTCCAGTTTGCATTAGTTTGCATACGTGAGTGAAAGTTTAAAGTTTAGTAATTTAAACAGCCGCGCGCACTGTCCCTTTTCCGAAAACATCGGTAGATATAGTTACGTTTTTATATATGCATTCATTATAGACGTATAAATGTATACGTTGGTTTGTACACGCGTACATGAACTTGCAAGGGATGCATTTTCCATTATTATTCATGACTTTATTTTACTTAACTCTGTCTACTAAGTTATCAAATGCTAACAATCATAAATTCTGTCGATATCTCAAGGGAATAAGATAAGCATTTATTAACGATATTAACAATAAACTAAATTACTTTAGGTACGCAACATTTGTAGAATTTGTAGTTTGGTTATAAGTCTTAATTAATTGTTATAAAAACTCCACATAAAATCTCTAATAATTTTTATAAAATATATATATATATATTTATATATATGCAATTTTTTCTGTTGATTTAAATACATTTTGCTTGACGTCATCATAATTAAAATTATATATTTTCAAATATTCAATTTTTATTACATTTCTATGAATTGTTAAAAATTTGATATAAGATGCAATATCCGAGAGAAGAAAGCGAAAAAATGTATCATGTCATATATGTATATATATAATATATATTCTCAAAGTATTTTTATATAATATTATTTTACGATATAGGTATATAGTTCAAATTTTGAAATAGAAAATAGAGATAAAATGTAATAATAAATTTCTACAAAAAAAATTATTTAAGCAGATATGGAATTATAAATAATTTGTATAACCAAATAAAGTGTATCATTAGTTTATTATGTGTTACGCAATACTAACAAGTTATAATTATTTGTAAAATAATGTTGCAAATTAATTATTAACAAAGCAAACAACAAGAAGCATAAAGCACAATACGATATTTATAATCGTTCAAAGATTAATAATTTATTTCAACGTACGTAACTTGTATATTTATTTATATATGTAAATCTATGTACGTAAAAAGCTTTCCTCTGTTGCTGCGTCAAATAATATCGCGCGATAAGAAACGGATAATATTGTGTACATAAGAATTTCTACTAATAAAACACTCGCATTTGTCTCTTCACGCTTCAGGAGCTCCGGCCTCTGCGAAAAATAGAAACTTACTCGTCTTCTGCATGACTCAAATTTTTTTTCGTCGTTTTTTTCTTCATATATATATATATATATATATATATATATATATACACACACACGTACGCAAGAATACATCTTACAGAAATCCGCAACAAAAATACCGTCCTTTTTTTGTGACTTTACCATATCACTTTCAAACCCGTATTCGCCCCTCGCTCGTTCGATCTTCATCGCACGCGCATCATCCACTTCTCTCGTTTCCTTTCTCGACGCAAACCGACGACGTGGTTATTTTTCGATGGAGGATTCGACATCGATATGTTATATCCCTGCGAATACATTACCGGGTTGCCGAGCAATACACACACAAATGCATTACATCCACCCACGATACACTGGCCGCCCAGCTCTCGGCGGATATATATGCGATTGTGATTTACGATATCGCAAACTACTTTCGAAAGCGCGTCCAAAAACGTGCGGTGGTTGCATTAAATTTCTAAACAGCGACTCGTCGACGCTGTCTACCGTCGTTGCTACAGCATAAGAGGAAAGATCCCTTCAAATTACTTATTGAGAAAACAAATTATTTCCGTAATTTCGTAAAATTCATAAAATAGATTTTACATCATGACTAAGCGAGGAAAAAAAACGATCGTTATTTGCGTCGATAAATCGAGATTTTTGCAGGTTCCTTAAGCACAACATATGTGATATTTTTATCATAACAAATAATAACAAACACGCTATCATTATATCACACATATAAACTTTTGTATCTAAACTTAATTCTTATAAAGTACAAAGTTTTATCAAAAGTTTATATTAAACTTCAGAAACATTTCCTCGTCTATCTGACGATAAGCAGCCTCATTTATCTCTGCCATCTCTTTAAATCGATATGACATATAAAGTACTATATTAAACTATAGAATTGAATACACAATTTTGCTTAAATACAAAAAATTTCGTTTAAAATATAATACGCGAACAAAAATAATCTAATTCCTTCCATTCTATGAAATCTATTCTATTTATTACAGCAATTGTGACGATATTACATAATCGAGAAATAGCTTGCTCAGCGCACAGGTGATAGGGTAAAAATAAGGATGAGGTGCCAGTTGAAAATTATTTATGTGAAGAAAATCTTGAGAGCCGGCGAAGTGCATTCCTCGGGGGAGGTATTTCACGAACACCGGGACCTTAAGTGCAAATTGAAGGAGGGGAAAGCACGCCTTGGCATGCTCGCTATTCGGGGAGTCTCGTTGCGATTAGATTTTCATCGTATCGCATCTTTCTTTCGTTGTAAAAAGACCGAACACATGCACATGTATCATTTATAGCACATATTAAATTTACGTAACAATGAGATTATATCGTCTTCTGTTTATAAAAGGATCAATTGGTAAGAAAAATGTTTGAAGAAAAAGAATACATTTTGTTTTAATTATTACTATTACATCACATTTTACGTAACAAATTTAATTTTATTCTGTATAAACAAATACTTATAAATTCTTCTCACAGGAATCTTTTCGAGAAACTTTATTAATTATTTACATAATTGTACAGATAAAATAAAGCAGACTTTATTTGCAACTTTGATATTTATGTCATTGTAAAGTTTAATTTTTCTTTTTTGCTACTAAAGCATGTTAAATGCGTTTTTAAGCTCATTTCTCTTAAATTATTTCTTAAATTAGTAATCTTAAATTACTCCTCTACAGACAGTGCATTTATTGTTTACGGAATTAATTTGTAAAGTAAGGTATTTAAAATATATATTGTGTAACTACAATAATAATATGAAAGACGACAATTTCTAATTTAAATTTTAATAATCAGTTATCTTTTATATCAGTTTTTTTAGTTAATCTTACTCTTTTAAAATCTTATCTTTTTAAAATCTCTATATAATTAAATATAATTAAATAGATTCTATATATATATATATATATATATATATATATATATATATATATGTGTGTGTGTGTGTGTGTGTGTGTGTGTGTGTGTATTGTGTGTGTGTGTGTAAGTCACACTATATATTAATCATAAAGTAAAATGTATTTACACTTTAAAGTTATAAATTTTTTAATATTATACAAACGTAAATATGTCTTTTTCACTGCAATCTTTATGTCAGATTACACAATATTGATATAAATAATACATTTTAATCAATATATTTTTTCAAACTTTCCATTTGCTTCTCTGTAAAATTTAATTTCCATTTGTTTTTAAGGTTTAAACTTATATTATTTTTAACATTTATGTCTATATGGATATGTCGATATGGATCAATATTTGAAATAATCTGCCCACTCGTATTGATCAAATGATGATTTTCTCGCTGACCGTGATCGGCGGATCGCTCTTCGAAGCGGAAGGAAGCTTGCATCAATCGCGTTGTAAGTCAGTGTGTCCCGTAACTTGTAGTTAATCGAGAAACCGTGAAGATATACCGGGCAGGAGAGAGGGAGAGAGAACGAGAGAGAGAGAGAGAGAGAGAGAGAAAGAGAGAGCCGTTTATATACGCCGAAGCTGCGGGAGGCCAACGATAAGTCAGCGAAATTATCGAGATTGTCTTTCGAAGTTGCCGTGGCGGAGGCGGCGACGGTGCTTTGTGGGTAATTTAGTGCAAGCCATAAGTAATAATCGATGCCGTGAGAGTAACGCGGTATATGTGGTAGGCGCTAATAAGGATTCGCATATATGTAATGTGAGTGCGCGTACATATACGTTCCTATGTATAATAGAAACACCAATACCATGCCGACATTTCATAATGGACGTCAGTTGTAATTCATGACCTAATGCATAAACGTCCTCGTTGGCTATTAACGACAAGATTTATTCGAAAGAACAAGAAAATGACACATTGGTTTTCTGTACACCCCTTTTTTATATAATCACATCATTATATCGGCACGGATTTTCATACTTTTAACTTCTAATGAAACAATACAGATACAAATGTAGACATATGTGTATTTTTAATTTGTTTACACTGTAAATAGTTAATTTGTTTATATTATAAAATGTAATTATTTTATGAATTTCCTTAGAGCTCTTTCTTAGAACTTTTTTTAGACAGTCACTTATTTTATTCTTTTTATTGCAATTTATACAAATGACAACGTATCAATCTTATCAGCAAAAACATGTAATGTTGCTGTTATATGAAAAAATTAATGTCAAAAAATATAATTGGAATAATTTTAAAAGATTTAATTATAAAGTAAAAATTCTATATGTTTTTCCATATATCATGTTTGTAACAAAATCGTATAGAAGTCATAGTATAAAATTTATAGTATATTTAATAACAGAAGTCTTTTATTACGAACAAATGTACTATCTTATATTATATTATAATTATTCCTACAATACAGTTTATCTTTTAATAACTTTTTTTAAACATAATTAAAATAGTATGGTAAGGGGCTGGTATAAAGTTAAACTTAAAGAACAAAGATTGATTCTATATATTAGAAAAGTTATTTAATTATTAGAATTTTCAATTACCGGTGTGCGCGTGTAGGAAGGTGTGCGTATGTATACGCAACGCGTATATATTTTATTAATTGTAACTGGTTAGTTAGTTTTGTAGCATTTTCTTTAACTTATTTTAATCCAAAATTTCAAAGAAATTAAGACAATAGTCCAAATATATTATTAAATATATCAATCTTACTAATTTAATTTCAAGGTAATAATGTTATTTATGTCATTAAATTTATATTTCTTGCAATTAACGATTTCTCGGTTAGCTAATTGCACGTTGAAAATATCTAGAAATTAATTTCTAGTGTAGATAGAGGAAACATGCTGCACGAACTTTGCTTGACTTGTACTTTGAGTAGAATACACGCCGCTCGACAACTCATATGATAAATAGATTAATGATATTAACATTAGTAATAGTGTCATAAACTATCCAAACGCACAACTTCCTTTCATTCCATTTCGCACGTTACTATTTTAATTACACTAATGGATATTCTGTCGGCCTCTCTGATGTATATAGCATGCATTGCGCGCCTCATAATTTTGTTCTGTAAACATAAATTATATATAAAATATAAACTTTTATCTCTTTTAATGGGTTTGTTTTAGCATTTTTAAATATCTTATATATAAACAATAAAATGTAAATTGGCACTATATATTATAAATTCTTCATATATTTAGCAGAATTTTAATTTAAATGCTAATTATAAATAGAAAGAAAAAAAGAGAAAGACAGATTTAATGTTATACAGAAAATTATGAAAAAAAACGATTGTACTAAATATATTTTTGTAAGAATAAACTGAATTAAATTGAACAAAGAGAATTTAAAATTAAGAAAAAAATTTGCAATATTGTAGAGATTTTATATTAACGCTTTTATGTTACGAACACACGCAATGGAATATCTTTGATGTCAGGTTTTTTATTCACAATGATAATTTAATTTTGTTTAACTATAACATACATTGAAAATTATTTCTCTTTCAATGAGCTTGTTTGATATTTTTAAGTATCTTTATAATGCATGTTTTTATATGTAAATGATTTCATTTTTGCACGATTTTCATGTTTATCGATGCGTTGCATTCCATTTTCTATTTTATAATGTAGTTTATTTATTATAGATTAATAACGTTCTTTAATAAAATTGTTCAATTAATTGAATGCGAAATATTTACATTAATAAAAAGTATGAATAGAGATTTTAATAAAGTACCCATCTAACTATAAAAAGATTTGCTCGAGACAAAAATACGTTTAAGTAAAATATTAATCTTACAAAGGTATAAAACAAGCTTTTAATAAAAACTTTATTCTTGTTTATCATAATTTTTCAATTAATAAAATAATTAACTGAAATAAGCTCCCAAGCAAATTTAACTTTTATTAAAATATCCATAAAATGTTAGTAAAATAAAGTATTTTACAACTTTGTATTTAAAAATCTTATTTACATTAAAATTCTTATTTTTCAAAAATTTGTTTAATTAATAAAAAATAAGTGAATGCAGATAAATTGATCGTAATAAAAAAATTTATATATTTAGAACATATTTTAAGCATCGCATATTTTACATAGGAAAAACTATGAAAAATATATTTTTAAGAATAAGCTATTAAGATTTAATTTTTTGTGTAACTGTAAGATAAGTTTCCAGATTTCAAATTTATTATTGTACAATGTAGAGCATATGTCTATTTCAACCGCGGTAATATTTAATACTCGTATTACGGAGCACGGAACGTGATAGGCTAGTCCGTTATTAATTTTAAATGAAATGGACTGAAACGTAATTAAAAAGAAAAAAACGGTCGCCTGGCGATGAAAGTGGCTGAAGAAAATGGCTCGTCTTGACAGCACGAATTAAGATCGACTGAAGTAAGACATTTTCGGTAGTACGATCTCTTTCTCCTCAAATAAATTATTCATGATTTCAATGAGTGATTAATTGGTACTTTAAGTCAAGGGATTATTAAGACAAATGATGTCAATAGAAAAACTTTTATATTTACACAAATAATTTTTGAAATATTTTACAATCATTTTAAAGAAGATAGAAAAATTTTTTAAAAATTCACAGGTGTACTGATTATATTATTTCATTTTATTTGGTTAATTGTAAATTATAGAATGCAAATTTCACGAGCGTAAATGCAAAATTCAATATCCATAAAAAACAACGCTTATAAAAAATCTGCAGAGATTTAATCATTAATATAATATTTTCGCACAAATTTTATTTGTAAATATTATTTCAATGTTTTGAAGTTATGTGCTATGGTGTAACTAATACATAGTTGCATCACATTTTTACTAGATATTTGTTAGGTATTGTCTGATGCATAGATTCTGAAATATTTTGTAACTACTCTTATCTCTTTGCGTGTGTGTTTGGTAGTAACATACGCGGATTAGTAATCCAATTTTTTTTATTTTTTAACAACAGAAAATGGAAAACCCGCATGTAGTATCTTTAATTCAATATAATGTAACATATTAAGCAATATTATATGATTCACTTAATAAGAAATCTATTCGTTTCTTATTATATACGCATACACAGAGGCGCGCGCACACACACACACACACACACACACACACACACACACACACACACACACACAGCATCGTAAATTGTATAACGCAAAATGGTTTTGCAGACGTTTGCTATTAAAATTTTTATTTCATGATAATGTTGTTCATATAAGTCACCGATTATATTTTTATGTAATACTAAGAAGAATTTATCTTATACTTTATTTTATTTTTCTTGTTTGTAATTTCGTATACATGCGCATTCATATTTTTCTTTTTATAAAAGATTTAACAGGTTTTATTTTAGAAGATTTAAAAAAAAGGAAGAAATTTAAGCTATATTATAATTACGAGAACAAATGTCAAAGAAGATGAAAAATAAAGTAGAATCGATGAAGACGTTCATTGAGTTTCGATATCCCGGAAATCGTTTTCTGAAGCTCAATATTTTGCAATCATATAGATAATGCATGATCGTACAAGATGCCAATAAAATTTTTAAAAATTTGAATAAGCTTGTCTATTATTTATATTAATACTTGCAACAAGCTTTGACAATTTTTGCGCTTGTTATATCTCTTCTTTTTATGTAAAAGAAAGCTGTCTCATGAGCTGAAAATCTCTCTTTAAATATACATCACAGAACTTGTTGCTATTACATACGTATACATATACATATACATACATATTTTAACGAGTTATTTAGACGTTACGTAATTTATTTGTAATTAACACTTTATTCCACATGGGAAAATATTGCTCCATTAAGAAATATTATGGAATTATAATGGGGAACTATATGCATGATTATTAAATGCAATTAAGTTTTAACAAAACAGTAGCAAATTACAATATATATAATGTATTGATAAACTTGAGTGTACTTTTAATGACAAAAAATATATTTTTTTTTTCATAAAGAGTTTAATTAGAATTGCATAATGCATCAATTTAAACAATGGAAATACAATATAATAATTGAAAAATTTGTCCTAAACTATTTGCGCGCTTTATTTATCATGATTAAATGAAGAAATTATTTCTGGGAAAAACCCATTCGCTTATTTTTAAACTATTTTTATCGAATTGAGAAGTTCTTGATCTTCTTTTCCGTCACGTACAATACGATATTACGTACGATATCAATATGAGGAAATTAAATGCGCGAGCTCGACAAAGCAAGCACTAAAATGTGCAATAACGGAGGACATTTCCTTCCCTGAATATTAGCCGCGGACATTCTAGATTTTATATTTAATCCATAATTTTGGTTAATCATTGACTCGGATAAGAGGAAAAATAAATTTGCGTTTATGCTAAATGACTTATTAATAAGCAGTGGATTTCCCTTGACGTTGCGATTGTATCAAGAATTCATTGACAGTGACTCATAGCTAGCAGTAAAAATATGTGTTAGACTATGGAACTAACGTTTAAAGAATGTAAATCTCAGAAATTATATAAGGAAACTATACTAGAGCGATGATGTAATTAAAGAAGATATAATTATACATTAGTCATAAATTGACCAAAAGTGGCAACTTTTATTATATGAAGTTAAATAAATTATTATCTCAATAATTACTAAAACACAAATTACACGTATATTTTAATTTTGATCAGAAATTTGGTAATTTCTAATTGATAAATGTAAAAAATTCCATTTTGCGCGATTAATAAAAAATGAAATTTTTCGAAATAAAATATGCATTATACATAATATATGTGCATTTAGATATCGATCGATTTCACATGTATTTAATGTTTATTCGGTGATTATTTCACGATAAAAAGCGCATTTCCTGAAACGCGTTTTACCGTCCTTGGAAACCCCTACTTCGCCACTTATGACGTACTCATGACATACTCATGACGTTTCAACCAGTTTCGTAGTATTAACGAAAGTTGTTTTCCATGTGTGAAGGTTACGGTCAACAGCAGCGCAAACACGCGAAACCACATACATGCGAGATGACTAATTCTTAATGCACATACATATAGCGCATTGAAACTAAATGTCATGGACAGTGAAATTTCCTAAAAAAATACATGTGTAATTTTTTTAATTATCAAATTTTTTAATATATTTTTGTCTTATATATATATCCAATATATAATACGTTATTATATTTCTTGAAAATTTAGTTCTTTACGATAACTAATGCTTAAAATATCTATACTAATTGGTACTAAAAAATATTGTTAAAAAGAAGATAGTGAAAAACGTCAACTATTTTAGCTCAACATAAACTTATTTCATATTTATAATCTATAGTTATAATATATAATTTAATAAAGTTTTTATCTACTAAGTAATATTAAGTAATTTGTTCAATTTCTTTTTTTTGTTTTTGTGTTGCACTGCAGCATTAAACAATAGGAATATATTAAAAACAAATATATTTCCTAGTATCTTTATATAGCATATATAATAGTTATATATACGTATAATATATAAATTATTGACACAAAAGAAAAGCAAGATTTTATTATTTCTCACAATAATAAATTGTATATTTCATTTTAATATGTTGCTTGTTTCTCCTTTCTCCATTTTTATTGTTTTATATACAAATTAAATATTAAAATAAATTATATATAACTTTTTAATAATTTTAGTAAAAATTATACAATTTGAATTTTTACAAAAGGTATAAAGTATCAAAAAGTTTTGCACGCATTAGATATCTGATTAGTTGAGAACAATTATACAATCATATCCAGGTTACTGTATATATTGGAAGGGTCTTTTTAAATTATTCATGTTACTTAATAAATACGCAAATCGATTGTAAAACAAATCGAATCATCTAGTAGTCGAAATATTTCGATATAGCTGGTAGGTCTTTATTTATTCGCGTGGTGGGACATATAATTCATCGAATAACCAACCATCCCAGCGAATACTACATTGGAAATATAATATATATTCTTTCATTTCCCGGAGGATTCTTCTAAGAGTTTAGCAGAAAAGATACCGCTAACGCAAAGGTAGTCCTCTCACGATCGGACCAATTCTAGTAGACGATCACCTCTTGCCTCGGATTAATCTACCTCTTATCCTTTTCTTCCTTTTTCTCTCTCTCTCTCTCTCTCTCTCCTTTTCTCGGAAAGACTAAAAACGATGACACGTTTCGAGGCAACGAGGATATACCTCGTTCCCTACCATTCTCCTTCCACCACCAACCTGCCGAGTACTTATGGAGTCTCTCACAGATTAACTTTTGATATGCGTTCTCAGTCTCGGCGCTAGCGCCGATTCGTACATGTGCGGTGTAACACGTTCCGATGCCGATTATTAAATTTGTATTAGCGCCAGCGAATTGCCCGTAAAGCGTAATTTGACTGGTAACTCGAGGTGAAGGCATTACGGGTAGAGAATCACGGTATATATGTGTATATACGTGGAACGGAGAGGAATTTTGGTGTGAAGAAGAGAGAAAGAGAGGAAAGAGAGGAAAGAGAGGAACGGAGCTGCATCGAGTTGAACGAAGAACGAATCAACGTGAGTGTAAAGTAATCGTTAATCTTGTTGGCCGTGAAAGCATGGAGAATACCGCGCAAGTTTAATGTAAATTATGCAAAATGATTTGCATCACGTGCGCGCGCCGACGGGCGCTTTAGGGCCTCCCTTTATATTCGCGAAGCAAACCGAGCGTGGTTTTATGCTCGATCTCGTGATGGTCGTGATTCCACAGCAACTCGGGAAACCCTTTATAGCCTGGGATCGCGTTTGTCTCTGAGAAATGTTTATACACCGTACCAAAGTGTCCCATCAAAAATTTTGAAGGCAATTTAGTACCCACTGTTATGTATCTGTTAGAAAACCGACCATTTTCTCTGTCTACTGTCATCCGTCGCAATTGAAATTTTGTTTTAATGTTTCCTTTATATTTTACATCAATCGCGTAAGTTTTAGTAGATAAAAAAAAGCGAGAGATAATTTATTTAAATTTGTTGAAAAAATCAATAAAAATGCTACACATTCAAAAATTTATTTATTGTTACATTTAAAATTGCTGAACAATTATAATTTAATTTGTAACGTAAAGGGAAATTAAAATTCAATAATCTTACCATTAATAATTGTGTAATATATTACTAACAGAGCACACAATTACAAAAAATAAAAACAATCAATAGAATTTTAATATATATAATTTATTTAAAACTTGCGACGAAATTATTTACATTAAAAGATCCACATTACATTTGTACAAATGTAGATATGTAAACGATACTAGTAATTATCAATTGTACTGAGGTATTCTTTGTTTGCAAATGAGAATTAATTTCCAAATTTTTCGTCCACGAAAAATGAAATTAGCCAGCTTCAGTTACTGAAGCATCCACGTTGACAGGAGAGACAGGCAAAAATTAATCGTTCTCGTCAACCGCTTGAGAGTCAGTCGGTGTACGGGTAATTCTTGTGATTTGTATTTTTTCGTGGTAATACGTTGGAGAAAATAACGAAAAAAAAAGAAGAAAAGAAAAAATCAGAGGAGAGACAGAGGCAGCGCGGTGAGGGAGTGCACGAATGTACTCGGATCCATGTATTTCATTTCTACGATTGCAGATTACGGTGCGATGGACCTATTTTTTAAAATTACGATGCACCATATATCGGCCGCCGCGTGACAACCTGGCAAGGCTAAGCGATAAATTGTTTTAAAACCCGTTGCGCATTTATAATGGATATCCCGCGTATGGTCTCGCAAACGCTCCATAATCCTTCCGCTCTGTGAGAGACACGATGATAAAAAAGTGGAAACAAAAAAAATAGAATCTTCGAATAAATGCTGGCTCACATTTTTTGAAAAATTTATAACCGAATCACGTTATCAACGTACGATAAATTGCAGATCTATAAAGAAACGAACAATAAAAGAGAGACAAATTCTTCAGTTCGAACTCTGTCTCTTTAAGAGTCGAGTAACGCGAGTTCCTCCATTTCTCTGTCTATATTATTGCAATCTAGAAAGGAGCAGCGAAGCTAACCAAGGGTTACTTAAGCTAGACTGTCGGAGCAACAACTTAGTCTAAAGGGCCGGTCACTGTATCGTGGAGTAATGTTGAAACTTTCCTCTGGAATTATCGCGAGTATTTCACCTGAAGGAACCAGATATACCCGGCCATTGTGTTCTGTTCCATGCTTGAAATTTAAGCATTCAGATGGAGATAGTGCAATTTATTATTCCGGGTCAAACTTAACTCGTCTTTAATTATGTTGAGTGGCGCGCGTTGTTATCTCGATAACTTTTATTATAAACTTAAGTTCTTTTACGAAAAATTTGAGATTGATTTATTCAAGTTTGCACGGTATTAATAACATTTTATTTATATAAGAATTTTACTTGTCGGGCGATTATCATTTCAAGTACATTTAATTTTGTACAATTTTTACTCTACATGCATCTTAGATTGCTTAGTTGGACATTAGAACATCGAATCGAGTATAATAGTTTCAAACTGCTTTAATTGCCTAGGGCGATAGTAGTTTATCTTAATGACAACGTTGCGTGTCGTCATTGACTTTACTAGCATGTTGCTTAGGGATACTTTATAATTATTGTGTTCGATAGCTTCTATTCACGGAGTAATTTCTGTTATATTAGTTTAAGTAGCTCGAGGCAACGCTAATTGATACTTTAGTGAAAACGCAACGTGCGTCACAATAAGAAAATGACAAAAATATGTGTATTTCCCCACAATTTATATATATTTAATTATTATGAAAATGCACGTGTATTCATGATATTATATGTTGGAAAATAGATTGCCATTGACGTAAGCCTCTCATCATGTTTAGAAAATATTTTTAGAATTTATTTCTCTGTCTTTTTCAATTTAATAGAAATATTCTAAAATTGATTTTAAATTAAAATTGTAATAAAAATTGTATAGTGTCATCAATTGCAAAAATTTAATAATATTATATCCAAAACATATAAACTAACATTGAATAACCAGCCATACTAGATAAAATTAAAATACTTAATATAATGCGCGTATTAAAATGTATGACAATAGAAAGATTTATGAAAATATTATTAAAATTTATATATAACAAAAAATTTCGAATGTAGAAATACGTATAAAATATATATATAAAATATATACTTTATAAATTATATTTATTGATTATTGTCTCCTTCTTATTAAAATCTTCATGTGGGGAAATATTAAAAATGTAAACTCTTTTTATTACATATAAATAAAAATAAAAAATAATTTCAATTAATGTTATATTACATCATGCTTTCTACAATATATATTTTCAAATTATTTTTTCCCTATATGTCTCATAATAATGCTATTCGAAAAGAATCTGAATATAAAGTATAAACTATTATTTTTAATAGCTCTAATGTAAATATATTCTAATACACACTCGAGACAATAAAAGTATCACATTTAACGCAACTCTCTTTACATACACACTAGAGTTATTTTTAAAAAAATATTTCTCTGGTGTCTGTGCATCATGCATAAAACTTTAACATGCGAAAGAATTATCTGTTTACAGGATTTTGACGTTCTTTAAGCTGAATATTACAATTATGAGATATAATTTTTATTGTCAATACTACAATCTCCGATACTGCGATATAGGATTGTGCGGGATACCACTGCACCAAACGACAGTGCAATCAATCGGCCGAAATATATATTGCCCGCAAATCTCCGCATCATGATTTAAGTTCACTTTACGCAAATCAATATTCTATCCGGCATTGTACAAAAATTATTTACATATAATCCGATAATAATTTTATATCACGGATCATATATCTTATTAATATTACATTACAATTTTATATATGTTCACATTCTTTTTCCATCTAAATTTTGTTATATTATTAGATATGTTTGACGAAAAAAAACGTATTTATTTATTTATATCATTAAAAATTTAAATCTAATGTATAATATATTATACTTAAACGCGTGAAATATACATACCTACAATACTGTATAAAAAATCTTTATATCATAAAATATTATTACGTAAAAAATTGTTTCGCCTGAATTGTTGTTCTCAGTTGTTCATCATTTTTTTATGTCTGAGAAATTAATTTCAAAACTTTCTATGAACGAGTAAACCGCGAACCGCATTCGCTAGTCGCGTGCGAAAATTTTGTGAAATGCGATGCATGAAATGAATACTCTTATTCTTAGCGGTTTTGTGTGGAAACTCCATATAATCTTCTTTCCTTGTACTTCTCACCTTTCCCGCGCTTAAGTTTATCACAACGTGTGCGTGTCTATGTATGTGTCGCGGAGTTTATTTTCTGTAAAAGCTATGCATGTACATACATACGTGTATATATCAAGTCATTTTGGCTAAATATCACGCCGTAGACTGTGAATAGCTTCACTGCTGTGAATAGATAGTTTTAATCAACCAGTAGTTTTCATTAAATATCTTTTCATATTTTTGCAATAATTAAATTTTTATATGTATACATTTTCTGAAAAAGTAAATAGAGATATAAAAAGTATGTCCTTTTCAAAATTATTTATTTATATATAGATATATGAATAATGTCTAATTGTAAGTTCAATATACGTATTTTTTCTTATTATTTGTATTTATCCATATTGTTTTATAACATACAAATATTATTTTTTTGTGCCTAAATTCTTAAAATGTTGTTCTGTTCTTTTTTGCTGCAGTGTGCTGTGCATTCGCGAAATCAAAAATATAAAAAAATAAAATTGTTATAAAAAAAACTACTGTCTTAATACATTAAATAATGTTGAATTTTGATGCACCAGAAATATATCGAATGTGATCTTCATATAATAGTTCCACATAACTAAGTTTGCTTACTATAAATAATATATGATATAAGCAAATATTTGCTTGAAAGTCGAAACTTGTAGAAACATTAGAGATATGCAAATTCTTGAATAATATAATAGCGCCTTGACAATACTAAATTAAAGTACTAACAAAGTAGATAAAATACTATTAAAATACTAGAATATGGACTTATGTATATATACTTATCAAATTTTTTGTTGAACTTTTTCTATTTCAAAATTATTTAGCTTATTAAAGATAACTTCTTAAATGTTTATTTTTTTTTCTGCGTGTACTATAATAAAATTAAACAAAAATCCGAAAGTATAGCTTGATTAAGAATGTGCTTATAGTAAATTTTAAAATATATAAAAACATAACAGAAATGTATAAAACAAATATATATAAATAATATATATAAAAGGAAAACATATATTTATAATATTCCCAAAACCGTGATGTATGGTAGAGTTGAATTTTTTGTTAGATATTTTTATTTGTATGAAATATTCGTAGAAATTAATTTTTACATACAATCGCGTATTCATTTTATTCATATGTATATATACAATTTTTTTTATTTCAATATGCAATAACTGCGTTATTCTATTTGACATATGAAAATATTAGTTAAATTAGTTAATTTATTAGCCACTATATTTTGTGCGAACGCTTTGAATTCTTTTTATTAATCATGGAATTGTTCACTTTTATTACATACAAACGTGTGTGTATATATATGTATATATATATATATATATATATATATGTATATATATACATATATATATATATATATATATATATATATATATATATATACACACGTTTGTATTTAATAATACACTCTTACGTACATATCGAGAGCTATATCGACTCCATTAATATCTCCGTGCAAATATTATTTTAGAATCTAAGTTGAATTTATCATTAAAGCCATATTAAATCATAATTTCTACTTTTATCGATATTATTCTTTAGTTTAAGTTTTTTTATTAAAAAATTACGTTAAATTGTTGAATTTATTATACATACATATATAGAAGAAAATTTCGAAAAATATTGTTCTGTTTTATAATTTATATATATATATATATATATATATATATATATATATATATTTCATTTAAATAATGTAATTTATAAAACTTAATGGAAGAAGAATATATTTAATAAACAAATAAAAAAATAAATTCTACTTTCATACTTTTAATAATTATATTTTATTGCGGACAAATCAAT
This sequence comes from Anoplolepis gracilipes, assembly GCF_047496725.1. NCBI lineage: Eukaryota > Metazoa > Arthropoda > Insecta > Hymenoptera > Formicidae > Anoplolepis > Anoplolepis gracilipes. The sequence continues at coordinate 8,605,614 of NC_132974.1, forward strand.
AACTATTTTATTGTTGCTTTTGTCTATATTACTAGAACATACATTTATAATAAATATATATTTTCAGATTTTTAGTTGCATTTTTGCGTGGGACAATATTAAGAACACTTAATATCAAGAATGTATCTCTCAGCATCGTTCTTCTTTATCACGATATGTGTTCTATTTCACTCGACAGTCGGCATCACAGAAATGGTTAATTCTGATAGTGTCTATTTTCCTGACCAAGCGGACTACATCAAGCTTGCTACAAAGTGTAAAGATAACATGATATTGTGGCCAGGAAACCGTCGGTGTTATAAGGAAGGCGAGCAGGGTCCCTGCAATGTCGGTCGAGTACTGGTTTTCGATCGTCGGTTATGGAAACCATATTGTAAAGATCTTATATTTTAGGTATCTTTATACAGGAAGAAACATAGCCAACTGCTGATGATATGTAATTATTATATACGCGGTTTGATATAGATGACGGTAACGACTGTAAATTTCCCGGACATGTGTCCAGGGAAGAAAATACCGTGAGGGTTGAGGCTCAATTTTATCTGATGCAGACAAAATTATTTGTTTAAGTAAAACATGTAAAAAATTTTGATAATGCAAATATAAATACTATTTTTATTTACTTTATATTCAATGTAAGCAGTTACAATTCGTGAAAGTAATATTCTATAATAGTAAAGAAAATATTGTATCCAATACCGTGTTTGTGTTATGTTAATTATGGAAATTTTCATTTTTCCTACAAACAAGATTTGTAATTATTATAGACAAATTGTAAAAAAATAAAATAAATTAAAAAATAATTTAACAATTAATACAAGATATTTTAATTTTTATTTAAATGTAGGGACTTATTTAATGTAATAAATTAATGTAATACTATAGGACAGAAAGTTCTGATATATAAAAATATGTATTATTTCGTATCGAACTATAAACATTTTGTATGAAATAATTTTGTCTTTCTAGATTTGTTGTATTTATTTATTTCTAATGCTCATTCTGTATGTAATTTCTTATTATTATTGAAATATTATTTAAATTTGTTTACGTTTAGAAACAATACGTTTTGATTGATCGTATAAAAATGCGATCTGAAATAGAAATTATAATTTTTGTATCTCCTGTATATAACATTGTATATATTTTTGCTAGACCGAATTCTTGTTTTAATTATTTAATTTTATATATTTATGATCAATCACTTTTTTTTACTAAATATGTTGTTAAAAGGTATTTATAGTAGTAAAGGTAATTATGTAATGTATGTTCAAAATTAATGAAATATGTAAATATTATTTCACAGATGGAATAGTAGAATATACTATTTTAGTCATTAATTGATATTTACGATTATCTTTGATAATGATTAAAAAAGCGTATTATGTAGCGATTATTAAAAAATATACAGCCTATTTTTTTCGTATGACCATTATCCCTAGTTTATCCTATAAGAAATAATTTTATATGTATATAAGATACTTAAGTTTGTGAATTTTATGTTTGCGTTTCGATATTGTTAGTATTACAGATGGGGATTTCTTTACCGACTTGTACTTAAATTAAAACTATTGAATACAATTTTGATAAAAAAATTCTTCCTATTATTATATGTTAGGACCGTAATATTCATATTAGTACATATATACACAATATAAAAAAATTATATTTTTTAATATTCAGATAAAAAAACTTTCGCATTTTTTTGTCTTATATTGCCATTTGTTGATAGCATAAGTAAGCGAATGGGAACAGAAATAAAATAAAACGCTATCGAGTGCTAAATATCCATTTATAATATCGATAAATATATATAATAAATATATATATAAATTATAGATAAATTAAAACGGTAGTTCATTGAAAATAAACGAGAGGACTATGGATGTTTATCGAATTTATATATATTGTATGCTACAGTAATATTTATTAATCGATCGTGACTCAATGTGTTCGCAGAAGTGGATAAAATGACCCTCATATCTTGTTATTTCGGTTCGGAGGGTTCTCTATTCGTCTCCATGCAATATCTCAAGGCCCAATGTGACATCAATTCGCAATTTAGTACGGTGGTTGACAATATGGAGAGACGAGAAATGATTTGGAGCTACGAATGCTGGCCATGGCGCGGTCGTTTCGTGATATCTCGCGACCCACCACTCTCTTCCTCTTCCTACACCCTTACGTACTTGATACGTGCGCAGGGTAACAAGCATCGCGAGATGTTTTCGATTAACCTCATTTTAAGAATGACTGTCGTTCTTTACCATCGGATGGAGGTCCGATAGCCTCGTCGCGTTTTCCATCTTTATTCCTTGGTAGGCGCGCAAACAGGTCATGATCGGGTTCTCCTTCACTCTCTCCGTCGTATTGGAATTCTGTCCAAGGAATATAGAAAAGTTGAATTTCTCAATAGCACAGTTTATAATATTATCTCTACTATTAATCTCTTGTAATATTAATATCTGTGAATATCTGATGGCTAAAATAAGAGAAAAAAATGTCAGCTATGACAGCAGTAAGAAATATAACGAGATTTTAACATGAAGGAACGATCGTTATTTGTGATGGAATTTATAATATAAATACATTTATTTTATATTTCAAGCGCATTATGTAATGCAGTAAAGCATATAATTTTTTTCTGTAATGCTGAGAGACGTGAAGTATATAACAATGTATATTATAAATGTGGTTTAAATATAAAGAAAACTAGAATAAAAATTAATAATTTAAATTATAAAACAGCAATAAATTAAATTTATTTTATATTGAATCTTTAATTGTTATTTAAATATTATATTTTATGTAAAAGTAACACAGCATAAAATATACTGTTACATTTACAATAATACACGTTGTCTATTCGTCTATCTTTATGTCTTCAGATACGTGAATTTATGTTATTTTATGCTTGTTAAATTATTCTGCTCATCGATACGTTTTATAAAAAAATCATATTCTATATTAAATTGAATGAATAAATGCATCAATTAATATGAGAATAAAATAAATATATACTCTTTTAAATACATATCATTTCTTTTGTTTAATATAAATTTAATATTGTGATACGTAATTCAAGCTTCCGTACATACATCGTTCTCTATTGTTTTAATTTTTTACGACGTTCATCTTTTTTAATTTACAACAGATTTCTCTCCACGCGAAGGGAAATACGCCACGCGCGTTATATAGCTGTACGAAGTACAAACGATTAAGACTCAGTGCCGCAATTTCAATTCCTTCCCGTTCGCGTTTGCCGTATTTATCATCTCAATTTTATTCCGCCAACTCTAAGTTTTGCGCGAGAAATTTGTTCGGCCGCGAATAAAATCGAGCATGGATACATCGTTCTGCCTGGAGGGAAAATAAATCTACGGCCCGTGAACTATGGTCAAGGTGGTGTAATAGCTTGCAGAGTAGCGAGTTTGTCGGTCGCACTGGCTACAAACTTTCTTTTTCCTTCCCGTTTGCCCCAATTCATCATTGCAATTTCATCACTTCGACTTTTAAATCCGGTAAACGAGCAGCATTGCAACGTGCAGCAATGTTTGCTCCGAGGTATCCCGCGATTCGCATTACATTCGCACGAGTGACGTTAAATTAAATTAAATTAACAGAAAGAATACGTGAAATGCGCGTAGGCAAAGATTAAAATTTTTATCAGCCTTGAGTTATCTGTTGCGATTTGCTTTCCATATTTCGCTTTAAATTTCACGATAATTATGTCACGTTCAACGCAAACTGCTGTTGCGATAAGTTGAGCATTATGCTTGTTATTATTTTATGCGTTTCACAGGCATGGATTGTAAAAAAAGAGACGTATTTGCCATCATACATAAAGAATGATAATAATTAGAATAATAGAGAGAATAAAAAATTATAAGATTTATATATATACATATACATGAAATCTCTTGTATTTTCAGTTTGATAGAATTTATTTTCTTAGCTCGTCTTATGCCAACATGGGGTACAGTTTAATTTCACTTTAAAGTAACATTATTGAAGTTCAAGCAACTTCTCAGAATGTATTTAGAGCGACACAGTTCAGATGCGGAAGATAAATACAATGGAAATTCAACGCTATGCTATCGTATGTACGATAAACGGTGTCTCACAAAACGCCGGGTCTCTTGGATGTGAACGGCTTAAATGTATATTCCAAGTAAACTCCATAAGAGGGTTAACAACGCTAATATCGCGGCCTGAATACGTGCCTTAGACCATAAACTATAATGCTTAAGTCCGTCTAATCGTTTCTCCCAAGCAGTTAATCGCTCAGCGATGTGATTGTAGCGAACTGCTATTTATGATTTATACATACACATACATATATATATATATATATATATATATATATATATATATATATATACTTAAATATTTATACTTACACATTATATATAATTATCAAACTTAATACATTATAAAAATTTTTATTTGAAAAATTGATAAAGACCATTTAGTTAATTTTATTCTTTTTAAATGAATTTTTCAAATTATACATAAACAACAAATTTACTGTCTCAGTTTTAGTAAAATTGTATTTTTCTACTGTAATTATAAACCCTTATAATTTAATTGGTTTGAAACATTTATTGTTTACTGTGCTCGTACTCAATACGATAAAATTTTTTAATTGCATTATTGTTGGATGATTTTGTGAGAAAATGTAATTTCATTTACTTTGTTTTTACATATTTTTGAAACTACATACATACTACATTTTTGATAATACTTTTTATCTATCTTTTTTCTTATTTAATTCTTAAGTGTTGCGATATGTAAACTCTCAACGGAGGTCGCTCTAACGGTTGGCGAAAAAGAGGCGTCCGCCCAAGGGACAATTTTAACTTTCTCGTGCCTATATAGTTCCCATATCCATAATTTCAACTTTATTCCTTGAACTTCTAACTTTTGCAGTATTCCAAAATGGGATTTGTTACTCGGTTACTAGGACCATCTCGGGTTAAGAACCGAGGTAATGAGGTATGTTCTTTAAAAAGTACCTTTAAGGGCTTCGATACTTCTTATTTTGAATTTGCATCTTTTAACGTCATTTTATCCGTGTCCAATTTGCGTTAATATTTGCATGACTATAGGCCTTTATAAAAATGACGAAAGTTTAAACGTTATGTAAAAGTGACTTAAATACTGCAATGCCTTTTTTATATTTCTATTAGCATTTTCAAAAGAATCAAATTCAATACTATAATGTTAAAAAAAAAAAAAATTACTTTTTAATAAATTCAAAAAATATATTCTAAACTTTATTATGTAATTTTTGCGTGTATAAAAATATTGTGTATAAAATTAGTATGCAGTCAAGAAATGCAGAAAGTTCATCGAGTAGCAGTCATTAATGTATATCTATTTTCTAACTTTGAAAATATTGCTAGAGATCCATCAATCCGCGAGAATCTTGATGCGCGTAAGCACCGCTAAAGGCCTGCACAGCAATGATTAAATTCACCCGATTCTGTTGAACGGCATCACTCTCTCGGTCGGAAATGTGAGATATCTCATTGTATCTGTGCTTGTCGGTGCTCATAGCGTACGAAAATGGATGATGCCGAGAGAGATAGAGAAACAAATAGGAATGAAGGTTGAGGGCAACAAGATTACTCAAATCGACCTTGCATGCCCGTTACACACATACATATATATATATGTGTCTCTCTCTATGTCATATCCTTATTTCCTACTTTCTTCTTCTACACCACTGAAAACACCTTATGGTGGCTTCTTGCGAAAACGAGAAATCGGCGACTGAATTTTCGTCGTTAAGCCAAATCCTCGCGAGTCTTGCGTTGCGTCGTCGTCTTCGTTGGAACGTAAAAAGCTGTTCGACGACGACCGACGTGACAAACGATCGCAGTCGCGGACGAACGGTTCCTCTTCCTTGCAAACCGTTACAGCACCTTAAGCGTCACGTGGATGCGAAGATATATATACTTCGATTTCGAGGTATGGATTGAGAGTGATGCACAGGCACACCGAGCTCTGTATTCGGGTTTTCCAAGCCGTCGTGAGTTAGCATATAGTTAAAGTCAGATGAAGTAGTCTTGATCTCAAACTTATGTATATTAATATAAACTTTTATAATAATACTTTAATAACACAAATGTAATACTTATTGTTAATGTTAGAGCTAAAACAATTAATGTGCAATTTGAAAATAATTGTAAGAATGCTATATATATATATATATATTGAAATGTATGTAAAATGGTATTTTTTTTTCCTTATCTCAGTTAGTATTAAGTATTATATTTTACTACAAAATTACAATTCACAAACAAATCAATAAAAATTATTTTGCAAATTAATGCAATTTGTGTATATTTGATTGATAAAATTAAAGCATTTATAACTAGAAAAATTTTTTTATTAAATTATTATTTAAAAAAATAATATAATATATTCTTATTTCATATTATTTGAGAAATAAATCTTGTTAGTTAATTCTACTCTAAAATCTAATATGCGAAATATTTAATTTTTAGTTAGTTATAAACAAAAGCTTAATGTCTTGGTTTTTTTACAATTTTATTTAATTTTAAAGTAATAATCAACTTTGTGTATATATGTGAAAGACAGACAATGTATTTGTCTGATTTTCATATAGCAGTAGGCATTTTATCAATTACTATCTAATAATTTACGACATGGCGATGTCTCGGGACAGGTAGATAATTTGATCAGGTACAGCGGAATTCCGTTCCTATGACAACCACATAAATCGATAAATTGATTGACCTTAATGTTATTATGCAATGTCACTCAATTTATGAATGAAGAATATATTATAATTAAACCATAATCATCTGTCGTGAATTGAGTACGATGTATGATAGGAAAAAGATATTTAGTAATAATTAAATTATTTTAATGATGTAAAATTCCATTAAATATTATTAATGCGCAATCTTTTGCATATAAGCTAATATATGTAATATATATAACGCTATATTTTCTTGCAAAAATACATTATTATTATTAAAGATCCAAAGTAAAAAACAAAACAATATATATAATAAAAGACAAAAAAAGAAAGAGAGAGAGAGAGAGAGAGAGAGAGAGAGAGAGAGAGAGAGAGAAAGAAAGAGAGAAAGAGAGAAAGAGAGAAAGAGAGAAAGCATCATCTTATGTATAAGATAACATATTAAGAATTTATAATACGAACGTGTCAATAATTATTAAATTAAAACTTAAAACATATTAATAAATTCTAAACTTTTATATGAATTAACAATAACGTAGCTTTAATTATGTATATTGTAATTATTATAATATGTAGCTTTTCAGTGATATGCTATAACAAGATAAAAAAAATTAATAGGAAATAATTAGATTAATCATAAGAATATAATGGAAATGGAATTACTAATAAAAAATATAATACAAATTAATTTATAGGGTAAATTAGAGTATGATGGCCATACGAAAAAGATAGTCATAGGCTGTATATTTTCTAATAAGAGCTACATAGTGCCCTTTTTTATCAAGGATTTTATTAATCAATGTTGTAAATATCGATTAATGACTAAAAAAGCGCATTATGTAGCAATTATTAGAAAAATTACAGCCTATCGCCATCTTTTCCGTATGGTCATCATACCCTAGTTTATTCTATATATGTATGTACATATATATGCAAATACACACACACACACACACACACACACACACACACACACACACACACACACATAGATATATATATATATATATATATATATATTTATGTGTGCGTGTGTGTGTGTGTATAAATTTGTAAAATATTTGCTTATTAATATTCTCGTTTTAAAAGAATTTTTAAAATTACTTCTGTTTTTATACCAAGTTTCAAATAATAACAACTGTGCACTCGGAGAAATATGAAATAAAAAAAGCATTATATTACAGAAGCTTTCATATGAAAAGTTTATTACGAAAATGACACATATGGAAATACCGCATATAAAATATAAATACAGCAAAAACAAATCGAGTCGTTCCCAGTTCACAACCGCAACATGTCGAGCAGTTAGTTGTAGTACCAGTTAACAAAAACAGTGTGTGCGATCAATCTTCTTCACTCTCCTCTCATCTTTTCCGATTTTACTAATCAATGTAAGTGTTTCAAACTTCTTCAAAATAATTCTTCTCACCTGTTCTTAATGATTTCGTCAAATAACTTTGCTTTAAACATTTTATTTTCTCAAAATTTTTCACCTACGTGTGTTTATCGATTTTATATTTCATCAAAAGCCGTGTATCGCTTTGCCAGGTTCTATGTTTTGATGTGATAGATATCGTCAGTAAGCGCGGAAAAAGTCGACCGTGTCACACGTACCTCTTCACGTATATATACCTTCTTTTCCTAAATACATTTCAATATTCGGTTAGAAGGTAACTTCTTCGTACGTATACCTTTGCAAAAGCGTCAACGGTAGATGGGATAAGGAAGGAGAAGAGTAGAAGGGCGACAGACGCTGCAATATTCTTGGCTCGCATTGTACGTGTCCCATAAGTTGGCAGGCGAGCTCCCTCTCAGCGACAGCTTGACAGAACATACGCTCTTTCCCGCTCGAATCGTTTCGTCCCTGCACCTATTCTCCTTTCATTCTCGCGCACTTCCTGTCCTTCTCCCTCGTCTTCTTTCCTTTCCTGTTATCCTCTTTCCTCGTTTCCGAAAATAAAAGTTTATAAGCTAACGCGCGTGTGTACATGTAGGTGGGATTCGAACGTGGATACGCTCGACGAAGGTGCGGAAAGTAGAAACGTCGGTGGGATAGCGAAGAAAACGACGGAAAGATTGGTAGTGGGAAGCACCAACAAGAAATGCCTTGGCGACACAGGGAAGAGAAAGTGAGAGAAAACGGGAGGTAGAGGGAGGAGCAGAACGAGAAAAGTGGAGACCACGTGCAGAAATAACGTTCGTGTTTTTGATTTGAGGCACGTAACCGAACCACATTGAAATCAGATAGGGGCGCGAGAGAGGACGCTAAACTGGCTCCGGGAGAAGCTTGCTACGGGAATACCTAAACTTCACACGGAGGGTAAGAAGGTCGGAGGACGCGTTGGATGCCCGAGGGAAGAGGAGAGATCGCGCGCAGGAGAGTGCACGACATCACGTGGGGTTTTGCCAGGGAAGGGGGGGGGAGGGGAGAGAGAGAGAAAGAAAGAGAGACATCGCCGCGGGGTGTAAAGGGTGACTAGGCGCCTCACAACGGGTGAAACGTGCCACTTTCTTGGATTTTCGAATAAATCGGCATGGCATGAAGTGCGCGTCGTTCAACTATAACGGAGTCTACTTTGAGACCTTCCCAACCCTCCTGGTGATTCGCGTTCCGTAATCCGGATCGGTTTGATCCCTCTTTGCCCGAAAACGTTGCAAGCAAAAATTTGGCATTCGCGTATTAATAAAAGATTCATATGTTTTAAACATCACATCAGTATCGAATCGAGTGACAAGTATCTATAGCGTAATTATCTCATTAAGCATTTATTACTATACTTTGTTGAATGTAATCTAATAAATATGTCGACTTCTTAACCAGTTGTCATTTTTGCAAACATTATAATCTAAGTTTTTTAAAGAGTTAAAAACCAAGACGGTATAAATTAAAAATGTATTGTTAAACTTTTAAAATTATTAACATTGTACAATTTTGTTCCACTCGTGTTTATTTTTTTCTTTTTAATTGGAAAACCATATTGGTTATATCTTAAATGTGAACGTTCTAATTCAATAAATTTTATTTGTGCGTGCGCTGTTCAACGCACGTTCCATCTTGCTAACATTTTCGCCAGTGACCGACGTATACGTCCGGTAGCATCACTGCTCGTCGCTCGCGGTTTGGTAATGGATCGCCAATCCGCACGACATTTCGATCATTGAGCAAGCGTGTAACGGGCAATGATGTATTATTTAGCCATCATTCCATGTACACTAGCATATACATGCGTACTCACACGCACACGGCGATTCATCGGCATTGATCGAACAGTTAGCAGCAATAGAGGCGGAAATGCTCAGTTTGTCAGTGGTTGTAGAGATAATTAGAGAGAAATGCAATTCTATTATCAAAAGAGAAAGGAAGAGACACTAGTAAGACAGTGTTATATTGTGATAATGAAATAAATGTTAATAAATATGTCGACCTCTACCGGGAGAGCAGTTGGCGATGCAGATACCGTGAAAGATACGACTGTTTCGCAAGTTTCTTTGGACTTATCTCTGAGATGCATCAACTCTCGCAAGATAAATTCTAGTTATATCCAACGTTTGTCAGAAAAAGAAATGTGACAAATTTTACTATGATTAAAACTTTAAAAACTTGTTTTCAGATTTATTTGATCGAATATATTGCGTCATATAAAATATATATGTAAATAGAGAGATCATAGAGATTTGCGCAGATTTAAAACATAAACGTAATGAAATCGCAAATGTTTTCCTATGATTTCACATTTTTTTTATATATATCGTTCAGTTATATAGAAAAAAAGTACCTTCTGTATTTCTACATAAATATGATGAATGACGCATTAGTCAAAATCCATTAATCCAGAACAAATTGAAAAAGAAGGAACGATGTTACGATATTTGTCATTCTCTCAAAGTTAATAAATACAGATGACAAATTAAAATGTTTTTAACATTATTACTTTAAAAGATAATAAATTAATCATATTAAAAGCATGTTAATTTATATAAAGTAGCCGTCATTCAATGTTTCAAGTCTAATAAACTTTGTCTTTGGACTGCGACATTTACGCATCATACTGTATTTTCTTCGGAGGAAAAATTGACACAATCTCTTTCTTTGAAGAGGTTACGTCTATATAACTTTGACCGTAATCTTGGTACCGCAAAGTAAAAAGTAAACATCAACTTCTTTGCTTCTTCATTCCGTTGCATCTACAATCTAGAAAACTTCTGTCAGTGTATATAATTTATCGTCAAACTTGATTTCTAAATAAAACAATAATATTTTAAAATGTATATTTCGATACGATTATATTAATATTATTTTAATTAAATATGTGTAATATAGATTTGTAAAGTATAATTTTCTATAAAATATAAGTATTTAAATTTTTGTATATGGTATTTGTTTGTAACACTTTAAAAGAAAATTATTTGCAATTATTTTTATAATAAATGTTTACTATTATATTTTCTATTAATCATATGTTTGTATTATATGTGTGTTACATATGAAACTGTTTATTATAATTTTAAAAACATGAGTTTTTCTTTATATAATTTTTTTTTTATAAAATGTGTATGTAACTGTGGACCGAGTTCGTGGCAATCAATGTCATATGTCATGACAATAAAGCTGGAAACACACTGGTGAGTAATGAACATGTGAAAAATGCACGTGCTGTGATGTCACTTCTTTCCGTGTTTTCTGCACTTGGTTGTAACTTATCGCTGTTCATTCGTGGAGAAGCGACAACGTGTGACTGGAAAGTCGTTAAAATCGGCAAAACTCAATATTTTATATCCCACCGCGTATTTCCCTTCCGGCTGATCACATTCCACTGCTTCCGTTAACCGGATGCGCTAGACTCTCTCTTTGTCTGCTCTTTTCCTTTCTGTCATCCTCCCGCCGTATCTTCGACCGTGAGTTGCACCATATTTCAAACGTCATATTAGCAGAGACCATGCGTCTTCCGCGAGTAAAATGTCTATGCCGCCAGCAGGCTTTGCCACCGCTACATCACATAGTGCTGGTCCCCCTTGGCGGCATGGTATCGTGTCACTTTCCCGGCTCGCCGCCAATTACACATTAATGCGGCGTCGCGTTATCCGGAGACGATGCACGAAGTGGAAGTGATGGGCTACGAGAGGCTGGTCAGAGAGACCAGTAGAGGTATCCTTCGGGAATATACTCGCTTTCCGGTATAGTCAATTAACCTAGTTTCACTTGACGCAACGGTTCGATCAACGCTACCCGCTCGAGAAGATGAGAAACTATTTTGTGCCAGGTTTTTCGCCGATTGCACACCGATTGTTGTATACAATTTTCAGATTGAATGTTCGCCGCGCAGAGCACAACGCGCTACGAAGGATGAATGTTATTTCAGATATTTTCGATTGGATGTGTTTCAAATGTAACGTATAGCTGTAGAAATTCGCGATGTCGCGATGTAGTTATGAGAGATGACTTTCTTGCAATAGCACATTACGCGTATAGAAGTAATGAAATTTCGAGAAAGATTAACGACACATTGGCCAATTGATTGTTACTATTCCAATCTATCTTTTGTCAGCTGATAGCTGATAACATTTGGATTCGTCTGAATACTTAACAATTAAAAGAGATTGAGTCAAGAAAAATATCGTTATATTCATTGATTATATAATAATAAAAAGAATAATATATACTCAAACTTTTTCTCAGTTTGTTTCTTTAATCTTAAACATCATAAAAGTAAAACAAATATTTGTTCGTGTAATCCATGTTAAGGATTTTAATAGAAAGTCACTTTTAGATATACATTATAAAAATTTTCCACAAAACTCTTCTAAACTTTCTTGCTTTGCTATGGCTTTAAGTTTGCTTATAAAATTCGCTACCTTGTAAAAGTGCCAGAGCATTTTCTTCCAACTGCAGATTTGTTAGACAAACTAAAGTCCACTTTTTCTAAACACTTGATATGTTTTATATTTTCTTAATATTTTTTATAAGTTTTTTAAATGCATTTAAAAATATTTAATCAAGTTTTAAATCTTGTTTATGCAAAATTTTTACTTAAATTTGAATAATAATATTGACACTGAATTTGAAAGCAGCAGACTCATTAATGAACACGATGGCTATTGTGCATTGTAATAATTATTATGCATCTTTATCGAAGGGAAATAAAACTTTTGAAGCAAAGACGCAACAGTCTAGAAATATCAGATTCATGATTTCGAACGTTTTATTAAGGTCCGATTGACAGAAAGTCGAAAAATTGACCAAAGATCGAGCGAAAAATGAATCTCTCGTATCAGTTTCTCTCTCATTAGGATCTCCTCATTAGGCTGGAACATTAATATTATTAAACAGTATATACATCGCGAATATCCGTACGAGGATGTAAGGGACTGTTGGGGATATGTACGGAGAGTGGTTAGGGGCTTTTCTCGCAGTAAATATTGTAACATCTGGCGCGACTCATACGAGTTCGAGTCACGCCTCCGGCCCTCTACATTTCATTTCACTTCTTAGATACTTCACTGAAATACTGTCGAGGATCCACTGGCTTCGTCTCTGTGTGCGGTAATGCTTTGGAAAAGAACGGTGAACAAAGGAACGAATGTGTGTATGCCGCATTTGTTCCGGTAGCTTCCCGGATTTGCACGGCCGCCCTTGTGTGCTGCTTGCTTCCGCACGTTGTGGCTGCACGACGAGTTGTTTTCTCTTCGAACGACTGATATTTATGTTATCACACACTGGACTGCGCTACAAAATGTGACATGTTTTCCTCGCGAACTGACTTACAGTACATTCTTGACGATGTTGCTCAGAGCTATTTAACAAGTTGCACGAAATGATATAATTATTGTTTGAAAAAACGAACGACCATAAAAATCATATGCCATGTATACGCACGGCGTGCATTGCACGCTACAATGCTAACGATTGACGTTTAACGCGGTTAATAACTCTTACAAGTTTACCGAAACAGCGATTCATATGTAAAATGCACAAATAATAACAGCCGTTCGATGCGATGAGATATGAATCGATGCAGATAACGAATGACTCGCGAGAATGGTGAAACACAACGTATCTCATTCGAGCATGAGACATATTTCATCCACACAAAGTTTAATTCGCTTGAATTCTGCATTTGACAAGTAGCACAAGTCATTCAAGTGCATGTAGCGATGTGATTGATTGCGTGTACGTGGAGAAGCGGAAAGAGTTATATATTTATGCGTGCATTTTCCGCGGGATTGTCACGGGCTAATCAAATGAATCTGGCATTCTCTATTTACGAATCGTTTTGATATCTCTTTTTTTTTCGTGAACCGATACCAGCCGATTACCAACGAGGAAGGTGGCGGTGACGCGCACGTGGCATTTTTCACGTTGTAATTTTTACACATCTGAATTTTGCGCGTGAATGTTCAACAACAGTTTCCGCACGCTCTTGTTTACAATGACAATCGATTTAATCAAACTGCGACCAAGGTGCGCGTTTCGCGCGAAAGCACGCCTCCGTATATTCACGCCACGCCTCGCTACGTAACTAGGTTTTTTTTGGAATTAGGGCTTCGTTGACAGAGCTTCGCGTTATATTAAAATTTATATTTCCGAAGTGTTGATCCGGTTGCAGAACTGATCGTGAAATGCGTCAAGAGACACGCATTGTTTATGTAGGTACGATTGGAATTTGCAGAATAAAAAGTATGCCATCTATCTGAAAAAACAAAATTTTTATACCGCATTTTTTCTATCGTACGCTCGTGCATGCAGTCGGGCGCATTTGAATTTTTGCGATGTACCGTGCATCTCTCAAAATCAAATATTCTTTGTTTATATCTTTTTTAAGTTACTACAATTATTAGAAATTCAGTGTATTTATACAATATTGATTAATTATGATATAACATCTTGCTTGCATGTTTTATAAAAAAATTTTAGTTTATTAAAATCTGAAAATAGATTTGTTTCTTTTTTCAAAATTTTCGCTGCTAGTCTGATGCAATTTTGTTTTATATCGAAACTTATTAGATATCATAATTTTTTCGCATATCTGAATTTTGTGTATGATTATTAAATGGCAATATTTTTGCTTTTTTATTTTGAGACTTTATTTAATATAATAACCCATTAAAAATATAATCAAAGAAGTAATATATTTTAAAATATAAAAGAGTATTTTAAGAAACATAAAAAAATCTAAATATATTTGTTTTATTTATATAAATTCACAAATGAACATAATCGCATTTCGCATAAAGATATCATGGCTTATCGCAAATATAAAACGAGATTTCTCTTCTTAGCTCATATTATGAAATTATACGATCTCGTGAAGGTTTTTAGTGAAAAGAACTAAGAAGCTCACGCAGACGGCTCTTTCAATAATTCATTAACCATTTGTTTCGTTAGCTACTTCTACGCGGACCGTGTGGTAGACTCCCTGAAAAGTGCTTTAATTTCCTCCGTCGACTTGTTACCGTCTTAAAACTTTAAGGCGCTCTCGCCGTTAAGTGACACGCTTCATGGAAATACGACAGCGCGTGGAATTGCCGTGAAATGTCTCAGACGTTTCGATTTCAAACTAAAGAAACTTTTGTCCTTTAATCCAGTGCTCTTATAAAATATAATGTAAAACGTATTCTTCTAAATTTATTATTTGCTATATTAAATGAAGTAATAAAAAAGTAATATAGTATAATGTAGGACAGTAAAACTTGTGATTCATTATAATTTAAAGATAATATTGTAAGTAACGTGTGTTAATGTGTCAGAGTTCATATCAGAATATCATGTCTATGTAATTTATAATTTACTGAATTGAATTTAAAAATGTAACAATAATATATCTTGATTTTAAAATTATTTAAAAATTTATTTTTTTTAATATTTTAAAATGTGGAATATGTTCCACAAGTATAATTAAATTTTTCCATTTTTTTAGATTTTTCATTCAATTTGTGTAAATTCTTTTATCAAGTTTTGATAAAAGAATCTGCTGTACAATTGACAAAAGATTTTTACGTTTGTACGTATAATTAAGGGCACTTTGAAAATTTTGTACTTTGTGCTTGAAGACCCGGTAAACTCTATGGAATGTACACGTGTATAAATGCCAGATTATGGAGCAGGAATTCGTGAGATAACTTCGTCCTTTCGGAGCCGTCAACCGCCAGTTTGTGCAACAGAATCGTACCGAGGTTTCGTGTCTTCTGCCTTTATACAATTTTATCGCTGTCTTGAATCTATGTCTATACAATTGCGCATACAGTTTCTCGATATATCGCTTTAAACACAGTCCTAAACAATAATGACACGTACTTGCAATATTAAGTAAAGTTTAATACGGACGAAATGTTTCTAAAATACTTTTTAAAGATATGCATTTTTTGTTTTAAACATTGAAGCCTTATGTATTAAAATAAATTAGCATCTTGGAAATAAGATTATATAAAAATTTGTATTTTTTCTTTTCTTATAAAATTTATTTCTCGCATAAAGTATTGACAATATTTTAGTCAATACTAAAAATATATAATGTTTTAAATTATAATTTTAAATTATATAATTATCAACAATGTGTTTTAAGTATAATTCACTACAAAATATCTAGATTTCAATTTAGATTGGTATTTCAAAATTGTAAGACGACAAAAAATTAAATTTAGAAATCTCAATACACATAAATATTTACTATAATTTGTCGATTAATTGTTATTTATTGTTTTAAAATATCGAAGAATATGAATATATTCGGCAATATGTAAAGTATATTAAGGTTATCGTCTAATATAAGAACAATAAAACAGAATGTTAAAAATAGCTCATATCTATATAAAGTAGGTTAAATGAAGATCTTTTAATAATAAACGAATGTAAGCTAAAAATAGATAATTTTGAATTTTTCAAACATTTCAGAAAATTATTTTATTTAAATAAAAATGTTATATCTTGTGAATGTTATAGCTTTTTAAATAATAGACTACGCGACAAGATTTGAACATTTTCATCTATAAAGAATATTTTATGAAACGTATATTCTCAATCTCTCTAATCTTGTTATATAATAAATAAATCAACTTATATTCGATAATTCAACGCTTACTTCATATCGTTTTTATTGATCGTTCTTTTATTATTTTATCAAATTTTATATTTTAAGGTACTGCTCTCTATTTTAAAATATCCGCTCATGGATACGCTAAATGAGTAGAACTTCGCGACTGACTTTTGTTCGCGTTCACGTACCGGTTGTTCTTTAAAGAATTACAGAGTCCATTTGCCGGTATTTCACAGGCGCAATCTAAGCAGGCACGCCCCGCGCAAGATTTATTAGAATTAGAAATCTGATGCTCCATATGTGCGTCTCTACGTTGTATATTAACATTAACGGCACGGGTGTTACGAGCCATTTGTACTTGGAGTAGTGAATTACATGGAACGTGAGAAGCTTCCGTGCACGAATTATTAGTCTCATTATCGTATAGTTTACAGGATTTGCTGTATGGCAAAATTTGCACCGCTGTTACATTGTCGATTTTCGAAAATAGAAAAGATCTTTTCGATACTAATTAATTAATTTAAGTCAAGTTAATAATCCACCTATCGTTCTTATCATTTATATATATATATATATATTTTATTACTTAATATTGCAAAAATAAAACATATATTTGCAAGCATACGCTATGATAATTTCATTATACGTAATATATTATTTATGTATGTCGAATTTAACTAAAATTATATAATATTTAATGTTATATATATATATATATATATATATATATATATATATATATATAGTAAAAAAATTTGTGTGTGAGAAAATATAATAAATTATTATGTGGATATATATAATATAAAACTCTAGAAACGTTAATAAGTTATTATATATTAATAAATTATTATATGTATATGTATTCTATGCGCATTTCAACGTTTACGTTTATAATGTCAAAACGCATTTACATGAATACTAAAAATATTCAGTATGAAATATTATATCTCATTTTGAGTCACATATATACAGAATAAAGTAACGCAGCGATTCCTGCTACACTCTGCATTTGTAATAAAATTTTTCTGTTCATAAAAATATATGTGACTACATATATTTGAAATATACATATATATTCTTATAAAGTTTCTTTGTATTTATCACATGTTTTATGTAGCACCAAAAATAGTTTGTAAAGAATTTTAGACCGATATAAATAATGTATAAAAGACTCTCAATTATGCTTTCTATATATAAACTCCTTTTCTCTTTCGTTTTTGACAAAATACATTATTTTGTATCAAGGTTAGATTAATTATATGAGAACCGCAAATTTGTATATATGCGCATCCACATACACATACATACATATACTGGATGCACTGCACTTTGGTTGCATGACGTAGTGGAATCCCATTTGTATGCATAACAGTATAGTTTAATTTAATTAACTAGTTACCGATGCAAACATATTCTTTAAGGTGTACACTGCGTACACAGATTGTACATTCATAATACATATTAAATTCTAATTGCTGTGTATCGAATATACACTAATTTGCAAGCTATATTTATTTTATAAAACTCGCTAGTACTATTTTAAAAGCTAATCTTATGAAATAAATATTGTTGATGCTGATATATTGAGAAGAAAATATAGGACAGAATGTATATCTATGATGACAGAGATATACTATCTTTTAGCATTTTCAGCTATAAATGTCAGATCTGAGAAATTAAATTAAAAAACAATTTTTTCACATTTGATTATAGTACATATTTTATTTCCTAGCTCTCTTTTAAACTTTTATTTTTAATAATAAAAACTCTATTTTTAAATTAAAAACTATTATTAGATTATGTCGATATTTATCTGAAAAAGTATGCTAAAGAAAATTTAATTACATTAATAATTAATTTAAAAAATTGACATTTTAATAAATTAAAATGTCTCTTGATTCTTTATTACATAGAAATCTCGATTACCATCAAATGTCGCAATTTATAGCTCATTCCCTAACTTACACGATACATAGCGCTGCTTTAATTCGCATCGGTGAACACTCAGAAACCGCGAATGCCATCAAGAGAATGAACCACGAGACACGTCGAATTGATATTAAAATTAATGTTATATAGTTAAAGGGCTGTGGCGAGAAACTTCCCGATTAATTCGGTAGATAACGCCCACGGGTGCTTTCGCGAGCGCCGATGTCGGCGTAAGAGATAGCATTGCCGCGAACACGACGGCATCCAATTCGAACAATTTGGTTTTCCTTCGAGCTGGGACACGCGAAGGTCCCTCTAACCTATCCGTCCCCCTGCCGTTCTACGTTCGGATGGATGGCAGGGAGAGAGAGAGAGAGCGGGAGACACGATTCACCAGAGAATTATCGGTACTTGATTGCGCTTAATCCGCGAAGTTTTCTCGTTTGACTTCCCCGTTTCGAACGCGGCTCCACCTCGTTGGTTGCCGTCGTGCGAGACTTTCAGTCGGGGATCCGCTAAACGAAAAACGCGCGTTAATGCTTCGCCAAAAAAAAAAAGAGAAAAAAAAGGGGAGAGGAAAGAAGAGAGAAATTCATATCAAACGTGAAAAGAGTCTAAAGCTGAATCTCGCGCTAACGATGCTCGTTCGGTGGAATATGTTTGCTCACTTCCGGCATCCTTCTCGCATCTTTCTCTCTCCTTTACTTTAGTTCGCCTTATTTATCTACCTTTCTCTAGAACATTTCTATACATTTTACTCTCTCTTACCCCTCTCTTTCTTTCCCTTATCCTCAAACGTTCTCAGAGAAGAAACGTTGCTACACGCACGCTCGGGGCGCAAGGACGTACCTCTAACGGCTTACACTAATCCCAGCTACCTCAACAGCCTGGCGAATTATTTCCATTCCGTTTCCCTATTTCCATGCATCTCGCGTTATCAAAGCGTGTGCGCGCGCGCCTCGGCGCCGTTTGTAGAGGCAGAGTTGTGGTTTCCGGCATTAATTTCGCGAACAATGAGCGGTGCCTGATACACTCTTTTCCGGTGAGAATAGAACGCGAGCGATGGGATTTCGAAAGAATCGTGGAAATTTGACTTTTTATTCCGCCCGCTGCAACAGAGATTCGGCTAACAATATTACACACTTGGATATGACCGAACCACAACCGAGAGAAAGAGCGAGAGAGAGAGAGAGAGAGAGAGAGAGAGAGAGAGAGAGAGAGAGAGAAAGTTCTGTTGTTAAATTCGATAAAATCCGTAGCAAATCTAAATAGCAATTTTTTATATTTGTTATCTTATATTGCTATATTTTATTTGTTAAAAGCAGAAACATATTAGAAATAATCAGAGAAAGCAGTGATTGTTAAATAGCATAATTAGAACAAATATGTTAAATAATTATTTTAAAAATTTATTAGATTCACATTTTATTTTCTTGTTAAATAAAGTTATTTTTACTTTTCAAGATATAAAAATACTTTTTAAGTATAAATTTAATAGAGGATGGCTGAAAAAAGAGCACAAAAATGCAAAAAGATATAAATAATAAAGGAAAAAATTGCAATTTTATTTTAAATTTTTAAGTAACTTTAATTTTTTGTAAAAAAAAATTAAATTTACTTAATAATATATTTTTTAATTCTTATTAATCTTCTAAATAATGTTTATCATTAAGTCAGTATTTTTATTTCTAATTTCTTATTATCCACACTTTTCAATTTTTCAGACCCAATATCGTGTTGTAAATCTACCAATAAAATGTATCTACATATACACATATATTAATATAATAATTCAGAGTATGATTTTTTGATTCACATTCTTTATCTTCTATATTTTGTAAGACGCACATCGTGAATAAAAAGGAAAAAGAAAAACATAAGAGAAGAAAATGCTAAGAGAGGTAATATTTTATATAATACGGTTAAAGGCATTTTAAAATTTTTTACTCAATGAAATAAAATGAGAATATTCAGCTAATCACAATCACCTTATGACTAGATACAAAAGAGACAGGAACACAAGAGCACAAGTCACGTTATATCAAATGTTAGAAATATCTTTTTAGTAAAGATATTCCAAGAATCTATTCAATCCCGCTTCTCAATCTGAATGTGAAATCTGAATGCATTTTACAATGTGAATACGCGCGACAGAAATGCAACTTTCTTGCATTATAAAGGGAGGTTGAAAGAGTAATGAATAAACGAATCGCATGTGTATATATTATGTATGTTAAGTATATATATCATATATAAGATTGCGCGATCGCACACAATACTTTTAAAGTTGACGTGATGACAATAGTACAAGAGAAACGATAAGAGAGATAACATTTCGTATGATACGTTCGAAGATGCATTCGAACACAAGTCTCTTGCGCAATGAGATAGAATGAGGATGTCCGGGAAATCACAATTGTCCCTTTGACTAGTAAAGACACGAAAGAGAGAGGCACGTGGGAGTCAGGACGCATGCGTGTCGTGTTGCTCCTGCTGGACTCCGAACGACAAGTCAGTCTGCATCTGAACTCCGGCTCGCGTAGGTTTTGTAATGTCAGTGCGTGTACGTGACGAAAATTAAACGACATAAATCTCGAAAAAGTAATAAATATGACAATAATCACTGCCATCCTTGTCTCATGGACTGCATGGATCTTCGTTACGTTGGCGCATTCATCTGAAGGTAAGTACGGAGATAGACTTGCGAAAATGTTTGCCGAAAGATAACAGAGATGATAGTTTTTAATCATAAACCTAAACAACCAATTAATCAATTTATCTTTATAAAAGTGTTTCGCGTGCCTAAATCTTCTGATGGTGGAAGCTGTTAATTATAATTTGGATCGAGAAGAAGAAGCTTGAACGTTCACGATAAATTATACATTAACAAATAAAATTATAAAAATTAAATCATTAAGCTTTACAATAAACAGAAAAAAATCAAGTCCACTCAGCAGAACGCGTAAAAGAACTGCGACATCCGAATGCAAGCTCTTCGTATACCATCCATTATGGTTATACTATAAATCTGACTTAACTCGACATGCCATTTTGCGAAACTTTCTTCATAAAGTCATACCACCATTTCACTATTTTTTAATGCTTTTTATTGCGTTGTTCTAGTTTCGTAATATTGCAGGAGATATTGGAGTGTATGCAGTTTTTCTCGTAGATATTGTTGGATATCTTTTTTGGACAATATGATTACACATTGTGACTACATATAGATAAAATGACTGCATATTATAAAATTGATACAAAGAATCGTTTTACATTTAAAATGCATTTAAAAGGCATAAATTGACATTAAATTAATTAAAAAATAGATATTACATTAAATTAAAAAAGTTTCACGTATACGGTTTTTTTAAACATTAATTATATATTATAACATAAGTGTATATAAATTAATAAAATATTTTAAAACAGTTATTAATAATGTGTACAATATAAATGTAGAAAGTGGAGTAAAAAAAAGTTGAATTTATTAATATTTATTAACAGTCGTATTATAAAGTTAACTAAAAATGTGATGTTCTCTCTCTTGTAAATTCCTCAGGGTATAAAAATGAAAACTTAAATAACGATAAAACTGCGTACATGATTAAATGAGAATTTGTGGAGTGCACATGGTGGCGTGACACAGAAGTATTATCTGCGAGAAAACGGAAAAAGCCTCAAATTTATGGAAGTGCTAATTGGTATTGTTAGCGGAACGGGCGGGAATAATAGCAATTGCTGAAAATGATACAGAAAGATACCAAAAATAGAAGAGAAAGAGAGAGCAGTTTGCTTAAACTGATGATTTATCGAATGAAGGATTGGATAGGCGCATGACTATTGCCCTGTTTCACATTTTTAAAAACGGGAACGAGAACACAATATGAATGAAAGGACCAAGTAAATCGTAAATAGTCTAGATCAATATTGTATATATACTTTGCACAGGTACCAGACGGTACGAAATGATAAATTTAAAGGTCACCTATCATTATAATTCTCTTATAATTGCATTGTTGAAAAATTAAAACGTGTGCGACTTTTTGTATTTAAATATCAAAAGATGTGTGACAAATATTTAAAAATATATTAGATATATTAATAAAATATTACAAATTGTATGTTTGTGTGTGCACGCATGTGCATAGTAATTGATCACTGTTTTTATTCATTTAAAAATTTAAAAAAATTTTTTATAGATGTTATAGAAAATGTATACTTATCGAATCATCAAATTGTGAGAAAATAATAATTATATTATAATATTATTACAATACAGGATATTATATATATTTTATAATATATACACACACACACACACACACACACACACACGCGCGTGTATAACTTGATTCAACAATAATCTAAATGTGTAGATACTGCGCCAATATAAATCACATTTTAAAGTTAATGTTTCTGTTATGAAATAAAAAAAGTGAATCGTGAAAGAGTTAAAACATTCTGCGATACATAATAGAGATTAATTGAACTAGAATAATCAGAAGTCATATAAAATTATTGGATATACTTGTCATACTTCAAGTTTGCAAAGAATGAGATACAAACAACATACTCGCGATTTAACGAAGTGATATAAGTTGCATGGGAAATAAAACTGTGTGTGTATGTGTGTGTGAATGTATATGTGTGTGTGTATAAATGTGTATGTGTGTGAGTAAATTAATTCTTTCTACTGATATATCAGTAGATTTAGAATTTCAATCCAACGTGTTACAATCATGATTCTATCTTATTACCAGATAATTGTTCTAGAAGAATAAAAATTAAAGTTTGAAGAGGTTAGTGTTTTTCATCGATTCTTAATATTGTCTTCGAATTCTCTTGAGAGAATCTTTTAAAGTCAGTGATTGACGTGATCAATAAACTGCTAGAATATAATGATAAATTACACGTCGATTGCAATCAACGATATTGCTATGCTTATATTAAAGTTAGCACGAATTATGTTATTGATTTACCCATAATAGTTTTTGACGGGAGTTTTTTCATCTTTTTAACTAAGAGAGAGAGAGAGAGAGAGAGAGAGAGAGAGAGAGAGAGAGAGAGAAGAATTCTTTTTGACCTCATCTGTAATATCTGTCAAATATTTTTTACACATATTATATGTATTTATGGTTTTTTATTGTAATTATATATATATTGTATATATATATATATATATATATATATATATATATATATATATATATATATATATATATAGCACACACACATATTGAGACTAGAGTAATATCACAATTTGAATACAGGAGCTATAATACTATTGTATAATATTATTTAAACGATGAGTGTATTATAAAATATACAATAGTTTACTTTAAAGCATTATTTACGTGATGGTTTTGCAATACCGTAATAAATGGAAGCAAAATTGAACATGAAATAAATCAAGAATTTAACATTTTGCAGTTTACATCATGAAGTGATTACGTGATATGCAATTATTTCCCGATAACTATGTCCGAACGGAAGGAAATATAAATGGCAGCGTGATATTTTACGTCATAATTTCCATTAGTATATTTATTAAAGTGCCGCATGTTTGTGTTTAAATAGACAAAAGAGTAAACTCACTATAAAATATTTATAAAATTATGATTTGTATTAGAATGCGCGTTATTGATTTTAAAAATTGCTTTTTAGTTTATACCATACAGCCGTCATTAATCGTCACTGCTGCATACGATTTCAACTTTTTTATCGAGATAGATATTATCGATTATATCTGTTTACTCGTACGTATATAATGGTTTGACGATTAGAATTGGAATGTTTTTGTATCAACAATCTTAAAACATGTTAGTCGATTTGGAGCTTATGCGCTTTTATTATCAAGCGTATTACACTTGTAATCAATCTTTTCTTTCTGCTACGTAAAGTGACATGAACGTACAATTATTCGAGGTTACATCGCAAAAAATAAAAATAATAAATGAGAAAAAATTATTATGTAAGTGATAAGAAACGGAAGAAAGAATTCCATTTTTATCAAAGTATATAAATGTGTAAAAAAAAAGAAAAGGGATTAGAAATTTTACATTTTGAAAACCTATCTCATTAAAGAGAATGCACTTAATATATATGTATCTTACATATATATTAAGTCTTTATGTATCTGTATACATAAAGATGTTTTATATTTGTTATAAAAGTATAATAATAAAATAATAGGTAACAAATAATATTAAAATAATGTTGACAATGATATGAAAATAATAGTTAATTTTCCATGCATGCGTATACTGAATTATAAAAGCGGTGGTTAACGTCTTCTCGTGGTTATCGCTTTATCATAACAAAACCAGGCAGAGATTAATGAAATATTCGCGTTATATTGTTAGGAAAGATTTACTTTCATGTAATGGGAAAACTTACGGGCCGCGTATTCGTGCGAGGTAATTTCTTATTTAGTGACCCCAATCTGCCTAAGGAATGCGGGAAATGTAAGGCAGCTGTGCATATCCAGTCAGCAGCAGCTTCAAACTTCATGTCACGGGCAGACCTGCTAATTATTCGCTAGCACGCGAATGAGAGAAATTCCTTTCTCTTTCTCGGCGGGCAGCGTGCGCACACGATGCAAGCACGCAATGGTATACAACATGGGCCAATTTCCATTATGCAACACGCCTCTGTTATGCAAATAGAGACGCGTGTCTGAGCGGACGATCTCTTATGCGATGTTCGGTGCTCGGGTGCTTCTAAACATCGTGGAAAATTTAGCTCAGCAAGTTGACGCGTATGTATCAGAACGCGCGATGCGGATAGTTTTTCCTCGTCAGGCTGTCTTCCTTGCATGTTTAATGAAATTATAATGGACAACGTGCTCATTTTCAATTAAAATTGAATTTTTACATGACGCGTGTGACATAGAACCGTACATACAAAGTCAACTTACATATTTGTGTTTTTATTTTTAAAATATGATGCAATTTACTTTCTTTGTGAGAACTTTAATCAAATTTTGATTAATCGATTGATTTAATTTGTGTAGAATTTGCCTGCGCAAAAGTTTTTAACTATGTAATTTGTATGTCATTCTTAATCTAATCTTTTTTTTAATGTGTAAATTAATAAAAAATTAATAATTTCTCTAAAATAATATTAATGTAGGCATTATTATAAGATAATCAATTAAGTTAATTTGATTAAAACTTAATTGAACAGAATAAAGAGATTTGTATATAATAGATATTGTACATCACAATCTTCATATAAAAACTAACAAAAATTTATTTGACTAATTAATCTAACTTGATTATAACCTCATTTAATGTATATTATATTTTAATTTAAAATATACATATAAACGTTAAGGAGGGGAAGGGCTAAAATCTAATGAATTTTCATAAATCATCAGAATAACGGAAAATCAGTTCGTAAATCCATTCCCCCTCATTATGCCACAAACATGCTTATAAAAGATAATACGCGTATTACATTATTAAATAGAGGTACTATTCAATATATCATTATACATTGTACTTGAACCATTTATTTAGACTTATTATAAACAGAACATAGGTAATATTACGGTGTGTGTGTATGTGCTTGCAATTTATATATAATAAATATATAATAAATATAAACAAATAGATTATCATAATTATTAAAATATAATTAAATGTTTACATATAATTAAATTTTATTAGATATATGGTCTTTACAAATTCTTATATTTATATGGCCTATATATTGTACATTTAGTATTATTTTAAAATAACTTGCGATGAGTATTTCAAAAGTTTAAAGTTGCGTATAGTAATAGATTTCAAGATTGAAGAAAAGATCACGATTATATACATGTAATCGAAAATTTTGGATCCTCTTAAGGAAATAAAATCTTGTTGCAAAAGATTTACTTGACTAAACTAATACTTGGCTAAAAAAGTTTTTTTACACCTGTATATATGTGTATATATATATATATATATATATATATATATATATATATATATGTGTGTGCTGTAACTATTGATATAGAAATATCTTTTTTTGATTACTTCAATTATAATTATGTTACATTTAAGTAGCTATATAATTTATTTGTTTATTGTAATTATTGTACATATAAATTTATAGCTATTTATGACTACTTGCCAGTTATGGAAATATCAGAATGCATGCTTAAAACATATTATTGATGGAATTAAAGAAGAAATAAATATTATAAAGAGTTTTAATATACATTTCTTCTGTATGAATTTGTTTTGTGGTAAAATCAACAGGCGATTAGAAAATTAATTTAAAAAACTTTTGTGCTGAATATATTCGAGTAAGATAGTGCATTGGAGCAAATTATTATCAATGTATACACCTCGTCGGGAACTCTATGGAATCGAACGGTCGTTAAAGTTAAATTGGCTCGCTAATTAATTTCCACGTGGTTACCCGTCCAATGACCAATCGCTTCTTGGTCCTTGTATACTGTAGAATGTACCTTATTTCTTTTTTATTATTGAACGTTATTTTTAGAATATAATCGAGATATTATTTAATGTTTGTCATCGATGAAAACTGTTTATCTTTTGCTACTCGTTTATTTTTTGCAGCTCATTTTAGTCTGTTATCTACGTGTTAAATATCCTCGTTCGTTGCACCGTAGTGTATAGGCAAGCACAAAACAAGCTAAACCAGCAAAATGTAGGAAAACACACTTTTGCATAGTATCTTTTATCTACACTCGTGCAAAAGTACCATCCATCGTAAATTTTGAAACTACATAGCATATAATATATAAGTGATAAATATATAGTTTAATAAATTATTGCAGCATGTATTGTTAAAATATTAATATAAATATGAGAATATACCGACAACTTTTTTTGTATCATCTGCATAAGTTTACACATACATATATATTTTATATACATTATATATTATATTATAATCAATACATATAAGTCATAGTACTCTTCTTAATTAACAGATTTATGCCTAATATATTTTGAGAATCTATTTATTATATATTGCAAATTACATCGTCAACGTTATCAATATCTTACCATAACAAATTATTTATTAAGGATGTTTTATTCTGACAATTAAGATTAACTAATTGCTTATGAAAAGCATTAGTTTGATAAACAATTTTTCATGGAATTATCTTTCATTCAAAGGAATAGGACGTAAAGCTTCTAGGATTCGATCATATCAATGTCCTATAAAGGCTTTTAATCGCGAAATACTTTTGAGGAGTTTGAGAGGTTGGCACGACGGCTGTTTCCCCGATAAGTCTGAATTTTCATGAATTCTCCGAGGTCAGTTCTCAGGACGAATCGCGCGAACTTTGCCAGGCTGAAGCGACAAGGATGATTGCGCGCGGGAAGGAGGACAATTCGAGAAACCTATCTGGCTACCATCAGCTACCGCAAAGCGTAAAACGTCAGCTGCAAGCGCTGTTTTGCGCACGTTCAGATTGCCGACACGGCCGCAACCACCATGACACCGATTCTGTCTCTGCAGTTCTAGTGCGTTTTCATGCATCGATACTTGTACCACTTTCAATGGTTTGCGCAAAAATTACTTTCGTGCATGTTAAAAAAAAAAAATGATAAAATTAATCAATCTTTATTCATTAGTTTAATAATTTTTTTCAAGATTCCTTTAAAGTTACATTTAAAAAAATAACATGTAGAAGAGTTAAATTATTTTAATAAATAAAAAATATACGATATATTGCTTTTTAAAAATTTAGTAGTTTGTATAAAAGCATTAAGTAATCACAATTATTGTAAATGTGTTATAATTTTATATATTATATTGGGAATATACAACTTTTACTTTTATGTAAAAATTGATTTTTGTATTAAAATATAAATTGATTTTTATTGATTTAAATAAAAATTATAACTAATTTAACTAATTTATTTTTTATCTGATCAGGATTCTCATTCTGCGTAGTAATATTCGGTAATCTTTTTATTTATTTTAGCAGAACCCTCTGTCTCTTTTTTTCCATAGATTCATACAGTTACGCATAGAACAACTCAACACGCATACATATGAGCATACGACTGGTATAGAAGGGCAAACCTTCGGTAACCCCGGAAACGGAAGCTCTTTGGTAGGTTGCTTCTGAACCATTGTTCTTAGCACGAAAGGGAACGCGCAAACATTGTACGCGGTGAATCGAGCTTTTCTCGCAATACGAATTTCAGGCATAGCTAGCGGAAACGAAATGTAAGACTTTAACGTTAACGAGCAAGCACTGTTACACCGTCTGTCTGCAATATTACGTTATTACGATATACACATTTCCTTCTAACCTTTTATGATTAGGAATGCAATATTCATTTGAATATAATATTCATAGAATCAGCTCAAAATTAGAACAGCCAAACATCTGCAATTTTATGAAGAGTTGCTTTATTGTTATAAATTATTCAAAGATAATTTGTTCTTATTATACATTGTTGTTATTAATTAATTTTCTTATTTTTATAGTAATGTGAGTTGGGCTATTCTGAGTTTATAACTTTTGATTCACTATTTATTACAAGATTTCTATTATTGTTTTTCATAAATTAAATTATTGTGTAACATAATTTTTATTTTTTTTATAATTCTTTATATTTTACTTAATACTTCTTTCTCAAATTTTTAGTCTAATTTTCTTATTTGAAAACATACTAAAAAAGTATGTTTACTTTTTATTTTTTATCAAACTTGTCCATTGATACAACTAGAATATACTTTAGTGTGTTCTGCAATGTGATTGTAAAGTATTGATATAATGACGTTCACTTTTCCAAGTTTCCAAGCTTAGTACGAGTTGGTCATCGTTCGAAGTTTACGAAGGTTGTCAGATCTTCGTGGAGACACGGTTATTAACTTGTCATTTGAGTTTTTACTTCTCTTTAATCAACTATTACGACATAATTCTGTCTTATTTCTGTACAATCTTTAATCTTTAACGATGTAAAATTAAAAAACCATGTCAATGCGGCGTTTATTCAGATACCCAGTGGATGATTAGATTTGGAGAACGAAGGTTTACACGTATCAACACTGATTGTGTAACATTGTGTTTACATAGCGATGTAATAAGGAAAACCTTTATTTGTCGAATGAACGGAGAGATGGGAATGTCGTTCCGATAAGTAACAGCGAGATCGCGAAATTTAAGCTATTACACGAGTTTCTTGGAAGAAAATCCATCTTCTCGAGAGTAGATTTTTTTACTTTTTGCAGCAGAATACCACGCAACCGAGTATAACGATTACCGTTTTATTGGACGTTCGTTGCAACTTGTATACTATAAAATACAATTATAAGAATCTTTATTTAGTAATTTTCTTTTTTATCATTTAACATTAAAATTATTTCGAAATGCAAATAAAACAAGTTATGTCTTATCAAATTTGTTATATAATGCTATCATGCATATAATTAAAAAATCTTTACATAATTTTTTCTCCTTACAACAAGAAATATTTTCCTACATATATTACAAATTATTGTTACGTAAATTTTTGAAAAAATGTGAAAAGCTTAGATTGCATGTATTGTATAAGTTATGTTTATATAAAATAAAACATAAATTAATAATATCTTATAGAGAACTTTCTTTTTGCAAAAAGATTGCGGTGTTAAATAAGTTATCAAATTTTACATCATGAATGATAATAAAAAGATTGCGACGTATATTATGCGAACCTTGTTCTTCACTGAAAACAAAGAATTATCACGTAATAAACTTTCTAGTTTTTTTCTTGGCTATGAGATATCGATCTTATCATCATTGCTGTACAAATGCTGCGTAATGACATATGATCACGGTGTAATGTGTGCGACTGGTATTTCATGATGACAAGCATTCAAAGTTTCCCTCGTGACACGTGACATAGCTATGCGAACGTCATGCGCGTATTCATTATGATGGAAGGATGGGACGAGAGGAAATTATGCCTCGTGTCTCCTTACGTTCCAATACCTCAACGCGAGTACTAGTACATACCTTGATGACATACAGAAGACGAATAACTATTACCGTGGTGTTCGAATTAGCTACCTACAATCAGTACACTTACACTCTGCAAGCGTTTCATCATCTCGTGTGTATTTTGCATTAAATCGCATACTGTTTGACGCACGCTCAATCTCACACTTCACAACCCGTCGCCCTTCACATTTAGAGATACGTCAATCCGTTTGCCTCTGCTGACCAGCCCCTTTCTTCCTCCTTCTCCCTTCTCCATTTGATTGTTCTTCTCTTCCGGTCTCGATCTCCTGTTAACCTCCCCCTGCCGTTACTCTTTCTCTATCGCCGTACGAGACGTTAATCACTTGGTAAGGAGATCGATCAGCGATTAATGAGAAACGTCGACGATGCGAAGGTAGAAATTTACACAGTTTCGTTGCAGCGAGTAGTGGTATCGTGATCGATTCGGTATCCTTGGCACCTCTTCGTGAGCGTGAAGTAGTAACGGAGAGTTGGATGGAAGTTGTGGATGCAGGGAATTAGAAGTATTAGAAAGAAGCTCCGTGGCTGCTGTAATCCATGTTAACCTTTCGAGGCCTGGAGCAAACTTCTCAATAAAGCATACGAGAGACTGCTATTGTGGCAGGAATGCCAAGAAGTATTGTACCCAGTACGGGTCGGCACATCGCCTCGAAGTTTCACGGTCTGTCGGTATTTGTGGGTAGAAACTGTTTGACATCTCGCGGTGAACTTTTCCCGCTTTCATACCCGCTTCGGGCACGCCCGAAGTTTACCGTGGCAATTCTAATGTCACGATATTATTTAATGGAGCCTTGTCGAACCGGGCACAAATAGAACGTTTAACGGAGATCGAATCTGACCGCGCGATGCAGAGCGCGTGAAAAGCATTGTTGCGCAAATTAAAGACCGGTCCGGCGCTGAATAAGCTTGATTTGCGAGGAGCAACGGATACTGAATCAACTAAAATGAGCGAACTGTTTAGTAACAGCAAACAGAGGTATATTATGGGCCCATGTTTATCGGTTCATTATTAGATATTAGGAAACATTAGTGGAAAGACAAATCGTTGCCGTTAATTAACATGGTTGTGTTATTAAGTATGTTTACGATATGTACGTGCTACGCACAAGAAACTTTACTATGGAAACTTGCATTGTTGCGTACACAGTTGTCGACTAATTATTAGCATGTAATTGGCTGCTGTATCGTTTTAGGTAATGCCAGTCCGTCCCTTCTCTGTTATTTCAAATTACAATACTTTATTATAATAATTGTGTATTTAAGCTACATTGCTACTAGAATGCGAAACAATGAAGAAGTAATAATTAACTTTATTTATATTTATATATTTATTATATATATCAAATATATATACTCATATCATAGGTTTCTTAATTAATTAATAACATTTTTATCCTAAAAAACTAACTAATATAAGAGGCTCTATCGAAATTAACAACTGAGGTAAAAAAAGGCAAATAAGAGCCAAGCTCTGTTGTTAGTGAGCATGTAATCGTTTACTAAATTTCAAATTTTTATCCTCAATTTTAATACACAGTATACTAACGCTTTTAGTACTTAATTACTTTTAAATCATTTAAAATCTCTTCTTTAAAATCAGTAATTTAAAATTAAACGAATGAATAGAGAGAATAGAAGAATTTAGATTTCACACGATTTTAGATTAAAGACCGCACAACGATTATAGGGAGAAACTTTCTGGAGATATCCTTCTCTCTTCAAGCTGAAAGATTCTCCGAATGACTTTCTTACTAACGACCGATTTGAAACGATTGCTTCACCGTCCACTTCTACGACTATGAATGGACTACCTAAAGAAGAAGACAAAAGCTACCATTTTCTTGAATTTGCTGAGTGACATTTGAGAATGCTGAGTGAAGATTAGTCAATCGTATTTTTTATATTTCTTTATTTTTATATCTTTGTAAATATTTTATCAAAAGCCATGTATTGTATAACGTTTAAATTCAATTAATGGTAAAAATTTACCTAGTTAAATTCCCGTTATAGGGACTTAATCTTAAATTTATTAAAAATAACTTTTAAATTATCTTGAAAAAAATAAGTTTTTATGTACCTTTAATATAAATAACTAATTATTTTGTGTATGTATGTGTGTATATGAAAGAGAAGAAAAATGTATAATTAATATTATAAACATTATTTTCGACAGTTATATTATTCCGTTATAACTGCTATCATAGGAAAGAATACATTAAAATAATACCTAATAAAAGAATACATTAATCATAAATGTGAAAAATAAGATCTGCGACCGGTACTATTTCGCGCGAGGTATACAATAGCGACCATTTTCCCAATGCTCTCGATCTAGCGGTATTTGGTATTGATCTCGCTATGCAAATATCGGACGATACGCGAACGATAGGAAAACTTCTTGACTTTGCCTCATCCCTGTGGAAAATATTGTTCCTACCGCTGAAAATACTCGGATCCATTGCGTAGCTTGCGTATTCCTCGTTGGACGTCGATTTCCCGTTAAGTTACTTTTGAAAAGATAGATTATTGGCTACAGAGGCAAATATCAACTCCTGGATATCGGAATATTCTTGGCAAATGCGCATACGTACTACCTGTTATTCTTGTGTCTCCGGACTTTTCTCCTTTACTTGTGAACAAGCACTTCTTTAGTGTGCAATAAAACCATTTGCGATTTGTAATGTTTATTTATTAGATTATTCAATAAATGTAATATTTATTTTTTTTTTTGTAATCGTTTTTAAAATTATTATACGAATAAATCAATTGAATGTGTAATTTTCGATCTTTATTAGCTTTCCTCTTTATTCATTAAAGCTTAACATGTGTCAATTTTTGTAGTTCAACATTTGCAAAGCTTAATTAAGTAGAAAGATATTAATGTACTAATTCATCGAATAAAAACTGATATATTTTATATACATAATATATGTATAAATTTATATATCAAATATTAAATATAAATCTCTACATTTTTGTGATGTAATGTGGCAAAATGTATATCATTTACAAGATTATCTCGTATATCCGTTTGCGAACAGTTATCTTGCATTGTTTTAATCTCCAATACGTTATGGTTTATTTTTTTTTGTAAACTCATAAATCGCGTATCTGGGGCAAAAAAAGGGAACGAGACAAGTCGGATCGCGTTAAAGACGCAGCCGATGTATCATAAAGAGAAACAAGAAAAAGTAAAAAAAAGGAGCAAGAAGAGAAGGCGCAGATAGAACAACGCATAGTAGGGCTCGGATTGCCATGTTGGCTGTTGTTCAAATGGTCTATCTGACAATAAAAAGCGGTGCACGTCTTTGCCGAGAAATCCCCTGTTTCCGCGAGATTCAAACGTGGAGAACTCCGAATGGCGTGGGCGAACAAGCAGTAAAGGAAGAGAGAGAGAGAGAGAGAGAGAGAGAGAGGGAAGGAATAAGCGGAAAGCTCGACGACCCGCACCCATCGTCAAAGCTTTCCGCTCTCTCGCTCACTGTATCTTCTCTTCATCCTCCTGAGTTGCATGTCTGTCCTCTTCCTTTCTCTTCCTTTCACTGACTTTCTCATGCCAACGATCCTCTTCGTTCATTCTCCCCTCCCCCTCTCTCTCTCTCTCTCTCTCTCTCTCTCTCTCTCTCTGTCGGCTCCAAACGGCCTGTCCCACGAGTGGTCGAAGAAAGAAATGTGTTTGTGTTTGGACTTTCGCCAGATAATCTGCGGCAATAAATTTCTGTGTGTATAGTGCCATGTGATTGGTTTTATCTCTCGTGCCGGAGTATATCTAACCCTTTACCTCTCAACTCGTGGCGAAAAAAACAATAGATAACCGGAAGGAAGCACGATATGGAGCATGCTAGATCATGGTTGTTGTGTTGCCGTGCTCGAGAAGAATGGATAGGTGGTCACCTACCCGAGAAATCAACCCCTAATTCGTTTACCGCGTGAGAATCTACCGTGGACCGGTTTCCCCTTACCGTCCGTGCCAGCGGATGTATGCCTTGAATTGTAAGAGGGATCGTCTTATGCCCCTAGGTGTTGGAAGCAGTTTCAAGTTAAGACCGTCTCGTACGTTTTATATACCGGCGTTTATCCCGCTTCATCCGAGCCGCCAAAGGAGCTTTCCTTGCTCTTATAACTTTTGAACATCAGCATTCACCAGTGTCGTCATACGTGAATAGCTGAAATATCGAGAAGCGTATCAGCTGCTGCGGTTGTTTATGCTATATCTCGGGTATTTTATAAAGTTTGTGACAAACTTTGCGGCTTTAAGTATAGTCTTTCTAACCGACTTTCTTACGTTAAAGTATAATTATAATATGGAATTGTTCATATAATATATATATATTAATTCAATTTAAAAATAATGCAAGAATAATATTGTTATACATTTGTAATTTTATAACACACACACAAACATTTAGTTAGTTTAAAAAGTATTTAAATTATTGTATTTCTGCGAATTTAAATATTTGTTACGTTTATTTGATTCTGAAAGAGCTTGTTAAAATGCGGGCCGACGCAATCATTATAATTTTTCTTTCCTATGACTATCACCTACATTTTCCTCGAAAATGTGTTACATACTTCCAGAAGGCGATATGTCTTACGTTACGTATGCAACATGCGATTTAGCTATTCTGCAGAAACCAGGGCTCACCTCTAGAATTCCTTTACACTGCAACCACCACACTGAGGTAACATCGAAAAACGGCCTGTTGCATATGACTGTGAAACATATCTGCTGGTATAAGAAGTGTGTTATATTTGAAGATAGCATTTCTAGAAAAATTGAAATTGCTATTTTCTAATATAATAAAGTGAAACAAATTTATATCGTGTCTTATACAGAAATTTGTTTTTTCATATATCACTTAATTTAATAATTTTAGATAATTAAAAGTTTTGTTATTTATTTTTTGTTAAATATGTATATATATAATTTATATATAATATGTATATGTATATAATTTATGTTAATTTGTAAGTTAAATTCGTTACATTTCTATATTTTTAGCTTAAACAATTTGTTTTTTGAAATCGTAAGCTTTTTCGAGAAATATTTATTACAATATTTGGCGAATATTTTTTATTACATTCTTACATTTATTACTTTCTTCTCAATCCGACTATCCCATTTAATTAAAGAATTCAAATCTGTCGACTTTCAGTCTTTCTCTGTATCTTTTTATACAATCATAGTGAGTGATCTCTGATGCTCGTTACAAAGGAAACCTTCGATTGTTCTCATGCTTCCGAGCAGTTGCAATTACATCGTATTACAAACGTAGTGTCGCGACTTTTCAAACAGCTATCCTGTATTCGTCACGGATGCAATGCGTTCTTGTACAGCTTCGACAAGTATATCGCCGTATTACAGACGTACCTACCTATCGCCTCTGAAGCACTGAAGGTCTTTCAGGTCGGATTGAAGACGTGCACGAAGCTCACGCTTCGCTGGATAAGACGACACGATATCGATCGGGCAACGAGACAACCGGAACTGCTACAATGATTCGTAGATACAGACTTAGTTTGGGTTCTTCCGTGCACACATAGTCCGAGAAAGTCGCGTTATTTACGATGTACATAAGATTGTAGCAATCGTACAGGATGGCTCGTATGAATTATCCGCATAACCACGTCAAACCAGTGCGCTTATCATGGACGTCGCTTCGTCCGCTATATCTGGAACCGAATTGAGGTAAAATGGAGAAGATTTACCCTAAACACTACTAGTCAAGACCCAGCGGATGCAGGAAGCTTAACTTGAACGGTTGGGGAGACTAACACATTTTTATATCGCGGTAAAAAATTTTTTTTCTCACACTTTACGTGAACCTCTTCTAATATTGTTAGCGCGAACGGCACTTTTAATAAATTCGTAGCTTAAGTAACTTATACGATAAAGCTATACGATAAACATAATATCGGTATGGTAAATAATATTAAATTCATAACGATAAAGCCATGTTAATAACTATGAGGGTAGGTAACGTTTGGTTTAACGTTTTGTTATAACCACCAAACACACAAAGTGTATATTGCATTTAGGTATTGTAGAACGTATTGCAGTTATTGCAAGCATATTGTGCTATATATTCGCAACCCCTGTTACAAACAATCCGTAACCATTTCTGGAACTCGATGTAAAAGCGCTTAATTGAATTTCGGTGAGGAAGATCGACAAAAGCGTTTGACGTAAACGCTGTCTTTTAGAACACGAATACACGCGGATATATCTTCATGCTTGCCTTTATCTTTATCAAAAGAATCTCCCTTTATATTTGTAGAAATTTATATCTTCCTATGGTAAAACAAAAATTCTCGTTCCTTTGGTTGCTCTTTAAAGTTTTTCCTTAGCACAGGTTTTGATGCACATTTCTATGCCGAAACGTTCGATAAACTGATAATAAAAGACACGTATAAAAAAAAAACCGGTAAAACGACACATATTTTAGCATTCTTGGAGATAGAGGAAAAGAGAGAAAGGCGAAGGAAAGACGAGAGAGGATAAGAATTCGATCTATCGATGGTGCTACGTCGTTTCAAGCAAAATGTATTCAAAGTGCCCAAGCAGAGAACTTCCCCAATCCTTTTCGTCCGTTGTACATAGCGTCCTGCAGGAACTGGCGGATGTTGGTACAGCCGGAAACGCCTGTGCACGGTCGTCGAACGAAGTCGTACGATGAAGTCAAGGAAAATTGATGCTCCAAACCGTCGTCAGGATACGAAGGAGAATGGTTTTCGTGGTGTCTCCAGATCTCACATCTCTCCGTTTTTTACCTACGTCACTTCCTCCAGACACGTTAAGGTCATGATCTCTCTTTTAACTATAATATTATTTTGAAATTGTGGAAATTCCATCGTGAGATTATTAAAGTACAATATTGCATCGTATATATTGTGTGTCACAAAGTCACATACCTTCTTATAATTACATGAATTCTTGATATTTATTGAATCTGTTTTCTCTGAGAAAAAAAATTTAATTCCTTTATTTGTGATTTTTCTTTTTTTTTTGCAATTTTTCGATTTTTAATATTTTATAATTTGCTGAAACCAAGTCTAAATTTGAAATTTTATGTTTAAATTTTTTAAAAATTAATTAAATAAAAAAATATTCAGAAGCTTAATTATCTAAAAAGTACAATTCTAAAGTTAAAGTTACAATTTCTAAAAGTTAAAGAATTAATAAATGATACTCAATTTGTGATATTCTTTTCAACCTGACTTTTAATATGACAGGTGACAGGTGAAGTGTTTAACGCACAATTTAGAGTAGTCCATACACTCTAAAGAGAGGAGAAGTCGTACAGACAGTTCGAGTCGTTGGCCACCATCCAGTCTCGATACTGGCTTAACGTTTCCCGTCTTGTAGCCAACGGCCAACGCAACGAATGTCATTGACTTCTACGAGAAAGCAATGCTTAGTAGGACGACGTTAATGCATCGACGTTGCTCTTAAGCTGTCCCGCTTCCACATTTTCCACCGCTAGTTTCGTGCAATCGACATCTTCTTTACTGCGCGATCTTGTAATATTTTATTCCGGCGCGACTAGTTCAGTACATCCACATTTTCGTAGAAGAATTATCGATAAAAGCGGAACGGAGGAATTTGTCTCGGGAACATACGCTGCCACTACCGCTCGCTGTGTTCCGACATTGGGCACACGTTAAATTACATCCTTTCGTTTCTTCCGCTTCTTTGTCCCACATGCGTATCGCTTCCATTAGGTCACCGTTCGATCCCGGCCGACTACTAAAATTTAACGCTCGCCCTTATAATAGTAATTCTTATTGGCTCGCCCATACTCTAACACATTAGTTATCGGTTACACTCCCTTATTTTCTCATCCTGTTAATCTACTTAAAGCTTGCGCGTCCTCTTTTTCAAAATTATATACGACGTCCTCTTTTCGCCCTATCCCGAGGATATCCCATCCACTCACCTACCGACGGGATTTACGCTCGATCTACAACGCTCTCTCGCCCTTGTCGAGGACCGTTAAAGTCTGAGTGCACTGTAGATGACCGTCTTGCGGGACTAATTTCCGCGATCATGGGAGAAGAACGTGCGGCGGATACGGAAGAAATGGTTTGATCGACCTCTTAATTTGTAGCAACATTGTGTTTTATTATTCTGCGAGGATTATAAATCACGAATTTCGGAAACGATACTCGAAGCAACTTGGTAAACAGTGTCTAGTCGACTGCGTCGCCTGGAAAAATATTCGACATCTAAAAATAGGCGTGGGTTTCGCGTTTTACGTCTTCGCTCCTCTCCATTATTATTTTATCGTTCGACAGGCAGTATCGACATACACGTACCACGTACCACGTACGTGAGAGAAACCCTTTCACGTTGCCGGACTCTTTCTGTCTTTCTCTCTTTTTCTTTCAGTACCTTTATTCGATTTAACCCCCGCCATTGATTCTGCCTATCCCGACGACAACCGCCGCGCCGGTTCCTGCAGCAATAATGGCCAAGGACAAATCATTTCACTCCGCCGCCATTATCGTCGATGCTACTGTCGACATTGCCGATATCGTCGTCTCATGGCGAGGACTTTCGGTCGTCGGCAAAGAGGCTTTACCCTCTGATTGAACAAGCACCAAATCGATCTGACTCCGGGAATTTCCCAAGCAGCGGCAGACTTCAATTTCAAGCGTATATTCACTTGTTGCCGGATTACTACCCCCCATCCCTGTCGTTCCAAGAGTAATACGTCATCGCGAATTTTGGAGCTCCTTTCGCGGGACCATTCGTCTTATTGTCGTACTATCATCATTGCGACATTAATCTCTCGCATATTTCCGCGATCCCTGCGACGTGCTTTCGCATTGGCCAATATTAGCGTTGTCGGGGATGCTATAATTTTGTTACCGATAATAAATCTAAATGCCCGATGCCATACGTCGATTGCGATGAAAGCCTGGATTTACACGGGCAATAAAATCTCGCTTATCGAACGGATAAACGTCATATTGCACCGAAGGACCGAAGGACCGAAGGACCGAAGGAGTATAGGATCGCGAGCGGAGGGGCGGTGTAAGGAACGTGCGCCAGGAGAAATGACGTATTGCGGTGCGAGGTCGATCAAATTACGTATATACTAGTGAGAGTAAAGTATAGTTTTGTGAGATCCAACGGAAAAAATTACGTTGTATAGAGATAGAAAATTCGTTATAGTATATAAAAGGCAAAAGTTTCGTTACATAGTTCATAAAGTTAAACAACTCTGATTCTTAATAAAAAAAATTATCAAATTACATTAGAGAGATAAACTTCTTGAAGATCCAAGCAAACTCTGTGACATACGTTCTTAAAGATCTCGGTTAAGTTTAAATTTACTTTTGCCGCGATTATAGGTTTGCATCAAATTTCTGACGTCCATCTCGTGTCAATAACGTGACAATATCGAAAGTAATATAAATTCGTTTTTCCGACGAGCAATATTGCTGCACGTCCGAGTGTCGCATTGTGGACGATGCGGTAAACTTCGCTTTAACGGCTTTATATGAGTTTAAGCTTTAATTGGTTCAAGCGATACCAAAGCAATTACGGGCGTGCTTTTATGGCACTATGGAATTTACAATTGAATTGAAAATTGTTCGTTGAACCTAAGTTTCTTTCTGTGATTGCAATCATGTTTTATATATATTTCTGGAGAACAAGGTAGATTGTAGACCGCAGATAAACTTCTATTTCAAGCGCAAAAAGTAAAAGCTCGCGCGATAAATATGAACAGTATTGCGTCGTGTATACGGAATGGTGGTTAAAAGTTAATGCAGCCTGATCGTGGCATGAAAATTGCATGTGTTTGGGTCAGTAATAACATGACGCAACATGGATATTTCAGCTGGAATTCCATAGACGAAATTGAACGTAGATCAGTTTGTAATGAATTGGATTATCGCAATCATTTGCTCAAATTATAGTATTTTCAATTGACAGTAAATTTTGAAATCTCTCATCTCTTAACATTTGGTTCAAGATCGATATAAATACTAAAAATTAATTTACCGATATTATGACGGAAATGATATTGCGGTATAATGCTGAATTATGATTAAAATATATGTATGTTAAGCAAATGCAATTGCTGCTGTATAATTTATAGGATTTTAATATCTGATATCCCACATAAAATGATAAAATGCAGTAAAAATAAAGGAATTTAAAACCAGTTAATTTATCCATTAAAATACAAAATTGAGATTTTATTTTATCATTTAGATTTAATGCAGTAAATATACGTATGCGAAAAAGAAATTATCACTCAAATATTAATGCAAAATTTTTTATTTAAAACCTTGTATAAAATTATTTGACGTATTCTTATATCATAAAATACTGTGTATTCTTATATCACAAAATATATCAATTTATGCAAAAAAATTATATCTAGAAAATTCTTAAATTTTACATCACCAAATACAATTACGTTACTAATCATCATTATGAGTTACAGTAAACAGGAATAAACGTTTAATTTTAATGATAATTAATGTCAAATTAATGGTTAAATTGACGTGATTTAATACCGAGTAAACTAGTAACGCGGAACGCGAGTTTATAAGAGCTCGATTAGAATGATATCAGCAAGTGGCGAGTTGCATTTGCATTCAATGCAATTGACCCTTACGCATGATCGCCTACTCATTAAGTCGCTCTTTTCACATTAATGAGCAATTCAAAATAGCTTGTTCATCTATATGCGATTTAATAGCACAATTAGATAGATAATTTAGTTGTATATCATATAAATTAACATATTAAATTTAAATATATTTTATAAGAAAAAACTTTTTTGTAAGAAATTTTTGCAATGTGGAAAACTGAATATGTATCAAGAAGAAACAAAATATTTAAGATGCTTTTTTCATTGTTTCATTTATCATATATATATATATATATATATATATATATATATATATATATAGTTAACTAGATATAAAAAAGTTGTTATTATGACTTCTATATAATAAAATAATATTAGATATTTTAGCAAATAAACTTTAAATTAAAATTCTATGACTTTTTTCAGACAATTTATTACCTTAATTTATATAATTGTTTGCAGAACGCCATAGAATTTTAATTTAAAGTTTAATTGCTAATATTTAATATTATTTTATAAAAAATTAATATAATATAATCCAAAATACTTTTTGATATTTAGCCTTAACAATAAGATGAATTTAACTTTGAATTTGTTTGTAAATTATCATTTGCGTCTTCTGAGGTATCACATTTAGTCGCAACAACAAATTTGTTTACACGGAGATAGAGTTTCACGAATCGATATAGGAAAAGTCGTTCGTCGTACAGAAGATTCAGGAAACTGACGCCTCGTTCTGGTGAGGTGCGAAGAAACCTAGGAGACATTCAGACGTAAAGGGATAGCGCGTTTGGTGGACGAGCAAAGGAGTGCGCGCGCTCGATTAATCTCGCAATCTGGATGGAGTGGCTATGATAGACCTCCATGAATAACTCATGAGCAGCGGGTACCTGCTTCCCATAGGGACATTCGCGTATAATTCAGCCACTTCATTTGTCCTCATTACTATGCCCGATCGTTACATAGAGTACGATTTACGGGGCTTCGTGCGCTCGCCCTTCTCATTCTGAAGCTCTTCCTTTTGGTACACAAGGCACCTGTATGACATCCCGGGTAAGCTTTTGCCTAGAATCCTTTTCACGACCATAGATGAAAATGCAAGCGCGCATATCTTGACACAAAAGCGCTGTACAGTGTGACCTTACTTGTGTGTCCAATGTACAAATAAATTGGAAAGAGAGAGAGAGAGAGAGAGAAAGAGAGGTTGACAGATGATGTAAATAAAGTAAAATACAAAATCTTGTGAATTTTGCTATGTCAGCATGTATATGTAATATTTTGCAAATAAAGTAATCATTATAGATACGCTTATATTTTAACTTTTTGTCATTCAAAAATATTAATTTAAATTTGCGTTTAAAATTATTTATTCCAATTGTCCTTATACTTGTCATTTTTAATCTATATATCGATTATTGATTCATAATATTAAAATGTTTGATTATATTATATTATTTATATTATGGCAACATATATAGCAGTATTACGAATTCCTCCGTCTAATTCTCACCGTTGTTCTTAGTCTATCACGAAACTTGTTCAGAAAACTGAAATTTATGAATTCAAAAAGCGCTGGGATAGCCCATGAAATGCCCTGACGAGTGGCCCGCCCGGTAACGGGATAAATGGCTCTCTAGGGAAGGATAAAGAAATTTCGCGAACCCATTCTGCATCGAGAATCCGGCATTCGCTATGAATAGATTCTCGATAAATGGATATCAAAACGAGATAAGAAGGATACGCCATTGAGAGAATTGGAAATAAATTTCCAATGCCGGTAAGGAATACATTCGTGATATTGCAGTCATACTCGTATTCTTATACGTCTTCTTTCCATATAAGCGTAAGCATTATAGTAACTTTCGTTTTTATACGGAGTAGCTGTGGTATTCTCGGACTATTTTCTCATTAAGCGCAATAAGGTTTTGAACTTTATAATTTCTTTACGTCGACGTAAAAACTTTTTTATCTTGTTACTGACCTCTCAGTAATTTTCGATATATCCCGAAGATATAGTAAGTGGCCATACTGAATCCAATGTTAATATTCGATGTAATTCCCCATAGCTTTTTGTATCATGAAAAAGATAATAAACCATAGGGAATACTTTAAAATTGAAAATATACTTTTTCATCTGTGTAAGAATTTACATTAAATTAGAGAATAATTGCAATTACACTGAGGTACTCGTGTTTCACACAGATGCATTTGGGAATTGCAGTCTGCAGATTTGTGTACGTAAAAATTAAAATCGATCTCGCGTAACGTCAAAAGAAGAAACAAAAGATTTATTCATTCCTAAAAATAAAAATATTTAATACTTTAAACGTACAGTCGTTCTTTCGCAAAATATTATTAATAAATAATTAAAAACAAATATGTATAAAAATGTTGAAGCCACACATTACTGTACGATATACCGCAATTATTCGATATGGCATTGCAAAAAACAAATTAATATATACAATTTATAAAATATAATTTTTATTATTTTACTTTTCCATAAAATTTACCTCTTAAGGGGATGCTGAAGCTGTTCCATATTACCGACGAAAATCTAACTTAACATAACAATATATTTGCTCAATATAAAAGTTACAATTTATACAAATAAAATAAAATAAATTTCCGTTCTAAGGATTGCATAAGATAATATTTGTGAACTTTTAGAAATAAGTTTAGAAACCTAGATAAAAAACATTTTGTTGTAGAAAATGTCGTGCAACAACTTTTTCTACAAGAAAATGTTTTTTATCTAGGCTTCTAAATTCATTTCTAAAAGTTCACAAATATTATCTTATGCAATCCTTAGAACGGAAACTTATTTTATTTTATTTGTATAAATTGTAACTTTTATATTAAGCAAATATATTGTTATATTAAGTTAGATTTTCGTCGGTAATATGGAACAGCTTCAGCATCCTCTTAATAACGTTATTATGCTTTTAAAATACACTGTTATTTTAGCACACTTTTATGTAGCAACAGTTTCTATTCCAAGAAGTGCAGTATTTTTTCGCGTATGCAAGCAGTCAAGATATCTTTCATCGTCGCTTCCACGATGACTAGCCGTTGATTTATCCTGCATTTATTATTCGGGCTTAAAGGATCGGGTGAGCCGATCAGCGCGCGTAAGAAGCTATCATAGTATTCCGTTTGAGTACCGGTGATCGATTACTTTCCCATCCCGCTTTCTTCGCATATGCAAAGAGAGAGAGAGAGAGAGAGAGAGAGAGAGAGAGAGAGAGAGAGAGAGAGAGAGAGAGAGAGAGAGAGAGAGAGAGAGAGAGAGCGAGGGCCGTTGTGCGTGCACGCGCGTATCCGC
Organism: Anoplolepis gracilipes; assembly: GCF_047496725.1. Taxonomy (NCBI): domain Eukaryota; kingdom Metazoa; phylum Arthropoda; class Insecta; order Hymenoptera; family Formicidae; genus Anoplolepis; species Anoplolepis gracilipes. The sequence continues at coordinate 8,650,222 of NC_132974.1, forward strand.
ACGCGGGTGAACGAGTGGACGGGGATGGATACGGCGAGTGAGAAGCGAGGGTCTAACACCATTAGCGATCGCTCTTTGCCGCAACAGCTTGCAACAGATGATCCCGGGGTGCTCTTCTAGATTAGCAAACAAGGAGCCGGCACCGCTGCCACTTATCTCCCCGTAAGTGCACCATCTATTCGTTCGTCGGTTTACCGTGACTCGCTCGATTCTCACTCCGGGGTTAAATTAAACGTGCGCACTGGAGAAAAGAAGGCAACGCGCGCAATCCCTCGTTTTTGTGCAAGTAGTTAAGGAACCGGCACCGACCATTTTCTTCCCGTCACTCTCTTTCTTCAGCCGCCTCCTTTTCTTTTTTTTTTTTTTTTTTTTTTTCTTTTGCTCTCGCGCCGCGCTTTCGCCGCGCGCGGACGTCTTTCCATCCCGGATTTCAACGTCGTTCTGAGAAAATCGCTCCGAGAACAGAATATGAAGTAGAACGTTGCCGCTTTAAAATAAATACGACATTCTCTCTCTCTGTTTTTTCATTAGACGTCTCCTTTCTGTGGCATATCTTGATATAATAATGACGCGTACTATGCACGTTATTCAAGTAACTACCAGGTCTTGCCACTTCGTAGAAAGTCTTTCGATGTGTGAGATGCATAAACTGCCTTTTGTCCATTTACATATATCGTTTCATTTTATGAAGTATCCAAAGGTTGTTTTCTCCAGAACTTTATAACACATACATTCTGTACTAATCAGTCAATATATTATCTTACATTTTGCAAGGAAATATCATAAAAATAAAAACCGAAATGTTTATAATTATTGTAATTTCTTCCTTACATTTGGAAATATTTACTATTTTATGTTTATAATACCCTTTGTGCAAACGTAAATATATAAATAATAGTTTGTTTTTTTCTTAAATTAATTAGCTGTAAATTATATTTTCTTTAACAAAATAAACATTTAACTTGAAATAATTGTACTACTTATAGCAATTATTTTTTAATAGAATAATCGATTTTAAATAAAAAGATTAAGTACATGCAATGTGAAATATGTATTTTTCGAAAGCTGTATTATATCTATTATATATATTTTGATATATTTTAGATATGAATAATCGAAACATGTAGCACGTAATATTGCTGAATATTTCTGTAAATACGAAAGCATATCCGTTAGGGATTTAATAGGCGACGGAAACATGATAAGCAAGTGACAAGCAGTACCATTTAAGTACGTAGAGAGTAGTGTAGTATCGTGCACGAAGTAATTAAGAAACGATTAAATTACAGGGATATAATATCATGCGCATGCTGACATTTAGCGAATTGAATTAACGGAATTGGAGCATTCGAACACATCTATATTTCAGTAATTCTGACGTAATATTCGCCAGGTGAATTACATGCTACATAATTGTTTGCCATACAATACTTGCGATTTATAAACGTGATATGTTTCGAATAATAATGCAAATACGGAAAATGCTCTATGTAGATTCGCAATACAATTGTAACGAATGGTAAAATCTGATTCTTTTTCATACGAATTTTTTTGAAACATACATGTATTTCGTCAGCAGCATATCCTTTCAATTTGCGACGCACGTGAAAAATATGGCCGTATACTCACGTCGATAAATTTTATTCCACATATATTAATTCAACATATCCATCTCGGGAAGATGCATCGACATGCCATTCTAGGGTGTGCCAGCATACACTCCTGTAGAATTAGAGCATCAACCCCTTATGACATTGCACGATATCGACTGCATCGTACATCACCGACGCTATCTCGAAGGAATCGCGTTTAAAAATGCATGCGGCGCAATAAGGACGAAACAACAAACGGGAGAAAAAGACGGGAAGTATTTTGCTCAAATATCTAAATAAAACCGACTAAAAATGTATGCAGCTTCCTGCAGTAGTCGAAGAAAACATGGTAGAGAGTAATCTCGTCCATATGCTATTTATGAAACTTTATATACGCGATATGCGCATGCTGTCCTCTTTTGTAGGCGTAATTGGGTCATATCCTCTCTCAAAGAGACAAGAGCGAAAGTATGTGGATGATGTCATGTCGCAAGCATTCTTCAAAACATTGTTTTCTATTAGCTTCTAAAGTCAAGAGTACAAAGTATAATATCTATTAATAATACAACGTTATTAATGTGTATCATTTCATGTGTAATATTTCAAACAATACTCGCTTTATATCCAATGTGTTCATTAAAAAAATTATATATTTTATTAAGAACGTGAAGTATGTTATTAAATTTTTGGAGAATACTTGGGAAAAAAATATCAAGATACAAAGGAAACAATATATATATATATATATATATATGTTTTTTTTTGTATTAACATTGAAGATTAATAAAAAGATTTCAATAAATAGAGAATATACAAAATTAGTTTTAAATTAAAATCTTGCTCTTTTTAAATGATATTCACGATAATTTTCTTTTTGTGATAGTGACGTTCTTATAGTGAAACGTCAGCTTCATTTATTTCAAGTACTAAAAATTGTCAGATCGAAAATTTCACATTGGTTTTTGGCTGGTTTTACGATAGCTTCGTGTTCCAATATCACTTTTCCATAAACCCATATTGGAAACCATCTAAAAATATCTCTTATCGATTGTCGCATATCACATGCTACATCCCTTGTTTTATAAAACGTTTGCGGTTGCAATTTGCACATACATTTTTCTCTTTCATAACAGGTATCACATTCAAGAAATACATATAATTATTATAACTTTTGTAAAATATTATACAACATAATTATCATCAGAATTATCATAAAGCAATGTAGTTAAGAATAATCTATTACAAGCGTATTATTGTTCCACTGCTTAATTATCAATATAGTTAAAAAAAATTGATCATAGCTTTAATTGTATTTTGGCAAATGTATGACAATAATTGTATATGAAATGTTAGCCGCTTGTCGAAATATTTGTAATTTGCTTACGACACAGTCGTATCTATTCATTAATCGATTTGATCAAAGTGTAATGTCATGATGTACTTGTCTACCTTTATGTCTATATGTATGTGTGTGTGTGTGTGTGTGTGTACATACTGCTTGCTCATACGCGAAATGTTCCAATTTCTGAAGTTAATAGCGCGCGATCCAACGGAGGAAACAATATTTCCGACTCGCCGCTTCTCTCCGGCACTTGGCCTGATTATCCTTAACGGCGGAACGTCTGCTAACTTTTGCCCGAGAAGTTATTAATCGACATCTCAACGAGATATTTCGCTTCTATTATAAAGCGTTCGTTATAACGGTTTTTTATTCATTCGCGCTCCCTCGTTCATGAGGCGCGGCTCTCCTCGAACTTAATGGACGTAATTCGGTGGAAGGAATAATTCTTTCAGCCCCATCGCCCTCTCCTGCCGGCCTGCCACCATCGCCGTCGCCGTCGCCGACGACGACAACGACGACGGTTACGCTCTACCACCGATCGCAGTGGAAAAGCTTTAAGCTCCGACCGACTTAATCCGAAATGCAGCAAAGTTTCTTTGAGAGTTCTGAAGCGGCGGGCAATTGGCCGTGCCACGCGGATAGAATAGAGCTCGGAGGCAATTTCATGACAGCGTCTTGAGATGATTGGATCATCTCGCGTCGAGCTCGATAACCTCTTCTGGGCCCACATCCCACATACGTGTGTGTGGTCTTCGTTTCCCTTCCCTCTGCATCACTTCGCCTCTTCTCTCTTAAGTGCGTCTCGCGCTCCCAGTCGCCTTATCAATATATAACCTCATTATGGTGGCGCGTACATGGATCCCAATTATCTGGATCCCGTTGCGGAGGAAATAACCTTTTTATTAAATCTTGCTACGGTTTCGATCCGTCGCGTCGTTCGAACGGCGTATCGCAGACGAGAAGGTTAATACGGTCTGATGATTCGCAATGCAAGAGTGAGCAAAAAGATTCATACACAATCGGTACGTGCGAATTGAAATAAGCTTATAAGTACTTCGAAGACATTACGGAGGAAACAAAGGAAAAGAAGAACAGATTGTGGAATGATGACGAGCGCGAGTCTTCGCAACAGCCATGATGTAAAGAGATGTCACACACAAACCTTTCTGTGACACCGTGGCCCGCTGTTCGGTTTATAGAAAGCTATGAACTACGTCGGCCCGTTTCTGTCAGACTTGTTCACAATGTCAATTGCAAACGAATACTATTCATTCTGCTTTAATGTAAACTAGCGGCGAAATATTGAATTTCTCTCCTTCTGGACATGAATATTAACAGAATATTTAATTAAATTGGAAACAGATGGCACAGAAAATTGTATAAGACTGTCGATTCTTTCGTATATTACAGCATTTGGATTAATAACCTTTTATTGTTTGCAATAATATTAAATTTCATGAATAAGTATAATAGATGTAAGATATCCTAATCTTTAATGATATAATAGATATGAAATATCTTAATCTTTAATGAATTTCGAATTAACTTTGAAATTTTTTAGCAAAAATTCCTAAAAACTATTAATTATTTCTATATTAATTATTTTGTAACACATATATAAAGCACATAAAGATTAGTAAACTATTTTCAAGATTTAAATTTTATCCTTTTTATATATATATATATATACATACATACTTATAAAAAACTTAAAAATTTTGCTGCAAAAATATTATTAGATATTTTTATTTTTAATGTCGTTAAATATATATACACAATTTAAGCTACTATTAAAAAATTGCTTTAATAATTTTTCTTAATAGGCATAATAATAAATAAGGTTATAATAATAAATCTTTGAATTAAATTATGCAAACGTATAAATCGTTCATAATTTTAGTTTGTGCTACTAAAATATATTGCAGCAATTTTTGTCTTCTTTTTTTAATTGCGATAGTTATTTAAGACATTTTATTTTATTATAAAATTGTAAATATTTAACATACAAATTTGTTTGCAACTGCAATAATATATTTCAATCGTTGCTTTGTTCTTTTCTTCATTTTCATTTATTAAAGGGATTATAAAAATATAACTTTCACAATTTAACTTTAAATACAATCATAATTCGAGAATTAATGAGAAGAGAGAAAGAAAAATGTGTTATATATAAATTGCTAGAAGAAAATAAGTATTCGCGTTTATCGCAGGACGTGAGAAGCCGTTGTCATCGTCACAACCGTAATTCCTAATGAATTTCTGTAACGTAATTTGTCTTTCGTATTAGCAGTGTCATTAAAGTTTCAAAATTTCTTGACGCTTCCTTCATTTTCGCATTTAATGCGCGAAGAAATCGTCCCGCGAAGTTACGAGGCGAAGATTAAAGAGTTCGCGCAACGAGTCTTCCGTAACCAAACGACTCCTTTCGTTCATTGTTCGCCGCTTTACGAGCGCGTTAATTTTACCCTACCATCGGCTTTGCCATTCTCATTCGTTGTTACGTGCGTAATGTGCTCTTGATTGTTATTCACGGAAGGACACGCAGTCTGAAACCAAATTTATCTATTAGCTTCTCGTTGCCGCCGCCGTAACGGATTTCGCGACAGACTTTACACGTGCATACTAAATCCAAAATTATGGTTACGTCACTGCTGCCTGTTCTCTTGAACGCGTTGACATATTAATTTATAATTGAAGAGCTTATTTTCAAGAAGAGAGCATGTGTTCCGTTAATTTTACCGAACACGCGAAAGACTATATATAATTTTCTCATTTATAGTAAAATTATTAATATTATTTTTCTCTTAAAAATTTAGTACAATAAATTGAGCTATATATTCTAAAAATACGATATTAATTATAATATATTATAAATAGTTACATATTAGAAAAACATTATTAATGCATTGTACATTTTTGATATGAATCAGTGATTCTTTATAAATTACGCTTTTTAAAATACACTGATTCTTAAGCAGCTGTGTTATATATTTACTTGATGACAATTTCGTAAATGTGAAAAATGCAAAATTCCTGTGAGAAAAGATAGCAAATCGCAATTATTTCTTCCAGACAATCAAGTTTCAAATAAGTTGACAGTGCCGAGAAATATAAAATAACAGGAATAAAGTAACGAAAACGTTATCAATTATGCCGCTTCCAGAAGCAGTCACGTAGAAAATGCATTCCGATCGTTCGGCGAAAGAAAGGAGAAGAGTGGAAAGAGAGAAAAATTGGACATCGGCATTAAGTTTGGCGACAAAATTAGCATGACGATTTAGGTACACGCGATAATTTGATTTCGTCGATTGTAATCCGAGCCCTCGATGTAGCAACAATTCGTTATCCGATTTCATGAATGCTTCTACTATTCTGTTACGTAACCGCACACCCGTCATCGGTTTGTACCTGCGTCGAAAGCTACCTGTGATGACGATAATTATGCTTCACATATTACAATACTTTGTACTTTCACAATACATACTATGTTTACGTATGTATTGTCAAACATAGGTCAATATCACTGAGTAAAGTATTTTATGGATTTCGTAAACGTAGTAGAACAACTTTTGTGAAGTAAAACATTGTATATTGATTGTGTAAGCTAAAACTAATTATTTTACGAAACAATTGTGTTATGATGCAAGCTACGTGATTATTGATCTTTATTCAAAGTTGATTTATTCTACTTTTTCAGTTGGTTCACAAAGTGTTGAAGTATTAATTTGTTTCAATTAACGATTCCTACATTTCTATGTAACAAATTTAGTACACAGACTCCTTTTACTCCCATTTTCGCTTTAAATATCGAGTATTCTATTTTTCATTTAATATTATATTGTACATATTTAAGTTTTATTTAATTTCATAATATTTAATAGATAGGTGAAATAATATCGGATCAATTCCGAGTCAATTTTTTGAATGTAGCAACTATTCTGCTTTTACAACAAAGGAATATATAGGCTTAAAGATTTTTGTAAACATTTTCGATTGTTCTGAACAATATAGCGTATCGCTTTTTTTGAGATTTTTATTCTCTGGTAAAATAAAAATTCAAACTCTATCAAAACAATTTTCCTTTCAAGCTTTCGATGCATCATCGCATCTTTGATAACATAAAAAAAAAGAGAAAAACAAAAATAAAAAAATATGTGTAAAATATTTATATACTTTCTCAAAGGTAATTTTTATAGATTGCTTATATTTTAATATTGAGCTGTATAATACTAATGTATTATTATCGCAATTATTTGTTACATATCTATACATATCGTACATTACAGCTTGAAAAAAACTAGCAAAGAAAATTATAATAAATACTAGCTTTACCTGTTGTTATTGTACATACTTTTTTTCATTTGATTAATTGAATAAACTGCACGCTTGACAAGATATTATATTTTGCAAAAGCTGTGACATGCAAGCTGGTTGGTTAGTAACATAACTTACTATGAGATAAACATGCAGCAGATCAAACTGTGCCCATCACGATTTTCGTGGCGTCGAACCATTACTGCGACATGATATTTTTTTTTTATTTCAGTAATTGCGAAGCGCAGCGGCACTGCATAAACGATTCAACATAAATTTCACGATAGCCGTGACACGCTACGCGAATTTTATAGTCAACATAAAATGTAGGAATGGTTTATTGACGACCTTAAAACTAACACACGTCCAATGAAGCCCGCGATGTTAATCGCGACACCGTGATAACAAATTACAGCAACTAGAGCTTTTATAGAAATTAGAATGATATTCATCATTAAAACATGAAACTATAGCGGACATGAATGTTAACTTTTGAAACAGATCAAGTATATTTCAATAAACTAATTAACATTAAAAAGCAATGTTTATAACAGCACTTTTGACAACTGTATTGATTGAGAACTCGTCTAGTATGTACGAATATGTGTAGTACTAAGTATGTATGATACGTTTTTATCGTTAAAATCTATTCCAATAAAATCATGGAGACTTTATATATTTTTTTAACGATTTCATCAGAGTGTCTAGTGTCTAGTCTTGTAAAAAAATTCTCTGTAAATTCGCTGATTTTCCAAGATTTTTCAAAATTCAAGTAAAGAGAATATTTTAAGACTTTTTAATACAACTTTCTCTAAAATAAATTTTTTATTTGGTTAAGAGAGTGTGTGTGAAACTGGCGTGTCATTTTGTGAAAACTTACCAATTGTTGAAAGTTCTGGTTTTACTTTTAATTTAATAATTTTAATTTAATAATTTTTAATTTTTATAATTCTAGAATTCTTCACAAATTAAACAAATAGTTTTGGTTAATAAATAAAAAAAAATTGTTCAGGACGAACTGAAATGTCAAGTTTACACTGCGTTTCATTTTGTTTGCCGATAATTTTTTAAGCATTTCTTGTCAAATTTTAAGCGCTTGAAATATTAATTAAACAAATTAAATTGCCAAATTAAATACTGATCATAATTCCATAGTACTATCAATTAATGAGATTTTGTATTATTCTGCAATTATTTTTAATTTCTAAAAATTATTAAAATATTTATTAAATAAATAAGATTATTATTATAGAATATTTATTAAACAAACAAGATTTAATTTCTAAAAATTATTAGAATATTTGTTAAATAAATGAGATCGCCCAAAACGCCAAATATAAATATCAAGATGAGACACTGCTCATATTTCGATTGTTCTATCGACTTTAAATGAGATTTCATGTTATTGTGTTCTGCACTTATGGTTTCTAAACAGAGTTCTAGTTATACGTAAAAATTATTAGAATATTTATTGAACAAATTAGATCGAGATGCTGGTTTAACACTAAATCATTTACATTTAGATCTAATTTGTATAATTAATATTGTAACAATTTTTACGCATAGAACTTTTTATAAAACTATATAGCACTTTCAAGTGCTGAAAATCTGGCAAGAATGTTAAAAAAATCATGAAAGGACAGAAACAATACACAATGTGAACTTGGCATTTCATTGTCAGTTTGTTCCAATTTTTTCTCGGGACCACTTTTTTAATGGCAGACACTATTTGCATAATCTATCAAGAATTTTAAAATTATTAAGAATAAAGTCAAAATTATCAACATTTAATGAGTTTCCACGAAGTGAAAAGCTTCACACACACATCTAAATGGAATTACACGAATATACTATGCGATAATTACGACAAAAAAATTAATTCCTCGAATAATAATACGTAATAAATTACCTAATAATAGTAATAAATTATCTGATTGTTCCCGCAAAGCTCCATCCGAAGTCTGTTCATCTTCTTCAAATCCTTTGTTGATGCATCTTCAAATGCAATCATAAAATACTTGCGCGACATTTTGCACGACACTCCCGAATTCGATATACAGTCAGACCTCTTATCCTACGTCATTTTCGGTCCGGAACCTTCCCCTTAAACCTCTGATCCTACGACAAAAATTTGAGAGTGAGGGTATAATTCCCCTTTTGCGGTCGTAGCATGAGAGGATTTTCCGTCGTAGGATAAGAGGTTTCGTAGCATAAGAGGGTCGTAGGATAAGAGGACCGACTGTATTACGTTTCTTGATACAAGAAATCTGTACGACCTTCCCGCTTACATGTCGCCTCACGAATGACACAATCACTGCGTACGTGTGTACCTCTCCGTGGATTGATATGTATAATGAAACGAACATTCGTTCTTTCAATTCGACCTTGATGACTCTTGTTGTTCACTTTCAGCGGTCATGTGGTAGAGATGGCGTATTTGTCTGATATCACTACACGACTGTGTCGCGTATATAGCAACACGCGTCAACAAATTCCAAACAATCATTCACTGTTTTTATCGCGCAATACGCTTCGCGTTACATATATTAATTATCTGTATTCTTTGCTCCACGACGAAATAATATAATATCAATTTTTCTCTATATGGAAAAAATATAATAATAAAAATTAGAATATATGATATTTGTGATCGTGGAATATTATATATAAAAATATTACATACTAATTATATACATTATAATATTATATACTAATTATATACACATATTATATACAAGAAATCACGTGCGATATTCAACAATATTATACGTATATGCGAACATTATATACGGGTATTATGTTTTACGAATATTGCAATTATTTAAATATTTTGATGCACAAACTAATATATAATCATTAACAAACAATAAAACAAATACATAATTTATCATCTTTATGGTACATAGAGTCATTATTTAATTTAAACATAAATTTATGCACATATTAGAACACATACATTTTCCATGTATTTATATATAAAAAAATATATAAATGTATTGATATGTGCATAAATTTATTTATAAAGATATTAATGACACTTCTGTACATATACATAAAATTTATTATAAACGAGCAGAGATGCAAGCATCTCACCTCGGTACTAATATATCCGGTATCTCGGACGATTTAATTTGTTTAATTAATATTCTAATAATTTATACACATAGAATTTTTTGTGGATCTATTAAAGTAGAATTTTCAAGCGTTTAAAATCTGGTAAAAAATGCTTAATAAATCATCAGTAAACAAAATAAGACGCAGCGTCTGAACTTGGCGTCTGAGTTTGTCCCGAGTGATTTTTTAAATTATTTAATAGTTAGAACTATTTGTTGAATCTATCGAGAACACTAGAATTATTAAAAATAAAGCCACAACTCTCAATTAATGAGTTTCCACGAAGTAAGACAGTTTTACACACACGGCTAATTGTTTACAATATTAGAGTAAAATTATCAAAAAGAGAATTTTAGAAAAAATTCTCTGAATTCCAATAAAATTCCATGAGACTTCCCTGATTTTTCCAAACAAAAAAAATTGCTGAGAATTTCATGTTTTTTCAGAAAATAGACACTCTGTTTATGGAGCTTATGTTTATTACGTAATCAATATTAGCTTGAATACATAATACTGTATCAGCCTGAACTGACTATCGCCTTCCATAATCAAAACTATTCAGAGTATTCTTGTTTATTTATATGCATCTTTTCTCTACTATATTTACCATAGTAAAATTACCTTGAAAGAAAACCAAGAGACTTATTGTTAGCCGCATTCGTTCTCGCTGTTGAAGTAACAAGTAAAAAGTATGCACATATTTTTCAGACAAACGTGACGGTACATCTGTAATTTTTCTCGTCTACAGGCATCGCGGAAGTACTGTTATGACTTCTTGATCAAACATGTGGCATGAGTATAAAATTAATCTTATAATATTTATAATATACATAAATTTCTATTAGTAATTACCGCATCACACTTTTATTTTATAAATTGTATCTTTCTTTTCTTCTTAAGCTGATTATTGTATGGAATTTTTCTGGATTTGAAAATCATCAGTTCTTTGTAAAAAACAAAATTTGTATGATTCGTGTCAATTTCGGCGGAAGAAACCACGTGATATATATACTATTCCGTACACGTGTCTGGCGACATCTATCCTTCTCAATGAAACGCATCGTTGAATCTCTTAACGAAATAATTGAGTCAACTGACGCTATTATTCAACTACAATGCTAAATAGTGTATAATTGACTTAAATATGCCGTTTTACTATGTGCCATCACAGAAGTGAGAAGGAGAGCAAAAAGGACGTAGAAAAGGAAACCACGCGGTGGGAATCTGCAAGAGGACGAGAGGACGTTACTTTTTCACTTTACTTTCATAACTGAAACCGTTGAATATTAATGCCTGCGGGCCGAGGTACTCAGGAGCTTCTTAGCGAAAAGAGCGACCATCTCCGTGAAATGGAAATGAGGAAATTATAAGAGTAACGGGGTAAATTGCGAATAAAGGCTATTATTGACACGCGCTCGGGGGCTTGTAAAGAGAACCGCGGTGGTGATAAAGGCGCGATTCATCATGTTCCCTGATGGCACACGCCACCATGTATATGGATACCCATAAGACCCATTATAATCTTCTCGCTCCATGAATTTAGCTTCAAACGGAATTCGCGGCATCCACTTCGCACAATAGATTCATTGTAATAAGACTATACGTCTGTCATGCAGGACCGGCTCGAACAATTGTAGTGTAGTTTAAACAATCTCGTTTAGCTCATATATTGCGATATAAATGGTTTCAGATTAAAAGATAATTTTAGATATTATATACATACATATTTATTATATATAATATTAATTAATGTTTCAATTTAAAATATCTTTAAAGAATATATAAATATATATATATATGTTTGACTTGTATACCAAGTAAAGTGATTTCTTGATCCGATCCTGCCGCAACAAAACACGAGTAACATTTAACGGCCGCGTTTTATGGCTGTGACATGTAAAACGGAGGGAAATAAATCCACTGGAATAACAATTGTAACGTGCGTCTAGTCGTGATGTAATAAATCGCGCCGTGAAAGCCAAGAAGTTTTCATCAAATGGAAATGCTCTGATTTTACTATGCACATTGAATACGAATCTTATAAATGATTTTGCAAGTATTTCTTCTATTCGAGACAAAAGTAATATATATAATATTTGGATAGTTATAATAGTGTGACTTTTATAATTAAGATACTGTAAATTTTATTTGTACAGAAAAAACTAATTGTCAGTTTAAATATTTTCAGAGATTTTTTTACAAAATTTTTGTTTCATTAATATTTTATGAGAGAGAAAAATAATGTGAGAAATAATAAAAAAAGAGAGAAAGAAATTCAAAGAGAAAGAGAACTTTTAAAATGTGTTTGTATATCATTTTAACGAACTGCAAATAGGCAGAAAGTAGATGTTAATCTCTTGATACAATAATCCCGATAATCAGAGATTGTCTAAATTGAATCGTCTTGCGGTGGTAGGCTAAGCAGGATTATGTACTATAAGATAAGATGCAAAGTTTAACTAAAGTCGGATATTACCGCGTAGGAAGCTTAAAGAAGTTTTAGAATTCGGATAGTAAAAATTTCTTCATTTTGCATCGCGATTACTAGTGCAAATCCACGATGTATGGAAATAATTTAGAAATAGGAAAAAATTTTGCAAACATAAAAATTTATTTTGACTAATAATAAAAGATATGTTTTTTAAGCATACATTCCATTATATCAAATCATGAGATTAAACTAAACATATTATTGTCATAAGAAATTACAATTACTAAAACTAGAAAGATTTTCACAAATTTTATTATGCATATTTTTATAATGTAAAGTTTTTACAGAAACATATTATTTTTCGTGATTATATAATAACTAGTAAGTACTTTATTATTAGTCTAATTCGAATGCATGTTTATTAAGTTTGTGTACTGTTATGAACAATATATTATGATGTTGCAGAACGCAATTGTATGTAATTGTAAGTTACAAACTGTTGTCATCTCATAACTTGCATTATAAATTCAGTTCTAATCTCTCTCTCTCTCTCTGTCTGTCTCTCTCTCTCTCTCTCTCTCTCTCTCTCTCTCTCTCTCTCTCTCTCTCTCTCTTTCTCTTATGTGTTATGGTTCCTAAAATAGTTTATATGTTAATCAATAAACAAAATTAAGCAAAATTTGTATGACTTTTATATGTGTTTAATATTTTGTTATAATGAATATTATGATTTGGACATTATAAAGGATTTTTCTGCTCTCGATATTTTCCAATCTAACATGATATCTCTAATTCATTTGTTTGATAAATCACGCTTGATAAATTGCAGCGCTTTAGTGGAATACCTCTATTAGATTTTTAATATTGACAGAACTTTTTCTGCATAGCTTTAATGGAAATCTGTCAAATTTCCTCTTTTTAACGTATGATTTGAAGAGAGGATTATAACATAGCGATATCGGAGTAACAATGAAATAAGTTACGCAAATTTCAAATAAATTATATCGGATTATAACGATAATCGGATTATAATCAACTCCAAATAATTCAATTGTCATAATTCGGTGACCAAGATAAGAATCTTTATTTAATCGAATCTTTATTTAAGCGGGGATGATGGATTTACCCGTCGGTTTTACCCGCAGTCGCGACTTCCTTGCCTCGTTTAACTAGCTTTGCACGAGATATCGTGGAAGGAAGACGGAATTTTTTCCCACGTCGAGTTTTCTTTCGAAGTCATCACGTCTGATATGCGCACCAGAGTTAGATAGATAGAGGTAACAGGCGAAGGAGTTGGACCACAGAATGGCGCGACAGCGGGTAGAACGCGGGTAGTCGCAAAATCGTCGTGGCACCGTCGTTTGCGCGGCAACTTTCCAGCTTCAGATAGATGAGCGGGGAAGTTTGAAAAAGCGCTCGCCGTCGTTCCCGGCCGCCTAAGACCCCAACGCTTTTATTACTCGCGCAAAGTCCGCCACGGGATCTCTCAACCGTCGAAGCCGCGGCGCCGGCGCCGCCGTTGCCGTTGCCGTTACCGTTACCGCTGCCGCATCGGTGTGGTTCCGGCTTAATGTGCGGCCTGGATTTATCTGCCAGTAATCAATCGTGCAGCGGGAGAAACGAGCGGATTACAAGGGCGCAATATTTATCACGTCCGAACGGTTCATTTGCATGATTTATGTCCCGCCGAATTCCGGAAGTGCCGGATTATTTATGCGGAATTTGTGGCCGCATGCCTTTCCTACCGTGTAATGATCTCGAATTCCACGTCGGCGGAATTTCTTAGTTATAGCGGGATTCCCTTCGTTAAAAGCCCGCAATCTGAGAGAGCTTTTTTACTGATTGAAACTACGGCAGAATCAGCAAAGTTTCTCGACAGATCTTATTAGCATTTAGATATACCAAGTGAGAACATATATGCTTATTTATAATTACATTTATAAAACATAAAAAATCGCGCATGTGGCAATGTACAAAACCATACATGTGTATAACGTGACAAATTATATGACATATTACTAAAAGAATAATATGCTAAAATTATTTTTAATTTGATATATATTTCGAATTATTTTTCAGTCTTATTATCTTATTTTCATTACATATATTTTATAATATAAAGTTTATAAACATATATAATATATTCCAGACTTGTAAATTAAATATATACACTTATTTGAATTTATCTTAATCCATTTAAAGATAATGGATTTATTTAAAGATAATGGATGACATTATATTTTTGCTTATATTATATATTTTTATTATACATCTTAATTTTGACTTTTGTGTATGATTTAATTATGTACGATTAAAAGAATTGTTTCTTTTATAATAAAATTTTATAATAGTTTTTAAAATCAGTATAAAAGTGTCTCTGAACTCAGTGCAAAAACTGATACGGCGGCTTCACCACGTGAAAAGCAAGTCGAAAATGTCTAATGAACATATGTTCATCTTAACGGTTACGGTTACGGTTACGGAGTATTAAAGTTATTCTCGTAAGAAAACATTACTTGAAGTAAATGTTTAATGTTCTTTATTCTGTTTAAAGCTTTACAAAAGACGCTAAAAATTTTTCCATCGACACTTTGGCACTTTTAGCAGGAATTAGTAAATATTTTCGGAAAATGTTTCGAAAGATGAGTCATGAATGACATCGGTAGCAGTTAAGTGTCAGTTGCTAATAATTGTTCTGAATCGTGGATCTCATTCTGGTAAACTTTTTGAGCACCTTTTGCAAAACGTTTTTGAACAGAATAAACAATTAAATAATACTTTTTCTTACAAAAGAAAAAGATTTCATATTTTTCTTATAAAAGAAGAAATCTATAGAAGAAATATATGTGCTTAATCTATGTAATTTTTCTTGTTCTGATAAATAAAAAATAAAATTTTTACATAACAAATATGACATAACAAATATTTTTACATGACATAAATACAACAGTCAAAAGTTTTTAAAAACAAACATTTAATTAAAGTTGAAAAATTAATTAAAAATCCTTGAAAAAACATTCCAAATCTTTTATTTAACATAATTTACATAATTTAAATTTATTTCAATTTATTTTGGTGTTGTTAAATTTCTGAGTATGACATGCAATCATGAATTTTCTACAAAATCGTAAAATTTAAGCGAAAATATTACAATCCCTTAAGAAGATTTTGCACAAAATCACTGCTTAACCTCTCTAAATATCGTCGTGGTCCGCGTGAATTGCAGGTCGAATAATGAAAATATATTACACTTTTCCTCTCTCTATCGTCTTCCACCTTACCAAAGTACCGTTGTGAGAGAAGAGTTTACGACCGCGTATTTTCCTTTTGAGCTCAATTGCGTTTCAATAAATCGTTCTTGTCAACTCTTGAAATTTTCACTATCAAAAAACGATTCAATATATCAACGTTCTTTAATGTACTAATAATATTGTCTAAAATTATAACACATTTATTATTCAAAAGATGACAGGCATTCAATGATATTCATTCTATGTTTATAAAGGCTTAAAAAATATTATCTACGTATCTCACTATTTTTTCTTATAATTTTCATATATAATTTTGTAATAATAATTATAAAACTAAATTATTTATTTATCGTAACAAATACATAAAGACATAAGACTTATGTCGATCAAAAGGAGGCCGCGCAATACCTATCTCTGCACGAGCAAGACAATTCTGTTCGAACGACTTTAGAATTTGATAACAGGCATGCGAGCTGCTGGAAAACTTTTGAATGCGCAGTTATTCCGCTGTCGAACTCTTATATCGAAACGACAAGTTCGTTGTACTTCGTAAACTTTTCAATTCTTAGTAAAAGAAACTAGCGACCCCGAGATTATACACTAGCAGAACTTTGAATTACTCTCAAATTGTTACTTTCATGATTACGGCATAAATGTATCGTAAAAAGCTTTTGAATTCAACCGCGATGTGCATATTTTAATGAGAATATTGACAAATTTTCTGCAGATCCATTTAAACTTTAAAAAATACTACAGAAATTTATAAAAATGTCTTAGATGTAAATAAAATTTGGAATTTAGTTAAAAATTCAATATTTTTAAAGAAAATTACAATATTACAGAAAAATTTATTATAATAATTATTTTATTAATATTGCAATGTATTATAAAAAATTGAAATAAACTTTTTGTAGATTTTATAAATGAATCTTTTATGTTACGCATAAAATTATCTAAAAATGATTAAAAATTTATGAATTTAACTTACAATTTATCAAGTTATATTGTATAGATATGTTATTTAAAAGTTTTTTTTAAATATTGAATAGCAAACAGCGAGAGCATCGCGCGCGTTTTTTATATGAATTTAATTTTTTCAATTTATTAAGAAGTACAATCGATAATCGAAGCAAGAATGGAAAAATACATCACGGATAAGATAAATTTTATAACAAACAAGACAAGATAAACAAAACATTGGTCACTGAAAGAAATCTTTTATTATTTGTTCTTTCAGTGACCAATATTTTGTTTATCTTGTTCTATTTGTTATAAAATTTATCTTATCCGTGATGTCTTGCATTCTTATTTCGATTACACTTTTTAATAAATTGAAAAAAATTAAGTTGATATAAAATATCGACTTTCAAGATTTATATTGTTGCACTTGAAATTCGACTTGAACACGCTTCATGAGTTTTTATCACTGCTTTTATTACAGGTTTAATTATATCAGTTAATTATGTGAATTTTTCTTCCTTAATATATATATATATATATATATATATATATATACAATATAATAATACACTTATTAAGAAAAGCACCAATTTTGTTTAAAAAAATCTATAATGTTAAAAACGTAGTAACATTTCAGAAAATTATGAAAATAATTTTTAAAATTATTTTTTGAACAATAATGTCATTATTAAAAAAATTTGACTACATAATTGAATTATTAAATGCAGAATAAAATAAAATATTACATCATTTATTATGATGTCGCTTTTATGCGGCACGATGAAATTCCCAGAAGCCCCTCTGGCTTTAGTTTAATAATTACAGTACTCGATACCGCCAACCTAAATCACAAACGTGGCTTTTCGTTATACCAGGATATAACCAACGGAGAGTTGCAATCTGAATCCAACTGGAAGCAGCGCAGTGCGTGTTGCATATAACACCCCGCGCAGGAATTAATAATGTAACCGCTGCTGTACACCATGTTTCAAGCATGACGCGGAAAATTAGTCTGGCCTGTTGGTAGCTTTAAAAGATTTTTCACTCTTGGATATAAGTACACCTCAACGGAACATGGAGCCGCAATTTATTCATCTCTCGCCCACGCACGAAATATTCACCTTGTAAAGCTTTATTCTACGCGTAGGCAATATCTCATACTTAATGTAGCTACCTATATAATCATATAGTATTATTACAAATCACGTTTCTTCTCGAAATTCGAGACGCAAGGCACACTGCGATTTGATCGTTTTCGTTTTATTCGCTTCTTTCGTCGTAATAAGTAATCGATGTTTTTTATTTGATGATTTTTTTTATTATATGTACGTTTTTATATTTAATATCTGATATTAATCTGCGTCTTGCCAGATTTTATAAATACCAGATGCACTTTTTCTTCCGCGATGCGTACAGACATTTTATGACATTTCAAAGTGAACGGATATTTTAAACTTTCTCATTTCCCTCTTTTTTAAAAGGCTAAACAGTTTTTCTTTCTATCTCCGTCTTATATAATCTTGTTACGTGCGAACGAGAAAACTATTCGCAAGAAGAAAAGCGATCTAAACGCAACTCCCTGGTCGCAACTACGCGCGTTCGAAAATGATCATCTATCAGTGGACCCTCATTAACCGTCTCCTTGACGATAAAACGCCGCACGAGATAGCTTATCTCTGATGTCGTTTGTCCTCGCTCTCCACGCCGCCTGACCCATCGAGATCGTTTATTGGGGGCTCTTTTCTACCGAGTTTTCTTCGATCGCTCCTTCGTTCGCTCCTGCTCCTTTTCTATCTTTCTTCATACGTCCGGCTGGTCACGCCGGTTTCTTCCTCGGTCACGTATATCTATTCTTTTCCTCTCTCGGGTCCGTCGTCCTTTCCTAGAAAGCAACGATTTCGAAAGAAGGCGAAGAATAGCAAGCCACTCGCCGACAGACAGTGGTAACAAGGGTACAAGAGGGTCAAAACATTCATCGTTTTCGTGGGATCGTTATAACCATAACGATACATTTCACTACATCCGGCTGGGGAACTTCACTTCCTTCCGGTGATTTTTTTTTCTTTTCTCTCTACCTTTTTATCGTGGTCAAAATTGATTTCCACAAAATAATCTCGTGAACCGATCGATGACGGTCATTATATATACGAGCGTTATTGCAAGCAGTTATTGAATAAGATAAGATACCAGAAGTGAGAATAATTTTAAAAACCCGTAGGGAGACAAATCCGACCGATCATTTTTAAGCACGATTGACGTGTCGTAATTCGCACACATTACTATTACAACACAGGTAATGCTTGTACAGAACGCGATCAGGATGACGAATATATATATATCGTGAATTACACAATCTAATTTGAAAAAGAGGAATAATCGAGTAAAAAGAAAAAAAAGAAGAGAGAGAGAAAAAGAGAGAAAGACGAATATATATAACCGTGCCATCCGCCGGAATATGGTGCGTTCGTTAAGCCACGTACGTGACTTCGTTGTGCGTTGGCGTTTTTCGAGGAGGAAAAAGGCGACGGAATGAGAGACAGACGGACGGAGAGCCCCCGCAAAATGCCCGAAGCGTGCAAAATATTATATATCTGTCGCCGCTGATTGGACGACGTGGACTGGCGGGTCTGTAACGCGAGATACGTGCGCGGATCAAAGAATGCGCGCTACGAATGTGCTGCTGTTTAAACGCGACCAAGTCTCGTTATAAATATGTATGCATATACGCGGGAACCAACGGGAACACCCAGACCAGACAAGGAAATATCGACGTCCGATTATAATCCACTCTCGGTGGCGTGAGATTCGGTTACCGCGACGGGAGCAGACGCTCGTGACAAGACCGGGCCACTCGTTCGTACAGGAGAGTGCCACGATGAATAATACATACAGTATGGACGTGCGCGGTGACGTGTTCACTTTTGAAATAGCCTTCTAATAATAAAGAATATCGTTTTACACACTCTTGGAAATGGATTAACGGTTTTGTCACCTCCGCCATTCGCGGTACCTAATTATAAACATATTGCATTTCTTAATATTCTTGTAGTTTAATACAACTCGTTATAAATTTAGATTATTGAAAAAAAGAAAGATAGAAGAATCTGAAAAAAATATATAGTATAGTAGGTATATTAAATTAGATAGAATCAAGTTTACTTTAAAACAAGCAACTCTTTTTTGATAATCAGTATAAATTTGTTAAAGAAAGAGAAAGAGAGTACAAGGAAAATTTAGATTTCTTTCCCGTTTTCTTTTAAAAGTGTGGTCTCATGTATATAATTTGTACTTTTCTACATTTAAATCTATGTTATATAAGCTTATAATTAAATTCCAAGTTTTTACGATATACTAATAAATTAATTTTGTGTTAAATTATCATGATAAAGTAGTGTTGTGGCTTTTAGCTTCATCGATATATTGATTATGTTCGCGTGTACAAGGATGCAACATCTCCGGGGAAATTTCTATTATTATTCCAAGTGTTACTTGATTGGTTCATATTAGGTAAAGTGATCGTCCTCGCGGTACCTATTACATACTCGTGAGACAGGACAGGTAATATTAAAGTAGTTCGCGTTTGTCAACTTAATGTCGCTGTGACATAAAATAAGCTGATCGATGGGTTTTGTGACGTTATGCTGAGTGATATTACTTTACAGAATGTCTATAAGCATGTCGTGGTAATAATTATTATCTCTTTTATTTTGCTACTATTTTTTTGGCAATTGTGTATTGACGAAAAAATCTGTCAAATGCAAATAAGAGAAAAAAGAATTTTAATTACAGAGATAAAGTGAATCTCTTTTGCTAGTAAAAAATATGACAGTTTTTTATTATCTTTGATTATTTTCCATATTTTATGTTCGAAAATAAATATATTTATTTAAAAATATTTCTTTCTTTATATTAGTAGTAATAAATTATACACATATTGAAAACACAGAAGTTATCATGTGATCTAATTTTATTACGCGTTTTAAATTATAAAAATAAGTATTTATATATATAAAAGGCAAATGTGTGTCACATATATTTATGCTCTATTTTAATAATAATATTTTTTATTATTTAGTATTACTTTATATATTATTTAATCATTATATTTTGATATTCTACAAACTTTCCTAATTTTATATATAATATATTATGAAACGAGAAATTACGACAGTTTGATGTCATTTCTATTATATGTGTATATCCATTAAAATATAATGAATTCCTAATTCTTTCTTTTTTTATTTTTTATTTATTTACATTCAAACTTTTTCGAAATAATTTATAATTAAATGGACGTGTACGAAGTAAATGAAAAGAAACGATATGACACGAAAACTCGCTTAACACAACAATGCAAAAGAAATCTCGCTCTCGCAATTGGAGAATCTATGTGTCGTTTACACAGCGTGTATTGCATGTTTGCGTAGCGATTCAGAGAGACGCACATCGGGCGCGATATACGCAGTGAGCCGTTGAGTGCACTGTTCACATCCAAGAGAGTCAAATATGCGAAAAATACACTGTTTATCCGCGACGAAGAATCGTGCGAAACATAACGGCTGATTCGAACATATTGCACGCGGCCGAGCGCAATAATATCCCGATATTTTTTTAACAACTAACGCTCACACCCCAAGTGGAAACATATATATGTCATGACTGAAGTGTACTGTTTATATAAATAAATAAAATAAAGAATACCTCCCAAATAAAATCCATTCAAGTTGATATTCCCGGTATAAAGAAAGTAGGTCACGTCGGATATAATATACTCTTTTCTCGCAAACACTAATTTCTCTGTTTGCTAGCTATACTAATCGCGTAAATCAAAGTGAACAAGATATTTATTTTTTAATTTCTCATAAACGAATGTAAAACTAGACGCATATCTGACTGATACGAAATGCACCAATCGTAGTAGCGTTTAAATAATCGAAAGCAAAAATTCGGAGAAACGAATTTGCGCGCTGTTCGAGAGGCGGACATTACTCAATTTTCAGCGGACAGCGTTCAGTTTTCCATAGATTTGATTTAAATCTATGGCAGATAGACACACGTAATTTCGGTAAAAATCTCTGCGTCGACATCACATAAAATACGTTAAAAATGATAGATGAAAAAAGAGAGAAAGAGGAAAAAAAGAATACGTGCAACGTAATCCGATAAAATAAGTTTAATGTATTTATACCATCGGTATCTATGATGTTTATATATATGATTATATCATTATAATTTCTGAATGAAAGGTTAGCCTCTTTCCCGCCGTTTTAAGTACTATCATGTGTCACTTTTTTATTTTATTATTAAGTAACGAAGCAAATTTTAACTTCCATTTATCAATCACTATAAAATGGGAAATTTGATTGCCAATGATATTGAATCGTTTTGTCTTGAAATTACATTTACCAACTTTGTCACGGTAAAAGTAATGGATTCATATTAGAGCGCATTTTCTTTCACGTAATCCTTCATGCGCGTCATATTATTCAAACCAGTTATTAAACTTCTTTTTCCATTATATCTCCGTTGGCGATAGGTGAAATGGATAAGGCCTATGAAGGTAGAGACGCAGATGATGGAAACTCTACTCACTTTGCATCATAAATCTAACTAATTTTTTACTATTCCATGAATCTGTTAATAAATCTGATCAGATGTAATTTAATATGCACTTCTCTTTTCACTAGCAATAAGTAAAACAAGAGAAATTTATATGAAAAAAAACAGGCGTTAGAAATATGAATGTAATGTCATAATTACATAAATTTATTACGTGTTTTCATAAACTGATTTATATGTAAATGAATACTGTTTTTTCAATATTATTCTTTGCGTATAAAAAGTAAATTTAATGACTTAAAAAAAAAACTGATTTAGGCTATTTTTTTTATTCTGCAAATTGATTGCATAAAATAATATATCATAAATGCAATCATTAAAATATATTTTATTTATAATAAAATATCTCTTTTATATTTAACTAGACGCTCGTACGCGTTTTTTCCTTGTCCTAGCTTGCTAATTCAGTTGATTCGCGTGATATCATAAACATCGATAATAAAATATAAGCAATTTGATATAACATTATAATTTGATTGCTGAACTGATATTTTTGGCATGTTTAAAATTTAAAATCTGTACGATTTAAAATTTAATAAATTGTTATTTTTTATATAAATCCAACATAGAAACACAAAGGGATACGTTTTGGTATATGATTTAATGATTTGAAGCTAGATCGATACGAATTGTTTATAAATATTTAAAACTCGAATACTCTTGTTGATTGGTACGAATTGTTTATCGGGAATTTTTAAATTTAACTAGCACTCTGTTTGAATAGTAAATCGTCTCTCTGCCAGATGAAATTGCCATCTATGCGTTTTTATATCGGAATTAAAATTGCTTACGCATTTAAGTGCGATAACTTACTTGTCCCTTTAAAGGCTATTGTTTTGCTGTAATTCATTTCCACTGGAACTTTAGCGGACACGCGTTTATCCGCATGTTCTATATTTCTTCTTTTCTTTCTACCGGAGTGACCATGGTTATCAGTCATATGTACAGTCTCGGCTCGAATTAATCTCATTGTCAGCAAAAAATCAAGGGGAAAACTCTCGAATCACGTCTCTGTTCGAGAAGACATTTCTGTCACGCCGCATGTATCCAACTGTTGTTAGATAAATTTTTTTTCTCGCGTTTGTTGCCACCAACGCACTATATAAAAAGTGCTAGTGTGCCCGTACTTGCTTTCGATGCAAATGCAAAGTGTTTCGGTGGAGGGTGGTTCAAAGCGGTACGATGACATGAATCGCGTGACTGAATCACACCGACTATTTTTCTGTGACATGCTCGCGGAGGATTAGCCTTGGGTTCGCGACGACCCTTGAAGAAGAAAGCCGAGTCAATTCGAGGGACAGAATCGCAGATCTTTCTCTTGTCTCTTCGCCGGGAGCCGTTAGCCGTGACTTGTCAACTGACGCGTTTACCCCCCAATATTTATGTTGTCGGCGTGACCATCAGAGCGGTTATTGCGACGACACACGCAATTTTGCAAAGAAAGACGACTGAAAGATGCTCGGTCTCACAATGAACACGACATTCACTTACATATAAATGATTTTCGTGTAGATAACGACGTATGCGCGCCTTTGCTTATAATTTGGGATATTTCCACCGCGCGAATAGAAATGACGAACATTTCTCTTCTCTCCCGCAATTAAGTTCTCCTTGTTATCGTAGTCTAACAGGACCGATTAAGGTGTGGCACTACTTAAGCGCGCATTTACACTCGCGACCCTTTGCCCTCTTGCCAACGGAAACATCGATCTGCATTTATCAGAGCGCGATTTGCATCGACACTGCGGATTCTTCATGACGCTTTTCTATGAATCTTGAATGACTTGTAGCAAAAGGGTCTCATATTTAATCACGCGAATATGTTCCTTTAGTCAACTTATATTATTAACTTATATTCAACATTTATAATAAATTAAATTTATATGTACTTTTTTAAAATGATACATATAAGACAGTTATTCAGTTATTTAATGTACGAGTTAGTGAATTCATATGTGCAAGTTAGTTAATCAAATATAATCAGCAAATTATTAATAAAATTGAATTATATGTGCATTGATTTTATTTTCATTAAGTTTCTATGGTATTAATTTATAATTCTATATTTAAATGAAAAGCCTATTTCAATATTATAAATCATAATTGACATATGTAATTGTGTTGGTACTCAACCATGATTGCGTTTTAAATTTGTAAAACGGAGATATTCAGTATTATATTCGCGTCATTAAATTTTATCTGATGTAATACTGCGGTATATAAATAAATTCTTTTTTATTAATTCAAGAAATAAAAAATTTTGAAAGATTTCTCCACGGGATGTTATATAATATTTGAATTAAGAAGATTTGATCTCGTAAATTAACTCAAAGTTCACTCTGTGAAATATAATCTTATAAGCATGAGATCGATTGTTATACTTTGGAAAAACCACTTTTGATCTAATTCAAAAGAGTTTTCCACAATATACAATATACAAATATACAAATGATTTTCATATATATACAATATATATTTCAAGTATGATAAATATTAAATATAACGAGTAGATAATTTTTTACTTCAAGTAACTCAATTAATTATAAGAAAAACGAGATTAAGGACACTTAATAATTGTTTTACATAAGTAATTGATTTTAGTAATCGTTGTTAATATCGTTTTAAGTATCGACAGATTATTTGTGCTAATCAAAGTCATAATTGGCAGCAAACATTAATAGCCACATTAAAGATATATTTTTCAAATGAGAATTTTTTAATGAAAAAATTTATGCAATTTTTCGAGTTTTTTTTTTATTCTTCTGTCATTTTAGTATTCTGTCGATTACTCGATATGCCATATATGTCCGCAATTTACATATGAGAAATGCTTTTTACAGCAATACGAAAAATATTTCATGAATATCCAGCCACCTAATAATTTTGCCATTCGCCTTCACATATTGTAACTTGACTTGTGGCCAGTCCTGGCCGCAACAAGAGTAACGACGTCACCGTTAACAAAGGGCAGCCTTCTTTTCACGCGTGCGGCTAGCCGAGGGAGAAGATTCAACAGATCGATTCGCAGACCGCAGGCTGGTAGAACTTTAACTAGAGAGCGTATATAAACTCAGCTCACGCAGTCGTCAAGCTACACAGCAAGCAACCACAATGAATAAAAGATGGTACTGTTAAGCCGAATCGAGTAGCTCCTCTAAACTGAAGCTTCTAACTTCTCTTTATCCTCCCCCTCAAGGTAATTCCTTATCGTATTGTAGAAATATCAATGTTCGTTATAGAATTTTCGAGCAATTATTGAAAATTATTATTCGAAAAGGATGAGGAATTTTGATGTTATTCAAATAATTCTTTTAAATAAAATTTCTTTTCAAAGACTTATGTCTTTTAATTCTGTAATATATTTTGTTAAAAAGTCTTATTATCCAGCTTTGAATCTTTCTACTTATTTTTACTATGAAAATACAGGCATATATTTAAATATTTCTCTCTATTTCCACCTCCCCTTCCCCAGTTTTATATTTATTTTTCATCAACCATAATATTACGTTAAACATACATAACATTTCTATGGATTTACAATAAAAACTAATTATAAAAACTTATAAATTTATTACATATATATATATATAATAAAATTAATAATTTATTTTAATGATAATAATAATATGCAATGTAGTATTTGTTTTTATGATAAGTAGATGAGGTAAAACATTGCGCACATGCATAAGTATTGCATTTGTTATCTAATTTGTTTATTACGATATTGGTTTCCATTAGCGTATAACATCGACACATTTTATTCTACAAACTGTTACATAACATAAACAAATGAATGATTGCTTGCTATACAAAATTAATTAAAATTATATTTATCTCACTTATTGTTCTGTTACTTATTCATGAATGCTTTTTGTTTATTGTCAATTAAAATTATACTAAAATATGTGCCTAGTACTTAAAAATAAGTCATTGAATTGACTATAGCGTTTATACAGGATGTTCCAAACCTATTGCACTATCTGCTAATATAGATTCCTCAAATTATTTTGGCACAAAAATCTTAATATTAAAACATCAAGGCTAAAGTATTATAGTTTCTGAATAGGAAGGATTTAAAGATGATTTATCTATCTAACAATCTTGTAGTAATAAATTCTGCACTTTGTAAAATAATATGCGTGTAATTTGTATTGTTTTTTCTAAGCAGATACATCAAGAATTATTATAAAGAGATAAATTTAAAAATATAATTATGTTAATATTTAAGAGCGCTTTCACTACGGATGAATGAATTTTCAACAAACCAATTCTTCTTCTTCTCATCTTTAAGTCATCTTTATATGTTTTCGATTCAAAAGCCATTGTAGCTTCGAAATTTTAATATTAAGATTTTTGTTTTTAAATAATTTTAGAATCTGTTATTATCAAGTAATAGGTTTGGAACATCTATGTATATGCATACAGTTTTCTCTCTATGTGCTTATCTGTATATATGCAATAATACAATATATATAGATAAATATATGAATAAAAATTTGAAAAATAATACAAAAATTTTGAATTAATTGGCGACGTGTATATTATTTATATTTTTTTTATAAAAGGCAAATATACATTAATAAAACTGTCGATAATATTTACTTTTAACACCGAAAAATAAAAAAAAAGCTTTTACACAGAATTGGAAAAGAGATTTAGTTAACTCGAAAGTTTTAAAAAACTGATGCTTTCGTAGGATTAAGCTATAGGTAATTGGACAAAATGCGGGTTGCTTGTAAATCCGTTTATCGATAAATCGAGTTCTCACGCCTCACGAGTTTGACGCTGTCGCGATCGTGGCGTGTCCCGTGTTCTGCGTGAAGCAACGGAAAGGACATCGAATCCTGTCGACCACCGTGTGATTTGGGGCGAGAGAAAGATATCGCCGGTTTGTGATTTTTCTGAAATTGTGTGCTCGCGAATGAACGGTGAGTCCGAAGCCGTCCCGGTCGGTCGATTGAAAACCTTCATAATCCGTTTATGCACGTACTACAAAAGCCGTCGTCAGCAAAATCTATATTTATCGCGTCTCTTAAATCAATCATACGTCGATGCTGCTTTCGACGTTTCGCAAACAGCTCTTAATTTATAAATATGACCGGAATCGCGAGACACGGAAAACTAAAATTGGGTCGACCGTTCGTGTTCAGAAAAGATACGAAAGATAATGAAAGAAGCGCGTGTCGAGTTGTAAAAATATTTGGCATACAAACATAACGATACTTTCCATTCAAGTCGCCATACAAGCTGCTAACAATCGCGTAAAAATATCACGTAAAATTGATATCATCAATATTATGGGCGAATACGTTTTCATTTCTCGCTTATAGATTGACCGAACTAGAATGAGTTAGAAGATAACATCGGCGCGCGGGTAGAGTGGGTCGAAGAGGGTCAAGCCAATAAAATCAAACGTAGCTAATTCGTTTAATGGCCGTGACCCAAACCTCCCTATTTATTTAGAGGGGTATCGACCGAGCAGCCAGGAGTTTGGCCGCAGGGAGTTTAACTGATGATCCGCAGTCACGTCCGCGCAAACACGATTGGTGCGGCGATTTAATCTGCAGGATCCTCGAAAGGAATCTTTCGTGCCGGCGCCGTTATATTCCTTGATAACTGAATTTCAGTAACGCGGTATTAGAAAGGATTATGGGGAAGGGAGGAGGACTCGTGTTTCATGACAGCACCTTATGAATCTTACGGTATTGCGTAGACCAAGATAATGAATCGTTAAGCTGTCGTGCTTGCACGTAAAAACTAGTATGCGACGTTTTCGGCATGTCAGACGTGTCGTGACGCTCGTGATTAATTACTCAATACTCCGTTGCGTTTAACAACCTGTAATTCATCATAATTATATGTGAGGCGATGTCAGTTATGGTAAAAATTCACCTTTTCGTTTTACACATAAGATCGATTTTTTTACTATTTTTATTTTTACTATCAAGATTGCATTAACGCGTAGTTAAGTAATTATTTAAATATGTAAATTGGCTTTGGGATATATTGTATTTTTTCGGAGATAATCGTATATTGCGCTGTATATTGCGCGTAAAGCTGGGCTTATTTCAATTTGCGCTCATTTATTTGCCTTCAAACGCAATTCGTTACGCGCGATCTTCGAAAGAACTTCACGCGCTTTTCCCGGTCCCTCCGGTAATGGAATAAAGTTTGTCGCTTTCGCTAAAAGAAAGATTGGAAAGTTTCGAAAATTCGCGTCATTGAAGATACTTTGCGTAATGTAAACTTCCGAGATTGCCTGCGCTAAACGAACGCGACTTGGAAAATGCGTCGTACGAACTGCGTGGATGTTGCAGTCGTTAAGTATGAGAGTTGAATTACTTATGTTTTATTAAAGTTTTAGACATCAAACAAACCGGGCACAATTTAATGAAAGCATTATATAATTTCTTTTTATATTTATTTTCATTTACCTTTCTATTCTTTTTCTATACATTTTTATTTATTTAATTCTTACAATTTTATTACGCAAATAAAGCACAAACAATCACAAAAATTTCTAAAGATTCTTAACTGTGTAATTTTTTTACCACGTTCTTCTTATGCAAGTTTTACATGGAATTCTGCAACATGCCAGTTGTTTAAGATAACTTTACCACTGTCGCAAATAATGCATAATTGCACCGCTGATAATCTTCCTATACATTTGTAAACACTTTTTATAATATCTGTAGTAAACGTGTGCACACAGCTTCACTATTGATCCCTTTCTGTCACACTCTTGTGCCGTGTGGAAAAAATCCCGCAGTCGGCTACTGTCCGTTCTCTCGAAGCTAACACTGCAGAAGCACATTATCGTCAAGGGTTCACCTAGTGTAAACTCCTGGGGTTGCATGTGCAAATTGAGCGCGAGTTGTTTAACACGATCGTAGAACATCGTTGGAACCATACAATAAGTCGCCGGTCCTTGTTGCACGTACCCAACTCTCTCGTAAGACTTCTACAATAGTCACGTTCGCGGAAATACAATCGTTGGACCGATTTAATCTCGTGGATTCTCGTTGCAATCTCACGCATCTACAATAGCAAAGATCGAATTGAGTCTTGTACGGATATTCCCTTATCTTCTATTTAACATCCAAACTGCCAGAAATTTTCATACTCGGATTCCTTAAATGTGTTAATAAAATAAACTCCATTGTTCAATACGAAAGCTAATATACTAACAGTAATGTAATTGCAATATTCTTTTTTCTTACATTTTTATCTTCTTACATATTGTCTTTTTATTCGACGAAAAATTTAATATTCATATTTATAAAAAAAATGTATGTAAATATATTTTAATACATGTACATACATATAACATATGTATGTATATTAGCAAATTTTTGCTTACACTCATTTTTTTATAGAGCCAAGTCATATACTGATTATGTTTAGCATACGAGTAGGTAACGAATCATCTGCCTGAAAACTTCATTAGGAATCGTGCCGAAGTACAAAACGCGTTGAGCATATCCGAGATCTAATGTATTTTAATAGAATTCTTTGGCCGGTCATTTCTCTTATGGGTTGGCGCGCGCACGCCATGGGCGGTAGCTTCTTTTACCCATGGATGAGCGCATTAGCGGAAAAGTTACCTAAAGTACCGCGACCCTGCCGCAGCTGCGGACGGTTCGCACGCGGTTTTTACGCGACGCGGGGGTTAACGCTCTTACTTAGCTTAACGTTCGTTAAGGGAGCAGCTGCTGCTCTAGAACCGCTTGGAAAATGTCACCGGTTTCTCTTTTTCGCGTGTCCGGTGGCAGGAGGATGGGACACTTCGTTTCTCTCGCATTTCGTGGAGACGTGGGGACGTATTTCGTTCTGTGCAACCGGATAACGGTCAGATATACACTTGTATTACGTATTTTCGATTGCATCACAACCAGGAACTCCGGCTAGCTTCGTTAGTGGTAATTCGGACTTAATCCGTCATTCCATTCGTGTTTCAGTGCCTGCATTATTTAATCGACTTGCCTTTAATTAATTGTATTGCGTCTGTTTAGTTATATCGAAATGTCATAAACATCGGTTTATTTTAATTTCCGTATTGGTTGATGAAGGAAATAACATAGCGGGATCATAGTTGCATTGCATCCGTATATTCCGATATCGAAATAAAAGCGATTCAGAACTGTCATTTTGCAAAATTAAATTTGGTATTTATAGAAAAAAAAGTTGTTTTCCGCTAAATAATGCTTCAACAAGTTCATTAGTCAAATCAAGACTGACATCTCTGTATATAAAAATGATATTACAATAAGAAATAAATCTACAGAAATTTACAGAAGTTGTCATTATATTGTATAGATTTCTGTAATATTATTGCAATATTAATAACGCAATATTAATAATGTTGAATTATAATACAATTATATATTTTAGAATTAATATCAATTATTATTTAAATATTTTAAAAGATGTGTGTGTTGTATACAATATTTCAGCAGAATTTCGAGAATAGAGATTTTGTATGATAAGCTATAAAGCGGATTAGATCATTGTTATAGAATATTATTAAATAATGATAGAGCATGCCAGGAAGCCTGATGATATCCTGGTCCAATAGTAATTATGCTATTTGTGTCAGAGAATAATCTGACAGTGCACACATGTGGCAACTGTGCTACTAAAAAGTAATATCGTGACGTTTTTTGCAGTCCTGATTTAAAATGTTCAGGCCAGCGTTATTTTCGAGGATCAATCAATAGCATTCTAAATACGTCTTACATCATCTAGTGCTATAAAATTCTATTATTGTAAAACGCTGCTTTAAAAAATCACCATCTTTGGATCTTTTTAAAAGAAATCTAAAAAAAGTCAATACTTTACTTTTTTTTATAATTGTTGATTCTTTGGTGTTATAAATATCTTACTAATATTAGATCCGCAACTTGCAAACAAAGTTTGCTTGAAGGAAAACTGATGAATGAGATATCATTATCTATTCATAATTTCGAGTTTAATCTGCTAAGACATTTTCTAATCTTAAATTTTTTAAATAATATGCTTCTTAAGAGTTTGAAACAAACTTTACAGGACAAACTTTATGAGTCTTTTATGGATAATAGTGTTAAATTTAAAATAGTATATTATCTCGCCAAACTTTACATTTTAAAATATTGTTAAATCAATATTTTATATATATTTATATATATTATTTAATTTTTTGTTTTTAGTGCAATTTTATTAATTTAATATTATAATTAAAACAACATAGGATGCATATAGCGAATAATCTATATTCTAAAATTTTACAATCCACATGCATAAGAATGATAATAGGTTACTGCATACGTTAGCTTTAATGAGTTAATGTAATTAATAACTTTTAGAGTAAATGTTATTGTCTCATTAAAATGATGTGTAATTGCATGTAAAATTAATATAGCAAACATTGCTATAAAGCAAATGCCCATAATCGATCAATTTATGATCGACCAATTGGCCTTGACAGTACGACTAACGAAAAGAAATGTGACAATTTTTAAATTAAACGAGAACATTTAAAATTTACTTGACAAACATATATAATTAAAAGAAAGCTACAAAAGTTTAAAAAAAATTGCAGATTTGACAATCGACTTTTTTGACAGTACGCAAATTTATTACACAAACGTATATATTACATATATTCAACGTACCATTGTTTCAGCGGCATTTCCACATAATGAACAGTTATAAGCCATTCAAAAGTTTGAACGCGACATAGTATACCGCTACAATAACGATGTACCACGCATCACCGCTCGTTAATGCGGCGTGCATGGCCGCCTATTAATTTATCGGCGTATTATGCAACGTTAACCGTCTGATCGCCGCAGCTTTATTAAAATTCACCGCGTTAACAATAAAATCACTGTAGTTATTCGCGGGAATAACTGTTTGCCTTTGTATGCCCGGAGTAGTCGCACAATAGCGGTAAGGACCACTGCGGAATCGGCATGACTATCATATCAGCAGACGAAGATAGAGAAATGTAATTTTCACCGCAGATCGATACGGCAGCCGCCAGTGCGTCAGAGAATATATATGTACGGACTATATAAGCGAATATTTAAGAATTCATTATTTCTTCGTCCATCCGATTTATCCTAGCGCGAAAGCTAAGCCTCGCTGGAGATCGAAAATCTCGAATAAAGCGAGCCATGCATTATAGATATCCATTCAAACCGTCGGCGCGAAGCCCGTAACTACGTTGTTCGGCGGTAACGCGGTTCTCACTTGCAAACGGGAATCCAGGTTTTGGTATGCTTTCAACCAGAGGAAGAAAAGACAAGAAAGATCGCGAGGCAAGCGTGAGAAGAGATCGAGGAATAGTGAAGTCATGCCGGGCGGAAGGAAGAGGAAAGATATGGTAACTGGGAGGAAAACCGAGCTGGAACGAACGCCGGAGTAAATAGGTGGAAGAAGAAGAGGGATATAAGGCGGAAGAGTGGAGGAAACCCCTTGCGCGCGCGGTAGAGCGAGCAAGAAAAGTCGAGGGAGGGTCGAAGAGAAGTGGCGCGCGCGAAGGCCTCCAAATGATTTAGCCCCGCCGTGGGGTTAGATCCGCAATTTCGTTTGAAACATTCATGAGAAATATCCTTCTGGCCCGGTACCGCAGCTGCAGCGTTTAAAGAATTGCACCACGCGGTCGCGACCGTTTACTTATCTCGATGGCTTCCTCCTCGGGGCTCTCAGCTTGGCAAAACGAGAATGTTTCGCCCGCATAACCGGATCTTTCTTTCGGATCCTCCGAAGGAACGAGCGGAAGACGGGGTAAGCGGAAGCGGAGCGTGAGGGTCGGAATAGCCGAAGGGAAAAAGTGAGAGGAAGGAGGGAGAAATAAAAATAAAACAAGGAATAGGTGGATTTCATGGTCCTCTCACGGCTGAAAGAAATTCTAAGCGCGGATATTCTCCCCTTTGTACCAGACGAGCTTTAACGAGGTTACGGGTCAACGCCAATTTCCTAACCAGGTAGGAGAATCTCTCGTCTAGTCGTGTTCCGTTAAATCGGCCTCAAGCTGCTAAAGCTCAGCCTGAACGTCGCTGCTCGAGTTACGAGATATATGTAATTTATGTGGTTTCGAGAATCGATGAAACTTGTCAGAACGTTCCAGCGTTCCACGAGTAATTGCCATGACCGACTTTCGAAGATAAGAAGTTTTGTCAGTGAACAAAGTACTTATCGACAAAATAAGAATATTTGACGAATAAATCACATGAAGTTGAGATTAAAATGTACATTTTTCAGGATTTTACTCATTTATTTTTTACAAAAATTGATTTACAAAATATAAATTTCCTTTTCTCAAATTTAGATTTACTTATCGTGTATATTTTGAGAAAGACTTAATTTATTTTAATAAATCTGTTAATCTTTAATCTACATTTTTTATTGATTTAAATAAATTACTTTTTAAAATGTTTAAAATATTTTTTACCTATATTAATATTAAAAGAGATATTTATTTATTTCCTTTCTTTTTTTTACGGATATACATTATTTATATAAACAGAATTAATCCATTAATCTTCTCGTTTCTCACACTGAAGTAGCCGCAAAGTAAGTTAATGTCGACCGCCAAACCGTGTGTTGGCGTGGTAATCTCGTCCACGTGTCCTTCATTCAATTATCGACCGTTCAGCGTCTTCATTCGTGCGAGTCCGTAATTATAGCATTTGCAACACACGTACCTCGATCGTGTTGAAATTCTCTTTTTCGCAACTTCTCAAACTCTTTACGCTATTTCTCGGGAAAATTTTATTATTTTCTATTTGTAATCTCTCTTTTCAATGCATAATAGTAGCTACACTTTCGCAAAATGAGAAGTGTGAAGGAATTTTATTCAAATAGTTTAGTTAAAGTAGAACTCCTGTTTATATCTATTAGATTATTATGCTTATTTTGCTTAAAATAATATCAGATCGTATAAACGATTATCGTATAAACTATTCATTTTTTCACGCAGAATATTTTGTTCAATCGGATATTTTATATTATAATCAATTATGTAGATCTTAAATCGTAGATATATAAGATAATATAAGAAAAATTGAATTATTAAATATCTTATAATATTTAAAAGACAAATTGAGGATGTAATTGAAACCATTAGATAGAACGACGTAACTATATATTATTAATAAAGATGCTTAATAATTATTAGAAATTATTGAGAAGATTATGACTATCTTTTGTTAGGTAAAAAATTATTAATAACCTTTATAACTTTGTCAATCAGTTTTGTTGGAAATTTATTGCATTTTTTGATACATTTAAAGGAGATATTCAATTACTATCTTTAT
Source organism: Anoplolepis gracilipes (assembly GCF_047496725.1). Taxonomy (NCBI): domain Eukaryota; kingdom Metazoa; phylum Arthropoda; class Insecta; order Hymenoptera; family Formicidae; genus Anoplolepis; species Anoplolepis gracilipes. Next base: position 8,685,144 of record NC_132974.1, read on the forward strand.
TCTTATCAGCTATAAAATTCATTAGTAATGAGTAGCTAATATCTGCTTTTGCTTATTTTGCTTATAATAAATTAAGCCATATTTTGATAGTTTATACGTCTCTGTCATGCAGATTTAAATTCAAAGAAATCCCGATGTCGATATGAATACCACTTCAGAAATGAACAGAGACGTCGACGAGGACGTACATGGTCTGAGTTATAATATACCGGCTCAGTTTGTTCGCAATATAGCCATGGTTCCGGATTGGAAGCTCCTTCGTCGGAGTATTTTAACGCTCGAAGTCGCCTTCCTACGCAAGCTGACAAAAGGCGACCATTTTCCCCAGCCCGCGTATATGCGTGTATATATGTATACGTCTATATACCTTATCCGACGAGCACAATAAAATGAGAGCATCGCGTTAAACTTTATTGCGGACGGGGAGGTTGTTGCGCGCATTTCTGCGGCATCATCGTCAAAAGGGGACTATTATAACTTTATCACTACGTCGTCCGCGTCATAGATTGACATTTTGCGTCTCTATTTTTGACCCAAGAATGTTTAGCTTTTTCGCACGTCTCAATTCACGTTTTAATTATACGATCTATTAACGACGATCAAAGACGCCAACCTAGCTTGTTGAATATCAGGAATATTACGAGGAAAATATACGATCAGTAAAGTTACGATTGTAGGCTGTAGCCTTTTTGTTGGATTTTTATAGGCTGATGTACACATCTAAAACAAAAAACGACTAAAAGGGCAAAATATCGTTGGGATGGTGTGTTGAAACGAAGTCATCAAATCGTTATTAAATCTCCTTATCGCGCGATTGTTTATTGAATCGTTTGGTCATTAATAGTTATCACGAAATTTGTTTTGTGGTTGCACTATGCACTCGAGATATTATGCATAGACGTGTACTGCGGCGTGGTATCTTGCATAAAGCAAATGTATTTTAAACTAAATTGCAGGATTGTGCCCCGTAGGCACATATCTATACTGATGTAAATAATAAAATGACGGTTTATATAAACGTGGTTTATTTAATATCTTTTGCATAAAAGGCATCAAGAGGAAAAATTAATTCAAAATACATATGCACACATGTGTCCTCTTTATAATATATTATTTCAATTTTAGTTTACGTACATTATTGACACACAAAAATTAAAACTTTTACACAAGAACGCTATGTGGAAAACTGTATACACGCATCGTAAAGTACCTAAATTACATTAAAGCTCTTTTGGATATAGTAACTATTTACGCTTTCAATCTTTCACAACGCATATCGTAATAACTTCAACGTGCTTATACACGAAATCATAATTACCCCCGTCCGACCGTTTCAAATTTCCGACTTCCCTACCCTAGAGGTGCAAAACAGAGAGATACGAAAACGGAAGGATTATAGGGTCTAAAACCATCGCCCTGTTCCCCTCCCCCTCCCCCTCATGACCATTAACTAATTGCATTCTACTAATTACTCGCAAATCCTTCCGTTCCCGCTTCCCCGTGACTCTGTATACGCCCGGTATAAGATCGTAAATACCTCAACTTCCAAAGAGCCGTGAGCTCCCTCCGGCGCTCTACCTTCCTCTCTGGCTTGTCAAGAACACAAATAAAGACTTCAGACCGGTTAACCGATCCAAGGGAGATAGTAAGACCGAGTACACAAGAACGATCGTCGTTTTCCTACTTCAATCTCTTCGCAAACCGTATACTGACTATAGCAGTTTTTCGTAAGCGAATAGTCTCTTTCTTCTTTTTTTTTTTTTTTTTTTTTTTTTTTTTTCTCTCAAAATATAGGAAAGGAACGGTTATTATACTTGACATAATAAGGCATTAGGAAACATGGAAAAATATATCTGTTTCCACTTTAATTCGTGAATAAATTTCTGCTGTGTGCGAGCCTCAGCGCTATCCTCCGAAGGTCGTAGAGCGCGAAGGAAGTTTTTCTCGCGAAAATACGGAAATTAATTTCGACCGAGATCAGCACGAAACCGAGGTCCGAAAAATCGTGATTAAAAGAGGCCGTTTATTATCTTGCTCCGAGTCCCATTTCACGCATATGGTATTTCGATCTTTGCGCTATATCGTATTGTATCAGCCGCCGCGTACAGATCGTATATCACGCTGATAATAATTCTTATGACTGCTGTGAAAAAAAAAAGGATTATTGCCATGGCAAAGATATAGAGGGAGGGCGCTCTTAACCCGAAATCTCTACGCTATTCTACCCTCCATTCATTACCCTCGCTTTACCCTTCCCACCTATTCTTTCGCCACAAATCTGAATCCCCCATCGGCCCAACCAGCACGGAACGCGAACGTGACCTCTCGCTGGTACAGCGAATGCGGGATAAAATGCATTGGGAATTACGTATATCCCCCAGTGTTCGTCGAAGTGAAATATTTCCTATCGAGAAGCATCCCACCGGCCGGGGGTTGTGAAGCAGCAGCGGCGCTCGGTCAGACTAGGCGTCGGTTTTACTCGTGGGAGAGAAAGTTTCGCTAAAACGTTTCCGCTGATAAATCTTGTTTACAGATGGGCAGGCTCAGGTGATGCGTGCGCGCTTCGTTCTCGTCAAAACTTAAAGTACGGACAACTTTTGAAATTCACGCGGGACGCCGACGCGGTTACGTGCCGCGGCCGCGACCGCGGCCGCGGCTTTGCCACCATTGGCCAACATCGATAATTGGCAAGAAGCTGTGGGAAGTGACTTCAGCGCACATCGGGCGGTAACAGAATCACGGTCCGGATGTCGGTAGACGGGTATTAACCACGGCGTTGAGTCGAGGTAATAATCGCCGGTACTATAATGACAGCACTTGTACAGATGTGCCTCATAATGTATCTAATTTTATGTTTTTTATATAAAATTGTTTCGTGTATAAAAGTTACTTTGCATATAAAATTACTTCTAGACTATATAAATTGGTTGATTAAATTATCTAACTCGTTTATCTATTTCTGTTATTCTCATTTTCTTTTTTTCAATTATTTGTCTCATTGAATTATTACGTAGTGACATTCTCAAATTACTTTGTTAACTATTTTTTTCTATTAGTAATTTGCTTAAATAAATTATAGCAGTTTTTCTTGGCTACTGAGTATTATTATTAGTTCTTACTGTTATTTTTCATTATTATTCTTTAATTTAGTGTTTGACTTATAAATAATAAAGAATTGGAAGAAAAAGACAACTGGATAAATTTCAGAATTGGAAATTGATTATTAAAAAAATAACATTGACTTTTATTTTATTTCAAGTAGATTTTATTTTAATAAAATGCTATTTAAGAATAAATTAGATATTCAGAATTAATTATTAAAATGTTATGAAAATGATATTTGATATTCAATTAAGTTTTTGGTCAAGAAAAATTCAATCTCTCAATCTTTGTTACCTACACTAGAGTGTAAAAGAATTTTGACTCTTTCATATAACTTTATGTTATGAATTTCACTCTCTGTATAAGAGAGCATTGTTTCCTGCTCATAATGGCGAAATGAGAAAATTGAAATACTTAACAAGCGCTATCAAGCGATATTCTCTCCTATAGAGCTTGTAACATGACACAAAACTAATTAGATCCACATGTCTGCTATTGTACATAATGCTCTGCAGAATTATGAAAAGCAGCAAGAACTAACATTATTCACAATTAAGGAAAAGCGAAGAATAATGGTTTTAATAATTGTTACTATATTTAATAGCCTGTCCGACTATCCACAAAGAACGAGTTACTACTGAATGTAAACGATTTGCCTGTTGAAATATTGATCGCACATGTAACGAATAAAAGTTCATTCAATAGACATTCAACATTTACCAAAAATAGATGTGTTCATATATACACTTTTTTCTTGAAGTCATTAATTGGAGTAAAAATAATCCAGAGATAAAACCAGAACCGATTAGCTTACTAAAAACTATGAATTATATTGAATAATAATACAATTAAAAATAAAGTGGTCTTATTGTGATCGTAATAGTTTCAATTAAAAATCGATAGATATAGATAGATATAGATACTGGAATTTAACTTAATCTAATATAATCTACTTCATTAAGGTTATTTTTCAATGGAAAATAAAAACTAAATATAATTCTTTACAAAAGGGCAGCGAAATTTTTCATCTCGTGTCGTTGGTTTACGATATTATAATTACTTTTGATGTATCACTCATTGTATTACTGGATAAATTTCAAGTGACCGTTGTATGTTTTGAGAGTCATTATTTAGAAGAGTCGCGAATAATTTTAGTTCGCGGAAAACGTGCGACGTGCGGAAAACGCTACGTCAGTGCCGTTACGTGAGATTACGGCTAACCAAGAACACGAAGAAGAGGATACTGTCCCTTTTTCCCTCGCTAGCATGCTCATTCTTCAAGGAAAATATAATGACAAGGAAAGGAGAGCATTGCGCGTCGGGACGCCCATTTCTCAATTTGCATTTTCAGCATTTTGCTCGCAGGCAAATAACGACTTCATTACGGCGCTCATCAGATATAAATGACATATTTGATTTGCGTCGGTGTCGTCGCCGTTGTCGTCATTCCACCCTTTTCGACCCGTTCACTCGTCCTCGTCGTCGGCATCTTCGCCTCCTGCCGTCTTCCGCTTAACTCGCAGACAATGAATACTTGCGTACCCAGGCATTCTGTACTCTTAATGAGAGGAAGAATTCTTCTATAATAAGTGATCAGTTTGCGAACAAGACAGACGTCTCTCATATTGAACTATTTGTAACGATTAATCAGACTTCCGCTTGTCGATATGCCAACCGTCACTTCTACTTTCATAATGGATAGTGGGCGATTTTAGCCCGGAAGCTAAATATCGCGTGTATTCGGTTGCCCGCATATTGGAGCAGCTATCGTTACAAGCTATTTAGTCGCTATCGATACATTTTGCAATGTCAACTACTGATAATTCGCATAATAAAATTTATAGCGATAAGTTTATATTTGATCTTTAATAGCGTTTTTCACATGGAGTAAAAGTTTAATCTCGAAAATTATATAAGTGAAATGTACAACATTATTATATGCAATCATTTCTATAAAAAAAATGTCTATTAAAAATACAGCAATAGACGTTCGATATATGATATTTGACACGTGACAAAGTCGATAAGCGTTGCGATATACACGGGGAGAAAAGCTGTAAAATTATTGATGTGGTGATAAAGTTGAAAAGCTAAAATCGATCAATTACGATGAAGTATTCGATCTAATTCGGTATTTTGTATTTCGTGTTTTTTCCTACGAAAAGATTAAGTATTTGAAATGAAGGGCATTAACCTCTAAGCAGAGACACTTGTAGAACGTTCACTCTGTTCCCGGCGATAAAATTCGCTTTTCACATCGAATTTTCGCGATACGTTGGAATGAGGTCATTTTATTTGCTTCGCATATCCGGTATCTCGGGCTCGTAGAGATCGCAACGCGCACACCATTGTTATGTGATCCTGATCACCATGTCGAAACAGTCGCGTGATCAATTTTGACCGGTAAAAACATGTAAAATGCGATATTACAGCGTGACAAACGCCCTGGACGTTTCGCCGCGATACATGTAATGGCGGTGGTCTCATTTTTCATTCGCTTCGTGAATAAATGTTTCTCCGCCACAGCGGAATGGAATATCGCGAAACAAGCGTTACCCGATATTCGCACAAAGCGATGCACTTCTGCCGGGCGTTATGAAAAATTACGTCAGATCGTATTTACACTGTCAAACAAATTCACGTGCGCGCGACTGAGATAATCCTATGCGTTTGGGTTGCGCCAAATAGTGTGCCAAATATCCGGATTAGAATAATATCTCTGTCTCTTTCTCTTTCGCAAGTGCATACAAATGTAAATTTATATATATAGTAACGTGCCCTCAGTTTTATTTAACGTGAGATTAAACGCCTTCTTTATAAAAATAAAAATATATAAATAGAGGGAAAGCTTGTAAAACGGTCGATATATTTACATTTAAAATTTTATAAAAATAATAAAGATTTATGAACGAATGTATATACAAAATATATATATATATATATATATTGTGTTGGCATAAATAGCGCGGACTGAAATATTGGAGTGTACTGCAAAGTTCAATCTTAACACGGCCTTCTGTTTTTATCACGATCAACAATTGGAAGTCGAAATGCCGTTGTTTCCCTCGGCGCCCAGTACTCGTTTTCGCCGTCATGGTTTGGCCCCAGGCAGACACGATGCCACCATCCGTGCCTGGCAAATGCCGGCAGAGCGGAAGCCGCTGGCGAATGACAGGTCCCCGGTATTTTTTTTTCAACCTACCCCTCTTTTACCTTCTCTCTGTCCGATCTAGGCTTGATCCGTCACGCCGGCTGCTGCGAGATGGAATACGTGATGAGCACTGGCCGCGGTTGTTTCCGCGTACCGCCGATTATCGGAAATCGATGGTATTTTGAAAATGATGGACAAAATGCGCAGCAAATGTAACAACATAAACGACATACCGCGCCGGTATATCGGCCCAAAGAGATCAATTCAATCGGAACAGATCTATGAACGAAGGAGGAAAGAAAAGGAGATGAGACGACGCGTTACGTCCGGAGGGATGGCCGGGTAGAAGAGAAAAAATGCCAGATCGCGTAGGCTGCGAAGAGAGGCTTTATAGTCGAAAGGGAATCCTCTCTTTGCCTAAAGCTGGATCGCGAAAGAACGATGGAACACCTTGGAGCCGCGCGGGGATTGGATGGGCCGCGCTCGTATTCGCTGCCCAACGATATACATCTTCGAGATCCGATAAGACAGGATAGATACGTCTCACGGCATCTTACCTCTTTACCCGCATTAAATCGAATGCCAAGGTATTCTCATGCATGCCAATTCCTCCATCCGATTTCGCCTTCCCTCTCCCCGTCTCACTCCTCCTCCCTCCCCCTCTCTCTCTCTCTTTTCCCACTGTGGCCTATCTCGTGTACCTTCGCGTTGCCGTGATTTATGCTTTAACGTAAATATCGTTGTCGTCGTGGCTCGAGTGGTCCCACAGCTGTGTTACACCGCCACGGGCGCCATTTCCACTTGTTCGCGAGATTGCGCGTGCTTATGTACGCGCTCTCGTACATGGAGATTCCTCGTCGAGGTAAAAAGAGAAGCTTTCGTGACTGATCGCCTATTGTCGGCATAAGTAATGTAAAGCTCACAGTAAACACAGACGTGGCACCTACGTACCTATGTGTGAGAGAAAATAAATGTTGTTATAAGTAATATTCATTATATAATATTACATGTATGTAAGAGATTTATTTTGCGTATGACATCAGTTAATGTAATATCGATATTTTTATACATGTTAGGTTTTGCATAGATTGCATTTTTATTTCTGGAGAAATTATTCTTATATATGTATATTACTTAATATAAACACAATGTTTATGTTGAAAGTGTATTAAGTACATTGGCGTATTACATATAAACAAATTTTCTTATGAAATAATAATGATTCAATTTTAAAACAAAAAATTCTGCACAATAAAAAAAAATACTGTGAACATTAAAATCAAAATAAATGAATTATTTTTTATTTATAAATAATAATAAAATTTTTATTTGCACGAGCAAAAAGTTACTTTTTATTAAAATAAGTGACTGAAATAATTGAGTACAAATAGTGACTAAAACAAAATTGCTCTTGAATTTATTATGCAAATTTAATTTTTTCATTTCTGAAATTTGTAAATGGTTTTTTCCATTTTGAAAATGCTGTTGTTTTTAATGATCTAATTAAATGCTAAGTGTATAGTAAATCTATATATCTATATATCCTTATTCTTTTTTTTTAATTTAAAATACGATCCATTTTTTATAAAAATTAATATGGATATTTTAAACTATATGTATGAAGAAATATAAGAGAGAAATTTAAAAATTTTAGAAAAAATACATATGAAGAGAAATGTAGAGAGAGAAAATTTCAACAATTTTAAAATTAATTCTTCTGATTCTAGTACTTGAATATTTATTGTTCTCGCAAATGCATTTTTGCATCAAGTTCTTTCAATTTATTTATCTTCATTAAAAGAATCTTTTTAAATATATAATTTCACACATATAGATACGTTCAGTACATTAAAAAAACATCTATATATAAAATTTTAATTTTTTTTGTATCTTGAGCGAGAACAAAAATTTTTCTCAATTTTTCTGGATTTTTATCGCAAAGAATATACCAGTTCAGCACTGCAACCTCGTTATTTTTAACTACGCAGTCTACGTTTATACTATTTCGGCACGTTCGGTTAGCCGTACAATAACTTGGTTGCATTTACTGATGTGTATTGCGTATGTCTTGCAAAGATTTATACGTTTCGATAAAACATTGTTGTCCGATCCTTAATACGAATCCCGCAAAATATTGACGGAATTGCGTTGCCTATTTAGACAAATTTACTAATGCGGGTCATTGCATTCTGTTATTATGCAAAGAGAGATCAATCGGTACGCGGTGCAGATGCTACTACGGACAGTTAATGGCTTTCACGTTCGAGGAATTTAAGTCACGTAGAAAAACTATTTGAACCGCGCGAATTAGCATTCGGCACGGTGTCCGGTCGAACAGGCGTTTCATCGGCCAGAGACAATAGAAAAATCAGTCGGCGCAAATCGATGGGCAAATAATGTTGGAGGACAGGGCGGCCAAATCCCGATTAGCCTCTAAAAATACTCCTGTTCTGTTTAATCTCTCTCTTTTTTCTCTCTTTTTTTTTTACTCAGGATCAAATATTTTTTTTATTAGCAAAAAATTTGTTTTTAAACGCGTTGTTTTTATACGATTATAAAAATTATACTTTTTACAATTTTTGAATTCGAATTTTTTTATTCTACGGATTGTCATTTATTATAAATAAATCGGTAAAATTTGATTTAATACATAAAATTATGTATATGTATAGGATTTAACTAGAATTATAACTTCTAACAAAAATTATAAACGTTTCCTTTATATATTATATATTATAATAATCATGTATCATAATTGTAAGTATCTTTATTAAAAAAATTAATCATAGCTAATGTTATATTATATTCTATATAAAATTATCTACAAATTTTTTATTGCTGTTTCAAATCTTGTACGGTTGTCTTTGCAAGTCTAACAATTAATAACGTTTGCCTTTCACAGATTTTCTCTCTTGCAATATTTTTTGAATCACACATGCGTGACGATTTAATGCCAGCTTGTTCAAAGTTTCACATCTCTTTTCTCGTGAATCGATTCACGTCATTTACCGGATTTCTGCGAGACTCGAACGGTGATAAACTTGAAGAAATTAACTGGACCATCAAATTGTACTTTGTAGAGAAGAAGTTCTCATTGGCTTTCAAACATCGCTTCTTACGAATTACAGTCCACACAGGTGTTTAACTCTCGGATAATTCGCAAACTTCTATCGTTCGTTTTCTTTTATTTGTCTTTTTGATGGCTTAAATTTAACTTAAATTTTTTACAACGTCAAAGTTTGCAACGACCTATTATATTAATATATCAAATCATATTTTTGTTCTCACAATACCTTTTTTTGTCACGCAATATTGATTTGAATATAAATATTTGCATATGTGCATAGGCAAAACATATTGTACCTACAATAAATAGCATCTTTTCTAACACGCAAATATTGATTAATTATCAAAAACATCAAATTTAGATTTTAATGTATATCCATATTTATTACAATAATTTAGGAATGTTCTAAAAAAATAATATAAACGATCATACACTGAACAAGACTCGATTTAATATTGTCTATGAGATATCACAATTGCTTTGTAAAATATATAATTTTAATGGTAATATTATTAGTAATATTAAAAGTAATAAAACTTTACAGTAAATTAAGATTCAATGTGTTGTCTTGACGTGCGAAATATGTATTATATATTAAAAATTATTCTCCAAATAAGTATAAATTACTGAATATGTATATTAGTACTTACTATTTTTATAAGCTAATATGAGCGTCTGATCATAATGACATTTTAATGTTACAAATTTATAATAAATAATTGTATTCTTATAAAAGCAATTTTTAAGTATTAATCAAATATTATAAATATATATATATATATATGTGTGTGTGTGTGTGTGTGTGTTAAACATTTTGTGTACAAATGCTCCATACATTAAGAGGAAAATAAAAACTCTATGAAACTATGATAATACGAAAAGAACATAAAAATCAATGAAAAGTATTTTTTTGTTAATCTAGACGTTATTATCATTTTCATAAATAATTTAATAAAGTAAATCTTTTAAATTTACATTATCAGAATATGTGTGACTCTTAATTTTTATTACATAATATGAATAATTAGTTTTATAGCCACCTTTATAGCACAAACATATAATATAAACATTATGTTTATTAATGTGAATGTAAAATAAAATAAATGTATTTATATTATTGTATATAACAAATATTTATAATTTATAGCCATAATTTTGAAAGTGCATTAGAGATCAACATATGCACATAAAATACATATTCTAATAAAATAAAAATTTTACATTAAAATATAGTAAATTATTGTCATAGAGATAACTCTCATATAGTTAATTATTTTATACATATAATAATTAATTATAATAAAAAAAATGTAAAATATTATTTTCGTGATTTTTTTTAAACATAATTTTCATATAAAATGGGCGATTCATATCTGCATATTAAAACGTACATATAAATAGGAGCGAGCATAAATTTTGAAAGAAAGTTATTGGCTTCATTAAGCTTCCATGAGACGCAACCACGTTCGTGTGCAACACCTGCAATTAGCATACAATTTCCGCAGAAATAAAAACTAATTAACGCCCAATTCCCATGCGCACATTTCTCTAACACCAAGCGGCGTATTATTAGAAAATCGATTCAGCAAAACGAGCGCGACCGTATCGGTTTTTAGTGATAATGGCAGCGGAGATGGCGATGGCAAATAAAGCAAAAACAAATCAGATTGATCTGATCGTAAGAACGTGGAAATTCACCCGCCGATTTTCGCTCCAGTCACTTTCCCCTTTGCCTTCCCTTCGTCGAAAGACTATCGCAATTGCGAGCAGGGAGGGAGAGTGGTCTCGGTGCTCGCGGTGATTATGTGAAATGGATATGGGAAGGAACGAGTCCAATCTAAGCATCACACTTCGATGGGCAATATCAGTGGCTTATCATCCTTCCTAGCTTCCTGGTCGTACACGCGGTTCGCGCCGCTCGTAATATAAATTCACACTCTCATCTTTCTGCGTGAAATAATACGGCTTAAGGAATAAATACTGAAATAACCCGACACAGCCTGCACGCAAACAAACGTTCTTTAATTAGAAAAGTGAAACTTAATCTCTGTCTCTGTCTCTACCTTTCTCTCTTCCTCTGATATATATTTAATTATTTTATTATTGTCCTTTTCTTCAATGTGTCCTGATTTTGGAAAAAGAATATGTTGCAATTTTATTGATTTATTTTATTTTAAAAAGTCCTATAAATTATGTAGAAACAAGAACAAATAGATGATTAAATTAAACTGAATTAATTATTGTAATTACAGCACTCTTGAACCTATTAATATTGACTTTTCTTGTCAATATTAATGCGATTGTCAACTGCACATCGCTAATATCTTTGTCTTCCACTCTTACGCTAAAACTTCACGATTTCTCAAATCCCTCTTGAACAATTTCACGACGACATTTGCGTTTCACCTCACTGATTTTATCTCGCTTCAAAAAGCAGAAAAGTCGCGGTGGACGTATTTCTATGCTTCGATAGAGGTCAAAAGGTGAATAGATATATACACATATTGATATATATGTATATCATATATACAACATATATTGTATATATATATATATATATATATACACGTTTAAAATGCATCTTGTGTGGGAGGGGAGGGGGGAAGGATGAAATCGGAGTATTTGGTGCGCTTTGTCGAGTTGTCGCCGTCGTCGATATCGATGCTTTCTCCATGTAACAGACAGAAGTGAACCCAGGAGAACATAACGAGAAGTTTCCTCGAGTTTCTTTCTCGTCGAGGCTCGTCAACTGTCTTAGACGAAAAAATTTTATTCGCGCTGAGAAAGCACAGAAGGATTTTCGCAGGATCTGAAAGTTCCGTTATAATGATTTTCTTCGGATTTGGCAAAGTCAAGAATCCTCGTTTATGCGGCATCATACTCAACTAGAGAAATCTTGGAACTAAGTGACAGATCCAGTCACGAGATTTATTTACTTGATTATCATAATCCGACAATAAGTTGCAATATATCATGTCTTTCTTCGCAGTGTTAACAATGTAAAAAGGATCTAAATTTTACACTAAATTTTCTTTACTTCTTTTTACACAACTTTTTATAATTATTTTTTTTTGTTTTTTCTCGTAATGTTTATTTATGACTAAGCCAATAAAAAGGTGTGCGTTACCGAATTATACGTAATCTTATTTTTTAATATAATTATTTTATAAAATTTTACATGCACGTATGTGTGTGTGCGCGCTTGCGCGCACGCGCATACGCAAAATATATATCTTTTTCACTGGGAGGTTAAAATTGTTTTCTTCGAATAAGAAATAACTTTCTAATTATACACCTATCGAATCATTCAAATAATTTAACATCTTATTTCATTTACATTCTACCCTTAGAGCAAAATGGAATAATTGGAGAGTTTGCCAATTTCAACATTTGATAACGTTTCAATTTCAGAAGTTATTCGGGCGAAAAGACATTCGGGAACATAACTTGATTCACGTATTTCCATTTTGAGTACGGATAAGACCAACAATCAAATGAAATTCTGGAATCTTCGGAGCGTTATAAAATCATTTCTCGCTGCGCGCGCGTATCAGCTTGCCGAATAGCAGAGAATCGCGTAGAGAGTCAGCATTGCGCGTATGTATGTATGTATATATGGAAATAGTTTTATTACGAGCAATCTCCGATCGTTAGCATGTATACGAAAACTCGCCGGATTTTTAACACCGACGTCGGGATTTAAAGGATTCGCGATAGGATTACGGACATCGATCATCACGCGCACCTGCCTTTAAGCGGCAATATTGGAAGCGGATTTTAACGCCGGTTTTAACGGTCCGTATCGCGTAATATTATCCTACTATTAATAATGGCAATAAATCAACAGACTGGGGAATAACGTTCGACTTCGGGCTCGATATTCCGTTGGGTAGTTCGGCACAGTCGAATGTATATAGTGGCACTCCAGGGAACCACCGATGTATGCTGCGAGTTTCTCTAGCATGCCGAAGCACGAAATGCGCTCCGGGGATGGGAAAGACAAAATTACGGCTGCAGCGTGCATAATGATCTACTTGCGAGCTCTCCGATGCGCGGCGAGGAGATTTACAGCCGCGGTAACGTTCGCAAATGTGGTCGCCTCTAGATACTGTCTTGCAAGAACGCAACCTGTCCTCGACGTTTCCATGTATGAATACGCGCCGCCATACATACACAAATCAAAATTTACGCTGTTTGCCCGCAATACGATCTATTGATGTATAGCGATACCGCTACTTATTCTTGCGGCTTTAGTGCAGAATGGGACAATTACTTACAATTCAACTCGTGCAAAAGAGAAGAAATTCGATTAATATTATTTTTATTATTTTTCTTCCTTAGAGATAAGTAATTCGTTACAATATCTTTCAATTTTTCACGTTAAATATATCTATTTAATATTTTGAAATTGAAATTAAAAAGTAAAATTTATTTATCTCCGTGCACTAAAAATTTGTTACTTTTTTTGTATTTTTAAAGTTACCAAATGTATTTTTAAAATTATGCATAAAATATTTTATTTTAAATTGTTTATAATTTAAAAAATTATTTGCGCCTCAATATTTTTGTTATAAAAAGAAAACAATTTTATACGTTAATCAAAGAATGTCATTAAAAAATATAAGTTTTCTATTATCACTCTATGTTTCCTTAAATATTGTATCATTATTATTATTTCAATTAACATGTGTAAAAAAATTTGTTTTTTGCTTGCAGATTATGCACTTTTCTAAATAAGAATATATATATATAACACACACACACATACACACACACACACACACACACACACACACACACACACGTATAAATAATGCCGAGACATATGTTCTCGACTGGTACAGGAGTTGCGTTACCGACTTTTCTGAATTTACATATACATTCTTTGACTCGTTTTTACCCCCCTCCCCGGCGTCGGTCGTTTTTTGTAATGCAAATTCGCAGCAAATCTACCCGTGAAACTGGCAGTACCTTTCCTTAACGTACTGCCGGTCCGATATCAACTCTTGTGCCAGAGCTCGTTCCCGAGGATTTCATTTACGAGAAGTTTCAGCTTCTACCGACAGCCTCGCCACGATCTCCGCAACCTCTTCCTGGATTTAGCCGAGATCTATTTGCCGACATACCGATATCTACCCGTCTCGTTTCCAACGGCTGTTTAGATCGTGTATCTCCCTCCCTCGTCCTTCCTTCCTCTTACACTGAAGCAATTTACATATCCCCGCGATTGTACTTAAGTCAGGTTATCACCTCTCCAAAGACATTCCCCTCTATCGACGGGTCTTCCACCCCTTCCTTAAACTCTAAGCTTTCACGAACGTCGTTGTAGTCCTTCCATCAACAAGTTTCTAGTAAATTGCAGCCTCTTACCTAAATCGTAGGCTAAAACAATAGCTAATTCTGACGGCCGTGCTCTCAGGTCGGCTTCAGACCCTATCAGAGTACTTAGCCGCAATGCGGATCTCTCCTATTTCGTGGATGGTTAGGCATCTTGCAACGAGCGATTCATCTATGCACCGCATATACCTTCCGCAAATCCTTGATTTAGGCTCTAATGTGAACGCGCCCACACCAAAGCTTGGCACGTGGCACACATACCGAGCTCCTTATCTTTCGCCAGCTGCAGCTCCGTCTGCCCCCGCGTGGACTAAATGAGTAGGTGGTGATCACGTCAGGAGATACAGATCGCGTGGGTTAGCACGTGTTAAATATGATTCGCTTTGAAATGCCACTCATTAATTTTACCTACCTACCTACCTACCTACCTTCGCAATCCTTTAGAATATATACAGTTAAACGTGCGAGAAAGGTGATTTTAAACTTGTTGATATATATATTTGTTTAGTAAAGATATAATGTTTGTGAAATGTGAAATGTACAAATTTAAATATGATAAAAAATTTTTTTTTATAATGTAATTTTTTTAAGATACGTTTTTTATGAAACAGATCAAAATATAGGAGCTACGTATACATATATGTATATATACTTAATAATTAATTTCTTAAAACATTAAAGATATAAAAAACTGTGGATAATTTAATTATATTTTTTTGTAAATATAAAATAAATCTTACACAATTAAATAATATATTACAAATTAATGTATAGGTATTCTTATTTTTTTATAACTGCAGATCAATCGAGCTTGTTAATAATATTTGAGCAAATTTTAATTGTGACAGCAAAACTGAGATAAAAGTAATAAATATTTTAAATTTTATCAATTCACGATACAATTGTATTCTCCACTAGATTTGAAAGATTTGCCCATTTTATTCCGAATTCAATATTCAACGCCAGCACACACGGAAGATATATGGCAAATGACATATCACCTCTCGAAAACATTATTTATGTTACCATTTTTCGAACGGTAATATTTCTAACATCAAATATATCAAATTTTCTACGTGCATACAGAGTTAGGGGCAACTTAATTGTATCAAAATTTGGTTAGTATCCTGTTTCATTTCATAATAAATTGAGTTAAATTTGAGTTAAATTTAATTACAATTACAATGAATCAGTAATTAGATATTATACAAATTGTTATTTAACAAATTTTTAATTATATATTTAATTATAAAAACAAGCTTAAAAATTAAAAAATTTTTATTGTTTTAATACCATATATAATAATAATATTTATGCTTGTACAATACATGTATAATACATTACACGAAGAAACAAATAAAATCTTTAATGTTACATTCAAAAAATATACAGAACATAAATGTAAAGCATGATATTGTAAATATCATTTTACAGTGATAAATTTGATTTCCAAAATTATAAATAAACACAAGCGCAATAAATGTGTAGAATGTGTGTGAAACGTAGGTGTAGAATAATATT
Source organism: Anoplolepis gracilipes (assembly GCF_047496725.1). NCBI lineage: Eukaryota > Metazoa > Arthropoda > Insecta > Hymenoptera > Formicidae > Anoplolepis > Anoplolepis gracilipes. Next base: position 8,701,322 of record NC_132974.1, read on the forward strand.
ACAAAGAAACCACACATACAACAATATATTATTTTTGTCGAAATGTATTATTTTCTATATGCGTATTAAATACAGAATTTTCCACAGAATACGTTAAGCTGTCGATTTTAAGCTCTTTTATTTAAATGCAACATTCAAATTCTTCTAATAACTTTAATACATATATAAACTAATAAAACTAAATTTGAAAATAAATTCAAAATATTAGCGAAACGTGTAGTGTGTATTAATTAAAGCAAAAACGTTTTTGGGTCAATTGCAAAGTAATTTAATCGTTCACTGAAAATAGTGAGAGAAATAAAGAGCAACGTTTTACCTCTGCAAAAGCCATTTTAAATATAACTTTTTTTTCAACTCTTTTATTCTATTTTCTCCTTTCTTTGTCGGCGCGTATAATGCTATATAATGGAAGATAATAAACAGAATAGAATTTTGCAGAATCAGAGCACAATTGAGATGCAAAGAGATGCAAGTGCCGAATCTTCAAAAGTTTATTTTATTACGTATAATGCTATTTAATATGCATGCATATATTCATTTAGTATGCAACTACAAAGGCCAGTCGATTCATTTAAAAATAATTTTGCGAAATAAAAAGAGAACAATTGTTGAAATATTTAATTTTTATAATGCAGAGCGCGAGTTATAGCAAAGTCACAGCGAATCGTTAAAATAATCATTTGTTATAATTATAATAATGAAGATAAAATAATAGAAGACAAACGCGCTACGTCCTTCCTTCTCTCTTTTCACCCCCATGAAAATTCGTTACTGATTCCTCGTCGGAAGCGTAAATCGCCTGAAGTTCCATTTGCCGCGCTATTTTCTAGCACACTATAATTCTCCGTAGTATACGAAAGCGGGCGCACCCCGCGTAGCGAGCTTTATGTAACTGTACAATGTTTTAATAAGTGGCCAAATTACCGTTCCGGACGTACATAATCCGCCGGTTTTAAAAACTCGCCAAACAGCGCGGTGAGCGGAGAGGGAGCGGGAGAGGGAAAAGGGAGGAGAGGGAGCGCAAGAGAGACGTCCGGCGACGTGTAGCCTGCGGCGGGGTGTTAGGAGAGAACGTAGGGGGTGTTGGGAGGTAGGAAGGTAGAAGAGGGAGGATAGAGGAAGGAACTCTTTATGCGAGCCCGACAACCCGCGAACCCGGCGCGGAGCGTAATTTGCTTTAGTGCCGTCGCGTAAATTTCAGGATGATGAGAACGTACGGCCGCCGCTTAACCCGTTCCTCTTCTCCGAGACCGAGGTTGGAACCGGGGAAAATTCGGATCGCTAATGTGGCCAGTTGTCGAATAGGTTTATCCGGAATCTTACGTAATGCCCGCGGAATTTGTCAGCGATAAAAAAAACATTCGGAAAACACCGGTCAATTTTCCTCCGGTCGATTCCGTCGCAAGAGAGGCGGAGTGCATACACGTGCATATATGTATATGCACTTTCTCCTTCCCTTCCTCTCTCTCTCTCTCTCTCTGGCTCCATTATCGCACCGTAAAGCAATTTGGAAATCCGAACCGGCTCGAACGCGCGCGCAATTTCCTGAGCGGCTTGGTCTTGGGAATATAGCGGCTGTTCAGTTTTTCTTTCCCGCGGGGTGCGAAAGAAGCGGAGATTAAAGATTAATGTTCGTCGGTGCCAATCGTGCATCGCACATACAATTCCGACATACAATGTTCGCATATATAACGTCATGATATGACGGCAGCGGAACGCGTTGGAATAGATAATAATTGAAACGCTCTTGTTGTAGGACAACGATTGAACGTAGATATACGTTTCGTGTGATATAAAAATTTTGACGTGTACTTGCTCTTCCTGGTCGAATGTCAATCGAGAATGTTTTTCATTCGCTCGTAACATTTTATCAATTACTCATGAGAGTTTCAATGCTGACGGTTTATTAGCGAATATTAATACGGTAATTAGTTTTTCACCGGGACATTTAATCTCTTTGAATGTTTATGCTAGAACGTTTGCGCAACTGCGATCGTTTCATTAAAATGATGAGTTACATATAAATATAATATTCATGTATTTATAAGCATTGGAAATGGCATTTGATATACATGCGAACATATGCGCGATGTGGCGAAATGCGCGATAAATATTCTATCGTACGTAAAAAATTGAAAATGAAGCAGGCGACCCGTCCCCACCGATGGCTATTATAAAATAACGTGACGAAACCGTAGTAACGCTTTCTCTCAGCCGTTGTTGCCTGGCTAATAATTGAACACTTGGACGAAAACGAATCGTCATACCGGACGGCAACTATCGTGCGCGTTTCGCGCCCGATACGTACGAGCGGAATTTAGATTTCACTGTCGGCGAGGGTCCCATTTTCGTGTGCACGCGCTCGATGAATTTTTCAGCCGGCAACAATCGTACGGCTTTAGTATATGGGCGCGCACGCTCATGGGGCATTAACTTCAAAAGGGTCATTCGCGCGAGCTAAACAAGCAGTAAAAAAAGTCGGGGTTCACGCGCATGTCCCCGCGTGCAGAGAGAAATGTATTGGAATTTCACGGCGTGGCTTGCGTGTTGGGGATATATAGGTATGCTCGTTCGCGCTATCGATGTAGTCGCGAGAGAGCCTGCATTTCATTCGGGCCGAGCCGTGAAATCGCGGCGCTTCAAAGCTTCACCGAAATTCGAGGCTTGCCCGAAAATAGACACGCAGCTCTGGTGAAACGTGGAAAAGCGATAAGAGCTCGACCCCGTTTATCTGGCACGCATTTCAACTTTTAATGGCGCCCCGTCTTCCTTCGTTTCCGCAAACTGGATAATTGCGAGCCGCATTAACACGTTCTCCTCTGAAAATTCACGTGGAACGCATAAAATTATCACGTGCACATAAATGGGATGGAAACTCAAACTCTTGAGAGATGTAATAAAATCAAATTTGTATCATCTAATACATAAATACAATGCTTTTATGTCCGCGTATTAATAATATCGCGAGAATATTATTATTAAATAATAGCAAAACAGAGAAGCGTACTTTATAATTCACGGATCACTAAACGGACGAAGTGGGAAATTTCATAACAGACATTGCTGACAGACTACAGCACGTACAAGAGTCAGAATTACAGAGGACAATATTAAGAGAGGGGACAATATTCTGTGGTGCCTTCCTGAATAATGCATATTTTACTAGCCTCAAACATTGCGGGAGTGAGATCAGATAATATATACCTTCGAAGAACTTTAGATATGATTTTATATTTTACAGAGATTTTACACAGATTTTACATATTTATCTTTTGATAATGTCTCTAGATGAATGGGAACAATGTTTTACAAAAATAATCACCCCTTGAACAAGATGAAGAGAACTTGAGTTTATTTTCTGCTTCTGTTTATTCTAGAGATAATTATTTAAAATATTACATTATTTTAAATATAATATATAAACAGTATTTTATTTTAATTAATTCGTAAAGGATCAAAAGATCTCATTTTTCACGTATACGTACACACACGTAATGATAATAATTTATAATAAAATTTTTATAAAGATTGGCATTGTAAATTTGTTTTTAAGATAGAAATGTTGTTTCTTTGGAAATAGAAAAGTTTAAAAAGATACATATAAAGATATAATTTTGTCCACTTTCTTAAACAATATAACATCTTTTTAGCTTTAAATGTCTTTTAAATTTAACATTGCTTTTGTTATATTTTGAAATTTTTCAAAAGCTCAAATATTTGTAAAATTATATTGAATCATATAAAAAGCTTTTTTATCTGATGATAATATCAAAACTTTAATATAAAATTGACTTTAACTTTTAATATTAATATTATTATAAAAGAAAGAGGGCATCAATACATAAAAGATAATATTTATATTGAACATAAAAAAATTCTATTAGCGCGAATTTAATAATAACATCGACATATGCAAGCACGAAAAAATTTGTTTATTAAATGCATTACAGCGTGAGAAAAGCTTGTTGTATAGTATTATATATAAATGCTAATATTTTCATGCATAGTACATCCACGCGCCCCATCAGACTTTGCTTACAGCAACACTGAAATATTATTTTTATCATACTTTGATGGTTACGCACAACATAATTGTTCATCGTTAATCGTGAGTTACTTTTTTCATATTCGTATAATGAAATTATAATTTGTATAAATCTTTTATTTATGTGTATGTATTTTAAAATTAATCATAAAATAATATTTGTAGAGCGATTATTAAAAGACGATTGTACAAAGGTAATATGTTAGAATATATTTTAATAATATTTTTCTTAAACATATCTTTCAAAAATATATATAAAAATATTATTTACAAAAGTTTAGAAAAATAAAATTTATAGGTAAAATAAATGTAATAAATTTAAATTGAGAATCAAATTTTTACGTCATAATAGCAAAGAATAACTAAATATAATTAGGTCAAATCTGGAAATATATTTTACAACCTTGCCCTTTCGCGAGATAAAATTATGATTACACGATTTTATTTCAGATGCAATCTGGTTTGCTAGCTCCTATTCAATTTAATTTATATTATGGTTCAGATTTAAATTTAATCTTAAGTCATTAAAAAAATTACATTAGAAAATCAATTAATGTCTTTCGGGTTCGTGTCTAGTTTTTAGAAAAATATGGAAAACATGGAATTCTCAGGGATTTCTTTTGTATCTAGAAAAATCAGAGATGTTTCATGAAATTTTATTGGGATTCAGGAAATTTAAAAAAAAATTCTTTTTTTGATAATTTTGTCCCCATATTGTAAACAGTCAGCCATGTATGTGAAACTGGCGGCTCACTTTATGGAAACTTAATTAATTGTTCAGAGTTTTTGGCTTTATTTTTAACAGAGTTCTTATGATAAGATTATAAATAAATAGTTCTGGCTATTAAATAAAAGAAATGGCTTGGGACAAATTAAAATGCCAAGGGAGAGATCTAACAATCGCAATTTTGTCGGAAACGGTAGTTCGAATTGCGGTGAAGGCGGAGGGGGGGAGTGAACTTCGCGCGCGAACGAGTATCGGGAGTGTCGAATTGAAAGGACATTCGTTTTGTTATCTATTAATCCATGAAAAACACAAAGAATTTTTTGTATATATTTTTTTATATTTTATATTATGTATAACAGTGTGAGTTTATTATCATTCGTGCGGCGACACGTAAGCAAGTAAGAAAGGTACCGGTCGGATATAGATTTTGTGTATCAAAATAAACGTAATATGTATGGAATTCAGAAGTGTCGTGCAAAATGTTGCTCGTATTTTAAGCAGGCCTAGGATGGTGTCAGGCTTTGTGGGAACAATTAGATATACAACAATAATGATATTTATAGTATTAGTAATTTATTATTCTTATTATTATTAGTATTATTATTCGCGGAATTAATTTTTTTGTCGCGATTATACACAGCATATTTTCTGCAATTTCGTGTGTGAAGCTGGCGGCTCACTTCGTGGAAACTCATTAATTGTTGAGAATTTTACCTTTATTTTTAATAATTCTGAAATCCTTGATAGATTAAACAAATAATGCCTGCTATTAAAAGAATAGACCGGGAAAAACCTGAGATGTCAGGTTCACGCTGCGTCTCTTTGTCTTTCGACGATTTTTTTAGAATTCTGGCTCATTTTTTTAGATTTTAAGCGCTTGAAAGTGCTGTAATAGTTCTACAGAAAAATTATATGCGTGAAAATTACTAGAATATTAATTATACAAATTAGGTAAATGAGATTTCGTGTTATATTGTCTTGATTTAATTTATTTAATAAATATTCTAATAATTTTTATGTATAACTAGAATTTTATTCAGAAAATATAAATAATTGCAGAACAAAAAAAGAAAATAACACGAAATCTCATTTAAAGTTGATAGAACAATCGAAATGACCAGCGTTTTATCTCAGTACATGTACATTTAGTATCTCAGCCAATCTAATTTATTTAATAAATATTTTTAATAATTTTTACGCATAGAACCTTCTCCGGAAATTAAAAGTGATTACAAACTGATACGAAATCTCATTAAAGTTGATAGAACTATCGAAATATGATCTCAGTGTGTTTCATCTCTATTTATATGTTTGGCGTTTCAGGCGAGCCATTGTAACTTGTTTAATAAATATTCTAATAATTTTAATGTATAAAACTCTCTTTTTGGAAATTAAAAATTATTCCAAAAATAACACGAAATTTTATTAATCAATAGAACTATCGATATATGACCAGTGTTTAATTTAGCAATTTAATTTGTTTAATTAATATTTTAATAATTTTTACTTATAGAATTTTCTGTATAATACTATTGTGAAACTCTTCAGCGGTTAAAGTCTGGCAAGAAATGCTTAAAAAATCGGCAGATAAAATGAGACGCAGCGTGAACTTGGCGTCTCAATTTATCCTGAACATTTTTTTGTATTTAATGACCAGAACTATTTCTGTTGAATTTGTAAAGAAACTATTAAAAATAAAGAACTCTTAACAATTAGTGAGTTTCAGAGGATTTTTTTACAAGATTTAAGATAAACACTTTTTCTTTTTGTATCCACATTTGACACATTTAATTAATTATGAGTGTATATATTCTACCTAGTGATTCATTTTACTTTTAGTGATTATTTCTCAAACAATTCAGAGTTGTGACAGAATTTTGAAACTGGTTGATTCCTGCGATGGGATATTTGATGTCCTCTTAAAAATTTATAAAAAATTGTTTTCCTTTGAATTTTTAAATTGTGGGAAAACATGAAAGGCATGTAGAGCCAAGCGCCAGATGAAGGAACGTAAATAAAAACAACGTTTTGTAGTAAAACATGCAAACTTTATTTTCAGACGTTTCGATCCATTTTTGAATCATCTACAGTGATAAAAAGAATTTTTTAAAGTATTACAAAGACGTCTATGCTTTCGCAATTGTGTGACACCATTGAGGGACTCAGCGTTATTTGATGTAATTGCGAAAGCATGAGCGTCTTTGTACTCTAAAAAATACTCTAAAAAAATTTTTTTATCACTGAAGATGATTAAAAAATGGATCAAAACGTTTGAAAATAAAGTTTGTTTTACTACAAAACGTTGTTTTTATTTACTTTCCTTTATCTGGCGCTTGGCTTTACATGCCTTTCGTGTTTTTCCATGATTTTAATTTGTGAGCCTTTTAGTTTTTATTGTTTTAAATTGTGATTTTTTTTTCATTGATTTTACAATATATACTTTTTTTGTATTTTTCTTTAAAGACTCTGTTATGGGGATTTCCAATTCTGTACTAAATATTTGCGATGATGTTTCTTCGGTCATGGAATTTGACCCTTCATTACCATAAATGCCTTTATGAGTTGGAATCCAGGCGATTGTTCTTACTATCTCTTTGATGCAGATCATTATTTAGTTTATAATATATATATTTATTATTTCGGTTACATAATGATTATTATTGTAAATTATTTATTCAATTCTTTTGATCGTGTCAACACTAAAAGAATCCACAAGTATATTTATTTTATATATTTAAATCTCGTTATGTTTAGTTATTATACATATTTTATTATTAAGTTAATTATTTAAATGATCTCGAAAAATCAATAAATTTATAAATATATAATTATGCAAAAATTATTGGAATGTATACAATTATATTCACATCTTTCTCTTTTTCTCTCTCTGTCTCTTTTAATTTCTTATCACTTAAAATATGTCTATGTAGATTTATGTAGATATTTTTTATTTACATTAATTTTATACTTTTGTTGTGGAAGATGTATCTTATTGAAAATTTTCCAACCGAATAGTGAAACGTGATACGAACACAACCATGTGATTGAGAATGTGAAGCTCGGGAAAAATCATGTGCACCGCTAGCGGGCCAGATGTCGACGACATCGCGGCATTACTCGAGAACTAATTGCCCTCGTATTATCTTCGTTCCGAGAGACCTCTATTCGTCGGGCCGCCACCCCCGTAATCAGCCGGGTGCAGACCTGTCTATCACAGTCCTCCAGGTGGGAGTGTTGTAATTTGCAAGCCGATATCACAACGGCATCGTGTTTACCGTTACATCTGTCAGGCTAATGGACCCAGATTAGGGCTCAGCCCGTTATCATTGTCCCATTCCCTGTCTTTCTATCGCAACGGTGCGCCCTGTTCGCGAAATCCTGAGTGACTCGTTAATCCGTCGTCCGGAAAGCCCATGTTATTGTCGATAACACTGTCATTTTTGACAGTTAGTATTATTCCGTCAGTTACGGAGCCGAGCGTCAAGCGAACTGCAGCTTCGGTAAGAAGCTTAAATCGACATGTCGTTTGGATCACTAACCTGTGTGACGATTAACCTATGACTCTTTTTGGTTTATAGTATCAATATGCAAATTTATAGGATCTATACGCATTATGTATTTATTTGCACAAAATGTAAAATGTTCCTTTGCATTTACATTTATATTTACACATTGTTCATACAGAGTTAAGCATTGTTCACACAAGCGCTTACCACACGTTGAAGTGTGCTTTGAAATTTGTATAGCTTAGTGAAAATGACGTTGGAGACAAAGTCTGTTTGTAACTTGTTATTATCAGTTGTGTTACTCGCCAAAGTCATCATAAACAAGTATATATGAATCACAAGTTTACTTGTAAAATTAAAAATCTTCACAATTACTTAATTTGGTAATTTTCTGTATAGAATTATATCATTTACATAAAGTACTGTCATTATATATTATTTTTTTATTTTATATAATAACTCTAAGAATATGTACAAGATTTAATAGTATATAAAAATTTTCAAATTGCATTTTGTATTCTTTAGACAATTATAATAAAAAAATAGTAATAAAAAAAATTCCGATAACTCGATAAACTTTACGATTTGCTAATATATATAGAAAACAAGATTATTACATTATAGAAGAATGCAACTGAATTAACGAAGTAATAATGTTTACTGCAAATCAATTAATTAAATTATTTATTGTGTTTCCAGAAATAAAACGTAATAATGCAAAGATAGATAAATATGTAAATGTTTTTACCTATAAATAATTTTAGTACACATATATTATATATATATATATATATATGTATATATATATATTTGCTATTTGCAAAACGAAGATTCCAGAAGATGATTAAATGACTAAGTTCAAACATGATAGACCTTAAATATATAATAATTTGTTCAAAGTCTCTAGACGCCAAATAACGTCAACAGTGCTGAATGAAACAAAATCCGATAATTGAAACAAAGAGAATAGTAAACGCTTTAAATATAAAGAAGATAAATACGTTTTGTTATATATAAATATAATTATAAAATATAATATAATTTTGAACAATGTCGAATACATACTTGTCGCTGACTAAGATGCATTTTATTCACAATGACAAAATTGGATCGGTTAAAATCATTCATTTAAAAAATAACGAAAAGAGAAAACATTAATATCAAACTTGTTCGAAGATTGCATTATTAGCCGCGTTATCTCACGGATGCTGTTTCCGTCCGATTTTATGAACGTTGCGAAATTTCTGTTTTCGGAAACAACGGATTTTCGCGAGCTTTTTTCTGCTTTTCTCGCCTCTCGTTTTACTCTCGTTAAAGTCCTCTCTCGGCATGGGACGCACGTCATTCTATTCCGACGCGAGATTTTCACAGCTGGTACTAAATATTTAATGGTCCAGGTAAATGTTAGATGCGACAGCTCAGAATCGAGACGCAAATTCGCTCGATAGTCGGAATTTTTTCGCCGACGAATCTCGTTTGGGAGTTGAATGGAAATTCTGGGGGCGGAGGCATCGCGCTCTCTGGTCGTTCTGGTGAAATCGATATCGCGCACGAGCATCCGTATCGTCGACGTGAATTATTACGCGAGGCGTTCAGCAAATTGTCTTATCGCGTGGCGCGCATTTGACAGTGACACAATTCTTGCGAGACGTAATATTTATATTAAAAGTCCGCTCGATCAATCTATGTCAGGGGCTTAAAAACAAATTTACTATACCGCTGGATATTAATTGCCTCGATTTGCTCGGACGAATTGCTTCATCGTGTTCTTGCGCGAGTCACCGTAAATTGTTGCTTGGGAGGGAAAACTTCAGCAATTAGTTCTTCAACCCTCTCTCCACAGATGATGTTATGAAAGTAAAATATCGTGAAAATTCTATTTTCATCTCTAGGTAATATCAGTAACGTGTAAATGATTAAATTGATGAAAAAGTAATAGCAATGGATATTTGAGTAATATATTAAAATAATAATTTTACCTTATTTGCGTTACATTCTTTTATATATAAAAGTATTTCTATTATTTGATAATAAATGAAACCTTTTAAATATTTAAATTTTATCTAAAATTTGCTGTAAAATAAAGAGTGAACAAAAAATATTTCCTTATATTAAGTTGTTGATTAAATGAATTATAAAATGTGTTACATACGTATCATAGTATTTCCTATTTATTTCATAGCAGATGAGTTACATAAAAGTGTATTATTTTTTAATAATTATGTAGGTACATTAAATACAAAGTATGCGCGCGCATACCGCGTTTTGAACACAATACTTTCTCCCAAATGTTTCATTAATATATCATACATGAGGTTTTTCAAAATTTTAAGCAGACATACCAAATCGTGTTGAAATGCATATACTACTAGTACATGCGATAGTAATTTGCTAAGGTAGCTTTAATACACCCCAGGCGCAATCTGTAAACTCAAACAACCGCGGTCGCATCTAATCGGCGGAAGACATACAGAGACACGGTTCGCGTTTAAATTCACAGAGAGCTTAAATTTCATCCTTGAAGACCCACCATGTCGCAAATACAGGTAAACCTGAAAATTTACGCGCAAGTAAATATTTAATACATTTACGATCTAATTTTATTGTTTGAACATTGCATTGTGTGCGCGAATGCAATGTTCGCAAGATATAAAAGAAAATTAAAATATTTATATATAACAATTTAATAAAAGATAAAATTTAAAAAAAACATACGAGCGAATATTTTTATTTCGCCGATATCTGTTTATAAACTAGGAGAAAGCTATTGCCATAGACATTGTTGTATTTTCTGAGTCGATGAAAACTAAAACATAATTTGATTATAAAATTGTATTGATGTTATCTTTCATGTTTCATGTTTCATGAAAAAAACAAATCACCTGGGAATTAACATTGCTAGAATAAAAATATTGCTAGAATGACAAATGCTTTTACAGTAGCTTAATAAATTTACTACTTTTTTTTGTTACAATACTATTTATAAATCTTGTTTTAGAAAAACGAAATTGATATTGATATTTTATTGACAATTGCAATTTCGTGCAACTATAAATTCGATGCTTCTAAAAATTCGATTTAATGTTATGTTTGACTTAATTTATGTTTGATGAAAAAAACATATCACTTGAAATTTTGCAGATATAAATATTAGTATTGTTAGAAATGATAATAAGCTTATAAATTTTTTTTCATATTACAAGTTTTTTACTATTTTAAAATTTAATAAAAGAAAATTGATTATTATGATCACAAATCAATTAGATGAGATATATTACACGACAAAATAAAAATGTTTATATTATAGTGTAGTAACTTAAACATATATTTGTGTGACAAATGTATAATGCAGACTTTATATTTCGAATTAAAATTGTTATCAATAAATCTAGATGATTGTATGTATAACGGTATAGTGAATTTCTGATTAAATCTGCTGTGGAGACGCGTGAAATTACCATGAAATGTTCTATGCATATTGTAATTGACATGGAAACCAAAATGTACTCACTAAAGCGTATAAGCATTAATGAAGTCTCGGCGAATTATTGCACTCTGTCACGTGCCAGTCAATTGTCGCAAAATAAACGGCGCCGTACGCCGTTTGCTTGTTATTGCTTCATTAATCGCAGGCGCGGCAAGTAAGCGGAAACACGCATGGCATATTATCTAATTTATCGAGGCGGGTTGTCCTCCACAGATGCACGTCGATAAAGCGCGATTTCGGTCGGACAGTGATAAGCGCCGATTAGTCCGCGTGGGCGCGTCTTCCGAATTATGCCTCTCGAGCCTCTCGCGGAATAAAATAAAAGCCCCGCCGCCGGACACGCAGTATGCAGTACAAGTATCCGCGTTATTCGGGCGGCCGCGTCACAATGGCCGCAAGGCGATTATAAACTAGAGCAATTAATTATAAGTGGTCTCGCAGTATAACGACTTCATGCTGGAAATTCCGGCGTGTAACGCCGGTGCATACCGCGAATATTTGGTTTGCCATGAAACGCTTCAAGACCGGCCGTGCCTTCGTCTTCCGGTATGCGGTGAAACTGCAGTTCTCTGTTCTCTTCTATCCGCTTTCCTCCCCTCTCTCCTCCCTCCATCCACCACCTACCGTCAACCGTCCTCTTCCCCGTCCGCGACGGCATTTTGCAAGCATCGCGCTCTCGTTCTCCTTCTTCGAGACGCCATTTATCAATTACAGGTTGCGAGCACCTGAGAATAAAACGCTGAAAAATTCCACCGTCAAACGCCGAGATTTTCGCTCGCGTTCGCGAGCATCTATTTGCTGCCGCTTAAGCCGTCGCTTAAGCCATCGTGAGACTTTTACTCTGTATCCCGCATGTGCAGGAATAGCAGAGGAATCTTTGGCACAAAGGACATACGGGAATGTCCGCGTTCCAACGTCTATAACGCGATTTCCGACGCCTTGCAATGCAGTTATCTCGTCAACATTAAATGTTTAGTATATCGTGTAATTTTCAGTACACTCTTTGCTATATCTCTTTTAATGGCAAATAAGAGTCGATTTTTCGAATAATCCGACATTTTCTTACAATATATGTAGCGATTTTATTTTTACACACACATACACTTTTACTCTCATAATTACAAAGAAATAAAAATATTTAATTTTATGATATACTTTCTCATTTTGACGAACAACAATAGAATACGTTTTACTATCCGCGTTTGACGAAAAGTAGATCTGATCGCTATTATAGTTTGGGTGATTGAACGACAGAATTCTGAGATTGATAAAGACCGCGGTAGCAAATTCGTTTATAAGAGGATCGATCGGCGCCGGTTTCGAATCATAAACGTAATAACGATAAAATGTCATTTTGCTGCAAGCGAGCCGACGAACATTTTCTGCGCAAAGGAAATAACGTATGTTCGGTTTTCCTAATCGGATGTTCGACTGGCTTTTCCGGGATAATAGCTCGAGCAGAGGCGGGATTACGAAGGGACAGAGTCTCGGATAGCTTCCCTATCGCTTCGATAATTTTGTTCGATGGTCCGGACGAGTTGCCACCCTCTCGCACAACCAGGATTTTATATATTCCTCCGAACGTAAGAACGCACGTGACCACGTATAAGCGTTCCAGTCGCACACTCGGCATTATCGATATTTAATTAACGCGCTTATGCTCTTCGCATGTTGTAACCTTCATCTCCTTGCATACAGTAATATCTGATAATTTTATAGAAGGATAAAAAATATATTTTTAGATTATTAACAAAATACTTTTCGATTTTGCGTTTTCCATAAAATTCAAATTTCAATATCTACTGCAAATTGATTATCTATATTAAAAATTGTAACTGTATATTTTTGTTATTATTAAATATTTCTTTTTTGCGAGATGTATATTATTTATACAATTTATTTATATTATTCTCTTTTTGAAAATGTAAATAAGATAAAATGGTAGACTGTAGCTATAATCTTACAAACAATGTTATAAGCAAGATCTTTGTCTCATCTCATTAAAATTACGTCAACTACGATAGGGCAGTTACGTTAACTTAGCAACAACGCCCATGAAATCAGCCTTTAACGTAAACTATTCCGGACAACTATCGTGAGGTTACCTTACCTCGTTAGCAAGTTCAACCTGAGATAAACATTAATATACTGGTATTGACTTGAAAATAACGTGACCTTGACCAAAAGACAGCGATTGAATAGACAAATATACAGGATATTGAAATATTGTCGAAAATGTTAGGTGTACTATAAAAAATATTTTTTATCTATTATCTCTTATCTAGCTGATTAGAAGTTATTAAGATAGACATATCTTTAATGCTATCGGTAGCTTTTTGAATTACGAAACTTTTGAAAGAAATGAATAAATTATAAAGTCTTTTTTAGTTAATTTCAAATAAACTTTATCTTAACATTATCTTAGTTTAAGCTAAGAAATTGATTACTAAAATAAGCATTGCTTAAAAATAAATACATCATTGTTTTTAGCACAATTTGTATATTTCTAATTGAATCTGTAAATAATAAATCACAAAGTGTGTAATACACGTCATTTAAACTTAAAAAAGTATCTTTCGTTCATAAGTTACTGTGCGCTTTTCCAAAAATTTTAGATTGTAAAAAAGTTGTAATTTTATGGACTGTCTTAAAATTGTTTTTTTTTTTTTTACATATGATCTCTGCAGCCAAAGTTTATTATTTTTAAATTTCACATTTGCCATTTTTCAATTTCACGTTTGCTGACTTGTAATATAACACTATTGTGAGAAAGAAATAATAAAAACGTGATGTCGAATTATTTTAAAGACGCAGACATCGGTAACGTTACAGTAGCGCCGTTATTTCGAATAGTATTGTTTCGGATTGTTTCACGCGGAGAGCCACCAGCCTTTCATGTTTGTGAGATCCCCGTACTACCAACGACGAACTGAATAAAAGGAAAATGAATCCAGCCACACCCAGCCAGTCTTCACATTCCGAGGCGTTCACCCTCGCTCCAGGAAATCACGGTAATCTCGAGTTTTTTTTTTTTTTTTTTTTTCAGAAAGAGATTCGTGCTTTCGTTGAAAGAACCTTAAGAACTTCGTGGGCTTATCGTACAAGTATGGCGGCCTTTTGCAAATACTTTGCGTCTAACGTAATTGACCTTGAAAAGCGATTTGCATTAGACCAAAATCTACATCATAATAGTGATGTTTATACGCCGGCAAAGCTGCATCGCTTAATGGCAAGAAACGTAATATGGGAATCCGCGAGAACGATGATAATGTATTCCCTACGATGACGGAGTCACCGCAATTGCGTACGAGCAAGTGACCGCGCATACCACCACGGCTACATAGAGCGTTTATGAATATGTGATGGCTGCGACCGTGAGTCCGCCTGGTGTTGCAGTTTGTTGAGTGAACTTTAAAACGTATGCAATTTTCCGCCATATCGTATTACGAGACGCGCGAGGAAAAACAACGGCCCTCCGGTTCGCAATTTCGCCTTCGTACTGTGTTGCGCACTTATAACTCACGTATATTAAAATTACTAACGTTTTGCGGTTGAAGCGGAAATGCATTTGATGCGCATGAAATATATGCGCGAGAGAAATAATCTGCTTCCCGAAATACATATCTAGAATTTTATTATTTTGTGTGCCACAAATTCTCCATAACATGTGTGACAAAGTCATCGTATGGCTCACAAATATTACTTCGAGAAAGCCGAGAAATTAGTTCTGCAATGCGTATATAAGTTATAATACTTTGATAATACTTTATTATACTTTCATAATACTTTAATCTTAAATAAGGAAAGTTAAAAACACACAAGAAAATAAAGGATTAATAATTGAACAATTAATATGCAATTAGCTAATACAGAAAGCTTTTAAACAGTTATCCCTCAATTTCCTGAATATAAAATAATATCTTACTATCTTTTATCTAAATATAAAAAAATAGACCTCTATTTTTTAAGTTATTAAAAGACAATTGCATACTTTAATCATCTATTTTATTGTAAATTCTAAATTGTTTAAATTGTTACAATATAATAATTTCTCTTTAATTCTACATATATGTATACAATTATGATTAAAAAGATGTCTAAAAAATCTTTAAAAATGATTAAAACTTTTAATTATCTTTTACACAGATGGCACACACATATATATATATATTTATTTATTTATATTTATATTCGTGTCATCGTTTTTTTTTTTAATTAACAAACAGAGTCTAAAGAGTGACAAAATTCACGATTACTTCAACAACTAAATCAATTTTTAACGGATTATATTTTTATCGATTGAGATACAACGTTATTGATGTATTTTATCAAAATAATGATGGTGCCATCAATATCGATACTTGTAGTGAGATTCTGACGAGACATGGATAAAAACTGCTGTACAGCAGAGCCACACAACTAGAGCAGAAGGATACTGATAGAACCACGTCAACGCGCATCTCTGTCCAAAATGTCTAATCGTGCCTAACTACTATGAAACATATAGGCGATGAAACACGAAATATATATTTTACTGGAAGTAAAAGTGATATATTTTCGTCTGAAGGCCATCGCCATCTTATCGGCGATTCCTTTTCCTTCTAGCTATATACAAGTACATATAGTCACGTGTATTTTGGAAAGGTGTTTGTATGTGTACTACTGTTTATTCAATGCTTATAGCGTGAACCAATTTATCTCGTGCTTCGGACAAACGTCAAAGCCTTGTGCCCCTGAATAATGGTACGGTGGTTCGGGTTGTGGTTAGACAATGACGTTCCAACGCTTTCCGTCTCGTAGTCCCTTCGACTCCTAAAACAACCAAACGTACAACACGACTACGTGCACCGGCACGCACGTTTATGAACGTGCACGCTTACACGTAGCTGGACCAGATGTACGGAGTGTAGATGCAAACAGCGCTCACACGCTGTGCTAATTAATCGTCCTTATGCGACTCGTTTATCAAAGGTGCACGCATACACGTTATAAGGCCCAGGTACCGTTGCCACCCGCTGAAAATTAATTGAAAGGCTCAATGCAGAACTGTCACGGTCGGCCTGATTGACCTGGGAGAGGAAGCAGCTCTTCCAGTCAGCCGGGAGTCCAATTATTAGATACGCAAAACAGTGGACTGTGTATAAATAATTACGCACCGCGCTTGATCGGGAATAAATTATTATGCAACCGCATACAAATCTGGTTGAGTAGGTGTCATCGAAATTCGAATATTCACCAACATGTGCGCGTGCATGCAATTGTCCCAATTAAACAATATACGTATCCATAACCAAAAGAATGCGTAAGCATGTTTATTAGTTTAGCCATGTATTTAAATTGATGCGCCGCAATATACGCGTAATTGGTTTTATTCATACATGCAAATCGACTTTACGTGAGGTTGACAAATGTAACATTTTAATGTAATATTTTAATTGAAACAACAAAAATTAAAGATCACGCACTGTTTTATGCTAACAGCAGATGTAATCGATATTTCAATGATGTAATAAGTTACATTAAATTATCCATTAATCTTGTTAATTATATTAATGATTTAAAAATAGTTAAAATGAAGATTTGACATATGTACAAAAAAAGCAAAAATTTATACACACACTTATTATTTTTTCTCTTATACTATTATTTTGTCAAAAACTAACAAAATAATTTTTACACAATTTTGCAATGATTATAGTAAAATTATACAAGTCATATTTAATAATTATTTCTGCTTGTTGCTTGTACAAATAATTATACGAGAGACGTAAACAATTTACTAATTTACATATTAACTAGATAATTAACTAATTGGGATATTGTTACAACAAATATTACAATTTGTAAACTTGGTTTGGCAACGTAATAATATGTATCATTTTGGAAATAATGCATATACAATTTTATAATATTAAAAGTACTAAAAATAATATTTTTTTTGTACAAATTAAAAAAAATTAAAAACACATTTTTAAATATTTTAGGCCAAAATTGAAATATTTTTCTATTATATTTTTCTCTAAGTTATTTTCTCGAAATTACTAAACAATTAGCATTTTATTTTTCTGAAATAAAAGATGCATATCACAATACTATTCTTTAAAATATATATATATATATATATATATATATAGTTAAGAATAAGTCTGTTTCTTATATTTCAAAAATGCATCTCACAAGTACAGCTTACATATGCTTCAACAATTGTAAATTGGACGCATGATTGTTTACGTTATTTTTATTGGTTGAAAGAGATGTATGCATACATAGAGATCAATTACATAGAGATCTTATATCTAGTGATTTCGTTATCTCGCGAAGGATTCCCCGTCTCCACGATTCACGATCGATATCTCTTTGCAAGGCAGATTTTACGATGCACTCTGACCTATTGCGTCGTGCGCGATGGGGACGCGCTGCGTGCCGATATTGTCAGAATATAACAGGAATCCCCCATGGCGCGCATTATATTACCAGCATAATATTATCGCTGTAACGCGCTTCTGAGGCCGTTAAGGTCTGGTAGGATCGCCTTGGTGGCGTCAGGGTCTGTTTGCGGCTGGGCAGGATGCATGCAAAGGCTTGGTTATTAACGAAGTTTCTAAGTTTTCTCGTTTGCGTTCATGCGCTTCTTCGCATTGCACCCCCTTGCATGTTAGTGCTAGCAAACCGCTGCATATCGTTGTCAAATGTCACACTTCTTTTGTCGTACCATTTTTAATAGATGTGGGAAAATATAAATTTATAACATAGCGCCAATATAGAAATAGCTATATAACAGGATGAAAAGATTGGTTGACTGAACCAGATACAGAAGCAGGAAACATTACATTCTTTTGCATGTACTTGCCAATTAAATTAAAAATACATGTGTGTATGGTCATATATATTAATAATGCAATTTATGTAAATGTTTAAAGTATAAATAAATCAATTAAAATTTCTATTATAAATGTAATTTTTATTTTATTTTATTGATACTGTATATTTTTTTATTTTTATTTTATCTAATATTATATTTTTTCTTTATTTTGACATTTTCTAAGTTTAAATAATTTTTAAAATATATGTAAAATAAATTTGTTTTTGTGTAAGCCTAATTTACAAAATACAAAAACTGAATATTACGCAAATATTGTTATTGTTTATCCATTAGCTGATTGATTGCCAATCATATGATTCAGACGAGTAAATTTGGCTTGATTCCACTGGTGTGACAGTTTGACATTTAGCGATTAAATGCCGCAAAATTATTGATTGACAGCAAATAAAAAATATATAAAAGTTATAAAATAAGCAACATATAAAATAATTTCAAATGTCTCTAAAATTATTAAAGAATCAATCATGATAACAAAGTAGTGTACGTACGCGATTCACGATTAATATCTAACAATCAAATACCTGCTATCGACAACACTGTAAAAAATGAAGTATTTTGCGAATTATAAGATGCATGCATATACGAGATTAAAAAGCGAGTTTGCTGTTAAGAGAGTTCTCAAGTTTGTCCGTTTGTTCTCGTGTGTTTCTTCGCGTTGCATTCGCATGCTTGCGTTAGAGCGCATAAAAGCTCGAGTACTTAGAGCAAGGCGAATAAAGCGGCCGTTTTTTTTTCGTCCTCTTCGACAACCGTACTGGAATAAGCGCGAGGAGAGCGCTCGCAACGAAGCATTTGGACGCCTCTTAGCGCTTTTGCAGAAAATCGAATTACCCGTTTCGCGTTTGCGGTCCGCCGCGCCGACGGCAGGAAATGAGCATCCAGTCCTTCACTGGGAATGGGCATTTTCCGGAGCCGCTTCGACGTCTCGGACGACCTCCGCGACGTCTCACCCGATCTCCGTGCAATTTGATTTTATCGCAGATGCGGATCTAAAAACAAACGATCGTAGCGTTTTTCTTTTCCGTCCGACAGCTCATCAGACGAAAAGTTATACGTGCTGAATAGTGTCGTCAAGACTTTAAAACCACGATATTCTACAAACATCATCGGCAAACACGATCGTTTAAAAGCCATTTGCGAATCTTGATATCGTAATTTATATTCTTGTTAATAATACATATACACATGATAAAGACGCGATTATAAGTATGTATATATTTTTGATTAGCGAAAAACAATAAATGATATTTGATTAAATATTTAATTAAACTTCTCTATCGCGCTTCATTTGACTTCTTATTCAAGATAAAATTTTTACACACGTATACACACACACACACACACACACACAATAGCGTGACTTTAATTAGAACATAGGTATAATTTGAACAATACCTACAGTTTCCTTCTTGGGACTCGTGCCTCTATTGTGAAACTTGGCTCGAAAGACCTACAGAAGCACTTACAACACGATGCCGGAATATGTGCGACAAGGCAAGTGTAGTGGAAATGTTGTCGGCTTTACCTTGCCAACGGATGAAAGGAAGAGAATATTGTAGAAAGAAAAGAGAAAGATAGAGAAAGACAGAAGGAGAGAGAGAGAGAAAGAGGGAGGGAAAGAGAGAAAGAGAGTGAGAGACACGCAGGAAAGGTAAATGCGACGAAAAGAGGGAAGGAGAAGGGAGAGTTAGAAACACGTTTCGCTTCCTGCCGTCACCTTGAAGCCATCTCTTACCGGTTTACGAGGACACCCACGAAAGTTTCGGTACACTTGCACTTGGAGTCATCCCTCGAAATAGTGCGCGATGTAGGTAGGTACTGTAATGCCTGTTACGAATACTGGCTAGAGCTGTGGGTTGGGTTTATGACTTGCACTACTCGTTCGCATGCCACCGAAAGACGTAAAACGTTTAAACTCCACGGCAACCTTTTTGATGGTGACTTTCCATCCTCGCTGGTATATCGCGCTAACGATTCTCCTGCTCGTGACTTGAAACCAATTTTAGTTTTCTGTATACCGTTTGTTTCATAATTTTTGACTTGACAGGTCTCGTGACGTCGAGACCACAACACCGAAAGACGCGAATTACATTCAAACCAATGAACTTTGCATCCGACTTGGTTAAGTTTCGTACATAGTATGTGCAATTGAAGAAAGAGCTTTACGATATAGAACATACGTCTCATTAGACTCGAGCTTTCTTCTAAAGCAGTTGATAAACGAGGATATCTACTGATTGATCGACAGCCTGTTAAAATAGTCCCTGCACGTGTAGGCTGCCCTGATGCGGTGAATCACAGGTCACGAAATCTTATCATCTGACATGGAAAAGTGGATAATCTTTTTCACCGTCAGACTGACGATCGATTTCAACCTATTTTCACTCCCCCACAGATTGAAAAAGCAACGTTTCGATTGAGCACGTGATTTCACTCTACACACTCTATACAAGTTCAATAGAGAAAGACGATAAATTTCGTTTCTTAATCTAGTACAGCCTGAAATTCACGTCTGACCATATGACGGATTTTACTACTTGTAATATCGAAAGTATTAATATAATGATTTAACTGTGTATGTATAATAATACTAATATAATATTACAAAAATTACAATTCTCATCATATACATTAAAAGATACATTAAAATTTTTTTAGTGAAATATACTTATATATACAGGATGTCCTGTAATTGGTGAAAAACCTGCTAATGGCAAATTCTTGAGATCATTTGAAGACGATTTTTCCTCAGCGAAAATGTCGAGGCATCAATAATTTCCGAGTTATGAGCAATTGAAAAAGAGGCACATTTTGCAAACTAAACTTTTTGGAGTTAAAAAATTACCAAAACTACATTTTTCGGTTAATTTTAGATAGAGTTTACTCTAATAGAATTTTAATTTAAAACTTAATTATAAAGATATATATAATAATAAAAATTGGAAACTGGCAAAAAATGATGACATCTCTTGATATTTTCGCTGAGAAAAAATCGACTTTAAATGATCTCAAAAATCTACCATTAGCAGGTTTTTCACCAATTACAGGACATCCTGTATGTAATAGTTCTGTTCTTTATCTAAATAATTAAATTATTACAGCAACAACATTAAAAAAATTAAATAGAAAAATTTATAGTTTTTAATATAAAATTATTTTTAAAATTCTTGGCTAAAAAAATAATATGTGCAATATAACCAGCAGCATATTAATAGTACATTGTGGTATTTGAATCTAAAGCAACTTCTATTTTTGCTAAGATAACTTACGCTCGATAACGCGTTTAACATGGTAATATCTATACACCTATTATACATACTAATTAAGCAGTACATCGGATCGATGAGCGAGTTGAGCGCAATTGCTTTATACATTATATATGTATATAATAAATTTTATTATTTCCAGAAAACCATCATGCATTATGTAAATAGAAACATAATTCAGCGCATCTACTTGTTTAGCAGTACGTTCGATCATTTATCTATTCTAAGGGGACTCTGGTGGTCGGATCCCATGGAACCGGCCTTGGTGTCTACGTGTGTTTCTCGCTATCCTAAGAACGTGTCTCCTGTACGAGGAAGGCGGGTCTTACGGTTTGTGATGGCGGAGGGCACGTGAACCCCGACGGGCGCATGCGAACCAACCCTAAAGCTCACGGTAGACCAGAAAGGATCACGTTCTCTCTGTCTCCCCTCTCCACCCCTCTCCTATCTCTTCCTCTCTCTCTCTCTCTCTCTCTCTATTTCCGTCTCTCCCTACCGCTCTTTCTTACCCTCTCTTTTACTCCAGCCACCACCGAGCCGAGTAAACCCCTCGTGTGCCAGTCCGCACCGAGATTCCGGCGCGAATTGTTCTTTCCCGTCGTGGCGTCACGCCAAGTTCTAGATGGATGTCGCTGATTCGCATTATTGTGTCAGCGATTTACGTCGTCGCGCAGGTGCTCCTTGTTCGTCCATCCCTTGTGGAAGGTCAGTGATGATGCCGTTCGTTTACCGTTATACATTGAGAAAATCGCTGTCTCTTTATTTTTGAAAGCGGTCCTTGTGCGTGGAATAAGGTATTCTATGTGACTTATTCGGGTATATACGGGGTTGTGAATCAATCTCGCCAAGTTTGTCTCCATTAGTCCGCGCGACGATTAATGTTAATTATTTCGTCAAATTGCCACGTGATACATTATGCGACGTGATATGTTGCATTAACCGTACATCTTTTTGTACCTATAACTTTTAGTGCTATTATAATTTATTTCTTTACACGTGCATGGTATAAAATTACACTAAAATTATAAACGCGATATTTGAAAAGAACGGTGTGAGAAACAAAACAGTGACTAGACCTCTAAAACTTTTATTTTAAAATATAATATATTCTCTTTCTCTCACATAGTGCGTTTATCAAACTCCCGAGAAAAAAGTGGATTTAAGATCATGTTTAGTCACATACAATTATACCCGAAATTTGGCTCTATTGTATATAAGCATTTAAATTTTGGATAAAATTATGGCCAAAAAATATAATCCTATATAATTGCATAAATATATTTTTTTCGGGCTATTTTATACTTTATATTAGATAAAATAAGATAAAAATATATGAATAATAATATTAAAATATATTATGTATTTATTTTGAATATAATATATTTCCGCACTTAATAATTTATTAAAAATATTGTTTTTTTTAACCACATATATATGTTAATGATTGTTTTAATCCATTCAAGTTTATAAACTATATTTACATTATGTGTGTGTGATTGTGAGGTAAAAAAAATCACGCGCGATAAATATTTTATTGGAAGTCAATATCTTAATGTTCGTAGTAATGATTGTGTCCTAATGGTTGTAATATATTTCTTTAATATGATTAAAATTAGTTACAAAATATGTTGGCATGTCATTCTGTGGCACGCCGAGATTGTATTTCGGAATCTGAGTTGGTCGGTAAGTTTCAGCAGTTTATGTTACAGGATTTCGGCATTAATTTAATGACATGCCATAACACCTCGTGACACGAGCGAAGTAATGACATGTCATGCGCGATAAAGTATACACGATAGGTACACGACACTTTCATTTTATTTACATAAATTGCTTTTGCCAAGAAAAGATAATTTAGCGGCACATGTGCTTAGATCGTTTTATGATTGTCAGAAGTTAAAGATATAGATGTTTTAATTTATCAATATATATGGCATTAGACAATTTTTTTTTCATTCGTTGTAGACTAGTATTTTATATGATATTTCTTTACCGTTAATTGATTATCGTAGAGTAATATTAGCTATATATATTCTAAATTGAAATTTTTTTGTTAATTTTCATAAAATTTAGGTTTCTTATCAATCTAGATTTTTCTGGTAAAAGATGGCTTTATCAAGTAGCTCGTCAGCTTTGTTCAAACAGAAACGTACAAACTACCGTATACGTTTCTGATAACGTTATCACGGAAAAATTTAATTTCTTCTTCACATTTTTCAGTTTATTTTCATACTCTGGCTTTTCAGAATCAAGATAGAATTTCTCAAATAGGGCCAGTGGTAGTATAAAGAACACGCAAAAAACTTGGCCGTTTCGCTCGATTTATCTAACCATCGCGTTTTCGATGAAACTCGAGAGATTGTAGTCAACGTACATATTGGGGAGGGGGAGGGTGAATATATACGTAGCTCTGTGGATATCTAACCCCTCGATTGGCCCGAACCCTCAATTCTTCTTGCCAGCGCGATTATCCCCCAATATCCTGATACATTATTTATCTCCATCTATAAAACCTCAGAGTTTGAAAGCGAGAAACCCCTCCCGTACCGAGGAACTTTTTTCCACGTCCAATCCCTGGCAGGATCCTTACCCGCCGACAATAACGAACGAACGAGGCGGCGAGTGCGAGTGAAGCTTTTCTACTTTCCTTGCCGTCCTTTTTCTCTTCGTTCACTTCACTTCCTTTTCTTCAACTCGTCTCACAAGGTCGGAAACCTTTCCGCATTGACTGCCAAAAAAGTCCTGGCAACGGCGCGACACTCATTTAATTTAAGGATAACAAAAGCGTTATACACAAGACAAATCCTCGGATTAGTTTTATGGCGTCTCTATTTACACTTTAGTCAGAGAATTACTGTGTTTCATTTCACCATGTGTACATTTTCTGAGCGCCACAACGGTTCAGTACATATAATGTACACTGAATAAACAGCATGTTTCTCTACAAAATCATCGAACAACATATAATTTGTAATTAATTGAAATGTGGTTTGTGATTTAGATTATAAAATTTATGCTACACAGGTTTATAAAAACTAAATAATAGTTATTTTCTTATATTTTTTTATATAATTCTCTTAACAGAATGTGCGATTTCAAAATTGTATTATTTTGGAGAATAATAGAAGATTAGTGATCATCATTAGCCGCTAATTATTAGCTATATTGTTATTATGTGTTGAGCTTGTTTTGTTGCGCACAATCGATATTAACTAATCATTCTAAAATATAAATAATTTAGATAGCAGCTAGAAAATTAATTAACTTATCAAAATGCTATCTCTCTACAACAATTTTCGATATATTAAAATTTCTAACAGTCTGTAAATATCTTTAAAATATTATATTTTTTAATAAAGCTTTTCAAATTGAGTATACATTTTAAAATATATTTATATATATGCGTAGTCGAGAAAATTGGATTTTATTGGGTGAAATTTTAATTTTGATTTTAAAAAACAATTTGCTAAATTAAGCCTAACCTATTATATGTATATATATATATATATTATTAGTTAATTTTACATAGATAGTCACGTTAAAAATAAAATCTATTTAAAAGAATTCTAATTTTGAATTTTTCAGATAAAATTTATAATCCGACTCACAATAGAGAAATAAATATAGAATCCAGAGAGTTTTTTATTGAACGAAAATATAGATAATCGATTATATTTGGACAAACAATAATATGTTCCTTATGAGCCGCAAAAACACTTTGGAATATCTTGCTGAAATTATCTTGGATATCGTCGAAATTACCTTCAATAGGATAGCACAGATCGTGAATCACGTTCCATATGCTTCGGTCTTATGTATATCCCAAATTAGACTATGCTCGTGATTGACTCATTCGAATCGATGCACACTATTGTTCGCTGCATGCCATTGTATGTATAAGCTGTATAGTACAGAGCGATCATTAATATACAACGCTACAAGGCGACATTCAGTGTTTGAAAATCAGATGAGCGATCTACCAGGATATCGATTCGACGGATCACTTGTCATGACTTGCATCACGATGAGAATGCAACGCGTAAGAGCAATATTACAATAAATTTTCAATATAATAAATAAAGAATATGTTAATACTCAACGTGTATGTTAATATATAATGTGGAAGTAATATGGAAATATATTTTATTTTAATATGAATAATACGGTAATAAATTATAGGCAGAAATATAAATATTATTAACGTTCAGAGGAGTTTTAACAATATATTTATAAGTTTTCAATAATTAATAAACTTTGATCAGAGAAAATATAACATATTAATTAATAGTAATAAGAATGTATTTAGAACTGTTTGGATATCAATTAGAGAAATAATTATGAAGTAATTTAAAACTCATGCAATTTATATGTGCATAATAAAAATTATTTATACAATTATATAAATTTATGTATTAAATTTTAAACAATTGAATGCATTGTAATAAACAAATAATAATAATAATAGTTATCATAACTAAACTAACAATAAGTATAATTAGAAATTTAAGAAATATTGAAGAGTCTCTTTGCAGTATACATTAAATATTTAGCATTTATATAACATAGATCATACTCGGAATGTTTAGGTACTGTGACATTCAAACATATGCATCACAAAATATCGATAGGAAATAAACGAGCAACCAGTTGCATTCCACTTTGGAGAGCGAATGGTATATAACGTGAAGCTAGGTCGGCGTAAATATTTGTCATTATTTCATTCATTAGGACATTACATACAGATATCGATATCTTAGGTACGAGAGACAGACATACGGCTCGCCCGACTCCTTTAACCATGAGATAGGATGGAGTCGCTATACCAAGGGAACGATTCTCCTCTTCCGGCTTGCGCACGCTCATGATTTCACGAGGTCCTCTTTATTTCGGGTATACCGTGGACAAATGCGACTAACGTATCGAACTTCCGTCCGGGCTAATTTATGGCGTTGGGATTAGGGGAGTAAAATAGAGAGGGTGAAGCCGGAAAATGGCAATTCTGCAGTGCGGGTAACTATCCTCCCTTGCCCTCTGCCCCCGTCTCTTTCTCGATCTAGCTCGCCGAATGGAGTACAAATGCTTAAAAGGCGAGCGGCTCTCCCCGGCCACCGGTAAAATATCACTGCTAAGAAAAAGAAACGATCACCCCCCTCTAGGGGTTGACAAAAACAGGGATAATAAAACCCGGAAAGTCACCCCTGCTCCCTTCTGATCGAACCGGGAGGATACATTCGAACGATTATCTTTCCGGTTACGTAGCCATACATACTCCCGAACCTCCTCGGACCGTTGTTTTAAAACGAAACAAAAAAAGATAAAAAGCGATATATATATTTGTTGCATTAAGCGCGATGCGGACGGAAAATACTCGAGGGGAAAGTTGCATTAGCGCGCAATATCGTTGCCGGTTCTCAACAAGCTTGAAGAGCAACTTCGATGTACGTAGTAGATACATGTTTTCAATATGCTTCTAACGATGTGTAGCGTCATGAGAATTTTACATACGTCCCCTCATTCTCATTAAAATTGACGGAAAAATCAGGGAAAACTTTTACTTTATATACATACGTGTGCAATGCATATATTAAACCCCTTCTTAAATATATCAAGTTTTTATAATTTAAAAATTTATTTTTGTTACCTGATTACTATACATGCTTCGTTTACTAATTGGCGTTAAACAAAGCATCATTTATCAGAAATTACCTCTAGTTTATGCGCGGAGAAACAGAAGAGTTAAGCTGAATCATGCTCAATTAATCATGCTTATTTGATGTAATATAGGTCACCGCGTCTTTCGAACGCTGCGCATGTAATTATCCCATTTCCATAAATAAAACGTCGTTCAATTAATAATGATCCCATGTATATCAAAATTAGCGTTTGCTTTTATTCTCATTATTCAGTGCATTCCAATTTTCGAATAGTGAACTTCATGTAAATTCTATTGTCTTTAAAAACAAAGATAATGTAAATTTAATTTATACTCTCATAATTTTTTATTTATTTTATTTATGCATTTTAATCATGTACATGTTATTTTCGCAGAATGAAATTATGAAATAAGTATCGTGTATTATATATACTCTATGTATTATATATATTGTGTATTCTTTCCATCTCTCTCTTTCTCTTTCTCTCTTAAAATAATACTCCAGAATTTTTGAAAGATTTAAATTATTATTCTTGAGTATTCTGTGAGAGAATTTTTTTGTTATCAAAATTATGTGACATTTCCCATCTGTATACGTTCATTGATCTGGAGAGCAGGTCGTTAACTGCACGTAGAAACCGCTACTTGACAACCGATTAGGGGACCGCAACGAAGACGGTGGCGAAGATGACGGCGACTCAAGGAAACGACTTTACAGACACACTCGACGATAATTGGGGATTGGTACGCGAAGTCGACTCGAAGTAAATTCGTTTGATGTGGTACCTTTGCCACCGATGTATTTGCGATGTGGCTGTACTTGTGCTCAGCGATATCAAAGACGGATTCCGCGGGCAAGTAGTCATCGTGACATCGCCAAGACGATACCTCTCACCTAACTTTCGCACGATCCAGGACGAAGAAGTAGTTACGAACAAAGACCACATCTATCTCTCCCTTCCAGTTCACCCTTCCACTTGCTATTTCGAGAGTTCTCCGTTATCAATACTTAATGCAAAGAGACGCGGCATCGACTAATGAACCCTCTTACTCCCTCACGGCATCGGAGTCTATTGTCTTTCCGTGAGCGCTACTGCATGCTGCACGAACCGCATTCACGATGGTACGGATGGTTACGCGGGGAAAGAGGACACGCTTAACGGCCAGGAATTCGGATCCTCATAATACCGGGAATCTCTATCGGATTTATGCTAATGCTCTGGCCTGCCTAGTATCTTGCCAATCCTTTCTGTTCTATTATCGCGTGAATAACACGGATGGGCGCGATGCATTTGGAAAATGGATATCGCATTATAATGTCCTCGAATAATCAGATTTTCATATCTCTTGTGTCTGGTCCACTATTATTACCCTTTCTGTGATGGAGAAATTCGAATATCTAAGTCTCTTCAAATATGTTGAAATCGTAGCTATATTTATTTTATACATTCAAATTTCTTCATACATATTCATTGATTTAAATTAACGTCATACAAATTGATTTTATGTTATAGCATTTTAGAGTAGAAATATGGAATATTCTCGTTCAAAATATGGAATATTAATATAAAAGCCAAGTATTAATATAAGTGCGATAAAATATGGTATGAAAGACAATCTAAAGTAAATGCGCAGATATTAAAATGTCTTGATATTTCGGTTTCATTCAATTTGCATAATTTCTTACAACTTTTGCAACACCATTCACAATTACTTTCTTTTAACTTTTTTTCACATAAATTGCTTAAATTAATATAAAATTTATTATTTAACGCAATTTGCATTTCGTTTACATAAAAATATATATCTTTCTTTTATATTTTAACTTTTTAGAGCTTCTAATGCTTTTTAAATACATTTTTAAATACTTTAATACAAAGACTTTCGACTTACCAAGTTGTTTTATTTTGTTAAAAATCTGCGAAAAGAAAATTAATGTACTGCATAGAGTACAGATATTTAAGGAACAAATTATTTCGTGTCATAACTGCAATTCAATGTTGAACCATCAATATTTATCTTTAGACGAAACTAGCCGTTGCTAACTTTTGATTCTATTTTCTTTGAACTTTATGTGACGTCAGAAGCGGCAAGAGAGAACTCTGGCCGCAATTTTCTCCAACTGTATAAGATTGACCAATAAAAAAAAGTATCAGAGAGAGTGAAGCGAGACAAATTGATCGCGCATAGTCATAAAATGAAGTGATCTCTACAAGAGAGGAGGCTATTATCTCCGAAACACTTGCTTAACTACTCGTCCCTCTACGTCTTTCTGATTGGAGTATTATCTGTGACATTATATCAGCCAATTAAATTTGCTCTGCGCATGATTTATTTATACTTATAACGCATTAATCAATATGACGACTATAATAATAAAAGCAAAAACATGGCTTTAGACGTTAGCTTATAATGATGAAACAAAAGTAAGTGTAAAAGAGTTATTGATATAATATTTTGCTATTATATTATATAATATTTTTTATTATGTATGTATGTGTATAATATTGAATAAACAATAGTGTAGCGAAATTACTAAAGCAAAACTCATTAACAGATTATATAATAATTTTATAAAACTATTTTTAATAATACGCATATAAAATTATATTTAATTTATTCTCGTTACTTTTCATACTTATATAAAAGTCATACTGTTTCGTTACGTTTTACTAAACGTTGTCAAAACAATATATTAAAAATTAAACGTAATGTTTTACATATTATTTTTATATAAAATAAAATTCCAAAATGTCTGTCCATTTCTGAGGAAATAGAAACTAATTGTCAGCCTCTTTAGAAAACAGATCAACTAGAGACATTTGATCTCCCCTTGCTTATAGTAGATATAATTGTAAATGGGAAGCTAACAGAGTTTGTAAACGCAATATACTAAACGTTGTCAAAACAATGTATTAAAAATTAAACATAACGTTTTACATATTATTTTTATATAAAATAAAATTCCAAAATATCTATCCATTCCTGAGGTAATAAAAACTAATTGTCATCCTCTTTAGAAAACAGATTAACTAGAGACATTTGATCTCCCCTTGCTTATAGTAGATATAATTGTAAATGAGAAGCTAACAGAGTTTGTAAACGCAATCGTAGCTGGTAGCTTACAACCCGTTGCCTCGTTGTGTACCACCAAAACATAACGACCGCACAATGTCGTGCTGCTCGCGGCTTGCGGACGTGCCGCTACGAGGTAGAACGGAGTACCAGATTGCGCTAATTAATGCTAATTGCTCGAACTAATAAATAACCGCATGAATAAACATATTTGCCGGCCGTTGCCAGCGAGAGATGAGAGGAGGGAGGGGGAAAGAGCGGGCTACAAGACAAATACTGTGATACGAAAGCGGGAATAAGAGAGTAGGCGAGCGAAAGCGAGAAGGGCTGCGGATAAAGGGGGTAAATTTAACGTACACGAGCGGGTGCAAGTACGCGACCGACGTGCCGTGCTGATGTACGCGCTGAAATATTCATCGATTTCGGTAGCGGCAATTACGCCCCGCAAAACGAAGCCATACCCATGTATGCCCTCGCCACCCTGGAAATTTATCTGTATGAACAAGCGAACGCGCGCGCGCGCACACATTCGCGCGGACAAATTCCGGCAGGAGATGCGTGCTCGTTATTGTCTATCGTCACGAAACATACATACAATTCGACCGGCGTGTAAAAAAAACAGCTGGAAAGAACGGCTTGTTCATACAAAATGTCAAGAATTATTCGTACCCTCTTTCCTCCATCTGTATATTCTGTAATCAAATCGGAATTAAGTGGGATTTGTTGGAAATGACATTGAGATACTAAAAATATAATATAATCGAATATATTTCGTATAAAATTAATAATAAAATTTGTTTTATATAAT
The DNA here is from genome assembly GCF_047496725.1 of Anoplolepis gracilipes. Classification (NCBI taxonomy): domain Eukaryota; kingdom Metazoa; phylum Arthropoda; class Insecta; order Hymenoptera; family Formicidae; genus Anoplolepis; species Anoplolepis gracilipes. The sequence continues at coordinate 8,732,772 of NC_132974.1, forward strand.
ACTTATTAAATTTATAATAATTTTATGAATTTTTTTATTATGTAAATATTTAATAAACAATATCTCAGAAATATAAAACTTGACAGATATTGTTTTCTTAATAGTACGCAAAGTATATATTATAGATTTTTTATATTTTTCTTTTGTATTACAATTTATTACAAAAAATAAATTTTTCTATACTTTAATTGTTATTAGTGAAAAAGAAATTAATTTTAAAATTGTCAAAGATTATTTTATCACTTGATTTTAAAATAATTTTTAATAAATTGTATTGAATTGTTTCATATGTATCCATATAGAATAAAATAAATTTTAGTAGAAGAGAAATATTTATGATGAGAAACTGATCAGGATATGTATACGTACAATAAAGATACTACAGACATAAAAGTTTCTACGTGCATTGAGCGGAACAATTTGGGCCAATGTGAGCGAGTGCCAGGAAAACGATTTCGGTAATGCCGCAGACCGCGTAATCGATATTTCATTATATCGCGCCCGACTGACCTCCCGTCGAAGTGGAAGAAAATTTAACCCGCTCCCAGGCTTAAATTACTTCCGGACATGAACCGCATTTCAGGCAATGTTCGACTCGCATTATAGATGAAGAAATGCATACGTGCAATGTAGGTCGTACTTAATTTTCTTGATATTTTCGTAAACAGAGGAAAGGAATAAAACTACTGATTGAATTTAATTATTTGTCATTCAACGAATTTTCGCATACAACTCAAGAAAATATATCTATTCAATTATATACGAATAAGAAAGAAAGACGAAAAATTAAAAATTTTTTTTTAATTTAGTGATCGTATTACTTCTCTATTATATTAGATTTATAATTGTAATTGTTTATGTCAATTTTAATAATGCTTTTGTAAAGTTTGTTAGTTAAATTATAGGTTGTTCCGTTTATGTTTAGTAATATAAATTGTCAATATATTTTTCTGCATTGTACAATATTTAAATTTGACATCCATAAAGGAATTTTAATATTGCAATTTATCACATCATTTAAAATAAGTTTAATGGAAAAGGTTCAGCATTTTTACCGTCCATTGTTGTAGAAATTAAAGAACATTCCGACGAATATTCACTGCTATTCACGTCTCCAATATCAAGCACATTCAACGAATTCTACGTGCAGCATTACTGCAGAGCATTATCGCGCATTAATAAGCATGCTTTTGTTAATCTCTATTTAATCGATATTTTATATCCGGAGATTTCTGAAGCTCTTCATTTCGCGTGACATGCACATTTTGAATAAGATGTAACTTTCTGTATATCGCATTCTCTCTATTTCTCTTTTTTCTCCGTTTCTGTTCTAAAAAAAATATTAAATTAATAATAATTTAAAAACACTTTTCATTTTTTATTACATTTCTTAAAAACTCTTTAGAAAAAGAAAATATGACGTATTAGGTAAATTATATATGTATATATTGTGTATACATATATATATATATATATACAGGGTGTCCCAGACTTACTGAATCACCTGTTAATGGTGGATTCCTGAGGTCATTTAGAGACGAAAATCCTAATACCAAAATGTCGAGGCTATAATAGTTTTTAAATGATAAAAAATTAAAGTTGACCAATTAGCATGACAAAACTTCGCGCGTCAGGCACGTCGCATATTAAAAGTGCCACCGCACTAAATTTAATTATCAACATTGAAATATTGATAAATTATGTATTTAATTTATTGTTAAGTTATTGTTATGTAGTAATTTATTGTTATTAAAATAATTTTATAAATTTATCTCCTTCATGTGCGGTTAATAAATTTTGGTATTAGACTATCTCCGCAATGACAGAAAATCCTCGTAATTCCGCGCGCAACATCGACATTGAATTTAATTGGGTGGTTACGAGGATTTTCTGTCATTGCGGAGATAGTCTAATACCAAAATTTATTAACCGCACATGAAGGAGATAAATTTATAAAATTATTTTAATAACAATAAATTACTACATAACAATAACTTAACCATAAATTAAATACATAATTTATCAATATTTCAATGTTGATAATTAAATTTAGTGCGGTGGCACTTTTAATATGCGACGTGCCTGAGCGCACGAAGTTTTGTCATGCTAATTGGTCAACTTCAAACTCTTACAATTTGAAAACTATTGTAGCCTCGACATTTTGGTATTAGGATTTTCGTCTCTATAAATGACCTCAGGAATCCACCATTAACAGGTGATTCGGTAAGTCTGGGACACCCTGTATATATATCTTTTATATACAATATATACATATATATATATATATATATATATATATATATATATATAAGAAAAATTTCAATATATAAATAAAAAAATTCGAATATTAAAATAAGAACACGTATGCAATACATATACATCGAGTATATATATTTTTTGTGTTCTTATTTTAATATTCGAATTTTTTATCAATGTATTAAAATTTGAAAAATACAAATAACTTAATAGTTAAAAGTAATAAATAAAGAACTTCAAGTATCCAAATAAATAAAGAAAATTTTATTTTATTTATAAATTAAAAAAAAAGACTTTGCAACAAAATTTAAATTAAATTTATTTATATTTAATGATATTTAAAATTAAATTAGTATAAATTGAATATTGAAATCTTATAAGAAGATATTGATATTTCCATTTAAATCTTAAATTGTTATAAAAAATTTTTAAATAAAAAAAAAATGTCATTATTGTACGTCAGAGAGTCTACTTTGGTCTCTTGAAAAGTTGGTATTATACGTAAAATGGAGAAAGTGTGTAGAATCTTCGCGACGTGACTAACATGTTATGATGTAAAGTTGATAGATGCACAATTTGCATAAGTTAAAATATCCATATTTTATAACATGACAAAAAAGGTATATTTCTAATGCTAACGAAAATCAATAAAACAAATTACGAAATTAGAAAACTTATTATCGATAAAGTTAAAGAAATATTGTATGATTGAAAGTCTAGTATAAAAGTTTGAAAAAGTTGAAAAATATATATTATATTTAAGAAAAGAAAAGATCAGGTCAAGTCGGATTATCACAAGTCAGATAAAATAATTTCAACTATTAATTATAAGAGAGAAAAAATATAAATAATATTTCAATATACGCATATACACTCATGTGAATAAGTTACACTTGCATTATGAAATTAAATATCTTATTGTTAAATACTTTAAAAACGTTAATATAAAAAAAAATAACTCGGTTAGTCTTTGGAGATTCTCAGTTATGCTGATAATAAATCCTTCAGCATAGTCATATAAAACTACCCAACATTTTACTTAAAAAATACGAGATTTATATTTATGAATGTATATGCATGAAATTTAGCATGAAAATTCATGACAAAAGCGCAGGACGTGAAGTGCATACGCATACATATATATGCAATATACGTATATACAAGTTTCTATTGTAGTATACCGACATCACGTACAATGTAATATTTTTCATATGAAGGCTGATAATAGTGTTTTCCTTGTTGTAATACTTCGTTAGTAACACGTTGTTGTACATAGATATTTTTGCCGTATAAAAATTTTACACAATCGTATGTGTTCTAATGGAAATTTTGCGGGAGCATCATAAAAGAATAAATTTTTTAATAACTATTGATAAAGATATAAACATAAAATAAATTTTTAATCAACATTTTGGAATGTCTAAAATCTTACCACGTTTTTCGCTTTTTACATTAAATCTAATTTATTCTTCAAATTTCTTAAAATTATTATAACGTATTTAAAAATTGGAAAAACAAATAATGTAAGCATTTATTGTCAAAATAAAGTTTATAGAAACTACATATATGTAATATATACGCAAGTAAAGATAATGATGAAGAATACTGGAATATTAATAATAATGATTTGCTCACAAATACAACGATTACTGCCAACATAATAATTAAGTCATTAGTCATACCGCCTCGTAGAATAGGCGCAGTTTTACGTGCCGTGATAAACGTCAGTATGGTCGATGAATGCAAATATAGTTTCTCCTTTTGTTCACAGTGCGCTCAGTCACGTCAATTATTGTACTACTTATTGCAGCTAGGCGTAACCAGACTGACATGTTCACGCGAACAAAGCGAAATCCTATTATTACTTCACAGGCTTTTAACACGACCTTTGAAACGATACTACTGAAAGGAGTTATCCGAGTAAAAGGTAATACCAGGTCGTTTCCAAAGGAATATTTGAAATCGCGCAGTTTTCAGTGCGAGGTCGAACGAGATAGAGTATTAGCAGCGAATTTCCCATATATTTTAATATAATGACTATGGTACGCGCGGTTCATAGTACGGTCTCACTTGGTTGGCCGAGTTGCATAACCCGCGGGTCCATGGAATATAATTTTCCCGGGCGCAGCTATAAGTTCCTGGTTCATATATGAAAAAAGTTAGAACCAATTATACTTGGAATATTTCATGAATGTGGATTTACGGTGCGATTTATGTGTTAAAAGCATAGGAGAAGCGAAAGTAGTTCGCAATGACTTGGCGCCATTCGAAGGTCTAACAATGGCATGGTAATTAGAGACTCTGTTTGTGTATGCGTAATAATGATCGCTTGTAACTTCTGTGGTAATGTCGCCAGTATTATTGCTATAATTGTTCGCTGGTATAATATTTACACGGATTAATTTCGGTAATTTCTAGAAATTACATAGCATATCAACGTTCACCCGAAAACGACGTAGAGATTAGTATTAAAATCAATAATGTATAATTAAGAATTATAAATATTTAAGAGCAAGACAATTATTTTTAAACCTAAAACTGCTTTTATTCAAGAAATTCTCACGGAATTTTCACGGAAAGATCTGGAAACTTGGAAGTTTGCGAAAGAGAAGATATTAATAAAAATTTGAAGTGGTTATATATGATGTATGATATTTAATTATTTTTAATTTATGATCACGAACGAAGAGAATTTGAAGACAAATATAATTAAATAACAAAAGAGAGAGAAAATAATTATAAATACAGTGGAATAAAACGAGAAATTATTTTATTAGATATACAGATCCCAATTATTAACTTTTAAATTTGAATGGAATGAAATTTAAGTAATAAAAAATTTTATATCTTGCACTTTGTGTATACGGAATAATATCATACAAAATTATTAGTTACTTACACAAAGTAGACTCCGTATTGTGACATATGGCATATATATATATGTATAATTATCTGGAAATCTGCAGAGAGAATATAAATATTAAAATCTAAATAAATAAAGTAGTCATAAATATTTGATCATAAATATATGTATAAAGTAATAATTAATATTAATATAAAAGTGTTTATATAGATCAACTGACAAGATTTAAATTAAATTTTATAAATGTATCTTTTAATAAAAACTTTTCGAGTTGGATATAGATTCGGATTGAATAGATAAGTTTTGAAAAACTACAAATAAATAATAAAATTATTAGTTAATATCAAAAGAATTTTGTTTTAATAATATTTTATTTTATTTACAGTTTATTTACAAAAATAGCTAATAACATTGAAAATTGAAATCTGTCGGAATAAGTGATATGCAATCAAAGGTTTGTTTGTTGAAGAGAAATTCTATTTATTCGTAAAATTATGTGCATTTTGCTATGCTGAATAAAACACCTTATTGCTTTATGATGTTGTCGGGAAATTCTTTTTCTGTGTAAATATACTGCTAATAACGTCAGTAATGATCATTACTTTCAATGCGCCGGATCGTCCCAGGCAGCTGGAACACATCGCAGTATGTACATCAATCACAATCACAGGGTTGCTGTCGGCCTACTTTATCACGACGTGAAAAGTGCAGCAAATCAGGAAAATAAAGCGGTTGTCGGTATGCCCGTACATGCACTCGGACAGTAAAAAAGCTATCACGATATAAACGTTGTCCGCATCGTCCCCTTAGGATTTACTCGCGAAACCATGTATATACGCGGCTCCGAAATGGATTCCATTTTCGTTGTCGCAATTTTCGCTCAGGAATTTTTGTCGTCCGATCACTCCACTGTGCAATTTTACGACACGCGTGTATATGGGGTGTGAGCGAGCGTGAACACATCCCGTATATATTTATAGCGATCGATCTCTCTTTCTCTCTCTCTCTCTCTCTTTCTCTCTCTCTCTCTGACGAAAGGACGGGCAAGCAACCGTTTTCGCGGTAAATTACGCCTCGCGGTATTTCTTCAGTATGATAGTTTGTTATCTTTATGACGCTGGAGCGTCAGGAGTACCGCATTCCTTCTTGGTCGTCTCGTAAAACCCGATATCAGGGAAAACCTAAACCAATTAAGGCATCCCTGCGTCGGGTCTACGGGACGGCGCGCAAATCTATCTCCTTAAATCATCTTCGACGTAACTTCTCGGGGACGCACACCGACGATACGTCATGATAAGACGGTCGTTCCGTAGAGCACGAAATTCGAGACCAGATTCCCCGGGGTGTCGTGAAACTGTTTGTTTTAGCGTTCGTAATTGAAATAGATCGCGATGGATAAGATGGCTGTGTATTTAACGTATAATATTTAGATATTAACTAATGTGCATTCGCGCACATTGCCATCGAGATGACGCGATGTGTGATCTTTCCGTTGCTATGTAGAGCAAAATTTGAAAAAAAAAACAATAAAATTACCTCTTTATTAATATATGTTTTTGTCTTTATTAATACTGCGAATATAAGGTTTAAGGTCTTAATATTTACAAACAAGCAACTATAAACTTGAGGAATAAGAGCCAAACGCGAATGTTAATGCGGCGATTTTCACAGAAAATAATTTTTTCTCCGAAATTTATAAGTTCACAGGGCACATATTTTTCTACCTCTTTATTATTTTTAATATATTAAGCTTATTTTAATAAACAAAAACATATGCTGCGCTATGATACATGATATAACATAACGTGTGCGTATTATAATACGTATCAAATAATACGTATTGCATACACATAACAATACATTTCATTAAACATATTTCACATATGCGTTTGCTTTCTATTACATTGAATACGTGACTACGAATTTATTAAATTGTCACGTATCAAATTACCATCTGCAAATACTAATACGAATGACAATTCTCATTAGTATATACATCTGAAAAGTTTGACATTTTTGGATAATAAAAACTATAATTTCTTTTTTCTGTAATATATACAATACATACAGCATTTATCATGATAGAGATTCGATAAAAATAAATATATTAGTATTGCAAATAGTATAGTAACTGCTTCTCATGCAAACGTTTCAGATAAAACATCATATTAAAATTGGCATAAATGCAAATGTTATCTATCCATGAGAGAGAAAAAAAGAGAAACAAAGAAAAAGACATAAGATATTATAGATATTAGAAAAATATTTCTTTATTTCTTTTTGTCCTCATAATATATTGTATTATCCTATTTTCACAATTTTATTCGTTTAAATGAATAACTAAAAGTATATGCAACTCACAAACTTAAATACATTTAAACAACAATAAATAAAAGCATGAGCAACATATTTTTTCTCTTACGATCACCTACAGCGCTGGCATTTTCTATTCTGTAATATGTACTACGGATGATACAAAGGCGATAAAGTTTAAACTCCAAGAGGTTCGACTTGGAAGGGTAAACCGAGCAGAACAACAAATATGCATAGTGTCTCGCGCCGACACCAACGTTCTACTTCGTAATTCTTCGTTTACGACTGTCAGTTTCACGTCTATGTCGCTCCGGCGAATCGTCGGAAAACAGGGATGGCAAGAGAGGAAGAGAGAAACCTGCAGACAAGGACGGAAAAAGGGGAGTCTCTAGAAGAGGAAGGTGATATTCCTTCGAAATGGTGAAGGGGAGATTCGGATGGCAAGACCACTGGCATTAATCCAGAATAGGTAAGAGCTAGAATGTAGTTGGTACCGCGAGGAGAGAGATATGATATTGAGAGAGGAAGTGAAAAGAGAAAAGGGAGAAGAGAGAAAGAGAGAGAAGAAATGTATGCGAGAGAGAATAGAAAGAGATGGAAGAGGAAAAGGAAGAAGGATAATACGCCCACGATAAAACTAAGCCGGCTAACACCACGGATAAAAAGACCCCAGCGGACGCTTGGCAGTGTCACCAAATTGCTCGAATATTTTGCGCTCCTAAAGTAAAGGAGGACAGAGGGCGGATGGGGGTGAAGGGTAGTGGAATCCGCTTGACCACAGCCGGGATTCCCTGATAAACTTCCGGTTTAAGGAATACGTTTACCATGTTATTCCTGGCAGACTCACGGAAACTTTACCCGGGCGAGGGAGAATGAAACTTTGCCGAAGTTGTAATGCAAATAGAATTTTTACGATATATCACATATATATATCCCTCTTAACAAAAAAAAAAAATCTGTTATTGATTCTCGAAAATTTTTATCTAACCAACGTTTGTCACTAAGTGTATAACACTTGTTTTGCTGAAATAATATTCTGCTATCACAACTTTTATTTGAGAAAATTTATTTAATTTATTTATTCAAGAAAATACTTATTTATTTATCAACTCAAAGTTTAATTAAAGTAAATTCTAAACTTAAAATTAAATAAAAAATAAAATTTTCTTATCTATTCTTTACATCCTTATATAATTTAATATAACTTCATCTAATTCTAAATTATAATTTAAAAAAGTCGATCTTGTTCAGACTTTTGTCTGTAGTATCGATAATTGTGAAAAAGTGTGATATTTCTGAATGATTAGGTATATATATGTATATATATAATTTCGAACTCCGAAATGGATGAAGTTAAAACTCACACAAGTTTTCCATCTAACTAATGGCGTACAACTTTTTTTGTAACTCTCTGCGTTTTCATGTGGCGAGTGAAAGCGGAATTGGCAACGTCTCGCTTTTTCTGCTTGATTAAAAATTTACACTCTACAGAGTGAACTTTCTATCGCATTTTAACGATCGATCGTACTTACCGATTCTAGCTGGGGTGCCGCGGACATCGTCAATTATCTCTCCTGGTCCGTGACGAGATCCTGTCGACGTACGCTAGAGATTAGAACGATAATGGACCGGTCGATAGAAGCGTGAACATCCCGATGTTGCCGATATGATCCGATCAATGAGAGTGTGTTTACGAAATGACGCGTTTCAGTGGTAGATTGCATGGTCGGCATCTCCGATAGAAACCGTTTGAAATTACCCGTAAGGCTTGTTTCGATCGTTCATCATCAAATGCTGCAAATTGCTCATCACCAAACCCTTATGGTCAATCGGCATTTGTATTTATCTGCAAGCCTGATCACGAGCTGGATCATGAGCCCGTGTGATTGACGCAAGAAACTCTTATTTACCTGTGCCGACTGGTCGTAATTACTCTGCTTCGGTGACGTCGGGATAGGTAGGTTAGCGCCACCGGATGTACACTCAGGATGTTATAAAGTCGTTGTCGGCTCACGGTTAAGGGTTAATTACACGCTGCCGCGTGTAACGCGCCTTGGGCTACATTAAACTTTGGACACCATTGATTTGTGGCGTTACTAACCCTCCCTATGAGAACTATATATATATATATATATATATATATATATATATAGATATATGTATATATACATATGTATGTACATGTATTTGTATACATGTGTTAGAGATATGTATGTATGTGCGGACGGTTATACACATATAACTAAATGTATCTGCTTATGTACGAGCACGTCTACGTGGACCAATTCAGCTCGAAATCGTATTGGTGATCAAGGAAACTCCTTGTTCAACGGTAACCCAACGAAACTCGAAAACGGATTTGTCCTTACGACCTGCGGCTGGCAGTCTCGATGCAAACTTCGCTATGCCGCGTTGCACACGTAGCACCAAACACTCGCCCTGCAAGTATCTTGCAGTGAGTTTATTCCGTGCCTTAGGGCCACTCTCGTACACAGCGATCGTAGGTTTCTCGCGCGCGTGAGAAGCGTAACACTCTTCAAGAGGATCAACAGTTTCTAAATTTCAATTCTAAATGATCTGATACGAAATGTCAACGGGATATTGAAATACGCACTTTTATCGCAAAGTTCATAACAAAGATGCTGGCTTTATGATTTGTATATATTTCAATAATTATATCCTATATACATATACAAATGCTACAAACGATAAAAATATAGCATATTAAATAAGAGTATTATAGAAAAAAAAAGGAAAAGAAATTAACTTGGAAAAAAGAAATAAAAACGCGTTATTCTAAAAAAAAGTCTTACGTCATATTCAAGAAAAATTCTTTATCCGTCGGAACCAGGTTCAGGTACATATTTGTTCTTCCTGCCTCGCTCTACCGCTCGCTCTCCGAACTCGCGTTTGGCAACCTCGAGTCTGGAAAACTTCGTTTCGGCTCGTACGACACACTCGCTCATACTTATCGAACTATATCTCTCGTCGACCGCGTCCCTTTTCTTTTCCTCTTCTTCCTGTACGCGCGTGAGTTTCCGCAACGCTCGTCTCGTTTATATTTCCTTTTCTCTCTCTCCCCCTCTCGCCGCAGGAAAATCGTTGCTTCGTCTAGGATGCTAGTGGAGCAGTTCCTATTACCAGTACCGTTGTCGCACCCTCGAGAAGGGAATTCCAATGCATAAGTACATTCGTACGAAACGCGCTCCGCGTGCAGTTTCCATCCCCTAACCAAATCTTTGCGTCTTCTTTCTTTTTTGTTCCCGCACCTCATTATGTTTTCCGATTTTTCTCTCTCTCTTATGTTTCTCTCTCTCTCTCTCTCTCTCTCTCTCTCTCTCTCTCTCTCTCTCTCTCTCTCTTTCTCTCTCCTCTCCTCTCCTCTCCTCTTCTCTCCTCTCCTCTCCTCTCCTCTCCTCTCCTTTCATCGTCACCGCGCTATGGCCATTCGTACTTTCTTTCAATTTCCGGAATAAGGAGGCTTTTGCTTCTTTTTTCATTCTTTCAACGGTCACCGCGCAGTTCTTTTTCTCTTTCACTCTTTCGACATCTCCATTTCGTCTCGTACGAGTTCGAGCGATTTGAGAGAAGCGAAGAGTTTTAATCAATGAAACCGACGGTGCCACGTGAATCTCGTAAAACCAAGCTAGTAATACCGAAGTCTTAAATTGAGTAGGACTTAGGTTAAATTACTGCGAGTAAAAAGCCGTGACGTTTTCTCGTCAAACGTGTTTTTTTTTGCTAATAAAAGTGATTTGTTATTTGGAAAGTACAAACTGTAGCTAATAATACCGTTAAAATTAAACGTTTGAAGAATTGTAATTTAAAAAATACGCAAGGTAATTAAAACTAATTAAATTAAAGACACTTTGAAAAGGAATAATTATTTATAATCATTTTCAAATATTTATTTTATTCAATATATATTTTATATAATGGTTTTTGTATTTACGTATACTTTTATTTAAATTAAAAATTTTTTTTTGTATCAAAATTATAAAATAGATTTTATATAATAAATTGGTGGATCTATTTTTTTAATTCATATCTCTTTTTAGTCATAATATTATTTTAAATTTCTTAATCGAGTCGCTATAACTGAAATGAATTGAAAATATTCGAAAGAAATGCTTCTCGAACGAAGACTACGAAATTGGATGGAAAATGTTCAAGGAATCATACGCGTGCGTGTTACGAGGTAAACTTAACTTCGAACGAAAGAAAGAAGCTCAAAGTGGAAAGCAGCGAGTTTTAATCAACGGTTGCGCGCACACCAGTCCCGTAAAACGAAGCCAGGTATCGCGGAGCAAAGTCCCAAGCAACGGTGTCTTCATCCTTTAAACGACACCTCTTTACTACTCGAAATTCACTCATGGAATCCTCTCTCCGTTTGACGCAAGAAACGTTGTCTTCCGGATTGTTTCGTCGCGAGGTATTGCGCGTTTTACAGAAAATCAAGCGAGTATGCGTACACGAGCTCTGATAGAGAATTGGATTCGGTGACCCCAAGTGTAACAAAGAAAACCGATAAAACGGATTTGTATATACCCTGTCGAACGGAAGAATCGGCTGGTTCAGGCGAGAGGAAAGCGAGGAGGCGCGCGAGGGTGGCCGCGACGCGAGGGTGAAAAGGCCACGACGAGACGAGGGGATAGAAAACAAGTGGGTGCGCGATAGTGCAATCTTCCGGTGGTGTCGCGTTTTCCGGCCGAGCGATTCCGCGTTGAGCTCGGCTCTCCGTTTCCCACCGCTTCTCAATTCCCTCCCTTGATTTCGTCCCTCGTTTCCCGCTTACCTCACCGCTTCCGTCTCCCTCTTCTGTCCCGCTGCAGGTACCTCTTGTCACCCATTTGTTCTCTCTCTCTCTCTCTCTCTCTCTCTCTCTCTCTCTCTCTCTCTCTCTCTCTCTCTCTCTCTCTCTCTCTCTCTCTCTCTCTTTCTCCTTCTCTATCCTCTCTGTTTTCCTTCCGTTCGTTCTGAAAGCTTGGTCCGGCAACTAGGTGCCGGCGTACCTAGGGAAAGCCTCGTCAGCGGGTGTGCTCTCCCTTTAACGGTTTTCCACCGCAAGCCCATAGAAACCGTCGCGTATCTCACCCTTCGGTTGGACATTTGCTGCCTCTTTGTCTCTCCCGAATGTCCGTCGCGATTTACCACTTTACTTCCTCGTACTCCCCGTCCAATGCTGAGTCTCTGCGAGCTGCTTGGACTCTAAATCGAGTAGGGGTTATTGTGAGTTCTTCGTGATAAAAACACACACATTCATACACACACACACACATATATACATATGTATATATATATATATATACATATATATATATATATATATATATATATATATATCACGGCAATTCGTCGTTGATTCCAATATATTGAGTTATTTCCTGTTCTCAATGACTGGTATTCTCAAGGGGCAAAATAATGCGATTGTCACATTTACTGTGCAAGCGGAATTTTATGTTACAAATTTTTTCTGGATAGAAAAAGCAAAAATGTGTACCGTTAAAAATAACTGTTAGTGATAAACTACTAATCACAGAGTTACATACTTTTTTTACCGTAATAATAGATAATTTTTAGTAATTTATTATTTTCTTATACATATACACATATATAATTGAATAAATTTGAAAGTATAATTGAATTTTAATATTAAACAGTTTCGGAGTAAACTTTATGATTATATTCTTGATATTCTTGTTTAGATTGGTTTGTCTAAACATTTGTAATAATATCTTATAAGTAATAAATAATTTTTAATTTTGCGTAACTTGTTAATTTTTTTATTATCTTTTTTTCTTAAAAATACGTCAAATTATAAATTAAGTAAACATTTCTTTCTAGACTATTGTCTAAATATATCATAAAAAATAAAGCTATATCATAGCAATTGATATAAAATTCCACAATTTAATTAGAAATTTTTATTATATCTTTAGTTTTAAACTTCATCGAAGAAAACAACTATAAAATATGAACTAACATGTTGTCAATTGATAACAGCTGTTTATCACCTTTTTTTCAAATTCTCGCATTCATGTAGTTAGATAAATACTTTGCAACAAGTATAAAGTGAGGGAAAGAGAGAAGTTCGTTTTTTACATTGGTATTCATGCGAATATAATTTGGCGGATGCTGCGGCGAAATTTGTTAGATTTGACGACGTGAATGAACATTTGTAACGACCTAAGGTCGTGAAAATTTCTCTTTTTTTTATTTTGTTAGTTATTTTATTTGCAACTTTTTAAAATTAGTGTTTGTGTATTTTTATTTATAATTTGTTTCTGCTGTTTAAATGGTTAAAACTTAGTTATCCTATTAGTCTGTAATTGTGTCTGACTAATGATATGTCTTTTCTCCTTAATTTGTTTTTCCATATTATAGTATCACAAGAAAAATTTAATTTTTTCCAGTAAAAGAAGATGACTTTTAAAACATTCATTAAATATTAATATTTTAATATTAAAAATTATAAATATGTATATATTTATTTTTCTTTTTTATATACATATATTATAATTTTATTTATTGTGTGTGTGTGTGTGTGTGTAAAATAAAAAAATTCTGAAACAATTTTAATATTTAAGATATTTAAACAATTTGCATATACTTTGAAGCGTACTTTCAAGAATTAATATCTAGTTTCTCGTTTATTTCATTTATCTCTTTTGCGCTGCATCTTTCTCGATCTCATATGCAACTTGCAGTACCACATCTACGCTGCAAATGCATATTATCAACATAATAATTTGCAACGCATTTCTCGTCTTCGTGAAAGTTATATCAACCAACGAGCAACGTACAGTCGGGGAAACACGCGAAATCCTGATTATCAATTCTATGAAATTATGGCAAATTGAAATCAAGCTTCAGAGTAACTGATTCAGCTGCGCAATCGTGCGCTCTCGATGAGCGCGTTGCTCACGCGCGCGCGCTCCTTTGCACGTACGCGTGTCATACGCCAGGATCAATATCCGGGTGATATCACGCTCGTCATATCGAAACGAAATTGTGAACGAGAACGGATTGGCGAATTCGGATTTTACGTTACAATGGATTGATAATGAAACCATCGAACATTTGCCGATCGAGGCGTACGTGCAATTTCGACCATGGAGGGTGCAATATCCGAAATTTTTAAGCAAAAAATTTGAATCGAAACGTTTCAGCATTAATTACAGCTGGTAAAAATACGGTTAAATTTTACAATGTAATATTCTTTTCAAGCGCTTGCTATTTGAGATAAAGCTGTAATTGGACCGTAATTCAATTGATGGATTATTGAAGCGATACACAATGAGTTACGAGAAATGATAACGAGATATAATTTAATTAATCATAAGAGTATGAAAAATAATTCGACAAATTATTTTTAATACATATTTATACTTTTATGTATTTAAAAAATTTCAATAATTTCTGTCGATATTTTATTATCATTTTGTCAAATCAATAGTGTATATGTACAAAATTTAATAAATTTTCATGAGACGTGAATATTTAGAATGTTTGCGCGGAAATGACAATCGAAGAAGACAGGTAATGTCGTTGATGTCGATAAAATTAATGCAATAATTAAAAACCTTCGAATGCTATATAATCAATAACAAATCTGCATCGAGCGGGAATTAATCAAGTGAAGAAGGAAATCAATTTTCCCGGCGTGATTTACGCGTCAATACACCGTGTCGGCATTCAGAGCTCATTCCCATTCCGTACGGTTATCCTATAAAGTACGCCCTGTCATTTCACCCTCATCTTATCTCACTTATTTCTCTCTAAACTGACAACGGACTAGCACTAATCCCGACATACTTCGCGAAATTGCCCTTGCTTGCCGCATCTCTCCGCGCGAAATCGCGAAAGCAATGATTTTGATTGAGCGAGTCTTGCTTTTCCCTCTGCTTTCAACCTATTTTTGCAATGTAACATTAAATCACTGCGAGAAGAAAAAAATAAGTCTAAGACCTGACGAATTTCGCCTGTCACCTTGTGAGAAGAGTTTTTTTCTTTCGGTGTGAGAATAATGACGGCGCCGCAGACACACACGCACGCACATATCGCACACACGTACCTAGTAAAACGAAAAAAGTTTTCGCCGGCAAAGAGCTGTCGTGTCGCGGTAAGAGTGAACTTTTGTCAGAGCGGGAAAATCATTCGACGACGAGACGCAGTCGTTGTTCCGAGCTAGTGTGCGTATAATTCGCGTACGTGATGTCACGGAGACTCGTCTCTTCGTGCCGCAATGGAATGGAATATTTATGCGCGCGCCGACAGTCGGTTTCGCAATTACGAAATCCGTTTGATATCATCGTCTTGCAGATGCGGAATCGTCGAGGTTGGCGCGAAACCGACAGGGAAATAAGCCACGGAGGGTTTCCTTTGTAACTGACCCGCGGATTCTAGTTTACGTATCGCTCGTACAATCTGTGTCTTCGCTCTTTTCTTTATTTCGTCGGGCCAACGCGATGCGATGCGATGCGATGCGATGCGACGTTCCATCTTGTTTTTATCCACGATAAAGGAAGAAAAGAGAGCGGAAGAAAGGCAGCTGACGGAAATATTTCGACGAATCCCCGGGCGCATACGAGACGTTCTTTTTGTGAAAATTCCAGGCCGCGCATCGTATACTTTGTGGAAACTTGAGAGGCGAGATGGAGAAAACGCTTATACGTGGCGCGGCTCCGACTCGACGGAGCGGGCATGCCATAATACGTGACGCGCGAGCACAACGGTACGGGTCTCCTGACAGTCGCTACGAAACAAAGTGTCCTCGCGCGGCGTCGGCTCATCCGACACAACGAATGTTTGCGTTACGAAGTTTCGTAATTCGAGAATAGGTAGGCCGCGAGACGAGAGGGGAGGTAGGGTGAAATATATGTGACGCGGATATGCGTCAGCGCCTTTGCTTCTCAAGATTTCTTCAGATGTCATCTCGCGTGTCCGAAAAGTTTTTCCTGTCTCTCTTCCCATGTGATATCTCGCATATTGCCTAACACAATTTTCCGATGCACAAAATGTCCAAATACATTTCCTCTCTTTCCGTTCAAAACACGTAATTTCATCATTTTTATTCAGGAAATATTAATCTTTTTTTTGAATTCATTGAAATAGGTCATATAATGTAAAAATTTTACATGCATAGAAAACAGACAAAAGTCGAAGTTCAAACAACAAAAAACTATTATATTAAAAGCTGTATTATATAAAATTGTATTTTGCAATATTTTATAATTCTTGATATGTTTTTATGATCAATAGTTACATATGTTGCATTAATCTTTATCG
The DNA here is from genome assembly GCF_047496725.1 of Anoplolepis gracilipes. Lineage (NCBI taxonomy): Eukaryota > Metazoa > Arthropoda > Insecta > Hymenoptera > Formicidae > Anoplolepis > Anoplolepis gracilipes. Next base: position 8,749,492 of record NC_132974.1, read on the forward strand.
AATTGTTTACTTTAATAATAATGAGCTTTATTGATTTACAAAACATTTATTTTGTCTAAAACCGAATACAAATTAGAAAAAAATAGAGATATATTCATTTATAAAATAATTATTTTCTTGTCTTCCGCATTTCCTTTTCTGGATTTTTATATTTTCTGTATTTTGTTAGAATAATGATTATAATATTTACATTTATATACGTACATATACAATAAGAATACACTAATTGAAATATTACAGCTGCGGTTTCCTGTCTAAAAAAAATAATTGAATATCCTATAATGACGGTTCATTTTATTTGTAACCACAGTAAAAAATCAATATCCGGTAAATTTAAAACGCTATCGAGTTACAATTAACTTACCTTGGCCCTTGAAGGGAGGTCTTAAATCACCGTGTCGCGTATCGACTATCGACATCTTAGACTGACGCCAAGAATCGCGCGTTCGCTAAAGGACCGTTTAAAAAGTTACAAACTCATTAGCTCGTAGCTATCCGTGAAACGAAAGGCCCTGTGTCGCCGTGTTACCCCGGAAGTTGGTGTAAGGATCGGTAAAAGGCAACCGAATCCCATCTTAATAGAACGTCATTCCAAATAAATTGCAGGCCGCCGTGGTCTCCGGAGGTCGCACTTAAAGGACCGAGGAAATACGTGAGGCGAATTTGGTTACCGCTCTTGCACAAGTGAACGGGCTGTACGAGTCGCGGGGTATCGGCCGCGTAACGAGCCATCGCGACGCAATCTTTTCCGTCGTTTCCTTCCGCCTTCGAAAGCGATTCTTCTAAAAGAGAGAGCGACCGTAGGCTCTTGAACGATATCCCTCTGTTATCTGAATTAGAAAATCGAAGGTAAAAATCACATCTCTCTTTCTCTCTCTCTCTCTCTCTCTCTCTCTCTCTCTCTCTCTCTCTCTCTCTCTCTCTCTCTCTCTCTCTCTCTCTCTATCGCCGAGTACAATGTCGCGAAAACGATCGATTCCTTTCGTCGATTTTATGCTAGATTTGACTTTACCTATTTACACTTATAGTATAGGTATATATTTGCCAATTGCCATCTTTTTTTGTCTACTCTGCAATACTAAATAAATACTACATTAAAAATACTATCGACAACAGGTAGAGTAATATTGTCCGTATACTATTTTGGGCTGGAATTCTTTGATATTAATATATCAAGCTATCAACGGAACTACAGTAAAGCCCCTTCCCCAGACAAATATATGACGTAGAGTCTCATTTATTATTAGTCGCAACTTGTTATCGCATCGATATGTTTTCTAAAAGCGATTATATTGATTTAGTATTGTATTATTTTAATATTATATATGCACTATGAAAATTTAATAATAATAATAAATAAAATAATAATAGTTTAGTTTTTGTAATAACTATGAATAATATTCTACAGAGTATATAAGAAATATATAATTCGTGTATATCTGTATATATGAATTAAACTCTTCAATATTGATTCTTTATTAGAAGTAATATTTGGATATCATATTACAGTTTATATATATATATCATATTATATCATATTATAGTTTATATGGCAGTATTCATATTAAATTATTCTGTAGATAAAAAAAACAATTTTTATTCAGATAGTGTAGATAACATATTACCTATAGCTTACATCATAGATATAAGATATTAATTGCAGTAAAATATACAATATCATTTAACCATAAATGTCCAATATTACTTTATATTGTAATAATGGTATAATTAAAAATGTTTTTGCCAAACATTTATATCTATGAAAAATTTCATCCTATTAAGAAGTATTATTTCGCGTTTTATTCATTTCTGTAGATGTACAAAAAAAAAAAAAGAAACAATTTTTGGTCGGTTGTAATTTGTTGAAAACGTATCACGCGCAGAAGTTAGCGTACCGCGAGTCATACGCGCGATTGTAACGTGAAAACTTAATCGTGTTGAATCTTCATTTCGACATTCGTTGCAGAACGCAATGCGTTCTCCGCATGTACCATTTTCTGCGTTTCCGTACGTTGATCCGGCACCGGAAAAATTCGGGTCCGGTCGTTAAGCTGCGGTCGCAAATGCATTTAAGCATTCCCGCCGTTGTTCAAGATCCCATTGAGCGCCGTGTCAATATAAATGTAAATGTCATTGGGAGAGCCGTGCGAGCGCATACATTGACGGTCCCTGGAGAACGATTGCTCGCGGAGAATATTCCAGATGCCCGTATGGGACGACCGCCGCAATTGAATTGCCCTTCGGATTGCAACGTATAGAAATGTGTACGTTTGGCACTTTGTTTCGCGTATCGATCGCGTTCACGAGCATCAGGGACGCCGGGATCTGCAGCAACGACGAGCTCTCTCTCGTAAAGTGCGCGTTTCCGAATCGATCTCTTGAATCGCGTTGCATCCGGCCGTTTAACTGGCGCGAAAGATTTGCAGATCGCGAATTAGCGTACGTCGACACGTACGAATTCGCTTGCGACCTCTCGACAAGCGTGACGGCGGCATTAATTCGATTTCGCTGCATCGGCAGGCATCCGTTCCCTGTGTTCTGGCAAATGATCACATATACGCGAATTACGGTAATTAGAAATCACTTCGACGGCTGTACGCACAATTGATGGATAACTGAAATGCGTGAATTTTTCCCGAATTATATTTATATTTGGCTTTTCGAGTAATGTTTTTTTTTGCTCGTTTCTTTAAACATGATACCGACCGACGCAATCAAAACATCGGCGGAACATGGCAAGATTTGCATCCTACACACACACACACACACACCCACACACAAGAAGAGATGTAAATAATGTTATCGCGTATATTATTTATTCATCCGTTTCTCTCATTCGTATTGCATCCGGCACAGGATAATAAACTGTAAATTTGTAAAACTTAATTTCGCGGGGCCTGGTGTCGGCTACAAATCTCTGTGATCGCACGCGCGCATAGCTACGCTGTACGGTTTCTCCCACGCTATCAGTAATTAAAAGGGCGAGAATAGAGTAAAATGAAAAATATGGCGCAAGTGGCAGTCATGAAATATGAAAGCTGCTTGAGCCATGCTTTTTTTCCACCCAACACAGCGCTTATCTGTGCGCTTTATGCGCGTTATTCGATTTTCATGCGTGCATTGTTCACCGCGAAGCACCGGAAACAAAGCGTTATCTTTAAGCCGAAACAATGTTCCTCTCTCAATCTGCGCATGAAATAACCAGCTGCAGCGATCCGCTACAATCGCCATCATCGATCACGTGTGTGATGTATGCAGCGATATCGACAGCGAATCCCTTTTTAACACAGACGAATGGTCTCCGGCTGAAACTCGGAATTTTTTGCAGATTTTTCCGCGCAGTATTTGTCGATTGATACACGCGCATTTCACGAAATCGAGCATAACATCCGATTTTAAATACATTGATTTTCCCGATATAGCCTTCAGATATAACGCGATGCTTAGATACAAGCTGTGTGAATATTTCGAATCTGTTGCGAAGCCCCGAGCTATTTGTATCTCGTTCTCATGGGAATGAAGTTAACTGCTGCCTGTGTAAATGTGCATATACGTACAGATTGTCTTTGTCGCAATGAGATAATATAATTAGGTAATATAATTAACGCTAACCTGGTGATAAAATTACCTATCACACGAATATCATTAAACATTATAATTGCGATAATTGTATTCACAAAAAAAGGAAAAAAGAGTATTATATGTATATTATTTGTGCGGTTGCAGGGATTTAATGTCAAGAATAATAAAAGTAACTCTTTTCATAAATAATAGCGGTTATAAATAAAACTTATGTTAGACTCTCGAACGATATTGGAAAATATGTCACAAATATTGTCACTGAAATACATAAAGATAAATAAATCACATTTTTTCGTATATTTACTAATCCGTCAAAATATGATCAAATGAACAAAGCTACGTTAAATATAGATTTTAATTATTCTGGACAGCATTAATGAAATCTCATATCAAAAACGGAAACAGATTATTAAAAGTCGACGCTCTAAAATTATTACAATGCTTATTATACGTATTAAAAAATAACCAACATATACATTATTGATATTATTAAATGTTAAATGTAGTAGCTTATTTTTATATTTATTATTTTTAATTACATAAAATTAAAGTACAAACAATTTTTTTTAAACTATACTTTGTAAAACTATATGTATCTGGTGAGAAAATAATTTACTCATTTTAAGCAGGAAATGGCTGATTGAATTAGTCAAGAGAACAAATTAATCGATTTAACACTTAACGTGTACTGACCACTCGCGGACTGAATATACCAGCGGTTTAAGAAAGATATTAATTCATAAATCATTCGGTAAGAAGAGACCGAAATTATTCCCTTAAGGAGCAGGTAGTCAAGTTGATTTACGAGTTTCCATGAATCACCCGAGCTTCTCGTTAGCAAAAAAATGAAAAGCGGGCGTGGGCGCTGTTAACGCCGTCCGAGGGAGAATTCGAGACACTCCGTTTCATGCGGTAGCAAGAACGTGGAGTATTCGCCAAGCCGTATAAAAAGAATGCGCGAACGGCGCAATGCTGGGTGTTACCCGAAAAGTTCATGCTTCTTGGCAACGTATACATGTGGCACGCACATCTTCTCCGTCGCTATTAACATTTCATTCAACGAAGAAACACTTGCGCTCGGTTAGGTACACGTACGTGGCGTCTCCTGTACGTAAGAGTTTGCGCGCGTGATGGTACGTGTTTGGGATAAGAGAGAATGCCGCGGTCCAAGACATACCATTCCCCGTCTTACTCTTTCTTATGGTTGGCATGCACTGAGTCTGTTCACGAGATTCTGCGGTACGCAACTTGCCGCAAGGGGCTTTCTTCGCTACCAAGTTGGAAACTTATACTGATTCTGGGCCAAGTGTCGGAAGGTAAGAGACGAGAGGTATACTTTGACCTATATTTTATTTAGCGCATAAAAGATATGGCTTATGAAAAAGGATCTTTATACGAATAATTTTGTCTAAATGAAATCATAATGAGCATTTTATTGAATCCGCGAAATAACAATTAACGCTTCATTTATAATCTTGACTAATCTCCTTTTTTTTGTGTGTGAGAGAGAAAAGTATTGCTTTAGTGTTAAAATTTATATTTATAATATTTTAGATTTAATAAAATATTTATAAGAAATTGAAAGTTTGAGCAAAGTTAAAATGACGAAAAAAGCATGCGGGCGCGCGATGGTAACTCTAGATAAATTTAGAAGAGTTTAATTTCTATTATTTATTTTTTATAAATTTTTTAAATATATATAAATCTTTTAAATATTATAACTCTTTTATCAAATATAAATAAAGTTATATTGCATTTAAAAATACAGATTATATATATTGATTTTTAATAAATGCAATGCATTTTGATAATAATTTATTTAATTTATTATTTTTAAAATATTTAATTATTTTTGAAATACATTTTTTATGTTTCTCTAATAAAATATTTAATTATGATTGAATTATAGAGCGAAAATTGTCCCATTGTTTTATTTTAATCATAAACTGTCATTTTATATACTTTTTTCTAGGGCACGCGATACTTGTATTTTTAGATGATATACCATATTATTTTTATAGTTTAAAAAAAATTTGATATTTGTTTACATACATATATATATATATAAATCACAGTTTATCAGGCTTTATTTCAATATTTATATTTTTCAACAATTTTATGAAACTAATTTTAATATTTTAATATCTCTGTGCTTTAACAATAAGTAAATTGTTTTTTAAATACATTAATAAAAATTAAATGCTTTATTGCAACCGTAATTGCAAGAAAGCTTTTAATGTACTAAGCCGATGTCTTGTAATTCTATGCTTACCTGTACGAAGATAGGCAAGAAGCTTTAGAAACTTGTTCCTAGCTTGAAGCGAAATATACTTCGCTGTAGACGCATTACTTTGATTCATCTATTATTTAATAGAAGCGCAAAAAGTTGGAAAAATAGAGAAGAAGAATGACGGTAAGACAGAGGAAGTTTAGGACAGGGCATAATCATTTTCGTTCTTTTACGATGGTCTCGCTTAATTTGCTGCGCGATTGCCACTTCTGCGCTTCCGCAGATGAAGACAGCACCGAGATCCAATTTTACCTAGTTTTTCAACTTGTCGGTACGTCGGAGTTAGTCCTTTTATTTCTGCAGATCCCGTCCTTTCCCTTTCCAGCGCGCCGTTTTCCTGACCCCTTGTACCTCTTCATCTTCCTCGACCATCCTCCATTCGGTCTTCGCGTTACTTCTGTTCGCAAGTTGCACCTCTCTCCTCTTACGAGAAGAAAGACCGAGGCAGTGCATAAAGAGAAAACGATTAACATGGTTGAATGTAAAATTAAATTTATTCCTCTGCAGGTTTCTGTAATATTCTTCCACTTCTCGAGATTCGCGTATCTTTATAACCATTGCGAACTCGTACGATTATAACTTACATTTCCCGATAACTGAAAAAAATATTAATTAAATTTATAAGTTAAATACGAAGTACAACTAGCAAACCGCCGAGGTGTACATTATTATTGAAAGTTAATTTGAGTTCCATACCTGTAGCGAAAAGCATTGTTAAAATAAGAGAAAGTATTTCATTTTGTTTTAAACATTGACTATATAGAAGAGAATACGATATTTATTTTTCAAATTATTCCTTTTTTGTTCCGCTATTTGTAATTAATTAATTAATTCGAGTTTTAACGGGGTAGGTGTTCATCGATTTAACATTCAAGCGATGCGCCTGAGTTGAGCATTCTGCCTCTCTGGCCTTTGCCTTTTTAACTCTCTGCTGAATTTTATCTCAGTTGTTATGGCACCGTCGCTTGAATTAGTTAAAGAGCCTATCGGAAAAGTGGCGACAGACCGGAACGAACCAACTTGGGTAAAACACTCCTTTGGGTGTATAAAGCTGTATTAGGCACCGTACTTTACTCCGTCCTGCAACTTCCTAGTGCCGTTTGGAGACTCATGATCCTTCGGGAATTTACATGCGGTCGAGACCATTGAGCGGGACAAAGTGAATAATCAATGCGTGCAAAATTATATTAAGCAGGCTATGACTTGCATTATCCGCCGTAAGTCAGTGTTCTGTAATGGAAAATGAGGTGTAGAGATGCGTACTTGAGAAGAGATGCGTGTGAGAAATGTGGAAATATTACTATCGTACAAATACGTAACGTCACGCTTGGATTTCGAACAATGAAGTTAATCCAACCAAAAGTGTTCTACGGTTGGACATAGCAAGATAATGTTCACTATGAAATAATACCGTTGGATTACAAAGGCATGTAATCTGCCTTTACCTTCTATTCTGTGTGTTTCAGCTTTCATTTATTTAATTGGATAACCGTAACAATGAGAGACTATTTGTCGTTTCAAAATGAAAAAAAAAATATATTAATTATGCGAATCTTTTTGCTAATAAAATATTATATTCATTGTGATGCTGATGATAACTATTTCTATTTATATTCATGTCGCATGCATTTATAATGTTGCAACTGATGCATATAAATTCTTGCGCACAATCCGCAATATAATATTAGCAATTAAATCCTCCGTCACGATTTTGTATGTGATTAGACTTCTTTTACATAATAATCAGATTGCGTTATACGAGAGAAATAGTATGATTATTAAGATAAATCTAATGTGACAGACATGATTTCACGAAGGTAAATAAACAATGACATTTCGCAGCAACACAACGAATAGAACTTAACACGAAAAGGGTAAGAATAATTTGGTGAAGTACCTCAATTTTTCAACCGGGTTCATTATTCTTTCTCGACTTTTTTCTTTTTTTCAATGCTTCTTCTGGCATTCTGCTTGCTTGATAAATAGTTCTTGGGCAGTTTGACCTTTCAGAGACGAATCCAAGAGAAAAGACAAATCGATTTCATTCCCGAGTGATTTGATCGTCTATAACAAATATTAGTGTTTGATAACCGATCTCTCTATCAATGTTTTTGCAATCTGTGTTTATAGGAAGGGAAAAGCGTGCTATATTAATTGTCCTCAGATCCTCTATTTACAAACTGCGTTTTTATTGCTCGAATATCTAACGGAATGATAATATTATAAAATAATAGCATTGTAAAAAATTTGCAAATTTTTATTCACTACAATAACACTTGTTTTATTCGCTCTGTATACAACACAGACTGCGAACCATGTAAAGCGCGTGTTACGTCTCACGGAGTTTACATGTCAGAACGTAAGGTAAATACCGTAGACTTGAATAGCCTGCGCGTAAGCGAGCCATGTTGGGTAACTGGTACGTATCTATTGCTATCACGATGAAAGGCTGAAGCTCCGAAAAGCTGTCTCCTGATTGCGCGTAACCGTGCCCGGCGCCAAGATTGGTCCATTAATCTTACCACGGACGCACGCGATATCGCACAATGTCATGAGGAGACCACGCTATTCCTAAATAAATGCGGCCGCTTGAAACACCGGCGCCATAGCGTAGAAAATGCAGTTGCGCAATTACGTAGTGGTGGCTGCACCAGCGAGTGAAAAAGGGAAAAAGAGCGACGTGGCATAATAGCACGTATCCCCGAACTACACAATGAAACCTTCCTTAGCAACACACTTAGCAAAGCTTGAATAAAACAGCAATCATGATCAATGAAATTTAATTCAATTTATGACAAAAAAATTTAAAAATATATGTAAGGGAATAGCAGAAATACCGTGAAAATGTCGAATAATATAGACAAATGTGAAAACATTATTGCTATGACTTTTTATCGTCTTGTTGAATTATCTGGTTAGAAAAGTTTTCGTGCATTAATATAGTGTAAAGGTATTTGCAATGTATATATATATATATATATATATATATATATATTGCACATGTACAATAGTAAAAAATAAAGCAAATGAGGTTTTAATAAAGGATGTAGAGTTGTAAACACATTTTCATTTGATTTGTGGTTTCAATGAATGTTTTCTCGTGTCATATATTTCAAAATTACATGTGTATGCATATTGTAAAAAGTATCTCGTAGCAATGACTATAAATTTTTATGTAAAATCAAGTTTAAATGGGAATAAATCTTTCTGATAGATTTATGTTTTGTTATTAATTTATTGCTTATTCAGAGCAATTTTGCTCCTCTAGTATACGTAATTATCTGAAATTTTCACTTGCGTACAAAACACAAAACATGCGTATATATTGGCTCTTACAAATTCACATTTCCCTCGTGTAATCTACTACTCTCGTGCTCATAATGCAAGTAATTTTACCCTCTGTCATCTGCGAATGTAATTATCTTCAAGTTGCTCCGTGGCTCGCATTTATGAGACGCACGAAGTTATATAACTATTGGGGAAGCGCCGTCACTGAACATCGTTAAACTCGCGACAAACGGTTGTCATAATCTCCAAGTTTAGATAGTTTCGTCACCTCGAATTCGCTGGAAAATATCACAACGCTATCATACATTGCCATGCATAAAACTCGTAACGATATTCATATGAATGCATGATTCATATGGATCGATTTCCATCATAAATATATACAATATAATAGTTTTACATTGTTTTATCATTTAATCACCCTTTCAGTAGTATTGTACGTACAGTCGGTAGTCATCAAATTTTTCATGTCTTAGATATAGAATATAGAATAATCTTTTTCTACTTGTGTGAATGAATACATAAATCTAGATATCCAATAGAAAAAGATATGAAACAGTTTCGAAGAAAAATACACGATTTTTACATTTGTATCGATGTTATTTCTACTAATAATTAGAAGCAAGACTAGAACTACAATTAGAAACTATTCCAAAATAACAAAAAACATTTCTATACCTTTTTCTGAATTGAGCATTTTCGAGAAAAAAAATTTTTAATTTGGCAGAGAAAGCTTTGTCTTTTATTCAGCAGAAAATTAATTATTAAAAAAAATTATTGCTGATATGTATAAATTAACAAATATATATAATAATAAATATATAATAATAAAGATTTAGATAAAGAATAATCAATATATTTGTTATAAGTTCGAAATTTGCTTTAACTTAACCATAGGTAACATTGTAAAGGCTTTTTGTTTTGTATATTTTTATTATGAATAGATAATGGTTGCGGAAGATGAAGGAGAGAGAAAACTCAAGTTATCTTTCAACCATATTAAAAGGCGCCACAAGGTATTTTAAACAACATATTGTAATTTTATACTGGTCAAAAACTTGGCTTGATTGACACTACAATAATTCGACATTTTACCTTTCTATTGCATAATGGATGATTATAAAGAAAGGCTACACGTGTAAGATTATCAAATATACTCATCAAAACCTTTTTTTTTTTTTTTATGTAATGTAATATTTATGACGTTATATCATGAAATTTTTCTATTATACTTTTACTTTTATATAATTATTTTTAAGTAATAATATATTAACACACATACACACACTCTTTCCTCCTCCTCTCTCTCTCTCTCTCTCTCTCTCTCTCTCTCTCTCTCTCTCTCTCTCCCTTTCTCTCTCTCTCTCTTTCTCTCTCTCTCTCTCTCTCTCTTTCTCTCATTTAATATGATAAGGAGATAAATGTCTCATATAAGTCGTGCTTTCGAAGTGACGCGCGTCACTTGTGAACGGCATAAACGATGTTCCTCTGGCGGTGCATACCCGTGTTCATCCTATGTCACTTGTCACTTCGATCGCGCTATCTCGCATGTAAATCTATGTTTTACAAAGTGACATATTCGCGGACGAAATATCACTAATAAGTGCCGTTTTATCTTGCTAGTTTGACAGCTTATTGTAGTATTTACTACGAATTGTATAGTGATTGTTATGAATTGTTTTAGCATAACATCAATTTTTTAAACTTATTTACACAAAAAATGATAAATGTTAGATCTTATTATCGGATTTTAGAATTAAAATAAATGTAAAACGTTTTACAAATTGCAAATTTATATCTAGTTTTGAAGGTATATAAAACAAAATAATTTATTTTTTAATTTTATGGTATTTATATGAAATTTTATAGAATATATAGAAAAAGATTCAATTATTTTTCGATTTTGCAAACAAATTTTTTAGCATGGACATGCGCTAACATAGTACGCTGTCAATGTAGAACAAGTACCTCTGTGCCGGAATATCCGTCTATTAGCCAAGTTCATGAGTAATATAAAAGTACTTGAAACCCTAGGGGTTTTGATTTAATTGATTTCGATTAAACTGATTCACAGATATTTTTTTTATTGAATTGAATTTTCAATACATTCTTCGTGTTGATGAAAACACTCTTGGTACGCTCTCTGGTTTCTGATATTGTTTTATGTTCATATATCATTGTCACAATTACAAATAAACAAAACGCATATAAGAATTATATAATTAACTTTGATTAATATCTGAAAAAACTGAATATGCGAATATTTTCCATATCCTACTGGAACTTTTACATAGTAACCGGATATTAACATCAATACAAAAAGTCTCTAACGGATTCGAGTAATAGTTGATAGATACGGGGAGGGGGGGAGTAAAATTCCTTACAAAACGCTTGAATTTACGCGGTTGATGATTGACAGATTTGCGATATCTAACATCCGCTACGTCCTCTTCCATGTTGCAGGGCGACAAACGAGGAATCTATTACTGGGAACGTTGGGCCACCATCACGGTACGCATCATTATCAGACAGTTAGAATAACAATGAGCGACCATAGGTTGATGAGCGCAATCCAACCAGAAAATCACTAGCGAAAACGGCTAGATTTTGCGGGATGTTGCGAAAATGCACTCGATGTCGGAAATCGTACTCGCGTGGCCCTGCACGTTTCGAGTGTCAACCGGGACCGCGTATTATCGTCCTTGTTGTTTGCGTTAAAGGCCAAAATAAACTATGAAGCACCGAGTGCTTTCGCTGTTACCTTAACAACATTGCATGTGCGCGGGTATATCGTACGTGGGTTCCCGGATACTCCATGAAATGGTCCGTTTCGCGCCTCGGCACATCCGCTTGCTTATAAAATAACTTTCTCTATCCAGCCCCCGCAATTCGATTCCTATCCATAGCGCCGACATCTCGAGCTCTTTTCGATATTACATTGGAACGATAAAGCCGTTGTGGGCTTATCGAGAGCAGATTGTTTTTTATATCTATAATCTTTATTGAAGATAAGTCCCCCCTACTTCACTCTCTCGTACTGTGCCGTCGCTTAGCAATGGATTTTCACACTATACATTTTTTTCTCGCGTTGTGTATCGATTGTACATGAGAAACGGTAAGCCGACACAAATTGTTTTTATCGAATCGCATGATGCAAATGTATTATTCGGTGGATAGCGTACATCAAACAATGGTAAAGTAAAAAAAAATACAGTTGTTTCAATTTTATGAGTCGTTTCGTGATTGTCGAATTTAGAAAATAACACGTATGAATAATTGTTTAGTGACAATTGGCTGTTATGTATTTTTGGTATAATTTTTTTACACAGATCCATTTAGAAGAGGATTTGACTGTTGCTTGTATGATTTGATTTATATGCAATTAAAAAAATGCAATGCACTCTATGAATATTATTATTAATATTATTAATATTATTATAATTATAATATATTATAATCAATTTATTATTATAATTATATTATATTTTATTTTATGCTATATTTTCTTAGCTGTAGGTCATTGTTCTCATTTATTTGCAAGTCAAATATTGACAAAGACAATAGCTAAATATATGTGAAATAATTGATGTCCATAATTTTATATTTGTGGAAACATGATTCTTGAATAATAAAAGTACAAAACGTAGTTATATATTTTGTATTTTTATTATTCATGAATCATATTTCCACACATATAGTTATAATTGTCATATTTTTCATGATTTATTATAAAAGTAAAAATTTTCGCGCTTTTATTCTAACTATAATTTGAATATCAAATTTTGGGAGGGACATCTGCATATGAAGAGTAGCAATCACTTAAAACTTTATTCGTCGTTTCTAATATAATTTTTTGATATTGCGGTTGCAATACGTGTCACATTTTCGTGTATTTTATACCGGTACCTAACCCTATATTCAGTATCTGGATGAAAAGGGTGTCGTCAAGTTGGAATTTTTAATGTTGTTCCATTAACTAACAAGCGACAAAATCCCAGTAGGATTTCGCGAATGAAATCGAACGTCTCGGATAGCTTTCGTTCGCCATAGCTTAATAACCATTTGCATATACCTTTCGGTCGATATTAGACGAACACGCTTGGCTCGAGCACACAGTCGAATCCCGACGTCAGATAAAAATATATCAGTCGCGTCACAAAAGCCGAATGAAATCTCCCCGCCGCATCCGCCCACTCATCTACTCTCTGGCCCACCCATATCGTCCGCTATCTACGATTCTCTCTGGGTTCTGCACATTCCTCGTCTTCCTCGTCAGGATTTTCAGTCCGTCTTTTTATTCGCAAAAATCCGCGACGAAAATCTCCATGCGGAGAGAGGAAATTTCGGTATGCAATGGCTCTCTAAGTGGCCCTTCCTCCCCCGCCCCGTTCCCTTCACATCCCCTTCTATTTGCCCGTTTCGCGCCCGATCGATATCGCCGACACCCGTGATTCCCGAAGCCGTGTCTGTGCCTCGCCAGTTTCGGGACAGAAGGTACAACCGGCATCGCGCGCGCTGGTCGCAACTTCGGTGGTATGTTCGACGGAACACGCGCGAATCATTCGTCACAATGGTGTTACGCGCCACCGCTCGACTTGTTTCCCTTCTGTGTTCCTTCCTCCCCTACAATTTCTCGTGTTCCTAGAGAGAAGTCTATCGCGTTACGCCCGCGTTCGACGTTTCCTTCCTTCCTTCCTTCCTTCCTTCCTTCCCTCTCATCCGATTTCCCACTCTCCATCTGTTTCCCCGACGAAGAGAAATCTCTTGGAACGCGATCCCTCGCCGTCGTATGCGTCGAGGCTAATCGGTAACATGGGCACTCGGGAAATCTTACGATCTGACCAATTCACTGAGAAAAGAAGCGACAACCCTTACGCTTTGCTCCGAATGGAGTCGACGTTTCTATACAATATTTCACCCTACGTAGACTTCTCGTGAGATTTTTAATTAGGAGCTTTGTTATGTTAAATCATTGTTACAATACAATTGATAATAATAAAAAATAACGGCATTATAAATGCTATTCATATCGCATGTACACTATGCGAATATATAGAGATTTTGTGCACGTACAATATTAACCGAAATCGATATACAAGATGTTTCATTCCGAAAGGCTGAATAATAGCGATAATGAACGAAAGAAAATCATATAAAAGGCATATTTAATATTAAATAATTATATTACGTCATCTCTTCCTTTTTTTGAAACATTAAAATAGTAACATTATAAAATATTATTATGTGTAAAGTACTTGCAAAATAATAAAGATCTATGCGATGTATTTATTTTTTATATTTATTTTTTTCGATATAACTGGTTATCAAAATTTAGACATTGATGTATGACGTATAATAATGAGGACAGGGACTGAAATAACTTCATATAGTTGCCATTATCGAATTTCAACCGAGGTAAAGCAAATTCATTTTACAGCGCGTGACCCAAAAAAGTTTTAATCATATCGCATTAATAACGTAAACTAATCGGATACTAACTAGACTGTTAATTAACCGTCTCGACTGTAGAACAGATGATGAATAATTTAATGCTTACGGTTCGTTTGCACCCTAATCAACCGAGTCGCTTGCGTTAAGCGAGCAATGTGGGAAGTTGGGGTTGTTTAGATAAACCAAGGAGATGGCATTATTTGTAGAGAGTTTACTCGTCGTAAGACAATCAGATTCGTACCTAGACCTCGCATTCTGAATAAGAGCTAAATAAGATCCAGTTGTAATTTGCGGAGATGAACCGATTGTCATCTCGTTGATGTACGAATGACGATGTAAGTCTTACAATAAAACAAAGTTAGTAGATACGATTCTTACACACCAGTAGTATAACAATGATGACAGATTTTATATATTCGTTTGTTAAAATCATAATAATTAGTATTACTGATACAACATTCTTTTGTAGCTCTTTTTATCAAAGAGTTTCTTCGATTCCTATTTCTAATTAAGCGTTTTTGTTTTACATTTCGAGATTAATATTTGTTAGAATTTTTAATTTTTATTTTACAATTTTATAATTTTTAAAATTAACGAGTATGAAATCATATTGCAGTGATATATAAATTAACATAAAAACTAAAATAGAAAAACAATAGTTTACATTGTTTTTCTATTTTAGTTTTTATGTTAATTTATATATCACTGCAATATGATTTCATACTCGTTAATTTTAAAAATTATAAAATTGTAAAATAAAAATAAAAAATTCTAACAAATATTAATATTTTACATTGTTTATTTTGATGGTGTAATAATAATTTACATTGTATTGTTACGAAAAAACACAAAATTTAAATGTTTCCAAATTCGGGCAAATATCACGGACGATACCATATTGCGAGTAATATTTGTCCTCGTTAAGAGACAAAATCAAAGGCGATAAGGGAATAAGGGATGGAGTTAGGCCGAATAAGAAGATCGTGCTTGAATCTTAAACTAACCGGCACGACCACCGGCGTGGCACATTTCGGAGACGAAGTGCTCAGGCGCGGGCATGAATATGAATGAGTCCGCGCGAGGTGATATTTCGAAGTGCGAAATAAAATAATTTCCTTCTCGTCGCGTAGCTCGCGGCTTCGCGTTGCCACGGAATATGCACGAGGCACCGTGTCATTTTGGGAGACGCTCTAGAGAGGCGAGAGAAGTGTCAGAAATAAAATACGACGAGTCAACGAACGTAAGAGAGACGCGTGAGATCCGGGAACAAACTTCTCGTTTCTTTATCGTCCCGGCGAACGGTGTCTCCTGTTTCCACGATATTCCACCTGTCGAAATTTCTGACAGCGGTCTGAAAACAAGAGAGAAACAGAGGGAAGCAGAAAGAGAAAGAGAGACAGACAGAGACGAAAGAGAGAGAGAGAGAGAGAGAGAGAGAGAGGAAGAGAAAAAACACGAGAACGAGACAGAAGGAGCAATACTGCGAGTGGTGAATAGTTAGTAAACGTTAAGTAACCAGCGCTGTATCGACCTGCCAAGTGTGTGCGTATCGGATTTCAACGACGATGATGGCGGTGGCGGTAACCCCGAGGCACACAATTCAACGGGATATTACATTTAAACGGAACTTATTTACCCAGCCGACTGTTACTCCTTCGCGGTGTGGAAGACACTACTGGCGCCTTCGTCTTTTCTCTTACCTCTACTACCTATCTTACCGTAGTACCAGACGACACTTCCTGCGGCTATTATCCAGCGCGTCGCCGGCGCCGTTCTCATCGTAGCGCAGTCTCGCGTTTCCCAAAGTTATTCTGCCCCTGCAAATCGCTACCAGATGGGGAAAATTGAATTAGTCACGGTCACACTTATAATTATAGCCCGACCGCTCAACCTTCTCACCCCTCTCTCGGTCCGCCACGGTCTTCGCTCTTACCACTTCCGTCCGACTTACCGTACCGTGCACGTACGGGAGAGACCGCCGGTAATAGCAGTAATTTTTCCTACGTTAATTTCATGCAAAACTTTCCAGCTTCGGTCGTCGTCCAGCCTCGATTGGCCCCGCGGTCGTTTTCTCCTTCTCCTTCTTCGAGCGCAAAGTGAATCCGCCAACGCGCGCACACCAACTCGAGGGATGGCAGAATCGGGGCAGGAATATTAGAAATATTGGCCGACTATGTTTTGTCGCAATCACCCCTTCCGTGATGCCTCCGAGGGGTGACACACACACATGTACATATATATATATATATATATATGTGTGACATATATGTACACATATACATATATATACATATATGTCACATGGCACCCTCAGCAGTTCCCACGCGTGCCTCTGGAGTGCTTTTAAAAATAATGAAGATCACTTTCTCCGCCCTGTTATTTTCTTTTTATCCAACCTCTTTTCTTCGTCGAGCTTTCCTTTATTGCCTGATTTATCGCTCGACGTTGCAGCGCTAATATATTTTCTAGGATTAAATCCTGAAATATGACGACTTCGAAACCGAGGCTGCTTACAGTTCTGCAAGAATATAGAATTCGCGAGGAAATAACTAATATTACGTCGTTGAAGTGGATAGCTGAAACTTTTCTGTGCGATAAATAAAAACAAAGTCTAAAAGAAACTCTTAATTTATAAAATTTATTAATGTTTTAATGCTCGGCGAGAATGTCATCAAGTTTTATATTAAAAATTATAAGAAGGAAAATTAATGATGTTTTCTTATGCATACTAGTTTTCTTATCTCAATCTTCTTTTTGTTTATGCAATTTTCATTCTTAATTTTGAAACGTTGTAATTACGGTCGGTACTTTAATTTACAAATGTTAGAGAGAAAGGGAAGTTTATTAAGAGTAAGAGAGAGAAAGTAAAGGGAGAGAAATCTTGAAATCTTACAAATTCTGAAACAATTCGACAATTTTCGTTGTATTGATGTAATTAAAAGTCAATTATTTTTCATCTCAGTATTTTTCAATCGTAAATTCTCTATAAAGTAGCAGCTCAGATTTTTACCAATATTTGTACAAGATTTTTCATCGATATCTATGTTTAATGCAGATATGTTCACATCTTGTGTTTACCCCTTGGTACATAATACTTGTCGTGGAACGAGGCGGAAGAACGACAATGCTTACCTCCGAGAGGAAACTCATGACTTTCATAAGTCTTTGTGCATTTTCCGAGCAAGCTACCCGAGCACGAGCTGTAACTTGTTAAAATTCCATCGTGATTTCCGCGCAAAGCTGCGAGGGTAAAAGCACGTCGAAAGAAACGCTGCCAGTTCTCGGATAATCTCGTGGCACGGATTATTGAGCACGTTTCGCACAAGTCCTTTTCCGTTTACTTCAGTAAACCAATAAACTCTAACTTCATTTCCGGTAAATCCTTACGAGTTTCATGTTCGAACTGTTTGACTTGCCGAAGATTTTCTTATCTGAAAGACTTATCAAAGCGCGTGAACAAATCGATTCGCAGTATCGATGCAAATATTTATATTTGTATTACATTTTTATTTAAATATTTGTATTTGTATTGAAAATTACAGGATGAAAATAATATTCTGTTAGCGATACTGCATGTTGCGCAACATTTCTGTTTAAAAATGATTACGCATTATTTCACACGTATAAAATGCAAATAAAAAGGAGAATATCTGATGTGATTACATGCATTTTGAAAAATCTTTAAAATAATTTATATTACATTACAAAGAACAAATTATATATTTTCTTTCGATGACTTTTACAACAGTTTTGTCGCAATAAAATTGTGATCAAATCGGAGACAGTTATAGCGCCGTTTTGTCGTCGCGTCCTCTTCACCGTTATAGAAAACCTACATACAGCGTGAAATTTCATTGAAATAGTTTGCAGTAAAAGTTTATTATTCCCTATTGAGAGGAGCTTTCCATCGGATAGAGGTAGGGTTGTACGAACGTCATGTAGCTTTAACTGTTTCTCGAATATCGCGCATTCTCAATGGGGGAGGAGGTTTTCCCCTCGCTCACGACAATCGTCTGAAATAGCGCATAGAACAATCGGCAATCTTCCGTAAGATCTTGCTTGATCGAAATACCTAACGGAAATGGCCGGTCTAACTGTTAACTTCTTCCCACACACCTCGGCGAAATAATTTTACTCTCGGTGCTCGATTCACCCGCGATTCTCCGTCGTGGTTCGCTGCAAAATGCAGATACAGCCGAGAAGTAAAGATGTAGTTTGGAAATGAAATTTTGCGGGAATTTATGATAGTTTGAACAATAAAAGTTATCGTACCTATTCGCGCAATCGTATCCCATGATAGAACCGTTGCATAACGCGCGTATAATAAAACAGAATATTTGTTTCATACTCTACATGTACCGAGCCGCGTATTCGATTTTTTACCGGGGTAAAAACGCAAATCGAAATTATAACGTAAATGTAACTATGCTTAACTCTATGTATTTATTGCAAATGAGATCCTTATTTTCATTAAATTTGTGTTTAAAATATATGTGTTAAAATATATACATACATATATATAATAACAGTTTTTTTTATTAATATTAATAATCATGTATTTTTCGGGATTACTTGATTTGGAAAATTAAGATAATTTATATATATAAACTTTTTTTTCAAAATTTATATACGTAAATTGAAAATTAATATTTTTAATGCAAATTGAATAATTTTGAATATTATTACAAAAAGAATCAAAACGCGTAACAAAAAAATAAGAACAAAGTTTGCACTTGAAATTCAATGAC
Source organism: Anoplolepis gracilipes (assembly GCF_047496725.1). Taxonomy (NCBI): domain Eukaryota; kingdom Metazoa; phylum Arthropoda; class Insecta; order Hymenoptera; family Formicidae; genus Anoplolepis; species Anoplolepis gracilipes. Next base: position 8,768,851 of record NC_132974.1, read on the forward strand.
GTGTATTATGTATATATGATATTATGTTAAAAATACATTATTTATTGTACTCATTGTAATATGCTAAATTAATATTCAGTATAAGAAAAATTGAATTTATCTGTTATAATAAAATATAACAGAAGAGTTTCACATATTATGCATAATTTTTGTGTCTGTCGCAGAGTTATGATTATTGCGTAAACTATGGCACTAAAAGAATAAAAAGCATAGAAGTATCAGACAAAGTAAGACAGAAACTTAATGAGAAACCATTGAATCATCTTCGGCACCAAAGTCTGCTGTCAAACGCTATTGCGGTTTCCGACGCGGTTAAAGGTGATGAAGTGTGCTAAGAAAACACCGAAGTGCGCTGTGGAAAAGTGGATAGACAGACGCAGGGGCTTGCCTCTGAGGCAAGAAGCGCGACCCTTAATTTCGTTTCTCGTTAAATCGTTCTTTAACGAGAAAATAAGGCCGCCTTTGAGTCGGAACTCTTGAAATACGAGGACGCGATTTCCCCTGCGATATGTACGATAATGTCGAACGAGAGATGAGACGTGAACATGGCGGATTAAAAGCGACGTTTCTTATCGCAGTTATCACTGATAGGATTTTCAGGTCTAATCTGTTGGTCGTGGAGCATCTCTCCGTTCTAAGAAAATATGCTTAAGATATGTAAATATTGTGTAAGCTCTTAAAATGTATACGTATTTCCTTTCCTAGTAAAATAAATACGTTAGATAATTTGCATCACTAGACATGTCATATTTTAAACTTAGGTGATTATAAAAGCATTTTAGAATCACACAAGGTGATAAATATCTCTTACCCTACGTTTTACAGCTCTTATTGTATAATTATTGTTATTCCCCGTTTACATAATACTCGAGTACGCGCGCGCGCGCGCTCCTATTAAATACCTATTCCAAAGCTGTTCGCAGGTACGTGCGGTGGCAGAAATTCATATTCATTAACTGCGGACTGTTATGCACGAAATTCACGATATATCTAGTATGTAATGTATTGTGTCTTTCGGAGCTGAGTCATGTTATTAAGCGCTCCGTGCTATACCGACACATGGATTTACCTTAATCAAAGCTTGTTAATCAGTTTGATAACGACTTTCAGAGGACGTGCTTGCGAATTCCAACAGTTTCACTCGATTCTCACTCTCATTATCATTAACACGTTGAATGCTGTGACGGCCATCGGCATTATGACGATGGCACATTTCGTTGATGAACGTATAAAAGTTAACGTATTATTACTGCTAAGAGAAGTTACACGTTTTCCTCAATCAAGCGAAATAACAAGCTTACTTATTTAGACTATAATTTTAAGTAGCATTCAAGATGATTCAAAATTAAATTTAAGGGTCTAATTATTCATTGAATTGAGAAAAATATCTCTCAATAATGATCCAAGACGGAAAGATTTTAGACCATATTAAAAGTTTTCAATCTCATCTTTCCCGATGTGCAGTATAATCCTCATCTTAACTTTAGCAAAGAGAACAAGAAAAAAGAGAGAGAGGGGGAGGGGAGGAGAGAGAGATAGATAGATAGAGAGAGAGAGAGAGAGGGAGAAAGGAATTTACAAAAGCATTTATTCTGACATTTTATTGCTGCAATGAATTTCGAGTTGCTCCAAGCGCGTTACTCGTTTTTTCATTCTCTGTCGCCGTAGGCGCGACAATTAACACTGCGAAGTGTTTTATAATAAAGCACTTGAGGGCGTAATTAACGTTGTCCTGTATCCGAGAGCTGTCGCGCTTAAAAGACTTAAAAGTAACTCAAACTTATCTCGAAGCTTGTCTCCCTGTTCTATCTTTTGCTCTTATCCTTTTACGATATTTTGTCTTCCTCTCCCTCTCCCTTGATTTTGTTTCCTCCCTACAATCCTTCTGTTTCCCGTTCTTCGCGAGTTCTTTGTGCCCATAAATAATTCAGATGCTCGAGACATCGTAAAGACATTAACGAAGATAAAAGCTTTTAAGGGAGACTGGCCTGAATTCTCAACTTGTTGTATTACTCTAATGATAATAACTCCGCAATCAGGTCGGACGATGTATTGTAGACATATGTGTAGGTGCGCCAACATCAAACATACGTAAGTGAATAATAGACAAAGTGATTAATCAAGTGTTTAGCTTGCGACAGATTTATCTTAATCAGACGTATGGCGCGTAGCAAAATGGAACATTTATTAACATGACTGGCATTATGTGAATAATTATTTATTGATGTTGTAATATTCTTATTCATTCCTCCATAATAAAATTGCATCTAATACGAATATAAGATAAGATAATAATAAGGTACAATAATAATTATAAAGAATAAACTGAATTTTATGAAGAAAAGCCATACAAAAGAAAATTATTATTTATTTGTTTCAATATTTCTTTAAATTTTTTTATGACTAATATTTCATCTCGTTGTTTCACAATTATTCAATAATGAATATTAATTGTTTCCACGAAAAGTAACGCATAAAAAATGTAAATTAATAATAAGAGCTTATTTACTAATTAATTTACGTTGGATTCTGTTTTAGAGGGAAATTAATGTTTATAATAGCCGAGGCGCAACCATAATTTAACAGATTATGATAAACAAATACTGACACTAATGTAAGCAGAACTATGTTGATTTTCTAATTAAAAATACGTATTTTTTATTTCTATCTGTGCATATATACACACACATATATACACACACTAGGCGATATAATTTCTAAAAGAGATCAGCAAATTACTTGCTTCAATTATGAACTTATTATTAATTATAATATAACCTCAGGCAATCGTTGCAACTCAATTTAAAAATTAGATTTTTTCTTTGAAAAATTATCCATACTTCTTTCATGTGAAATATATCTTTAAGTACCTAACAGATTATAACAGAATATTTTATATTAAATATAAATAATAATTAAGTTATGATTTAAGTGTTGCATTATTTTAACAATTTATTCTTTACTTGATTTTTTTTTTACAAAATACCTACATTGTTGTTACAGACACCGAATTACCTCGATTCGCCGAGGAAATCCAAAATGTGACAGTGAGCGAGGGTCGTGATGCTCTACTTGCTTGCGTGGTGGATAACCTACGGCATTATAAGGTAATTTTAAATGAACTCACACCTTCTTTATTATTTCATATATGCCAAATGTCATGAGATATTGTTATCGCATAATTATCCAAACTTTTTTTGCAACAAATATTCATTGGTTAAAATTATTCAAAAAATTAATAAAAAAAGCTTTTAATATTAGATAACATGTGCTCGAAATGTGAAATTATCTGCTCGTTTTCGTTGAACGTGTGTTGAATTTCATATGAAACGCCGTTATCGTATAATTATTCGTGTTCTCGTCGAGTTGAATTCGGTCCATCGATTGAGACACTCAGAAAAATTGAGGTCACGTATCTATGTATATACTATGGCTATAATCGAAAATGTCATACTCTCTCTTCATTCTTTTCAATTTTATTTTTTATTCTTTGCATTTCTTTTTACTTCATTCATCCGCAAGATAAAACCGTAGACAAAAATCTTATAAGTATGAAACGTAGGAAAATAATCTGCTAATATTAGCAGACATCTCATATAAAGACGTAACTACTTGCTGTACATTAACATAGGTAGAAGACTATTACGTAAAAATAAACACAATATCATCGCTAAGACAGCATTTTCGTGCAAATTGCCATCGAGTAAGATTTGAAGTTTTCTTGCCGTTTCGTAGAGAAGCGCTTGCACAAATTAAACGAAGATAATATCTGCTGAAATCCCTACGGCGTTTATGGTCCGTAGACTGCGAATTGGACGGTCCTAGTTTACGTACCGTTATCAAAGGCCTTGCATAATTGCTTCATTTTCCTTCAGTTAATTGAGATGACGTAACAATGGGATACAATTCGTTCTGCTGAGTAGCGACAACACTTACTGGATACAATGCAAGTTCGCACGGAAAAGAGGGCGTAAGCTAATAACACGTTCCTTCTTTCTCAAGATGATGATCAGAATTGAGTAGAAGTTTATAAATTATTCCATGTTTCGTGAGCTAACTAACTCTATTTTTCTTCCTTCGCTCTCCTGCCCGTCGTGTCGCGGATTTCTTCATTTCTTATTAAACGAGTTAAATTAAATTCATACATTTCCTTTAAGCGTATTTCAGGAATGTTCTCGCTATATGTAATATAATCTGCGAGGTATTCGCCATTCGTCGCTTGAAAATTTAATGAGAGTTGAAAGATTTATATCCTCGTCGTTCGACGAGTTTTCGTGCTCCCGGTATTCATCGTGCATTCCGAGGAAAAAGCATATTTCGCATTCAAAAAATTTATTTTGATTCTGACGCATTCATCTTGTTTTAATCGAAAAACTTTTGATATTATAAAAAAGCATTAAATATTTTTCTACGTGGAAACCAAAAAATTTTAAGCTTATAATAGCTTTTTATTTAAAGAGATTGTATTACATAGTATTTTTCTCTCTTTAAAGCAATTTAAATCTTAATCTACATAAAACAGAATAAGCATTAGATTTAAAATTTAATTATAGGAAGTTAATAAAAAATATTAAACTGTATACTTATATTTATCAAATTAATGTATAAAAAACCTTATATGTGCTTGTATTCTCCTTAATATCGGTTTAAAAAATTAACCACATTTAATTCTATTTTTGTTTCAAGAAACATAAAAATTACTAAAATATTTTTATTTCAAATTGTTTAGATCAGTTTAGTATATTATTTAATATTTCACATATTGTTATAAGAATTGCAATAGTGTCAGATTGCTACAAACTATCATTTGTTATACCTTAATAAGAATATGTTTGATTCACTCTCTTTCTTTTTCTCTTTCTCTCTTTCTTTCAAGATAAACTGTTAAAGTAATATTGTAATAAAAAATAATACTAGAAAAACTTGTATAAACGTGAGCATATGAGTACGTGCTCCGATGTCTGCGCATACTATTCGTCGCATAGTCGCGCGTATATAAATACATAGTATTTACGAGTATATATATATATATATATATATATATATATATGTGTATATATGTATGTGTATATATATATATATATATGTGTGTGTGTGTATGCATGTGTCTAAAATATTCGCGAGAGAGTGAGTTGATCTTTTCTACGAGTGATACTTTCGAGTCGTAGTACTGGAAACATGAAACATACTCGAGCTGCACTCGCGGTGGAAATTATACTATAGAATTCGCGAGACTTCAGGCATGTTTTGCATGCTCAAGAAACCTCTTGCCTATATCGGAAACTCAACGACAGAAGTATGTGAGAGTCAGTGGTAGGAAGAAGAGTTAGTAGTTCTAAGTCTATGTCAGTTCTTCGAGATTCATGTAGAATTTGAAGAATACAACTTTGCTCAATTGGGTTGAGTAAGAGAAAAAAGGGATATTTAATAAAAAGAATTATAAAATCGTCAGATTGTCTCAAAATTGTCGCAAAATTGTCGCAGATAGGATATATTGCCAGGTCAGAGATCGTTTGTAGAAGATATTTTATGAATCTAACATTAATATGTCGTCGGGACATCATTCTTGAGGAACTGCAATATACATATATTTTTTAATTTAAAATAATAAGCTCACAGTTTAATTTGCAAATTAATAAATTTTTATCTGATTATTTCGTTACTTAGCATTTATCGCGATTAATATATCTTATTTTCATAATTGAATAGAATTCAAATAAAGAATGTTTATGTATTGAGTAATATTTTGATAATTAAACAGATAAAGCATAAAAAAGTAGAGCTCAAGAAAAATGCATTCTCACGTTTGTTTTAGGTGGCGTGGGTGCGCGTTGACACACAAACTATCTTGTCGATTCATCAGAATGTAATTACTCAAAATCCACGAATTTCTCTAACATACAATGATCACCGCTCGTGGTATCTTCACATAAAGGACGTACAGGAAGTGGATCGTGGATGGTACATGTGTCAGGTGAATACGGATCCAATGAAAAGTCGTCAGGGCTACGTACAAGTTGTAGGTGAGTAATAATTTACGCAAAAAAAAAAAAAAAAAAAAAAAAAAACGATATCTCTATATCTTTTATTTGCACTCAAAATTATTTGTATTTATTTCAGTCTTTCAAAAAATTATTTGTTGAATATGTATATATATATAAATTAAGTAATTATAAGTGTCTATAAAGAATTCATACTAGATACGCATAAATATAACCATTCTAAAAGTAAAATTTTTCCAACATTTATGTTACAGTATCACCGGTGATTATTACTAAAGAGACCAGCACTGACATGGTAGTCCGCGAAGCTTCCAACGTGACATTGACGTGTAAAGCGACCGGATATCCGGATCCTTACGTCATGTGGCGGCGAGAGGATGGCAAGAACATAAATTATAATGGCGAAAGTGGTGAGTTTCAATTATAATTCACTATGATTTACATGAATAATTGAACGGATAGAAACGATAATTTTCGGAGATTAACGCCGGATGTAAAAAAAATCATTACTTTCATAACACTGTCGAGAAATGTGGTGGTCGATATCGCGGTCAATAGTGAATAATACTGGATTATGCGACACCAAATTGGTATTCTCATTTAAATATATATTACATTTACGGGACAATAGCAAGTTACATTTTTATGACTAATAACGATACAATTGCAAAATATTATTTTACGAAGTAAAATGTAAATATCTCTGGTCTTCTCCAAGTTTGACATATTTCAATTCAAATGACATATCCCGATATCTTAAATAAAATTTCAAGTAACAAGCAATTTTAACAATTTTTATTCTTTTCTATTCTTTATTTTAAAATTGCACTTTTTGTACTCTTTTGTTAATATAATTGAAATCGCGGAGATAAATGGATTCATAAAATAATAGGCATAATAAAGTTTGAACACAAAGCAACATTAGCCATTAGCTAACAGATCATATCGTGATAATTATATTTACTCTGCGTAATATGAAATATTTTATCAATATTAAATGCTATATTGTATGTTAGATCAATTATAGATTCTCAACCACTAATTAAATTTATTTTTACATGCACTCACTTTTCACTTTAAAAAATAAATAAATAACATTATTTATATTATTAGCAATATTATGGGAGGTCATATACTTTTTTTATTTGTAGATAATACATTTTGATGTGCGAGAGCACATCTATAAAATCTAAGTCGATATCATCCATTCACTAACGTTGTTGCTTTAACGATTGAATTATTCCTCTCTTGATCCAACATCAAAATTTAACTGAGTAAATCAGGACCAAAACGTAATTATTCAGCTGTATGGTATAACCATATTGCATATTACCAAACTGTACTGTAATATATCCAAAAGTGCAACTGCAGTTTGATACTGATTTGCAGCTAGATGCTGAGAACAATATATGTAGAGATATAAGTATGTTAGCGATAAAGTTTCTTTGATTTCTGCACGAATATATAAAATTCTTTTATTTTATATTAAGTTTTTGGAGATTTTTATGTTATTTTGTGTAGCAAATCGAGCAAAATGGATGTATTTTTATCATACTGGTAGCAAAATGACATTTATATATTATAATTAATTAAAATTGTACAAACCACGTATGATTTGTTTAAATTTAAGCGCGTAAAATAAGTAAAGAATTCATTGATAAATTATGTTAGTTTCCATGAAAGGCGGATAATTATATATGACTCCGACATAAATAATGGATCGATAACAGCGCAGGTGTGAGATACTCTTGTCGTTTCAATATTGTGAAAATAATCGTGTGACATAAAAACACTTATTATTCTCTACTTCCTTAGCTCCGTCTCGATCGATGCTAATTATTCTCTTGATTACTAATTATAAAAAATACAATCCTGTCTGTTGGTCGAGGTACAGGAAAGTGAGACGTCAAACCGTCTGCAGATTTCGAAGGGTTTCCTCTCGATAAAGGCTGGATTTAATTTCTACGCTAATTTAAATTTTCATTGCCCTCCAGGCATAGGCCGGCGTTCGCCGGAGAGGATCGTCAGATCGTAAACCACTATCCCATACTAAGCTGACCGTATAAACTGTTACTTATAAATATGGATGTCGCGTTCTGATATGGAAAAATAGCGTAACTTGATCTACTGATTATCCGCTGTCGAAAGGATGCGTCATTTATTGAGATTTGATAAGATGTATCCAATTAGAGAAACTTTTTATATTAAGATCAAATTAGCAGTATTAATTAGCGTATATGTACATTTAATGTCTATAATTTATTTTATTTTTTTATGTTTATTTATTTCATTTTATTTTGCATTGCTCTTATAACTAATTGATAAATAAGAGTTGGTGAATAATAATAATTAAAACAATTATTTTGTAGAACTCTTCGAGTAGACAAAATAAAGAAGGGAATCCTTATTAATCATGTTAATTTTATTTTATATTATTTTTAATTATGTGTTTTACAATGTTTATTGTTAGTATGTTTCTTTCATAAATATTTCATAATTTTATTTTATGCTAATATGATGCAATTATTAGTTGCACTGAAATTGACACGGTTATGTGAACAATATTATATCGTAGTAGACATATTATTACAAATTCACGCTAAAATTAAAAGTTCATTAATATTATTTCTTTAATATTAGTAATGTTAAAAAAATATAGAAATTAATAGCTAGAGAAAGTAAAGAAGAAGAAAATATAAAGTGCGATTTAATTATGTCTATTAACGTCTTTTTGTCATAATATAAGAAAATAACGCATAAATTTAATATTGTTTAGTAGAATTATAATGAAAAAGTTTATTTTATAATTTACTAAAGAAGTATTTTCAATTTTCCTGGAAGTAAATTTTCGAAAATAAAGCAATAGTTTCTACCGTTACTTCTGGTAAAAGCACGTGTACTTAAGTATCATTTATTAATACGTAAACATTGCATCGCAAAAAATTGCATCTTCTTCCCCCGTCGTTCGTGGATTATTTCGCGATGCATTCGAAAACACAAAGTGCCTTCGAATTTTATCTTGAATGGAAAATAGTCGTTCAACGCAATAGAAAATAATAGAAAAACCCAATATCGTAGAAAAGTAAAAGATTGTAAGTATTAACCATCTCTAGTAATTTTAAATTAGAATCATAAATACATGTGTAATAAACACATTTATTATTTAAAAAATGTTCAGTTGTAGAGAATTCGTAAAATAATTGCTAAAATTATATAAGTTGACATTTTATAATACTACTTTCTTAAAAAAGTAATAAACTTTTATGTTCGAGCACAGCGCATATAGCACATGAGTGTTGAGAGGCTTAACATCTCTTACATGCTATGAATATTTTATTTATGGCAAGCCGTTACATACATCATCTATTTACATAAACTGCCTCGTTTCCAATAACATTTACTTTGTAGGTTTTCTAATATTTTTATTTTCTATTTAAAAGATTCAGTTTTTTATTTTTTTACAGCCATCAGAATGCGAATTATTTGATATATTTTAAGCTGCTTGAAAACTTTCTGAACTGACATTTTTATTAACCTTTAAAGGTTGCAAGTTCTTAAATGCTTCTCGTTGAGATATTAAATTCGAAGGAGAAGACTTCTTATATATAATAAAACCTAAAGTGGATTTTAAAGTGATTATTATCTATATATAAGAAAATAAGGGGGTCACACATTATATAGTATTGCTGTAAAATTAAACATTAAGGAGATATTTTCATGACATTTTCATTAAAAATACGACTCTTTTAAAAAATATTTTGCAAAATACTTCATCAAAAATTTCAGATTACTTTAATATTATTATAATTGGATTCTTATCTGGATTCATATCTAAAATTATGAATTTGTAAAATTGACGCGTAATCGATATCAATCGATGGTAGGTAGGCGCCTTCTGGCGAACCGACTATCCGTCATTCGAGAGAAGCGTCAGATTATCGGCGTAATTGGACGAAATATCGCGGTGGTGAATATGGTGCGCGTTCGAACCGTACGACCGCGTTACTAACTGATGTGTTGGCCTCTGGGGCACGAGGGATGGGCTAACGCCATTACTCCCCGCCTGATAGCCTCCAGACACCCTCTAACCCTCGAAGAAAGTATAGATGGTTGTCGGCTTCTCTTGCTTCTTCTCGAATCGAATGGGTATACCTAGCCCATCCGCTCTCGTTCTCTCTCTCTCTCTCGCTCTCTCTCCTCGAAGTGAGGAAACCGAAAAAGAATGGCCGAGAGAGATGAGAAAGCAAATCGAATTTAGCAAAACTATCGTGGCGCATCGAGGTGCCGTCGTTGGCGATGGTGCGCCGGTGTTGGTGTTGGCTGTGGTGCGAGGCACCTGCAGGTACGAGGGAGATTTACCTCCGGCGGACAGGCCGGAACTGATCGTGCGGAAGGACGATGGCGGGGGGATATGAAGGGGGAAGATAAAGGAAGGCGCGAGTGGGAAATTAGAGCGCCGGCAGCGGGGAGGCACGAAGGGCAAATAAACTACGAGGACGGCGGAAACGAATTGTCGCGCTACTCTCGTGTCCTTAATACGATCGTTCATAAGAGTGATAACGTTGCGATCCACCAATGTCCACGTCCCGGTAGACTTTGGAGCTGAATTGGTGCAGACGCGACTGGTAGGAAAGAGCAGGAGGTATTCGCATTCTCGATAACTCCGATACCGCGAGATGAGGTTTACCTGTTCTAGAAGAAGGTTCGCGGGGAAGTGAAACCTCCCTGTCGTCTATAGTTATGGAAACGCGTATACGTCGACGTCGTTTCGTGCGCTTCGTGATCGGAAAACGCGATTGGTTTCTCTCACCTTTTCACATATATACGAGTTTGCCTCGGTCGCTACCTGTCCATCGTGTCCGTGCACTCCTCCATTCCCATCAGCACCAGTCGGATAGATCGGTGGTGTAGTCTCTCGATGTACGAACAACTCTAAACTCGTTCGCACGCATACATGTGTACATGTGTGTACACCGTGCAACTATATCATCCACCTCATCTACCCTCATCTCACAATACATACGCACACAATTATCACACGAATCAATATAACGACGCAATCATGTTGTAATCATGCATGTATACGCTAGTTTTTACAAATGTATATCGTTCACCGACTCTTAAACATACATGTATACATAAACATTATAGGTATGTATATGTTCCTTTTGCTCACTTTACGTTACCTTACGTTTAAATTTATGAAAAAATGAAGATAAAGAGAAATATATAGATAAGTAGAGATAAGAGAGAGAAAGATGTCTCGAGTATTTTCGTCACCGATACTCTCACGAGTATCCTGGCAAGGCTCCTCCGTTAATGCGACCACGGGCTTGTCGACGAGGCCGACATAACGCGACGCGACTGGAAAATCGAAACTGACAACGAGCTGAGTTTCGCGCCGGTGTACCAGGAGACGAACGTACGGGAGAATAGGAGGCGATGTGCATCGGGTATAAAGCACAGCGCAAAGTCGGCTATACTCTCGCACTCATTTTGCGCGCGTACACCCACACACACACACACACACATTCAACACACACATACACATGCACGCACACACGCATACGCAACCAAGCTCCAACCGGTATCGAACGTTCCAATGGCTGCGGTGGTACGCCAATGCTTGCGGTGAGAAAGCACGTTACGTTTTCTCGTTACCGTTTGAGGTTCCTTTGTGCCTTCCAAACCACTGGTAAAGTCAGCGTTCAGCACGGAGTCAATATTATCTGAGAAATTTCTCGCTGGAAACTGGAATATAATAGCCCCGTCTCTTTCATTCGCTTTACGCGATGTTGCACTGCACAGCGTAATTTGTTCTTCAAATCTGGTGACGTCAATCGTCCATTACAATCGATCGTTGATATTCCCTGAATTTGAACAGTAACGAGCGGCTTTATTTTTCTATTACGACTGTCTTTTATACCAGTTTTAACTCAATATCTCTCTTTTTTTCTCCCTTTTTCTGCAATATTTCTATAAAATTTATGTCTTCTTGAAAGTATAAAATATTTACAAGAATTCATTAAAAAATATATCAATTATTCATATCTTTTATATATATATATATATATATATATATATATATATCATTTCAGTCATATATGTTTGTTTACAAATAAACATGATAATATGGGAATTTATTCAAAAATGCCTGTGCGTTTTGTTTTACATTTAAAAATCAGAGAAATAATTTTTCACGTTCCACGTGAGAGCGAACAAATCACATATAATAAAAAATGTGTTTGACACATTCTTTTACACATTCCAAAATTTTGTTACCAAACATAAAAGGCATAGATTTAAAAAATATTGACTAAAATAATATTTCATATAATAACGTTATTTGTCATGATTGTTATCGTTAACACGTTTGTTAAAACAATTTCGTGACCAGTGCAATAAATACGTGGAAATCACTTACGTATGTCTGATCTAACATTCGCGGATGCATTAGCGGCAATAATCGTTGGTCGAGGATTTCGCTTGGGAATGAATGTACCCGGGTTATCTCCCGGTTATAACGCGAAAAAGGGCACTTAAGGCTACGAGAAAGGGGATGGGATGAAATATCTACGACCCATCCTTCGCTTATGGGTCGGAATACATCACGTACTAATTCCCAAATAGGTGGCCAACCTACCACTTCGTCTTCGAGTAAGCTGTTCGCTTATTTTTACGCTGCTGAGAATACGCCACCGGGGAACGTTATGCAAAGTACTTCGCGCGCGCGTGGCATCGACGCAAACGGACGTTAATTCATTTCGGGAATTCTTCCATATGCGCTTGTCACCATTCTGTGCATTTGCGGTTTAAAACGGTGGAGCTTGAAAAGATTTCGCGTCACTTACAGATCCGTAATGTCACTTGAAGATTTTGAAGTTGATATACGTAATGCATTGAAGCTTTATTAAATCCGATGATGAAAAGCTAGTTTCACTGGAGTTTAATAATATTATAGTGAGAATGCAGTGATCTTTTTAGGTTGATGCAGGCAATTATGTTTTGTACGCGTTTCCAATATGTATGTAGATATAATGTTTATGTTAATATATACATATATACATAATATATTACGTATGCATCAACATCCCTCTTTTTGCATTAGACGAACGTTTTTCTAGCTTAATTGCTAACTATATAGTTAAATAGTTATATATATATATTATAAACAAATCAGAATTATTGAGGAAAAAATACACAAATGTAACATTTTATATTAAATCTTATAAGGAGCTGAAAATGCTGTTAAAAATTAACAAAACAAATATTAGAAGAAAAAATTAGAAGAAAAATGAGATGAGAGAATTCCATAAGAGTCGACGATAACTTTATTAATGGTGCTACTATTTATTATTTATACTTTAATGTGACATGACAACGCGTGAGCTCACGCGATATGATAATACTGTGTTCTAATCTTAACTGGCATCGATCGCTGTTCTACCGTGAAATAACGGATTCCCGCGCAGTTAAATTGAGCTACTTCGATCGCACGGGAAAACGATAAAATTTGGGCGTGTCCGAAAATAATAATTGTCCACGTTCTCCTTTGTTCGCTCGCTCCCGCCCGTCCGTCGTGAAATTCCGCCCGGCCGAGCCATATTGCGGTTTCCCATTAAGCCGAAAGTTTTAAAGGTTCCCGCTAAACCGGTAAGCGCGGGTAGTTCCGACACAGGACCTGCGGGACTACTTGATTAAAACCCCCTGAAAGTGCGACCCTCTGGCAGAATCTCCCGGCACTCTGCATTGTTTATGGAACAATAGATAGGTTTGCCGCGCAGCTTGTAGCACGGGGTTGGCTACCAGGGATTCAGTACCCTCTCGCGTTCTACTACTGGCCGGGTAACAACTTTATTCCTTTCACCGCTTTCATCGCTACATCACGCGCATATATGTTACGTTTTCTTTCAATAGAGAAATCTTCAGCGCGGCCGGAATTTAATGACTTGTAATTTTCATTTTATCTGACACTAATATATTGTAATTGTTATGCGTGGAAACGCATAAATACAATATGGAAATGTGATAATTGCTCGCAATAATATATACGTGTATTTATTTTGTATTTGAATTTACATATATTATCACATCTATCAATTTAAAAAGCATTATTGATTCTTGTGGTACTTCTGGGTTTACACGTATAAAATAACGTAATTAAATTATAATGAAACCGTAAGAAGGAAGGAGGAGAGAGGAAACGCGTAAAATATTATTAGATATTAAAATGTATAATGCGTTCAAGGGCGTTAAACTTTTAGCATCTCACGCCTTTATATCTTATTTTATATATATAGGTCAAATAGACATAAAGTTTCTTGTCATTCGTGATGCTTTTAACTTTATTACAAGAAAACTTTAAATAGGTTTGTCATTGCATTTTTTTTAAATATCGTTCATCTTTATATATTTTTTTTAAATATTGAGTATCAGTTTGGACTAAGTAGTGATGAGAAAAGTTATATCAACTTCTACCATTTCGTAAATTGTCTTGTTTTAAACATATATATATATTTGACATAATAAGGTTGCATGATAAACATACACAATAATAGCTCCAAAACACTTTTTTATTATTAAATCAATTCTATTAATAATATTTAATTTAAATTTTCAGTTAATTATCATATATTATACAAACTATTTATTACGCATAAAAATTGCATAATGTAAAATTGTATAATGTAAAATTGTATAATATATATTGTATTGATAGAGACACATTCTCTCTCTCTGTATTTTACCTGTTAGAAAATTGATCGAAGTAAGTAAAATATACGAGACATTTGTTGAATGATAGATGATTTCTATATCTAACAATAAGCAAAGAATATGTATAGCATGCCTAATATCCATTGAGTGACAACAGCGAGATAGGATAAATCATTCATTCCATCAAATACAGTAGTTTCTCTGTTAATATGATAATCTGCTTTAACAGACATACGTTATCTGTGTAGTCGTTCTAGAAATCAGGAATAAAGGTATATCGAGCTATAATATGCGCTTTGCTTGCGTACGATATTATCGTTTATGACATAAATTATATGAGGATAACCGTAATAATGCTTTCCGAGTAATCTTCTGAAATATTAAAGTACATATAATAATTTATCTGTACTTATCTGTATAGACACATTTATCTGTGCACAATGATAATAACAAACATCATTCTAATAAGTAGGTACTTATAAGTGCGATCTTTGTTGACATATTATCATGTAAAGAAAAAGACACGTGACTTCTAAGATATTCCGCATATATAATGTACTTATTATCGAATAATATGTAATTTACATTTTTATTTTATTTTTATACTATTATAATTAAAGTTTCGCACGCGACGCATAATCAGCGCCAATAATGTAATTATCAGCGCGTACATGACTTTAATATCTAAGCAAGCCTTGTGACAAAGTTCCGGCGTAACTTGCCTTTACTTTGCGCCTTTGTAGAGTTTAATTTGCTTCCTATCTATCAACTTTATGTGATCTGCGCCAGTCATATCAACCAACATGCCAGAAATGAATGCAGCGTAGATGCAAATAGCTCTCCGGGAAGGCGCAAAGTACTCTTTGTCACACGACATGCAATAAAAGTTTCGACGCATATGCTCATCGCGCTTTCATGCTGCTTTCTTTGTCGGCATTATCGATATCCATGCGTTTCGAAATAATGCTGATATTATCATGGCACGCCACGCGCTTATTAATTCGTGAGAAGAATTACAATTGCGACGAGCCATGTATATATTTATTAAATTATATTATACGTTCCATACAATAAAATTACTCGGCACAGAATATGATACGAGGATTTTTCAGCAATTTGCTATTTACAATGCGTTTTAATTAAAAAGTATCGTTTAATTCAAAATTCGATTGTTAACTGATTGCTAATTGTAGATCTCATAATAGAGCTTATGATTATCAGTATTATAACAATTTAGTCTTATAACAATTTAGTTGCAAATATACATTTGTATATATGTATTTTTTTTATCTTATAATAAAAATTGATAGAAGTGTTGAAATAGCATAATAAATACATTTTCTTGAAGCTTTTGCAGTTTATATGCTAATATGTGTGAACATTTTATGTTTCAGTGAATGTCGTGGATGGTGAGGTGCTGCATATCGTGAAGATAAGCCGCCTTCATATGGGCGCTTATTTATGCATTGCTTCAAACGGTGTTCCACCATCGGTGAGCAGGCGAGTCTCGCTGCGTGTACAATGTAAGTCACTAATTTTTTTGCATTATCCAAGAATTCTTATATATGTATCGTACGCATAAACAATGTTTAAAACATTGTCTGGCAAAGTTTTGTACACACAATTGTAAATATGAATAATATGGACGTCATTTCTAATAAAACAAAAGGCAAGAATTGCATGTGCATATAATAATACAAGTTTTAATAAAAAGCGGAAATTAATATCGAAAATTTACCATAAAAAAATATATATTTATAAATACAGATTAAAGAAGCACATATTTGAATATATTCGTAAAGTAATAGTTTCCTACCTATTAACCTAACGAATTCAGATAAAACCAATAGTTTGCAAAGTCAGCGATTTTAATATTGATTTCTCTGATTGAAAAAGTTTGTGGAAATTATTTTCCAGCGCAAGTATCGAAACTGAACCAATCGAAACTTTGAAGGATCGCGTTGGATAATCAAATATAGATTAAAACGTCTATAACAGAATAAATAAATATATTTTAAACATGATATATATATTTATAATATTTAATGGTTTTAATTATTATTTCAATATATCAAATTTATTAAATACAATTTTACATATATATATATATATATATGTACGTAAATAAGATTATATATGCAATAAATTGTTTTAACAAAAAATTGAAATTAAAACTATTTGTATTTTTACTATTCTTAATTTATTTTTAATTATCATTTTGTCGATATAATTAAATACAATTGATATTGATTTTCTCTTAAAAAAACAGATAATTAAAATTCTAATATAACTATAATATAGATAAAATATATAACTAATAATTATATTAGTTGGAATATAAATTACGATAAAGTAACTGAATGACTATTATTTCTTTATCGTCGTATATTTACAATATAAATATTAATATAAGAATATTCAACAATTTATTCGTTTTGGATTATATTGATTTTACATCAATATCATTCTATTGAGTGCTGGATTTGACACTGACACCATCGATTCCTTTGTGTATATGTATGCCATTAGCGAAAACCACGTTGTCATCGTAATACTATGCACTTTGGTATTATGATAAGAGTAGGATAAAACTCAGGAAGAAACGACTATTGTCGCGTAAGAATACCCGCGTATTTTTCTGTGCAAGAAAAGATGATAAGAAAGGATGATGGAGAGAAACCCGTTTTTATCATACCTCTCCCCGATTGCAAGGTGCGCGTAACTTAGTAAATGCCGGTCGCTGGAAGCAGTAAAGTATGATGTCGGAAATATTATACTTTTAATAAACTCGACGTGGTTCATAAACGTTAGAAATGAAATAAAGCCACTAGTTTTCTTTGATATATGAACCACGCTAATATTGTTTCTCATAAGCTTTTTATTAATCTCCCGACGAAGTTGTGCCAACTTCGCATGTTGTATTAAATTTTTAACAGGCATTACAAGTGGTATGTTATTACATTTTATGGCCTTTAGATTTGATGGAACACACATATATAAACACACATATACACATTATACATATTCAATATAATATATTATTGATAAAGAAAGGTTATATTGTAAATAAAGATTTTTTTAGACTAGAAATATATATTTTTTAACATTTGTTATAAAAACAAAATCTTTAGAAACTTATCTTTTTAAAAAAGGTAAACAAAGGCGCTAAGGTAACCTAAGGTAAACTAAGTACACGCATCAGTTATGAAAAATATATATTTTAATAAAAAAAAACTATTATATTAAAAAAAGTTTTGTTGTTGACTCTACAAAAATAATGACATAAAAAATTGTGCCAACGAACAGTAAGAATAAAAATTTAATGCTAATGAACACATTTTTTAACATTTATTGTAAAAACAATATCTATTTTTATTATACATATATAAATATATTTTATATAAAATAGTTTCATATCATATTTAGCACTATATAAAATTCAAAAGTAAATATCCGGCGATATAAACTGAAAATATAGTTATTTATAAAAGTAAATTTTAAGAAACATTTATTTGGAAAACACAGGCATACGTGCGCACACATACACATTTGAAACACATTGTCACTGCTGCGATAAAGAGTCGTTGTCCGTGTTCATCCGTAAAAGTATTCTCACGGTGCACTATGCATTAGGTCGATTTTCAACGTCTCATTTAGCCACCGATTTATGGATAGCTACTTGACCTAGATATGGTCGATATATTATACGTTTACCCCTGCGCAGTCATTTCAAACGCCAACCGTTCACCGACAATTCCCGGGTTCTACTCAGTTTGGGGTGCGAAACGCGTCTCTGCGTCGTCTTTTCTAGCACATTAGTTTCTCGCTTCTACGTAGCTATCTTTCCCCCTGCGGGCAAGCACAAATATTAATAATCGTCCGAGGAATTCGAGCCACCCTTGAACGGCAATTTCACATGAGGGTCACGAATTGCGTCAACTTTTTGACCAGTTATATACTGCCCATGCGGATCTAGTGTTTTTTCTTTGGATTTTTTCTTGATATTGTGTATGGCATATTGTGCTATATATTCTCTTGCGGATGTTGATCTGATGATGCGCACGATGCGTGATAAATGCGCGAGTATTACTAACGCGTGGCGTGAATTAATATCCCGATCGTGTATCACAAAGATATATATCATCAAACAGTTTTTTTTATCGACTTTATCTTCAGTGCATCAGAGGCCGCCATTATCATAGATCGTTCGCGATTATAGTGCGATTTATATGAAGATTAAATCGTTTCAACGACAGTTAATTTATAAAAGAAAAGAATTTATAATAAAAAACAAGACTTCTTTTTAAACAATAAATAATTGAAAAGGTAGAGTTAAAGAGAATAGAATTACATGAGTTAAATTTGAATACATATATACATATATGTATGTGTGTGTGTGTGTGTGTGTGTGTGTGTGTATATGTGTATATGTGTGTATGTATGTGTATTTATCTTTTGTTAAGCAAGGGCTTTTGATTTTTAATATTTATTTAGACATTATAAAATCTTGTAAATAGTATTTTTAAATATGGGCGCATGCGCAATGTAAAGTTTGGTAGATAAGAATTACGCTTCCGAAATACGTATTGAATGATGTGCAATCAAAGTGTACACTCGCTCACAGTTTATAGATTTATCGATAGCTCAGCAGGATGGTTGGGGAAAGAAGATAGGTGGAAAAACTACCATCCGTAGTTCTGTCGAAAGTGCACCTGCTGCTAGTAAATCGTGATTTACGTTCGTTCGTAAAAGACGAAAGTATGACACGATATATTGGTATATCTATATCGATGGAAAAAGAACGGTCTCGCATTTATGATACACCAATATCAATTGAGAGTCTTCATATAAAATAATGCTTCCTTTTAAAAGAAATACTAAACGTTAAACTTAACTAGCAAAGTGATAAGTTGATTGCTTAATAAAAGAGTATTCGTCGAAATCAAGACTTCAACATTACCAGCAATTTATAAGAAAATTTAAATTATATAAAAAATATTTTTATTTTATTAAAACAATTTTTTTAAACATTTTTATTATATTTTGAGGAATTAACAGCCAATATTATTTATAAATTTGCGGCTGAAGACAATAGTTCCAGATAATAATATGAATTAATTTAATTCAAAACTTTTTCTTTATACACAGTACTGTGATGATACGTTATTTCTAAAATTATTTTTTAACAAAACATTTAACAAATACAAAGACAAGAAAAATCTTCTTATATTGTGAACTCGTTTGCGTTTCCAAAAATATTAGTGCAAGATGACTGGATAAAACTGACATGCAGTCTACATTGCATGCAACTACAAGCAAGTACTTATTTTCAGATTTCAGTGCTTTTAAATTGTGACAACTTCCGGTGCAAAGATGGGGCAATTGTATGCAGCTGCATGCAATGGGAATTGCGTGTTGACTGCGCTTTTTCACGAACATTTCATTGAAATTTTTAGACATCAAAAACATCTTGAAAAAGACTTATTTTGCATGTTTGTACAAACTTTCTATATTGTTTTAATAAATATGCTAATTTGACATATTTATATTATTCTAGATTAGTTTGATTTTAACACAATATTTTTTTTTTCATTGAAATTCTTCTCTTTTTTCTCAATTATAATTTGTAATAAGTACAAATTTGGAATTTTACATAAAAATATGTACATATTTACATATATATAAAACGTTTAAAGCAAAATCTTTCTATAAATAATTTTAGTCTTGATTTTATAATTGTTTTATAATCAATTTAAAATAATAATTATAAAAATAGATAGATATTTATTGAATCTCTAAGGTTAATTTATTTTTTTCATTTGTATAATATAACTATTACGTTAACAAAATGAACAATATAAGTAACAAAACTGTCTAATAAAACAATATAAACAAGAAAGAAGAAAAAAAGAAAAATAAAAGAAAAAAATAAAATAAAAATAAAAAATTGAATAAAAATTTAAACTTAATATAAAATAAAATAATGCTAAATTTTTCTTTAAATTTTTCCACCCATATCCACTGAGTAACTGATGCCTATTATTATACATATACTCATTATTATCTTATGGTTTACAACTACCTTAAATTTATATTATCCTATTTTTTGTTTGCGCAACAAAGAATAATTACATAGGTATACATAAACTATACAAACTTACATTTTTTATTATCTGTCTGTTTTTACATTTAGTGTATTTTTGTTTATTCGTGCGCATACTTGTGTTTGGTAAAATATAATAAATAAATTAATATTATTCTATAAAAGTGATGTTATTAATCTGTAAAAGTAAAAGATAATGGTAAATGTGAAAAATATTATTAATATTATATATATAATGTATACACATATATAGCATAAATAATATATTATTAATTATACATATAATTCACAGTAAATTTCACGTTTCTAATTTACAGTTCCACCCATGCTTTCAATACCAAATCAGTTGGAAGGAGCTTATATAGGACAAGACGTAACTCTTGAATGTCATACTGAAGCTTATCCAAATTCTATAAATTATTGGACAACAGAACGCGGTGATATGATAGTGTCTGGTAATTCTAAAAATCTGTTAAGCAAAAATATTTCTCACAAATTTGATACAGTTGCATGTCTGATATACAATTAGAATATATTTAAGCTTTTCAATTCTATGAGAGAGTAATATATTAAGCGTATTATTTTTAACTTTTATGTGTTATATGCAACGTGAAAAAGGGCAGACTTTTTAATATAGGAAAAACATTTTTAAATATCTCTCTCTCTTTTATGTACAATAATAAATTTTTATTTCTACAAGATAGTATAAATTATAATATATTTTTTTATAAATAAACATTATAAATAATTATTTTATTTTAAAAAATAAATTAAAATTTTACATTTTTACATAATACTTCAAGATTTTATTCGCAGAATATATGAGTAAAAAGATTATAAATACATAAAAAGAAATGTTATTAAAAGTTCTCGATATCATAGATAAAGTTTAACCAAATACTTGATTTTTATATTATTTTGCTATCCTAATTTAAAATGAAAGTCGGAGGACTTGGTTTTATTGGCACAGGCAATTCTGTTTCAGGCGACAAGTATGAGGCGATATCCACCGACAACGGGTACAACAAATACATGATGCTAAAGATAAGAAACGTTGGTCCGAATGATTTTGGTTCGTATAAATGTGTCGCACAAAATTCTCTCGGCGGAACAGATGGTGTCATCAAATTAGATGGTAAGTCATGCAACATGACAATAAGAGCGATAATATTTAATTTTGATATAGGTAGAAATAAAGTAAAAAATAAATTTGATAAAGATATATGAATATATATATATATACATATATACAGATTTATTAGATCAGATATATATATCTTTGAGAAAAAACATTTAATATCGCGCATTGAAAAGAACTATATCAAACAACTATATAATTGTGTTTTATTTAAGATCGATTATTCGACGTCAACGTTCGCGCTAATGGTGAAATAATTGGTTTCCAATAGTCAGTTACTTTAAGATATTTGAGCCTTCGTCCTTAACGAGCGACAGGCGAGGCCGCGCATACTTTTCTTACGCGAGCATTAACCATAATTGCCTATTAAATTTGTGTTGGACATACAAGTATAGTTATCAAAAGCTGTCTTATAAAATATTCTAGATGTTACTGTATTATGTAAAACGTGAATGAATACTAACACGTGTGTTTAAATTTTAAAATGAATATTATTAGTCATTTTACATAATATACAAAAAAGTAGAGAAAAAAAGGAAAGCGCGAAAGTTTGTAAAGTTTGACGATGACCCGTTCTATTTCAAAATGTTTTCTTGACAATATTAATAGTAGAAGGGAAATTATATTTACAATTAGTTTGAGCGACAACATAGATGAAATAATGGCATGTAAACTATTTCGACGCGTCTCTCATTGTATGCTTAAAGACTCTTCGTAAAACTTTATGAACTTCCACACTCTCATAATATCTAATATACGTATGTCCATCATCAATATTGTTTTAAAACTGCCAACACCTGAAATGCAATGTTATGCAATATTCCTGTACGTATATATTTGTATATTAAAGTATATTACTTATTTATTTTGACGCTCAGAGATTCCAGCTCCATCGACCACATCTACGACACAGTCGCCATATCATGCAACGTCATCGCACAAGAACGGTAATTGTATAAAGCCATATATAAATATTTTATAAATTCCTCTTCAAATTGTGTTTATATCTGTTATACGTACGACAAGTACACGTAATGTAGGACAGCGGTTAGAAAAATGCGATGTGTGAGATTTAAATTGAGCGATAATGTAGCATTATGTTAAACCACCAGAAGCGCCTAATACGGATATCGAGTAAGGTAGAATAACGTTTTACCTTAGGATCGAGCGAAGCTCCTGACAGAATTCACTTATTTCTCGATTCCTAAGTAAAACCATCCATTTTCACTCCTCGTCCGCGGCAGCTTACCGTATAGAGCACCAATGTATAAAACCGCCTTTGTGTAATGCATTTTAGGTAGAAACAGTAACAAGAAATCACGACAACGACCTATCGACTACGAGGTCGAGGAATGGCGAAATCCAGGTCAGTAAATATCTATTTTAACACGCTCCGCGTAGAGCCCAGGCATTTCCCACGACGATACACGTTCTGCCCGACCGCCATGTCGTTCGAGTAATTAGCGTAATTAAAACCTCGTCAACGTTGTACGATCAGGATGGTAGAGGGAGATCCTAAGAGAGAAAATCCACTAAATTGGCAATGCCCGGTGATCCACTTTATCCGCGAACGAATTACTTCGTCGCGTTACACGGTCCCTTTTATTGACCGAGAAGGATTTTGTGGTCATCCCTTCGCTATAGGAAAATCAAGCGAAAAGACATACATTAACTCACTCCTTGTTTAAGCTTATTAAGCAAAAATCGATAATGGTGTGAAATTTTTTGCGACTCTATGCGTGCCAAAAGTTGAAAAATTTGGGATTTGTTTAATTTTAGCCATAAACAACACAATCGATTGATAATTTTTATGTCACAAAACTTTATGTTGAAAAATGTTGCGTAATAAATTACCATTTATCTTTTGTTGAAATATTATTGAAAAAAATTATATGTCCATGAATTATTATAATTTTGAGTATATATATATATATATATATATATATATATATATATAGGTATATATGTTTATATTATATACTTGTGATTGTACTTGTGTTGCGCTTTTCTTTACAAATTTGCATATATTGAGGATGGTTAAACTGCAAGTAATTATAAGATATTTTTTGTAACATTCTAAGATCTGCGGATAAATTTACTATCTTCAAATTTCCAACTTTAATTACACTAATCATGGATATATTCTATGACGCATTCAGTGGACTGTTTTCCAAACAAAATGAAGGAATTTTTGCTTTTTATGATTTTATTGTATTACGGAAATTTGATTTTAAAAATAATGATCCCACAAAATAATAATTTATGGTCACTGAATATATATAATTACATCTTTTTTTTCGTGGTATTTTCATCAATTATGATCGTTATTACAAAAGGCAGACTTTGTACGTTAACTTAAAACTCTTCGCAGATCCTTATATTATACAAGCCAGCTGCTGAAGATTGGCGGCAAAATGCAAGTTCAAAACTCACTTCGAATGACTTTGTTCAAAGATTCCCCCGAGCGTTGGGCCAGTTCTCCCTTCCTGAAGTTTACTTTCAATTAATGAAAAACGAGCTGCGTTGACTCGCAGCCGTCTGCCTCCGGGATCAGCAAGTGGAAAAGAGGAAATGGGGAGAGGCAAACTCTCCTCCGATACTTTTTTTTCTTCGCCTTTTCCTTTCCTTCTCCAAAAGTCGATTGACTTCGAGTTTCGTATCGTCTTATGCGCACAATTGTGATTTATGTATTATGTATTATTTAATTAATATTACTCTTTATTAATTATTCGCTTTTATATGTATACCGCTATTGAAGAAGAATTGACAAATGTTACGAGTAGTCGAACTATAAATTGCAAAATAATTTAGTTACAATTTATTTTTTTCTGAATGCATACACTTGATTAGACCTAATAAAAAATTGAGAAAAAAAACATTTTTTACAAAAGTTAATTTAAAAATAAACTTTAATTAATTTTAATAAATAAAATTTAAATTTCAAAACAAACAAGATTTATTTTGTGATATTATTATATATGTAGATTGTTTTATAATGAGGAATATAACTTCTAATTGTATATTATACTTAATATAAACAAAACTGAGTTGTGTATGCGTGCGTCTGTGTGTGTGTGTGTGTGTGTGTGCGCGTGTGTGTGTGCGTGCGCGTGTGTGCGTGCGTGCGTGCGTGCGTGCGAGTGTGTCTACGTGTGTGTGTGTCTACGTGTGTGTGTGTCTACGTGTGTGTGTGTCTACGTGTGTGTGTGTGTGTGTGTGTGTGTGTGTGTGTGTGTGTGTGTGTGTGTGTGTGTGTGTGTGTGTGTGTGTGTGTGTGTGTGTGTGTGTGTGTGTGTGTGTGTGTGTGTCTACGTGTGTACGTGTACGTGTAATTATAACGTTGCACAGATGTTCGGCTAGTCTTCGCGTAATTTCAAAATTACTTAAATATAATCAATAATAAGACCGAATGTACAGACTGAAGTTGTTAAAGAAGTTGTTAAAGTGTTGGAAAATGGTTCGTCTGTCGCAGACTATACGGAAAGTCACGTACAGTGGATTTTACTGGTAGGTGGGAATAACTTTTTCCGAACGAACGTGCGGTTTCGACGTCCGTTTCTGGCGGGCAAGCCAAGGGGCACGATGAACTACTCTCGAGAAACGCCCTGCATTTGGGACGACTATCCGCCGGTGCTAGGAAAAAAGCAAAAACGGACATTTTCTCGAGTCGTTACATTCCGGTTTTTTGGAGAGAACAAATTTTGTTAATATCGTTCTAAACGTTCCATCGCGAGGCTAGTTGCTAAAGATTAGAAAAAATTCTACAAGAAATATGTGCTCAATTTAATATCAAATTCTATTTGAAATATGTAACACGAGCAAGAGATAATGTTGATTTTAGATTAGACATTAGTTAATTACTATAATATTAAAATGAAATTTCCCTAATTATTGATTTATACATATAATATTTTGATTATCAACGTAATGCATAATCTTTTAAATTTTATTGAATAATTTGACAGTAAAAGTAAAATAAAACAAATAAAAGTTTTGTTTTATCCAGATAGTTATCACTATTAATAAATGCAACTTGTTATAAGGAAACAGATCCTAAATTATTTGATAATGCCGTGGATGGAAGTCATTAAGGTAAATCGGGGTGAAGTTTTATCGCGGTAATAATCGTACATTCTGATGTATAGTCTACCGGCATTGATATATTCGTTTCTGTAACATTACTAACTATACATTAGTGCCACAGGTGGCGATATTGATTCGACTTCAATTCATTTATCAAAGTTCAGACAATCAATAAAAGTTACCGTCAGGAGATGTGAATTTAATCGAATAAAATGGAGCTTTTTCTGGAATTGCTGACGCGTTTGCATATTATTCAATCCACTTCATATGTCAAATATACCGTAATATCGTATCTCATATAAAATTTATCGATAATTTTTCTAGATTATTTAAATTTATCTTTCTATACTTATATATTATAAAAGTTCATTATTATAATGTATTTAAAGACTACTTTATGCTTTATAAAATACAATTTTATTATTACATTTTAGACTTTATTATTAAATATTAGATATGGCTATCATTTTCCCTTCTTGTTATCTATCTCATTATTCTATAATTCATTATTATATAATAATGTAGGTACAATCATATTTGTGATGTTGGACATTATTTTATTTTGCGCGCTAGATAGAAATTTGTTTTAAAAAATCTTAAAGCTCAAGATATTTCAGTATTGTTAAGCTCCGGAAGTTCAATATATCATGACGCATTTCGCGCAGCAACTCTTGGCTCTACGTATCTCACTGGTGTCTCATCGCTCTTCTCGCCACATAACAAATGAAAAAGCTCGCAAGGCACATCTGCGAATTACTGCGGCGCCACAATTAATCCGGTAACATTTCATCCGGCGTTTCTTTGACGGTAACGGCTGATAAGAGCCGATTTAACAGACGTCGGATATATTTAATCTCAAATGAATTTACCCTTTCCGCGTTCTCTCCTGTGCCCGCCGCTCCTCATCGCCGAGGGTTTTATCTCGTTAAAAAGGGATTTGTGCACGAGTTGAACATCGCAGAAATTCCGGTAGAACCGAGAGTTCGCTCGAATTTAATTCCCGGACGCGCGCGCGAGCAGCGGGGAGGGGGGCAGATGCCCAGCTTCCCCTCTCGTTTCGCATTATCCGCAACAACTCCTCGTATTTATCTTCCGTATCCGCTCGTTACCGTACGTGCATGCATATTCTGGCAGCGCCGAGAACGAGACCACCGAGGAAATGAGTCGCCAAGCTTGACGATTTTCGCGTATGCTCAAGCCCTACCAACTATTTGTTCCGGAAGTCGTGTGACTAGCAAACGACGGTTATGGCGCGAGGGGGGTGTTATGTGAAAATAAAGCCAAGAAGTTTGTCCAAAACGCGGTGTCAACGGCGGTGATGTTCGCGGTCGGTGATACAAAGTGAGGGCGGTATTCCGGTGGCGTGGTCACCCGCCCTGCGGCCAGTCTCATTAGTCAGACAGAAAGAATATTAGCTTTCAGTCAATGAATAAGTTCCTCTTTTATTACCAGCTCAGCATCCTCTGCCTTCATTATGCAAGATTATATTCCTTTTTGTTATAGATACTTTGTCGTTATTAATGTGCGGTAGATATCTACCTACATATTATTTACGTGGAATTTATATTCACTTGCAAACAAAAAACTTTCCCTTATATATATATATATATGTTTATAATAAAACCAATTTTTAATAAACAAATAAAACTTATTTTTTTATTATGTATATATATACGTATATATACATGTGTATATATATATATGAAAAAAATCTATTTTTCCTTAATTAAAAAATTTTTTATTATTTGTACAAATTTTTTATTTTTTTACTCCACAAAATATACAAAATAGATATCAAAATATCAAAAAATTATTATATCAAAACTATGTTATATAAATAACGTTTAAATAAAATTGATAAATTGTTCGAACTGCATGTGAATTAAATAAATAATTATTTTATAATAAGCGAAAGCAGTCCTAGTAAGTTTGCATTACTGATATCAAAATTATCGAAATTATTTAAATCCTAATCGCTAAGTACTCACGAGTAACCACTTCCTTTCTCTATTATTAGAGCTCCTGAGATCATAAATTAAATAGTTCCATTTTATATAGAATTCATGAGATCATAATTAGATAGTTCTATTTTATATAATTGGCATATTTTATATAATTTTTTTATAAAAACAGTCATGACAAGTAAAATTTATAAAAAGACATTTACTGATAAAGACAATATGATAATTAAATTTATTATATATATATATAAATATGTTTTTATCATTAAAAATTTTTCTTTGTTCATACATTTTATAATTATTAAAGTGATACATTTTATAGACAATGTTAAAGAAAGAAGTTTTAATTGTTTTTACTCACTCGTTTCTATTGACTTACTGGCATATTAAATATAAAAACAATCAATTGCAATTCGAGAAGGAAAAGTAAGAGTGTGAGATAGAAATGTAGTTTATATAAAACATTAAGATGTAATTCTGATTTTTTGAAAAAAAACAATATATAATAATTAATAATGTTTGTATTAATATCATTAAAAGCGTACGCATATCTAATATTTTCTACTTTGTAGAATTACATTACAAGTTTATAATAATGTTATCTTCAGATCCGTAATCGTACCGATCGTTTCCGGTCCGATGACTGAATAATAAACGCAACTAAAACTTGATCAAAAACATATCACATATGTTATTTAAGGTAGTATCTCCTATGAAAATAGCGTCTTATTCCAATTTTTTCCGCTACTTTCTTTTCTTTCTTGTAGCATCGCAATCGAATTAGAAATGATTTGAATAGAATCCGTATTGATGCACTTCACGCGTAATCGCTTCATTGTACTCGTAGTGGAACAACCGCAGCGTTGTTTTGTCTGTTTTCAGACTACGATAGGGACTACGGCCCGGCGTCAATGAGGCCACCGGGCGACCTGCCGGACGTCCAGAGTCCGGGCGTGTCCCATCGGGCGCAGTTCGTTCTTCATCTCTCTCTCAGCCTCCTGTCGTTGCTGCTTCCGGCCATCAGAAGGTGATTCTCACGTCGCGGGAACGGGGCTTCCAGTTCTAGTGTTTATTGGTCGATGACCCAGGCCGGAGACGGCCGGTGCACACGCGGTTACCAGTTTCCGGTACGCCGTCTCCGGGCAAGTGATGGACGAGTGCGACGAAGCGGGCCGCGCTTAAAATTATTTTCGTACTAAAACTAAACTTATACAAAGAGAGAACGCGCAAAGAGAAAAGATATTATATATATATATATATATATATATATATATATATATAATATGAATAATATATAAATATGAATATATAGTATGTCGTGTAAGTATACATGCGGTGAGTACGTTTAGGCTTTCTCGACTGATTGACACTCGTGTGTCACTCTGTGAATCGTGTCGTTCTTCTCGTGTAATTGGTCCTCCTGTATGAACGAGCTTCCTACGTTTTTGATTGCTTAGAAAATACGCATATATTGAGAAAGAATGTTATTTGTTGAATATTTTTAGAAACCGAAACACACTTAATCCGCGGCAAAAGCACCGAGATTTATTATTATAAATTTAGGTCTCAAGATACTGAGAATCCTCGCCTGATGTGTCCGCCTCTGATTTTCTTTTAATCAAAGAGAAGTGTTAAATTATAAGGAGATGAATATAGCTCTTGAACACAGATACATCAGTGAATACTTACGGCATACTCGAATTTGACGAAATTATTCGGATATTAATCTGTAAATGTCCTTTATAAATGCATGACTCCAAAAAATATCTTGATCCACAATTGGCGATTTATTGATGTAACGTTTTACTCGGTTATCCGTAACTACTCTCCTGATGTATTTTCATATTTATTGAATTCCAATATGCAGTGAAACGGTACGTCATGTACTCTAACCGTAACTCGCTAACCCGATTTCCATAATTATTATAGGTGCTAATTAATCGATTCCTTTTGGAAATTCCTTTCGGAAAATTCTGATACAATTTTTTACCATCATTTTAATGTTACGCATTATCACGTCATATCACGAGAAAGACACGGGAACTGTATTCAGTAAATATATAGATATATATATACGTACGCATAAAATAATAAACAAAAATATAAATAAAAAAATATATATAGACATATATGTATGTATATATATATATACACATATATACATACATATGGATCGTAGTTGTATCGAGACGCATCGCTCGATAATCTCGTAATTAGTGTTTGATTGATAAGACGTGCATATAACGTATGATCCTGCATGCGTTTCGCGAGACGCGAATGTTAAAGAGAAATCAACAGAAATTCGTCAGTTTGCGCCCGAGTAAATATATGTGGCGGGAAAAGACTTAACGCTAGACATCAAGTAGCCTCGAATCATCGACGACGGTGACGCAGAGAGCTTCGTGGCTTCTTTTTGCGCGATTACATGACATTTTGATGGAATCGGACACGATTTTTATCACAGTATATAGGTGCACACGACCACAATTAGAGACGATAACAATATGGGATAACGATATGGGATAACGATATCTTATCGATATATCCTTGTTATATATAGATTAATGTACGTGTGGCGTATATCGACAATGATGTTTTTGTCTGAAAATATTAATTGGCATTTTTGAAAAAATGACACTTATATTTGCGCAAATCCTGCTTTTCATTTCTCGTTTTTTCCGTCGCGTTACGCGAATCGCGTGCGCTTAACACAGGGACATTGCGTAGAGAATGTTGTCTGTGACGCTTTAAACACTTTGAATCTCTTCTTACGTTGTACCTGATCGTATCAATTGCCATCATCGTTCGATCTCAAGCGAAGCGGATGTGAAATGCCATGCGCCTTTCCCTGTTCATTCTGTAAATATTGTAGATACGTTGTGCTGTGATCAGTCTGGATCGTCATCTTTGAGAGGATGACTCGAGGCTGCGCTTGTTAAATCGAATGTAGAGGCGAGTGTTGTGAATATTATATAATGTTTGAGATGATATAGAGAGAAGACGGTATTCGTACACGAAGACGTCGTTCAATAGAGTACCAAATGAGGCTGCAGCGCGATCGTAGCTATATTTCAAATTAAGTTATGATAATGTTATTAATGTATCACATGTCCGACGATTTCACTATGTCAAACCATTTTTATGTACCACATGCATTGCCTCGGATGAAACACGAACCGATGATTAGAAATAGATAGTGGAACTGTCGGCCTGTATATCTTAATAAATCGAATACATGACTGCCATTATACATGCATTATTTCTTAATAAATATAAGCCCTTAAAATAAACTCTTTTTTACTAAATAAGTTCTTAAAATATTACTTTATAAATAGTACGTTTTTATTTGTAATAATCTTGCTACATTTCTTTATTAATATATTTTAATTTATATATTGCAGATTTTTTTATTTATTATATTGTTTCGACAAGATAGTTTTTCAAAGAGGAAAAATTTTAAAAATCTTGCAAAGGTAAGTATCATTATATGTATATATATCATTATTTATACATGTATGTTAATAGTTTTATAATTATATTTACGTATATAAATTATCAAGTATTAGATAGTAATTTGAAAGGGACTTGATTTGAGTACATTGAAGTAATACATAATATAGTGCATGTGCATGTATTATTCAAATTTAACGTTTTATTAATAAATAAAATTATATCCGCGAAATTTTGATTAACATGAACTGTTAATGGATTCTCTTGTTAATAAATCTACTTCTTTATTTAATTAGTAAATATTAATATTCGTATATATAATAAGTTGTATATAATTAATATTTCGATCAAATTATAATTAAATGAATATGAAAAGAGTTATAATAAACTTTTATAGAAAATATGTTGCAATTATATTAATATTAATTTTTCAATATTTTATTAATTTTAACGTTAATACGCCAGAAAAAATGGTATAAATGTGTTTTATATATCACTGCAGTGCAAACAATATTCATAATTTTAACTGAAAGTATAAAATTGTATAGTTCAGTATATGGGTATACTATCTCTTTTTCTTTCTTTCTTCATGAAAAATCAAATAAAATGCGCTTTATTTTCTTCAAGAGAATATTTGCAATCACTGTATGCATTCCGTGTAATATCATAGTTTTCATAGATGAGTGAACTATATGAGGTATATTAAAGTTGATAGCTCGAAATTTTTATAGTACGCGCGCGTGGATCTACATATATATTATATATATAAAACTTTTTTTGTTACATAACAATATTTATGGATTGCCTAACTGTATATTTTCAATAACTATACAATTTCTTCATATATATAAAATATTAAATAATATGTGTTATATGTATCTATATCAAACTTTAACAACCTTTGCTATATGTTTAAGAAGGTCGGCATATGCTTGTAAGCATAAAATTATGCTATAAATAATAATGGTATTAAATATAATATTTTGCATTTACATCTTAAGCATTATTAGCAAATAAAATTAATTATTATAAATGTAACGTGTGACCTATACTGTGCGTATGTTAAATTATTGTTAAATACATACATTCTGAATTGATTTGAGTATACAGATGATACATCAAAATAAAAAAAAATTATATCTCTTTGTTGTAAATATGAAAGAGAATATTTAAATAATTACAAATAATATATGTCATATTATGTAAAATTGAAAAGGAAATAAATCCAGCATTTGTCTTTGAAGTTATTCCCAATGTATCAACTTTTGCATCATTGTAGTTAATTAATTGAGATTAAATATGATCTTTTACTATATTTAAATATATTTTACACGAATTATATATTAGACATCTATTATGAATAATTAGAAATTTATTATATGGAATATTTTGGATATTAGTCTGTATCTTTTAGATAAAGTATACAATGAGAATTTTTAATTTACATTCACATTTTTAATGTAATGTACATATATTATTGATAAAATAAATTATTTATATAAATAATTAATTTTTCTTTATATATCTGGATGTTTATAATATTGAAAGTAAATAAAAGATAAATTATATTATCCATTACTCGTCAAAATTTAATTAGAATAGTTAAAAGAAGTAAAAATTATTATACATAATTATACAACTGGAATTAATAATTTATTTAACCAGTCAAATGCCATTAAACGTTAAAATGTTTATGATTTTAGTTAAAATTACTACGCTTGCTTGTATATTTATTGTAGTATATTACTCATATATATTTTGCAAATAGATTACTGTAAAGGTCACTCTTTCAAAAGCGGAAAATAGCCCGTGACACATGAGATTAAGCTGTTTCATTACATTAATTAATTTTATGTATTGTTAATTAATATAATGCATATTGTGTTTGCTTCTAAGTCATTTGAAATAAATAATTGAAATATGTCAACTGCAGTTTCTTCTTTGATCCTTCTTTCATTTCGTAACGATATCAGCGATTTTCTCACCGAACTCGATACTAATGCTTTTCTTTATTCTCTCAATTGTTCTTTTTAGTCGCCTTCATTGTACATATAATCACAAATATATTTTAATTAAGACGCATTTTTGTGAATTTTAAATTTAACAAAAACAAATGTACTTAAAGATCAGATTTTAATTTGTGTTTATCTAATAGAAAATACACACTCATTGATACTGTTAGACTCATATATTAAAATAATTCGGAAATTCTTTTCAATAAAATTCCATTTTAATCCGTACAACTGCAAATATTTAAATGTATAACTTTAAATTTGATTCAGAGTAATATAAAAATTTCAACTTTGCATTAATTAAAAAATAGCTTTAATTTTATATAATTTAGATAAAATTTATTTTGTCATAGAACTTTATAATAAAATTTTGCATAAAAAAATTAATTTAACTTGAATTTTGTTACATTTATTGTTAGTAAGAACGATAACATCCTTGTTTCGAACAAAGATACGTCTGCTGTCTACTAGGCGCACAGGATAGGTAAGCCGTATGAATGCAAAGTAGTCACGACCGAAGTATTGTATATTGTGCTATGATTGCATAAAGGTGTTAATAAATAAAATTAAACGTACAGAGGATTTAAAAATCTATATATATATATATAAACTGATATATATATATATATATATATATATATATATATCAGTCATAAATGTTAGTTTGTATTCAAAAATATTTAATAGGATTATTAAAAGCCTGTACAAAGAATAAAGAATTATTAAAAAATTATTATCAAATAATGTATATAACTTTCAATTAATGTTTAATAGCAATATATTTATAAAATGATTATTAAATTTAATTATTATTAAAAATATTTATAAGATAATTCGAAAACTATTACATTATATTTTAGTAATCAGTTTTATGAATAATTTAATGTCAATCATAAAATTTAGGATGTATTACTTTATTACAACACACTTATTTTTTATATTAAATATATATCTTGAAAAATAGTGTGTAATTGAACAATCAAATTAAACTTTTAATTTTAAAATAAAATTTTAATAGGCTTAAATTTATAATATAAAAAAATTGTTTCATTGTTTCTCTCTTCAAATGATGCATGATGCATAAAACAAAGTGCATCGATCCTAACAGAGGATTTCGACAAACAGGTTTTCTGCGTTTCATTTCGCGGTTATTTACGTCCATGCGATTTTGCAAATCCGGCATTTTGCCCAGCTGTATATTTCAACTGAGGATTGCCGCTGCGGGCAAACGGACAAACGCGTTCACGTGCGCGTACATATTGATGCAGTCGGCGAGAAAATGACCGGCGATTAAAAAAGAGAGCTGAAAAAAGAGCGAGGTCAGCGATTTTCGAGATAGACACATGGCAAGAACTATCAATCAGATTGTATATGATTTATTTTTTCTCCCTCTTTAGGATCAGATGGATGTAGGCATGTAACTGGCTGAAAGGCAATACATAATGTGATTGTCTATTCTAAAGTTGGATTGTGATGTCTAGAAATTTAGATTGAGATACTAAACTGGTGAATCATTAAGAGCTTTTGATGCTTATTGCAGTTGTTTTGTTGTTAATGAACGCTGGTGTAATAACAATAAATAATTTGATGGCGACTATGACAACGATTGCCTTCTCGATATGGCATACTAAGGCTGGGTTGTTCAACTCTATATATATTCTACCTCACATCGACATTTCGGGAGTTACTAATTATAGGACATTATCGACTCGCGGAAGTTAGTAGAGTCTCCTATTCTCCACCCCTGAGCGGCCATTACTGATCGTACGAACATGTTCAGAACACTCCTGACGGCCCGAATATCAAAATTGATGTTCAATCCGCCTTAATTTGCCGACCTATTGAATTAGTGCATTGAGTGTTACACAAGTCATACTGTTTATTCTTATAATGTTATGTCTCGATTATGTATACAGATAATCTTGTAACAGACATATAAACTAAAAATTTGTACCTGTAAATAAGTGCAAAATTAATATTAGTAAAAATATTTATTACTGTATTTAGTATTTATTTGTGTATGTGTGTGTGTGTGTGTGTGTTAAATGTATATGATTACATTTATATTTATAAATTTTTGTTATAGTATTTCTTTTATAAAGTAATTATTTTCTACAATATATATATATATATATATATATATATATATATATATATATGTGTGTGTGTGTGTGTGTGTATGTATACATAAGAGAAATATTACAACACAATAAAATAATGAAACAAATATTCATTTTCTTAATGTAAAAGTTAAATATTACGTTACAAAGTGCTTTTCATCAAAACTATTTCTTCATCGACGAACGAGATGTATGTTTTTTCACAAACTTTTACAGTTATTGATTGTATCACGTTAAAAATAACGCGACTGGTATTCACTCAAATGTTGAAGATTGGTACAATCAGACTAACAGAATCAATTTCTGAAATTGCATAAAGCGATTTTTCATCGGCTCTCACTGCGATTGGACATTCGGCGAAAATAATGCAACGGACAGGAAATGCCTTATGGTTTTTGGATCAATTCGCTTCGGATAGATAGGAAAGTAATCTCGAAAGTGTCTCCTGTAGCCCTGTGGGAAAGACTTCGATTCGGATCTCGTACGACGGCGTATGCGAACATGTGCGCATCTCACTCTACCTCTCAATTTCGACTTACTTTTTCTTCTAGACTAATAAATACAAGCCCTATCGAGGTATTTGATTTAGTTATTGTAATGTTAGGTATGATTAATTTTATTTATATATTACTTGTAAAGAATTAAATTGAATATTATTAACGTATTTCTTAAAATGAAAATTACTTATTAATAATAAAATTGAAATTATTGAAAGTCGATTATTATTCTTTTAATGTATGTTTGCCCTTGTCGATAAATAACAATAGCATGTAACAAATAATCAGTATTTTTGATATAATTTGTGTATTTTTTATCATTACTAATAATTCAGTCAATAACTAAACTAATTTGTTGTAACGAGTTTCAGTTACTAATTACATAAACTAATTTGCTATAACGAGTTTATCCCTTTTCTCATATTACAGAAAACAACATAATACACAACAATAAAATGTTTTTATTATATTTTATTGTAATAAGATATCATGTTGTTTATACACATGTATTATAACATTTATTGCTAAATAAAATAAAATGAATAAAATAAATTTATTTAAAAAAAATACATATACACATATATATATATATATATATGTATATATATATTTATTTATTTATTTAAATGAAAATATGTAAAATACATTATAAAAGATCACACTACATAGACATACATACATGCATGCATGCATACATGTATATTTGACATAATAATGATTGCCATTTAATAAATTTTGATTGAAACGTTAGTTTTGTTATATTTAATTTCTATATACATACAACTACATAAGAATTAAATA
The DNA here is from genome assembly GCF_047496725.1 of Anoplolepis gracilipes. NCBI lineage: Eukaryota > Metazoa > Arthropoda > Insecta > Hymenoptera > Formicidae > Anoplolepis > Anoplolepis gracilipes. Next base: position 8,805,733 of record NC_132974.1, read on the forward strand.
TCGTAAATTTTTCTGCTACTATTCAGAAATTTTATTTTTACTTGTAAATTGATAAAAACTTTATTTGAAAAGCAAACTATACAATTTTATAAATGAAATATATTCTCTTTTCAATTTCTTTTATAAAATTTTATTTTTTTGAATTTAATAAAACAATTGAAATAAATGTCTATTACAATATTACTATGAATCATTCGATTATTATTAACTATAATTACGTTTTTTTATAAATTATGATTATTGTATGATTTGTAAGTTCTTTTCACACATAATATATACAACTTAATGTGTCACATTTCTTAATAATAATAATGATTCTTAAAAGGTAAATATAAGCGCGTTTTTATAGTTAGATATACGTATTCTTATTAAAGCAAAGAAAGTAGCAACACGTAAAAAGAAATAAAATACGTAAGAAGGGCGAACTCAACACGTACATACATATATATGTAAATGAATCAAAATATAAAACATAAAGCAAAGCGAAACAATTGATGTTATCGGGCCTCATGTCACATTATTTGTGCACGCAGTGATGCGTAAGTCACTCTCCCGCAAAGTCAGCAATAAGCACGATTTTTTTCCCTAGTCGACCCGGTAGGACCGAATAGTCTCCCGTACGTCAAAAAATCCTATTATCCGGCGTTGATCCTCTCTCGTCGCGATGGAAGAGATCGCCAGACGAGCTCGTCTAGTTTTGTTCGCTCTTCTCCTCGACGTCGCTCATCGCCTGGAATTGAATCGACCTGACGAGGTCACTTCACACAGAGGACTTTACGTGCCGCCCTTGTGCAATCTTTACGATGAGATCATTTTCCGCGCGCAATATTCTGAATCCTAGCTAAGTTTTAGATCACCGCGAATGTTATCGTCGAAATTATATTGCTTAAAGATGGACATCGTTTGCAATAAAATCTTGATTTTATTTTATCTTTAACTTGCAGGAATAATTTGAATCTTTTCTTTTTAAACTTTTAGTTATTTTTGTTTTAAATATATGTAAAATGTTAAATATAATACCTCTTATATTTAAAATTTTACATTTTAATATATATATATATATATATATATATATATATATATATATATATATATCTATACATATCTATATCTTATATACCTATTTATAATACCTATATTTATAATATACCTATTTTTATAATATTAGTACGTAAATAGTTAATTCGCAATTGCTATAATATTTTTATCCGAGGCAAATGTCTTTTAAGCGAATAATTGTTTTGACATTATTTTTTTTTTAATTCAATGTACTTCGCTTTCTATACCTGTAATTGCCTTGTATTAAAATACTGATTATCAAATAAATTTTTTTAAATGGTTATCGTATTATTTCTGTATATATATATATATATATATATATACACATACATATATTAATTTACCAGAATAATGTTAATATATTTTATTATGTTTGTGTATGTTTAATTAAAAATTTTTTTATTAGATTATTATTTATAACTCTAATTGCAATACGAATTATACATAACTCGTAGGTATATGGCACCGAAAAGTTATCATATATCAATAAATCATGTATATAAACATTAATTATATATCAGGTACGTCAATGTTATTTTTAATCATTTTTCAAAGGTAAAAGTAAAATAAGAAACTGCTGCAACAATGATTGTTTTTATATTATATATATATATATATATATATATATATATATATATATATAATATTAAAGACTACACCTTTAAATATTCTAATATTTCTGAATAAAGTATTTCTCTACGAGATATCGTACAATTTTACATTTATGCCATTTAAGAAAATAGATTGCTTCCGGTAATCGACATTTCGATAAAACAAAGAAAAAATGAAATAAATATTGTAATTATTCCAACGTCAAGTCACAATGCATTATGCAGGCTATTCAAATACCGCTGAGTCTTTGCCGTAATAAAGAACAATATATATCTCAATTTCAGTTTCGTTTCTTAAGACTTTTATTATCTGCAACCGTCAGCATAAATAAATTATATTCCTACGATGTCTGTATATTCTATTCTTTGTTTTTTCTCATTGTAATCTTCCTTTACTCGCTCAAACGTATTACATTTATTATACAAAATTTTACACAAGGAGAAATTAAAAACTATTATTATTATATATTAAATTTATGGTATAAGTACGGTTTTTATAATTATTAAATTTTTTATTTATTAATAAAATAGCCACACGGTTAATTTCAAATTTATATACTATATATATATTACATATATAAATTAAATGTTCTATATGTAAAACCTCAAATATATTATTTTTAAAAATAACTTAGAATAAGAATTGTAGAAAACAATTAAACATAAATATCAGTATGAAGAATATATCAATACACCTTTTTTGTATAAATAATAATATAAAACATATATATAATTGTGCAATTTTTAAAAAATATTAATTATGTTTTTGTTTAACAAAAAATTTTTTTGCGGGATTTTTATAACATCTGATATATATTTCAGAGTCTAAAAATTGTTTCTTTTTTATAAAACATAATTTCAAACAAAATAAAATTGAAAAAAGGTATTAATTTTTGTATCATTATGGATTATAATAAAATAGAATATTTCAATATAGGTAAAAAAAGGAAGATCTGGCTAGATGACGACTGGATCTACTTAGTGATTGGTAATCCTGCCTTCTCAAACGAGAATTAATGGCTCATCCCGAGTTGTGCAATTAGATGCGATTAATCGGCCTCGTTTAATCTAAATCGTAGGCAACTACGAAGAAGGGATAAATACCCCTTCCGCTTCACCTTTCTTTTCCTTCCCTTCAGAATACGTACTGAACGAAGATTCTTTCCGCTTCGTATAATTTCGTACTTAGTTTGCTAAAAGCTCCGAAAGTTTCATAGCTGTGATTCTACGAATGAACTGTTGCTGCAAAATCTAACGAATTGACCTTTATAATTGGACGTATTCATCAGTTTCTAGCTACTTTAATCAAGAAATTAATGACAAATATATATATATATATATATATATTCTATGAATATATATGTCAAATTATTAATATTTTGAATAAATTTTTTTGTTGCTTGTGCAACAAAGTATGCATTAAAGAAAAAACTCCTTATAATTCATAGATAAGTACAGTTAAAGTTTACGTTAACTCTCTATAAGTAACTCTCTATTAAGTACATCTGCAAAATTTTAGAAGCCTTGAAAATTGATCTCGTCGCCTGCACGAGGACCAGATGTCACCGTCAAACGCGACTCGGAGTTGTCGGAACGCGAGCTCGAAGACGCGCGCGTGTTCGTGCCGATCTTTCGAGAAGTTTTACCCTCCGGTAGCGTGCTCGGCAATTGCATATTAAATGCGCTAGTATTCTTGCCCGTTATCCTTGTCTGCCACCCTGCCTTTCCTCTCTTCTCTGTTGCCGCCTTCGCATCCCGTGTTCTCACCTCTCTAGGATAGGGTCATGAAATATGGCCGCGCCATAAGAGAACCGCCGGCGCGAAAATACTATCGCTTTCCAATAGTACGTTAGAGAAAGGGGGAAAAAGAGGAGAGGGATTACATAAGGAAGAGGCAGAAAGAGTGATACGGGAGCGCGATGGGAAAGAGAAGGTTGGAATAAGCGCAATCGAATGAGAGAGAGTAAAAGAGAAAAAGCAGAGAGACAGAGAGACAGAGACAGAGAGAGAGAGAGAGAGAGAGAGAGAGAGAGAGAGAGAGAGAGAGAATGAGAGAAGGTAGAAATAAGCACCATCCGAAGAAACTGAAAATATCGTCCGTTTTGCGGCACTCTCTCGGCCATATGGTGACCGGCATATATCATATTAGAAGCCAATTTTTAACTCGGTGGGGGCACATTTCACGCGATAGTAGCGGTTATAACCATTTGCCGCTAAAAATCCAATGAATTGATGGAAAGAGTAAAGAGGGGGAGGGAGGACCAAAGGGGGGACGGGGGTGGACAGGAGGCTCGATCGTTCAAGGGGCAAAAAGGAGTCGGACGGAACGGTGCGCCCACTGACTTCTTCGGCTTGCCTGACCAAAGGGAAACGACCGCAATATCTTAGGGTCGTAAGTACACACGGAGTCCACCGGCAAAGACCTCGTCGGCCCTCATAAATCTTACAAGGCCGAGCCCCTCCGCGATTTCCCTTTTTTCGTTTTTTTTCCCCCCCATTCTTTTTCTAATTTTTTTCCAGCCGCATTTCCACACTCTTTTCGCGGCGCAAAATACTGTTACCGAGAATACAAGGGAGAACCATATGTAAAGGGATTTAGAGATAGCAAGATTCGCGGGACGCTCCGAGTGACTTTAAACTGTTGCAATTAAAAGTCATAATATAATAGTGTCAATCACAACACGACGCATTGCATAAGTTCAATGAAGTTTATACGGTGTTCCAGTAAATCTATTAAGAAGTTTAGATATATATACTGTTGCTCGTGAATCGAGATTGAAACTCCGATATTCAGTTCGTGAACTATGGCAATTGTAGGTAGCGTTTGAAGGATAGACATACAATCTAAGTAACTATTGGTGTGAACACATACACAGTTCCTATTAAGCACAATCATAGACATCAGATAGCGTTGCAAGAATGTGTCATACGTTAATAAAGGAAACATATTTTACAATTGAATAACCAGTTTAAAAAACATTATCGCTTTTTATATCGTCTTGAATTTCTTTTTATTTAACTAACTACCTTTAGCTACTGTTTTATACTTTGTGAATGTTAATAGTCATTAATAATAAGCATTAAGAGTAAAATATATTTTTATAATACGAGATATTTTATATTTTTAATGTTATAATTAAATATCTGCAAATCAAACTTGTTGCTCAAATGAAACTGTAGAAGAGATGACGACAGATAGAAAACTTGTGAAACAAAATACATTCTGTCTCTTCAAACGCCTAATCTAATTTAGCAGACAATACATGGGATTCGTGTGAAACACAAGCGATTCAATATAAAAGCCACGTGAAGCAAACAAGATTCTGTGCAGGTATACGACTTGATCAGCCAATCCTCCAAGCCAATATTGGCGTTGCGTCGACAACCCTATTCCTGTCCAGTGACATTCGTCCAATCATGAAACCCGACATTGATGTTAACGTATGAATTTTGCATTCTACTTATATTATACAATATTATATATAATATTGTATGAGCATGCGAGATTTCTCATTATGATGTCTCTGCTTGTATCAGTCTATTATCATATTACTAATAAGTGAACAAAAAAAAATATGCAAGTTATCACAGTGACGTCAGAAAATATTAGAGACTCTCGTATCTCAATTTTAATCTTTGATATTAATGTAGTCGTTACACATATTCTCGGCGAGTATCCTCTCTGCAGCTCCGCTTACCTATTTATTTAAAGGTGAGCAAAAGAAGTAACGAGACGCCAATGGGTCGATAAAAAACTAGCAAGCTACCATCTTCCTCTTTTTTTATCTTTATGTATTTGCGAGGAATAGTTCATGATTTGGAAGAAAATGTTTTTTGCCAACTTCTCAATAATGTTAAAAGACACGAACATGTTACGCATACATGTTGCGTATATGTATGCAAAACGATACTTGAAAGGTGATTGATGAATCCCGCACATGACCTTTTTTCTCGTAAATGGTTCGATGATAGAATTTTCAATACTTTTGATAGAAATGTTTGAGTTAATTATTATTCGATCAAAACTTGCAACTATATCCTATAAAAAGTGATATGTATGCATATCAAATAGTAACAAAAAAATCAAATAGTAACAAATTCAAAACACGTATAATACAATTTTATATACATTTTAAATACATATAATTTTTAATACATAGATATTTTTATACTATATTATTAGATTTTTTAAAGACATTACAATGACGTTGTTTTCTTTAATTAATTCTTTGAATTAAGAAAAAATGAAAAATAAAATACATCTAAATTAGAAGATACACTTATAAATGGAAAGTCGTTATTGATAATTTATTTAAAAAAATTACATAGTAAAACTTAGAAAAAAATTAGTTAAATTTTAGTTAAATTACAATAAATTAGTTTATAATGCTTATTCACATTTATCAGGATAAAAAATATTTCCATATATATAATATGTATATACATATAAGCAATATATTGTCGTAAGTAGTCAATGGCATTTAAATAGTTGGCATGTTGACTCTTTTTTGATAAAGACTAAATATCAAAAAGTACTCCGTCATTTCGCATAAATAAAGAGAAAAAGGCATTAAAAATAAATATAAATAAAATATTATTTGACATATAGTGCATGATACTGCGCAGCAAAGAGCTCGTTAATCTTCACTAGATGCGTCCCTCTAATGACGGAAATCCCTCTGTTATCTCGTTGGCCTTCCCACGAGCGCACTCAGTCTCAAATTAACCATAATGAAATAACGATCTCACGTTCCTGACGTCAAGAGGATCCTGACAAAACGGTCTCGGCGCCCTGTTATCTTAGACGAGAAAGGCATCGAGATTTCGCGCTATTAGAGAAGTGCGAATGCCACGTAATATTTCGATGATTTCTTCTTTAACGGTTGTCATCCACGCTTTTGTTTTATTACTACACGTGGAGTAATAATAATAAAGATAATTATAATACTAACGTGCACGATCGTAAGTTATAATTATATACTTGCATGTCGCAACTGAAGTGCCCATACATGAAACAACAGTACCTACCCACCGAGTACGTATTTCGCATAGTGCACTTTAATGTCTAATTCTCGCGTAGTATTCGCGTATACAGTTTGTAAGAGAATGTATATGAAATATACGCAGTTCCATAAATCACGTTTAGCGTTGTAAATTCGTTTTGACGATGTCGTACGTATGCGAGAAACACAAGGTACAAAACGTCCCAAAGTGTCGATCAGCTCTCTGAAAACCGGATTCTGAAAGCACACCGAAAGTAATCGAGAGATACGAAGTATCTATTTATCGCCCACTATGCATTACAAAGACTGATGCGAGAGGTGTTGCACGCCGGGGAGAAAAGCGTCGGCGAATCCACCTGCATAACCACGGCACGAAGGGAGAACGGCTGCACATAAATTTTCTGCTAGCCCTGGGCAACGCCGTTGAATCCTCCGTAAACTCAGATTTACTACCTAAATCTGGTCCTAGTCTAACGTGTGCATCTACCTGTGTATCGCGAGTATCAAACCCAGCTCCGCGCTCTCGATAAACTCGCGAACATAAATGCCGACACGCACCTTCTGACTTATTATTAGCTGAAGCCTCGAGTTTTTCAGTTAAACGCACAGCAAAGCTATCTTGTTATCTGTGTGCCGCACATTTCGCGCATATATATTCATTACGCGGATATCATAGTGCTATAAGTTTAACGGCTAAGTCTTAATTTTTAAGCTCACTTTATCTTCTGTGTTTAGCACACTGAAGTAAGAAAATTTGTTCTTCTGCGACCATTTAACGACTCATTTATCTTTTAACTACACCACTGCGAAACACAAACGTGCATTTTAATAAAAACTAATGTAAATCTTTGTTATTTCATTAGCTTTAATGTGTGCATTGAATTAAATAAAAAAAATAGTAATAAAATAGTAAATAAATTATACATATAATATATAATATATAATATATATACATATATACATGTACACTATTCTTAATTATATATAACACTAAAATGAAAATTTACGGAATTATGTAATGCAATTTATAATAAAATTGTAATAAATTTTTGAAATGTTACTCATAAATATATTATATAATGCGAAATTAGATTAAGGTGTTAAATGTCTGACAATGAAAATAAAAGATTACTTTCAACATACATTATCAATAAGATGTATAAATATTATCAGATTATATTTGTATTAATTGCATACAGAATAAAATAATAATTATCTGTATAGTTATGTTTACACATCCATAAATGTGTATAAAAATCAAAACATATAGAAAAGAAATAAAGTGCCATTAAAACTAAATACATAGAGTTTTATAAATATTGATTTAATTTTGAAAATAAAACATTTAAAAGTTTTCTCTTTAAAGACTAAATTTTCTCTTTTCCTTTTAATTTGTGTAACTTGAGAAAATTTTTGCAAGTAAAATTATAAACAATAGTAAATGAAGGGCACTTTACTAGTAATAAACTCGAGTACGTGTCAGAGATAATTAATCCGGCTGAAGCGTACTCAATAATTAATTAAGTTTGTGTTTTTAATTATTCAGTATTAACTGGACAGGATTTGTTTGGTTCATTACTTTCAAGTAGCTATAAATAATTGTACTCTCCTTGACTGATTTAAACTATAGTTTTCATGACATAAATGTATGTAATTATTGATATACATTATATTATAAATATATCTCGTGTACAATTTTTAAATAAATTTTTTAATTTAAGATTATACTCAAAAATATTTCAATTTTATATAATTAAAAATATACAATATATTAAGAAATAGAGAAATTAATTTATTAGTTTAACAAATTAACTTATTTCTTATCTTTGTTAAAAATTGTGGAAATTGTGTTTATATAAATTTCCAATTGATTTTCCTATCTTGATATATATATATTTGCTGTTTATTTCAATTTTTATTAATGTATGATATATGATAAATATAACTTACACGTGCTTATAATTTTTTGTGTGTTTAGTGTATAATTACATATTCTATGTCAATAAAATACATCTGTGTGATTATATATATCAGAGTTGGGAAAGTTACTTTATAAAAATAACTCGTTACCGTTACCGTTACTCAAAAAGTAAACGAATCGTTACAATTTTCGTTACTTTTTTTGTATATACAATACAAACTTTACATAAAAATTTTTTTTTAATACAAGATCAAATCATTTAATACACAAATCAAATTAAATTAAAAATTTACACTAAACACTAAAAATTTTTAAACATTATTTTACATTAAAATAATCAAAATGATATAATTTTGACAGTGATATCGCTATTAATATAAAGTGTGTAATAATTTTGATAATAAATTATTTTAAATAAGAGAAACTGTTGGAAAAAATTGTAGACAAGCTTTTTTAAACACTTTTAGATGTTGTAAATGTAAATAAAGTAATGTAAGTAAAGTAATTTTCTATTATAGGTAGTTTACTTTCAGTAGATTTGTAAATATGGCCAAATCCCTTTCTTCACATCTGTTTAATTTTTTTTATTTTAAAATTTTAACACAATACGATAATTTTCATTATTAAATTCTTGACTAATCATTAAATTACTTGTCTACTTAAATGTCTTTTTTAAGTAGAAAGATACTAGAAAGAGATTCCAGTAATTTCTATGTGATACTGCATTTCAATACTCTTATCAATCCCTAAGTTTCATTTCGCGCATATGTGCACATGTATCTACAGTATATGTTACATGTACAATACTGTATAAAATGCGCACATATACATGAAACGAAAAATATCTATGTTTCTTTATTTGAAAATATATTCGAAAAAAGTATAGTATATTTAAGTATATTCGAAAAAATGTCAGACAGCAAAAAGACCAAAAGAGATCTTAAAAATATTTAAAAGACAATAAGACGTCTTTAAGTTGTCTTTTAAGCATCTTTTAAAAACATGTGCTGTCTGAAAAGTAACGATAAAAGTAACTGTTAATTTCGTTACTCGTTTTCGAAAAATGTAACAAAGTTACTTTTTCCGTTACAAACAAAAATTTGTAATGGACCGCCGTTACCGTTACAATTACCAAATAAAAGTAACGACGTTACAAGTAACGTGTTACTTCCCAACACTGATATATATATAGCATAGAGATGATAATTTATGACTGTCAGGGCATTTAATCTATTAAACTCAATCGCATCAATTTATATTTAATTACAATTTATATTTTAAAATGAAATTTATATAGCTTTTGAAATATACTTTACTCTCTGTGACATGCCAAGTTATTCATAATGATGCAACGGTATATTACAACGCACTATATATTTGTATGAATAATGTATCAAAATGGTGTGTGCAATCTATATATATACAGTCAATAATTCAGTATATGTCATAGTATCAATTAAATCCCATTCAGTATGTTAGCAAAATTCTTAAAATAGAATTATAATGTTTTACATACATATAATAAAATTATTTTATATCTTAATAATTTATTAGATTTAAGCCGCATATTTCAGATATTTATATCTGATATTTAAAATATCTAATTGATTTATTTTCTAGATAAATAAATATCTTTTTGAGTTTAGTATCTATGTATATATACGTATTGTATATTATTTTTTTATATTATTTTTTAAATTTACAAATTAAAAATATTTTGTGTAAAAGTAAAAACAAAAGTTAATAATTTGTCACAAGACTAAAAACATTGTAACATTTTATAAAACATTTAAAAAATTACGATTAAAGAGTCAATATATATTCAAAAATTTTAAAAATTTACATTTGCTTTTGAATTGTACAAAACTGACAACTTTTTGATAGTAATTAAATAATTCTAGTAATAATAGTTAATTTTATTATTAATAAATAAGGATTGAGATATTTTCAAAAATGCTTAAACATAATCAAAAAATTATACTTTAAACAATATAACAATACATGCACACTTTATTAGTTATTAAAAATATCATTCAACATTGAGATCAACGTAAAAAAAGAATTTCAGCCAACTTACATATATATATAAGAAGCAATTATATTGTTGTATATATCATATATATACTAGGAGAATTACTTTCTTCTCTACGTACAATCGCCATTTATGACATGCATAATTCTTTTTCAGAATTCGTAAAATCGTGCTTCGTGAAGCACAACGGACCCGTCACAACTCTGCCTTTTATTTTTTTTTTTTGTGAAATCCAATGCTACGCTCGAATGCATCAGGGAAACGTTATACGCGAGCTTGCTCAGCGCGCGCAGTCACGATATTTCCCGCTGTCGCATAATTCGCAACTATTTATTTGCGCTGAATATCAGATTGTGATTTAATGTGCAATCACGCTGTGCGCGAACCACGTTAATGGTTATTTAATTGCGTGAGCGAACAGCGCGATATAGGATTACAATCATATTCGTTTATATGCAAAATACAGCTGCCCGGTTGCAATAATCATCCATTGACATCTTTCAGTGGCGACCGCGCGATTCGCCGCCAGCTGGTCCCGTTGGTGACAAACCCCTCGGGCTTACGAATGTACGAGTGTCTAGAAGGATGCTGCCTAGAAAAGCCGGACGATCGTTTCCCGATAACGGAATGTGACTTCACAAGAGATCACGTATACCGGGAGAAAACTTAGCGATCGTGTGGGAGATCAGTTACAAGAGAGAACGATCTGCGACGAACGATCAAGGCGGTGGATGCGGGATGAAGAAGGGCGGGGGTGGCGGCGTGTGCTCCTAAGACGAAGAGGATGAGAAAAGCATTCGGGATTTAAAAGATCTCTCAGCACTCAGTAACTCCTTTGTAGGACGCGATGCGAAAAGAATGACCGGACCGAGTCTCGGCCCTTCTCCCCATCGAAGATGGAAGGGCAGAGGTGAACGGAACCGGGGTAGGGGTTTTCGAAGTGGTTCGGTTTGGTTCGGGGCACGACACCAAAGCCACCTGCTCCCAGAGTTTCCAACTATCCGTTAAGGTCCAGGCGTCCGGGGTCAGGAAACCACCAGCCAATTTCTTTGAGTGCCTGGAGCCGGGTAGTCATCGTCCCCGATGTCCATTGTGCTCCTATTGTGATCGGATATCAGCGTTATTTTTGCCTGAATTGCAGAACGTTCCGGCGTCTTCTCCTTCTAACAGCGAGTTACGTTCGCGTCGCTAAGCTCTGAAGATGCCATATCGATGGTAGTAAGACCACAAATTCGGCCGATCGAAAGATCAAAACATTAGCTTTTATGGCGGTACTACCGATATATCTAAACCTCTTAGAATCTTCACATAAAACTATTGCGGATTTCCAATGGATTTTTTTATTTAAAACTTTTATTAAATACACGTGATTTAATATTAATTGAAATTTGTACAATAATCTGACATATAATTATATAGAGTTGTTACTTTTAGATATATTTATTTAGTAAATTTATTTAATAGTAGTATATTCGTATAGTAAAAATAAATTTTTATTAATTGTTAATCATAGATTTTATAAAATAAATTATACATATGTTTTTAATCAACGAAAAGATGAGCATATAATGGAAAGTATATATAATTGTTTAAAAGATAATAAGGAGTTTTTGTCAATTTACTGTTTTATTGTATGTCAATGTACTATATTTTTCTTTGAATTGCTTTTAAGCAAATTAAAGGAGCGAATATATTAATTATGAAATTCACAACGTTATTATTTTACTGTGATTTTCACTGTACAAGGAAAGAGACGCTTTTAAGATTCTCCAGAGTACTGTTAGAAATATTTACGCTAGTATCTTCAGAAATGATGTTAAGATTCTTAGGAATATTGTTTCGCATTCTCATTATTTTTAATGAAAATGTCGCTTAAATTTATATTGTTATTTGTCTTTTGGATATTCGTTCAAAAAAAAAATTGACAGAAATTTACAGTATTGCATTCACAATTAAAAGAGATATATATAAGTCGATAGCTTGAAAGTATCAAAGTTTGTTGTTGCATCTTTTTTGAGATGCGGATTAGCTATCCCGTTATGCCTTTTGCGTAAATTTCATAGATCAATGAAAATGTATTAAGCAAAGTTCGTGTTATTTAACAGAGCTCGGAAAAGTTAATAATGTATATAAATAATTTTATTTTTTTATGCTATATAATTTAATTTTATTGTTTTTCAAAAACGAAGAAAATTGAATATAAATAAAAACGAAGAAAACTGAATACACAAAAAACATAATATAATAATTGCCAGGAAATATAATTATTCTTAAAAGTTGTAATGCATGTATTTTTTAAAATAAAAATATGTGTTACAACGATCTATAAATTTGAATAAAATTAAAATTGTAACGTATATACATCAAATCAAAACTATGAAATATCTAAAAATGAAATTATGACAGTACAGGCAATGTCTAACTAGCGAGACGGTACAAGTTGCGGAGATGCACAAAAGACAAGGAAGACGTGCACCAAATTGGCTCAGGTAGAAAGTTTAAGAAGCACAAGAAAATTTTCTAAAGCGCTAAGAAGCTTGAGTGGTAATGGGAAGAGGATGGGGATGGGCAAAGGCCCGGGGAGATGAGTCGGGAGATTCGAGATGAGAAATACAACTTACGTTAGATGCAGAAACAGAGAACCACTAGAAATATTATTCACGAAAGTTCAGTAATACGAATAAATCAGATGTTGAGAATAGAGATAAATAAAAAAAGATAATCGATAGATATCTCCACAATTAACGTTAATTTTTCTGTAACGTAATAACTTTGACATTGAGCTATTAATATTTGCTACATGATAGAAAATATTTATGTTCTTTCACGATAATACACATCTTGAAATAATATTGACAGATACATCACATATGTATGTACATTTAAAAAAATTTTAAATTAATTTTAAATTAGTATTCAAGATTATTTTTAGATTACAATAAGACAGAAATGCTAAATTATAAATATCCACTAAAATATTTCAGTCTCACTCTGATTTTATTTACTAATAACAAGTTTGTGCGCGCACGTAAATATATAACTCATAAATAAATTATTAGTCCAGCAATTAGCTTTAAACAAGCTTAGTAAGCTGACATTTATATCTCTTACCTTAATATCTTTTTCTCACCTCAAGAATGACAAATACAGAGAAAATTTACTTTTATACTTTCGACTCTCTTTTTTAATTTCACTCATTTCTACTTTTTTCTCTATCTTTCTCTCTTTCTTTATCATCCCTTAACTCTCCACTCTTTGTTACTCCAACCTCAATATTCCTCACTCACTTTACTTCTTTCCCAATCTCATTATGTTCCCTCCTTAATTATTTCTTTTTCTTGAACTATGCTATTAGCAACTTTCCGCCTGACTTCGCTGTCGCACGATTCAAACTTTCATTTATTTCACCTTTAATTCTCTGCCTAGTAATAATTCAGCTTCGGATGTAAGTATATCGATTGTATACCGTCCATTTAATCCTCGGCTAATTTTCACTTCCAAAAGATTTCAGATAATTAAAGATTTAACATTAAAAAAAGGCAGTCTGGAATGATTGATTTTCTTTCTCTGCCACGCTAGGTCGGTGAATTACGGCGCAAGCTACGCTGTTACAAATAGGTTTCTTTCACAAAAAATATTCCTCCCCTTGGAAATTAAACTGCTTGCATTTCATCCTAGAAAGAACTCGGTCAGGTTCTAATTAACATGACATTTTTGAACAGTTTATTTAAAACATTGTATTTGTTTTTAATTATCCTTTGCTTTTTAATGGTAGTTGTTGCTATTTTTTTCTATATTTTAATGTTATTAAAGCCTAAATATATTTTATTGAATTCCTCAAGCGTAAATAAGAAATTAATTATAGAAGTCTTTTATTTTCTCTTTATACAACAAATATATTTTTAGCTTATTTATATTTATTTTATAAATATAAATAACAAATAAATCTAATTATGTAAATAACAAGAGAATATCGCAATATTTTATTTTATATATTTAATTAATTTATTATACTGATTATTTATAATATATTTAGCATTTAACATATTGTGTAATGTTTAAATAGCAAAATATCTAATTGTTGTAAAAGTATAATATTTCGCATTTATATAAACTTATGTTAGATTATCGTACATATGATGTCATTATTCTTTATATATATAAGTATATCGATAAGCATTTATTATATAAAAAAATAAACAATTAGCAATAAAATATATTTTGATAGGCACAATTTTTTACATTACTTGCTATCAATCGAATGAAAACTATCAAAATAAAACGAAAGAGTAGCAATATCCGTTGGGAGAGGTAGTTGAATGCGGATTACCAATCGATCTATGCCGGTGAGGTCCTGTAGGTATAGATGCTTTCTCGTTGTAAGGAGGAACGGGAGAAGGGGACTTTCCTCCTTTTTCTTCGTAGACGGGTGGTGGGTAGCATTAGCGTTAAGAGCAATAGAACAACGTGGCTACAGAGCGTGGCTTAAGGCGAGTCACCCCATACCATCCACTGCCACGGCGCTGGCAACGGTAGAAGCGACAAAAGCGGGGAGGGTTGATTAATGGAAGGAGTAAAGTCGTCACCGAACAACCCTGGCAGGCAGGCGATTCCTCTCTCTTCCCCCTATTTGCCCCGCTCCTCCCTTGGTCCCTATTCCGTTACGTTTTCAGTCACTCCCATTGTTTCTCTTCTTTCTCTTCTGTATCTTTTCTGACTCTTCTACCTCGCCGTTCCCGCGATCGACGTGGAATCACGGCGGTCTGACTTTTATTGTCAGCGATAATCTCCCGACGAAAAAAGCGAGCGGCGTCCTTCGTGGAATACGCGACGGTCTCCCGCTTAGTCAGTTTTTGGGCGGTAGGGGGTTAGTCGAAGAGACGGTCACCCTCCGACGACGGTAAAAGCTCCCTCGCGTCGAGGAAGGAGAAAGAATCGGCGCGAACCAACGACACCGCGTAAAAGTTTGTTCCTTATCTGGGATGAGGATATCGGGTGATAGAGAAGCGCGGGGATTGGCGCGAAGGGTTAGGTCTTGTTCCATTCGTCCTCCTTTCGAGAGAAAGTTGCGTTTATGGAACTTCCAGGTATCCGATCGAACACGTAAGTGCCGGCGTATTCTCTCTGGGTATGTACGCTGGATTTCGGAAAAAGTTTTCGATGCAATTTTGACGGCACTTCGTTTCACTTTTCACCGACGAAAGCAACGACGAGTGGATGGCGAGACCAACATGGAAGTCTATTGCGTGACCTAGCTATACCAACGTCACGGTCGCCGTAACCACTACTGTTACTACTACTACTACTACCAATGCCGGCAAACCATCACAACCTTCGACCATCTCATAGAAACCGACGAGCGCAGCCCAATCAATTCAACGTCAAACTTAGCCCCGCAGGAAACTGTTCGGAGCGCGTCTCACCTCCGGCGAGTCACGCCATGACACGCCGATTTCCCGCTAAATTTATTTTCAATGCTCTATCGGATAAGCGAGGTGCGAATGTTTTCTGAGAAGGTATCGGGCGTAAACATCGGGAGGAAATAAAGAAAATAATACACTAAAAAGATAGAGTCTATTTGCTCGAGAAAATGCTTATCCAATGTTGTCGCGAAAAATCTTTCTTGCAATTACGTTTAATGCCGACTAACATTAATACTATCTATTGATAGTATCGACAAACATATTGATATCTACAAAATAACATCTCTACATATATAAGCTTATACTTTGGATTTTATCTATATTTACCGTACATATTTCATATTTATTGTATCCCGCAATAAATTATCCATAATTAACATTGTTATATAACACTGTAAAGTAATATATATATATATATATATCTTAATTATTTGATATATCCTTTGTGCGAAGAGCGTTCAATTCGTTTCCTCTATGATTTGTTTGTTTTATTTCATTATCCATTCGTTCGGAGATTTTTTAACGATATTTCATTGACGAGAAATTCTTCGAAAGAGTCATCTCATTAATTCAACACGTACTTACACTCGGAAAAGGGTGGAAATGTTGAAAACGAATGAGAGTAACGGCAAAAGAGACGAAGGGGGGAGGGGGGGGGAGAGAAGAGTAAGTAATCGAGTGGCTCGCTATGCTTTTAATGAGATCCTCGATGACGCGGAGACAACTACGTCGACGACTTCGACGATATCGGCGGCGACGACGGCGACGACGATAGTCATCGTGGAAACAGCTCGCTTTGACTTAAAAGTGCGACCAAGCATCGAACGGAAAAACCCTCGGGATAATACTTCCTTAAAAGTTCCTACCCCCTGTCGACCCCCCCTTCTCCCCTTCACGGCGCATTCTCTCTCGACGACCCTGGCTCTACAATTTTTCCGTCCGGTCATGAATAGCAACGAGTGGAAAAACAGGAAAGTTCCGGCCGCGGCGACCAAGTTTCTCACCCAAGTTTTTTCTCAGTGGTTGAAACTGCTTCTACGTACTGACTAGCGTTCTGCATCTAGTAAAACGCAACGACAAAAACTAACGTTTCATAATTAGTCGCATCATTAATGAGCAGATATTGGCAAATATCTTGGACGGCAAAAAATAACGAAGATATTGAAGTAAAAATGTGTCACGTTATTCCAATATTATTATTAGCTTTTTGAAAGACTGTGCTAAGTAAGTTTTATATTATCTTTCTTTTTAATATCTTCAAAATCGAATTTGTAAAAGAAATTATGCGCAATCTTTAAAAAGTTTTAAATGTATTTATAATTAAATTAAGATTACATTCTAATAATAAGTGAAAAAAGTGCCGAAATAAGAGGTATGATAATTAAAGCGCAATTTTTTTTATTTAATATATTGTAAAATATTCAATTTTATTCGAAAGTATATAATACATTTAATACGATAAGCCTGTTGTTTTATAAATAAATTAAAACTATTACTATTACTTACATATATACATTTTCTAAATTGAATTTAAATTTTGATAAATATCTACTACTTTTTATTTATTATAATTTTTTTTCCAAATGCAGTTTGTAACGTTAATATACATTACGTTATAGTTGCACCATCATAACAAAGAATTTTGGTCCACAGTAGCACAATAGCACATAGCACCCAAATTATCATTGCGACTACGAAAGCTCGTTATATAGAACTGGGGCAATTGTCGGGGTCTGTCAGAATCTATGTACCTAGTGAAGTTTTAGTAAAGTGCTTCGCACAAAGTTCATCACCGTTTTAGCAGTGATATCTACAGGAATTTCCACTCTTGTACAAAACCAACATTGTTCAAGATTTATGTATTTCTGGTACGAATCTCTTTACGAATATTTTTCAATAAACATCAACAATTTTTATTGGTCTATTATTCACGATTAATTGGATTTAACAAAAATTTAGGACAGAATATATCATGTAGAATCTACAATTAAAAAAATTCTTTTTACGTTTTTTAGCAACAATTATATATTGTTGTTTTTATATATCTATATATATTAATAAATTAATTCTATATTAAAAATAAAGTATATTTTGCAATAAGAATCCACAAGAGAGCAAACGGATCAACGTGCGCTGTTATTGAAAATTCGCAGATATTATTCTTCTTTCGTAGATTAAGGGCTCTTGGAATTGTACACAGCGCAAGCAGGGTTTTTATCCGTACGATATTTCCATGCACGGCGAATAATCGTTTTCAGCGTGTCGTCGTGTATAATCGACGAGACGCGAAAACGTTTTTATCGCACGGTTTATCCCACAATACGACGAATAATCGCTTCTATCGTGTCGCCGTTTTAAAAACACGGCGCACCCAGGGAGCGACGCTCGGTTTTGTTGTGGTAAACTCGGTCGACGCTTTTGGCGTCGGTGCTCGACAAAACTGCCCCCGTCGCGACAGGTACGAGCCCGCCCTTGTCCCGACGGCGTGTACAGTCGGAGAGGTTGATTTTTTAAAAAGCCGCGCGCTCGGAGGAAATTCCCTGCAGTTTAAATAGCTGCCGGCTACCGTGCGGAACCACCATCATCCCACCAACATCACCACTATTCTAGAATACCGGACCTACAAACACATACGAGAAAGGACGAGAGAGAGAGAGAGAGAGAGAGAGAGAGAGACAGACAGAGATAACGAGAGAGAGAGAAGGGGGAGAGAGAGAGAGAGAGAGAGAGAGAGAGAACGAGAGATGGCACGCGGAAGCGCGCTCGTTCGATTCGGATTCAGCGATTTAAATCAAGTTGATTTAAGCTTTCCCCTCCCGAATCAAGCGGGGTGAGAGGAGAGAATCCGCTTGACCATGTTCCCACTTTCGCGCGCCCTGCATCCGTTCTCCTTCCCTCTCTATCTGATTTTCACCCTCTCTCTCTCTCTCTCTCTCTCTCTCTCTCTCTCTCTCTTACACAGGCGCGTTTCGTGTGTCCTATATCTAATTCTATCTCTTGGCTCTTTCACCCTTCTTCACACTGTCCCGCCGAGCGCCCCTCGCTGCGATGGGACACTCTTCGCACGGCGCTACCCTTTTTCGATGCTGCCGTTTCCATTTGTACGAGTCCGCGGACCGAGGGCGACCTCGATTCGACTCGGCGCGATCGACACCGAACGCGCGAGCGACGAAATCGATCTACGAAATGCAGTTACCGTGACCAGGGCGCATTGTAGCGTCGGAGAAGAGAGGGGACTGATTCGCTTGTATTCCGCAGCGAGAAAAGTGTGAGATCGATTCAGTCCGATCTGCTGACCGTTCGTTTTCCTTAAATTTGGATCCGACAAGTTACGCAGATTTCTGTCTACGTGTCTAGCATTTTTCAAAAGTCGCATTTGTTTATATATTTTTGTGTATGAGAGATGTAGGTCGACGGATTTTAATAAATGGAGAAAAATATTGAAAGAGTGTATGTATTAAAATTGAAAAATAAATCTACAAAAATTATATTTAAAAAAAAAGGAATAATAATGATTTTTAACTATTTAAGATTTTAAGTAGTACAGCTTTTAATTTAATCCACCATTTGACGGCATCTTATCAAAAGAATCATGCAATTTATGCCATTCTTCTTGTTTGCTTCAAAGATCACTAGCGATTATTATTTTTGTGTATAGATGCATGTCGATGAATTTTATATAAATAAATAAAAATGTATATTACATGTATTAAACGTAAAAAATAAAATTTAAGAAAAGAATTGATAGTTTGAATTATTTAAGATTTCAAATATTTCAGCTTGAATTTAATCGACTTTTAATTTAATCAACTATTTTTGCAAGATAAAATCTCATCGGAAAGATCATGCAGTACCGTTCTTCTTGTTTATGCTTCGAAGAGTAATCATTATTGACACGAAAGCTCGTCATTTAATTGACGTCAATCCCCAGGAACATACCGGATATCGATACCCGATTTCGTACGATGGCGATTCTATATGTGCAGAATACATCTAATTTCGGACATCGCAGATACCGTTTGTCTGTGCCGGGACATTGCGTGTCGACTAATTGATGCCGGTTTATTAGCTGCCTCTTTCGACCGCGGAGGCGTGAACTACCGAGGTATTATTCGACGTTCGCCTACGCGTCGGGCAACCGGATGCATAATTAATTTGAAATTGCATTGCACGAGGGAGTGAGAAACTCGTGTGCAGCTCGGAGAGGCCCCGAGGAAGGCTGCTAGTCATATACACGTATACTATATGGAAGGGATGGTGACGCGGCGATACGGGGAAAACACTGCGGCCATACCGTTTCCGGACCTGACGTGCAGCAGGTATTGTTCCGCGTGCGATTTTAAGACCACGTTTTCCCTCGCGCTGTCGCATCGCTTACCCCCAGCTTGGAACTCCTTTGACTGATGCATTTCGCCTGCAAGCTCCATTTGTATGCATCGCGCACGTAAGTCAGGTACAAAGTTAAATTGCCGCTACATTGTGCCTCAAGAACGCACGAGCCAGGTGATACCAACAAGTCGCCGTGAAAGTCTCGCACACGGCGCACGTTCGCCGGCAGATTAAACAGCCTGCGTGTCTCGAATTAGCGGATGTTCTCTTTATCCTTACGCGCTTTATCCGTGCTGTCCGTCAAACATTTCCGCAGTTCGGATTCGTGTTCGGAGTTCGGAGCGAGAAGACATTCAAGTATGCACTTCTGCATAATTCTTTTTTCCCCTAAAATCGCTAAAAAATTGATTTTTCCGCATTGCGGCTAGTATAATGAAAGATGCATTTTCATCCTACAGCTGTAACAAATATTTGAAAAAAAGATAACCACAATGGTATTCTTTTTCTAGTCGATGATTGTTTTGTTAATGGAAAAATGTGCAAACTATTTGCACGTACATATACGAAGATTATATTAACTTAAAAAACTAAACGAAACTATATATAAAATATTTGTTGAAATATCGAAACCTAGATTAAACTTCTGTGATTGTATAGCGGGGTATAATTCAGCTTTTTTCGGCTTTTAAGCAAAAACCAACAAAATTTACGATCTGGTATTGAAATGGATATGTATAATCTGTACAAAAGGTGGTAATCATTTTTAAGCAGATTACGTTGATGAAAATACGATGCATCCAACTTTTCAGGCCAAGCGACTGAAATTACAATATATTGCAAAAGCAGCGGAAATCACAATAAATTGTATCGAAGCAAACGCGCTGCACATGAGAGAGATACTATCGGTAATACATATAACGATAGAAATATTATAATTTATTATTCTTTGACATAAATACGCGCATATTATTTCAATATTGGAAGTTATTTATTCATGTGTCCAATGCTGTATTTATTAGTTATAAATGACTGACGCTATATATTTAATGTGTCCATTAATATATCTAACATGTTAAACATAATTGACTATTAAAATATAAAAAATTATATGTGTTAAACTAGAAAATGTTAACTAAAATGAGGAATATATACATATTTTTTTCACATCTATTTTTACTGTAACAAATGTTCAATGATAATGAGAATTTTTCGAAGCTAATATTAAATATGTTGAGAA
The DNA here is from genome assembly GCF_047496725.1 of Anoplolepis gracilipes. NCBI lineage: Eukaryota > Metazoa > Arthropoda > Insecta > Hymenoptera > Formicidae > Anoplolepis > Anoplolepis gracilipes. Next base: position 8,827,348 of record NC_132974.1, read on the forward strand.
CTTGAATAATAAAGAACTTATATTTCAAATCTTACTTGATATAATATTTTAGAAGCAAAGAACATTTGCAAAATAAGTAATAAAATTATTAAATATTTTAATTAATATATTAAACATAAAATTAATTATGCTATCGCATATTGAATGATGTACATGTGGTATAATATATTCGTATCAAATATATTTTCTGGGTAATAACTTTTAACACGTGTGTTAGAAATTTTGACAGCTGATAGTAACGCCAGCATGTGTTTCAAGAAAAGACAGGAGTTCTGGTGGGAAACGCCGTAACTAATGGGGAACGCTTCGCACGTGCTGTGACGTCTACAATTTATCAAAACTTGTTCAGAGTTATTTTACGAGTTAGGTGGCACGATACGCTTCATACGTGGCTGTACGGAGGCCAAAACGACCGCACGTGCATTTGGATCAAGATAACCAATGATTTTGACGAATTATGCGACTGCACGTTGCGATTTCGCATCGTGTAACAAATGGCTTACAAATTATTTTAATCGTGATACATTTTTCTACAATTTTGTTATATATAAATTAAACCATATATTTCTATCATTTTATTGTGTAATATATGTATAAATAACTACTATCGCTATATATCAAAAAGGACATATGTCTACATATAATATTGTATACGTGCGTTGACATAATATTAAAGTCAGAATTGTGTTATATGCATATTAAACAAGCTAGTTAAACATTATTAATAGTTTAAATTTCTTGAGAATATTATAATGCAGCAGAGTTTGTTTATATCATCAATTTTTATCAAGTAAGAAATTGAAAAGTCCAATAAAAAAAAGAGTTTTACTATACTTGTAATATAATATTATAGATCGTATTAAACAGATTTTTATATTTCTTTGCTATTCCAGATTTATATTGATTATTTGAATAAAAAATGTTAATTTATTTTCCAGACATTTGTTATAATATATCTTATATTGTTTACATCAGCACCAGTAGAATTTGTATGAAGAATAATATATACAAATGTGTGCATATCTGTAGTTTTTTGTACAGATACTTTCCAGTTTCCTTTGTACTCTTATCCATGTTCTCCGTCCCGTTTCCCTTCCCGCGTTTCTAGCTAGTATCTGGATTTTCATTACCTCTGGAGGGCGGGTCCAGGATGAAATATATGACGTACTTCTCGCTAATCCTTCACGCGAAGTAGCGTGGAGAAGGATCGTTTATCTACGAATGCATACCAGGTTCTATTGGCCGACAAAACAAAAATAAAATATATTACGCAAAGACGTGATGAATTTAGAAACTCGTTTACTTCATTATATCGTAATGATTCAAACTCGCGTGTCCATAATGTTATATTATTATTCTCGCATATTTTCTCAAATCATTTGATAACAGAAATATCTAATCCGCGATAAATGAAAGAAGTTACATCTACAAAAAATTCTGCCGTCTAGAAAATACTTTCACGTGACTTTAAGTATTTGTTTAAAAAGTACTGTCGTTTAAACAAAAAAAAATTTCATAAAATATAAGTAATTGTATCTGAATATATTTTTTGATGTTTTCGGAAAACTATATCATGTTGTTTCTGTTTGTTTATATTGTAAGAATAATTTCTTCAAAAATTTAAAAACTTTTATATAACATTACACATATTTATATGGCATTTCTAACTTATTACTAATAAAGTAATTTAATATGTTAACAAAAGATATCAATTTTATATTATTAAAATATTTTTACCAATTTACTTATTTTATAACAGGTATTCTCCAAAGCGTGCTCCATTTTGAATTCAAACGCATAAAGTTATGCGTATGTCTTTGACAAGATACGTGAAAATGGAGTATGAAAATTAGTTTCGTTATTAGATTGGTTCACCGTTTCTCAAGGTGTGTCTTGCGTCAAAGCAACAGAGTTTGAGAGATATACATTTCGGTGAGAGAGTACTGTGTGCGATTTACTGCATGATTAGATTTGCGAGATAGAACTTTATTCATTCAGATTTCTCTTGACATAAAATGTATCTGCACAAATATTTCATTAAAACGATTTAGTAGCAAAGCAATTATTAGAAATTTTAAAAGGATAGAGGAAAATACTTTACATTTTTATTTTAGCTTTTGTTTTTAAAATAACACTTCGTTCTAATAATATGTCGTGTATATTCTGTTTTCGTTCTTGCCACAAACTTTTATCGCATAAATTATACTCACAAATGAAATATGTTTTTCATCATACATGGATATGACACAATAAAAGGAAGAGATTTGCCAGCCGGATTAAAGCTCAGTGTAAATGAACGGGTGTAAATTAGCAAGCACTTTTTACATTCATGAATAGAAAATTTTGCAAACTCCATGCTAACACTATGTAAGCAGCATAAAAATTTATCATTTAGCTTTTATTAATAATTTGTAGTTTGTATATTTTAAAAATTTCTTTTGCTACATATGTAATGTTTTTTTAATATAATTTTTAGTAATAAAAATACACTTTAATTTATTATATAAATTGATATAAATTTATAATTATTTACTTCTGTACACGGAACGCAACAATCTATTTAAAATTATAATATTTAAAATTATAATTTGTCAACTCGATTATTATTTATAAAAAAGAAGAAATATTTTAAAAAATCTTTGCAATTTATTAAACAAAAATAGGTATATCTAGTGTTTTCATAAATATAAAAAATGAAGTGAAAGAATGTCTTTGACATTTATATATGCGTACATAATATATCGAAAAGTATTATATGATTTTCATCGTATAATTAAAGGTGTCGTATAAAATTACTATAAAATTCAGAAAATTATTTCTCACGGCATCGAAACAGCATCTGAAACAGATAATAAGATAACAAATTTCTGCGATCACTTAATATTGATCGTCAAGAGATCGACATTTGATACGTTAGAAACTCATAAACTGCTCTGTGATTTCTTGACAATTCAGGAAATTCTTTATAAGAAGAGAGACCGAAGAGTGGTCGTAAAGTACCGAGCTATTCACTCACGACAGCTTATAAACGCCAACCTCGGGCTTGGCGCAAATAAGCGTAAAGCATCCACTTTCGCATTAGCAGATCAACGTGGATGTGTTCCCAGTTTATGCACCCATAAACTCTCGCTCGTCCTCATTGCCGCGTTCGCATCGTTGACGCGGTGTGGACGGTGGTGAAGGGTGACGGTCACGGTGGGGCGCAATGTATCATCAGCATGCGTTGTATCATGAGACCTCCATGAGCACGAAGAGAATTAACTGTGTGGTGGTACGAGGTGGTACACACGAAAAGGGGTTAAGAAGGGTTGCATGAACAAGCAGCGGTCGCGCGATAGAGCGCTCAGGACATAACGCAACCGGTTTGATGATGCTGCTACCGTTACGGTCGCGTAGAAAATGAAAGATACGGTGGATCCCGCATCTGAGGTGGTCGAGAGAACAGAAAAGAGTGCAGAGTAAGTAAAAAATAAAAAAATATATCAGCGGAAGTAGGCGTATACAGGGAAAATGCAGTTGTAATTGCAGAATTGAGCTGCGTGGGACAAGAATGCTGTTCACTCTTGTTCGCTCTTGTCCACACTTGTGCGCCGAAATTCCGGCCATCATAGACCTTGCGTTGCATCCTCTATGCTCTCTCCTTTTCTCGCTCAGGCAATTTCTCTTTGCCCCGCGCACTTTCCTTTCTCCTTCTCATTCTCACCCTGTCTCTCTCTCTCTCTCTCTCTCTCTCTCTCTCTCTCTCCTTTGTTCCCGATTCCACTTTCCTCTGACACTGTCCCATCCTCTGTTTCCGTCTCTTTCTTGCCCATCGTTACTATAGCCTCGCCGCTCTTGGTCCTCTTTCTCCGATACGCGAGGTCGTTCACTGGAGCACTTCAATTTGCATTACGCTCGACCGCGCATAGCCGAAGGATCAATTAAATTTCTATTAAGCGAAGCAGCCTTTTCCGTCTACCGTTCCGACCAGGCTTAGCGCGCTACAGGCGCACGCGTCATTTATCGAGAAGATTATTTGCGTTGTCTCGTGTCGGATTTTGAAATTATTTATTATTCGATACTATTTCATAGCGATGTTTCTATCTGCCTATCAAAATTGCGATAATGATAATTTAAATAAAGAAAATATAGGAGTAATTATGAAAATGTAATTTTTATTATACATAAAAAGAGAAAATAAAATTTATTGATGTAAATATATCAAAAATTTCTGACATAATTTTTCGTTCTTTAATATCAAGATCTCTGTTTTTTTTCATATTGTAAAGTATAACATAATTTATTATTCAATTTATCATTTTAAGAGAATAAATTTGACTTGGTTTAATTTGTTTTGATAATAAAAATTATAACAAAAGTCGAATTTTCCAACAAAATTAAATTTCATTATCGAGCAAAGAAGAAAGATTTGGATTACATGGTTCTTTTCTATAGAATTGATTTAATCGACGACGCTGCTAATTTCGCTGCGAGAAGATGCTTTTTCCCGACCGTTCTTGAAATCGCTTTTTCCACTCTTTGCTCGGCTTACTACGGAATCCTTACACTCACGAATGGCGTTGGCGGTATATCGGTTTTTATCACCAACGCCATAACGGTTGCATCACTCTCTTTCTCTTCTCGCCACGATCGGCGACTGAGACAGGCAAGCTTGGCCACCAAAGGGGATCGCAAAAAGATTATTTGCTGGTCTGATCCGTCATGGGGCTGGACGGGTGACGGAGGTTTTTACGTTTTCCGTGTCTATGGAACGAGGATATGCTCGACCTTTCTGCCGTGCGCCACCGTTTGCGAGGTAATCCCTGATTATCGTGATCGAATTGCCGTCGTACTGATAAAAGTACGTGCTGTACAGTTATGGTAGCCAATCGGCCCACCTCTTTGGTGATAAACACCAAAGCCGTGAGATATACCTCGTTAACTTCTTTTTATAATGCTTTCTAGAAACGTCAAAGAAACGTCAAAGAAGACGAATAAAACATGTCTCTTTGGGAATTTTTGAATTATTTATAATTTTGTGCTTTATATATTTTATTTAAAAAAATGAGATGCTAATTAGCTTTCTTATACATATACTTTAGATCCTGTGCAAATCATTAAGAAACAGTGTAAACTCTTTCTCTTTTTTTTTTAATTCTTTACGCGTATAATTTTTGTTAATAAAATTTTTCTAATGCACAATTTTGATATAATAACTTCACAAGGAGTATTTACAATATTTTATTAATAAAATAAATATGTTATATATGTGTATATTGTGCTATGTCATAGACTTCTATATATGTATTATACTAGATTATTAATAACAATGATAAGGATGAAAGAGCAGAATAATTTATAATTCATGTTAATATAAATTGTATTGTATTTAATTTGCTAGAAATTATTAAATTTCTTGTTATGACACGAAAATAGCTTTTATTTTAATAACTGGGAATTGACATACAAAAATACAATAGTGTTATCAAACTAAACTATTTTGTTATATTGTAAATAGCTACTTCTTTGATGTTAACAGTCTAGTATATAAGATATACATATATAGAAGTCTGTATGCTATATATTATATATATCATATTTATGTTGAAATAGTGTAAAGTGTAACAAGAACATTTTAGAAGTTTAAAAATGTGTCTAAAAGGCTGTTAAACTATATCAGAAATTTAAAGTAATATTTCCAATATTATCTGATAGACATATACATACGTATATGTATTTATATGTGTATGTATATATATGTATATAATATATAAATAAAAGATAAAAACAAAATATATAATCAATAATAAATGCAATCATACTAATACAGCATTTTTACAAATATATCACACGTTGATTTATCAAAGTCACATGTCCTGTGACATTTCGCACGCTAGAATAGACCAACCAGTTCAATTCAATGAATCGTTATGTACATCGGAACCTAATTGACCCTGATCCTACCAAACAAGCGTGTGCCGTGTTGCTTCGCACGCAGCGATTACTAGCGTGTATCTCGCTTCAATAGCGTCATTCGACGAGATCTGGTAAGCCATAGTTGCAGATGTTGCAAGAAATGTTTCGTATGTAATGCGATTATTTAGTAACACACTACACAGTACACAATATAATTTATTTGCTGCATATTTACATGGCTTAGTAATTTTTATCGATGTCCTTTACACACATGCCGCACATATTGTAGTGTAAATATAATCCTAAATATAATCCTCAGTATGTTTAAATGCGACGATGCAGTTCAGTGGATAGAGAACATACACAGACACCGCGTAATAAAGTCATATGATAAATGGAACTGAGGAGGGCATTAGGTTTTTATAACAAACGTAGGAAAGGAAAGCGTACCATATATCCCGGGCGAGTTAAAAATGCACGACGTCAGTGCTCCCTCAATCACATAACTTCGTGGTAATCGATCTTTGATTCAAAATCTTTCCTCGCTGCGAAACGTGCACCGTCATACGGACAAATTCTTCCGTTTTCCATCCTCCGTTCGATTCCTTCCGCACCCGTTTCCTTCCATCCGTCTTTCTCTCTTTTCCTTTCTCGCGCACGCTCTCTCTTTCTCTCTCTCTCTCTTGCTTTCCCTTTTTCTCCATCCCTTTCTTCCCTTTGCCGGCGTCCCAGCCATCCGACAGATAAAACTTCATCCTCCACTCCGTTTCTCACACCGTCACCCATACCATGCCATTTATATACGATTTTTCTCGTAATCGCGAACATCCATTTACGACGGGCTCCTTCAATTTCTCGTTACCCCAACCTGCGCGGGCCCACCGGCACCCAACACCCCCATCGTGCCAGCGTCGTGCTCCCTTCTTCGGCTTACACCCCCTCCACCGAAGCCAGACGTCCTTTGCTATTGATTTACGACGGCTATTTGCAAGATCACGCCAGGCGCGTTAAAACTTTCTACAACTGCGCCACGCCTTGTGTCGTATTGCTTCTCCCGGTGATTACGCCGAGTCATTCAGAAATGTTTCTAAAAGTTCCGCCGAGAATCGGACGCGTTGACCAGCCTCGAGCAAGGAAGCCGCAGCAAATCGCCCGAGGCTGTTGCTGAAACGTGCCCTGCCGTAATAACTCGTTCCGCTTTCACGCTACCTTCCTATTATACGTACTATGGCGATGAATGCGCGTGAATCTGTATGTATTGTGCTTGAAAACATTATTGTTTTTATGAAATTTTCTTTCGAGTACGGCGCGAGATGAGAGAGTACTTTCTCGTTATTATTTTGCATAATATTTTTTTACGTGTATTATATAATAGCAGTGTTTTAAAAAGTATTATTACGTATATTTTAATTCATTAACATAGAAATATGAATAATATAGAAATAGTAATTAAAAGTTAGAATACGTATCAATGCTTAGAAAGACATAAAATATATAGGAAAAATTAGATAATATAAGTAAAAAAATCTTTTACAAAACTATTCCAAAAAACTATTACAAAATATATATATATATATATAAATTCTTTTGTACTTCTAAATTTTTTGTGAAAAAAATTGGAAAGTATATCTATGTGCAGATATATCTGTGTGTAGATATATTTGTCTTCCATATCTATCTAACAGCCAATCGGTCAAAACAATCTCTGTATCTGGTATCAGATCGAGTTGCGTTGCCAACAATTGGAGATGGTTATCATTTCCGTTTTCAAATTGCAGTCGTGTCAAAACCTTTCAAAAATTTACAACAAAAGTCCATTCAATAATAAGCAAAATGTGTATGATTAAGATAATTAATATAAAAACAATTATTTTTGTATAACTGTCAACTTTATTTATTTATTAAATTTAGAATACTTAAAAAAACACAAAGTTGATTACGTAAAAATATAAAAATATATGTATTTCTCTTTCGCAATGTCGATTAATTATATATACACATTGTGTATTATTTCGTATTTGTTATTGAGCAAAGATTGTGCAATTTCAGTCTAAAAATCGAAGAAGTTATAATGTACAAATAACTTTATTTATTTAATGCCTTAGATTATTACTTTTGAAAAACTGAAAAATTGTAATATGATCGAAATCGATTTGCAGCATATGGCTTTTGCTATTGACAAGATATTAAACATAAAGATTACTTAAACAAAAGTGTAAAAAATAACGTTTTTAAATCATTAAAATGCTGTTTAAATGTATTTTGACTGAAACAATAAACAATCAAAAATAAAGTAAAATCTCTTACCTGTCTATTTGTAAACGAAAAATTGATAAAGACAGTCGAAATAAAAAGAAATGTTTTGTAACTGAGAGAAATGATCTTATAATTAAAGTTTTTTGTATATTTAATTAAATAAAAATTTAAAAATATTACTTATAAAAATTAGTATAATATAATATTATATATATATATATATATATATGTGTATGTGTGTGTATATATGTAGAATATAACGTTTGCGTAGCGCTACTTTTATAATTACTAGAATATTACAAAGCACGTGCTACACGCGCACTCATTTATTTTCTTACGTCATATATTATTTAATAAACAATGATTAAAAATTTCAAATTTAAAAAAAAGTAATATTTTCTTAAAATATAAAAATTTTACATAAAAATGATAACATTAAATAAATTTACATAAATAAACATTAAATTAATAAATTAGTTTCTTAATCAAACTAATTAATTTTTCAAATGGACGAATATTACAAATTTTTAAAGTGGATTTTATATATAATGTTGTCTCAATCATCGAAATTAATTTGAAATGGACGAAGACATAAAAAATATTTAATCTAAAGTATCACAAAGTGTTGAATATTTCCAGGTTAAAACAAATTAATTGTCATAGTATTTGGTTATTATATTTCTCAGCGTATTGTTAATACACGCGACCGTCTTGTTGTTATTGACGGATATTTATTTATATGTATTATTATATGAAAATAAATTTTCATTTTTCGAAAAAAATAAAATTATGTCATATCAGTTACATTCAGCAAAAGAACTAATCGACACCATAAACTTAAAGCATGGAGCATTAACCTATCATATATCATAGATGCAGTGGATGAAGCACTAGGGTGAAAAGATTTTGACATTTAAGAAACCTATATATTAAACCTATATATATATATTTCTTGTATATTAAATACTAATATATAACATATATAACATATAATACACTAATCAAAATTTGAGATGAGTTTGAAATTCTTTAGGAATAATACACGTGAAATCTACATATTTTAAGAAAGATATATAGGTATATAAAAAAGATAGTTATATAAAAAAAATGACACAAAACATTTTACGAATTAATATATTAACGTTAATTAATATAATAATTAATTAATTATTATATAATCAAATAATTTATAATTTATGCGTTGTGGATAGTTAAATTTTGTTCCATGAATATTTTCACTGTAATCAATAATGTATGAAAAAGCTTTTGATATGTGACCCAATTTTAATTCCAGAATTATCGTTGCAATATTTATATAACTTGCACATAACGAGCTGTTTACATATAACTCTTGTTATTTATGTCATATATATATATATATATATATATAATAATAATAATGAGTTAATGATGAAAACGTTCAAGTTATAGATACACATAAAATAAATATAAATAAAACAAATTTACAGTTTGTAAAGCATGTAATATTGCAACATAGTTTATATTAACATTCCTTTTTTTTAATGTTTTTCTTTTTATATTGTTAAAAAAAGACCGCAAAAATTAAATTGTGTGTTAAATTTAGTGTTTTTATATTTTTGAAAATATTATAATTCTTTTCGTACTTTATAAAATTATTAATAATTAATTAATAATATTATATTAATATAATAATTAATTAAAATATTATAATAATTAATTATATATATATATATATATATATATATATATATATGTGTGTGTGTATGTGTGTATACAAACAAAAATAATTAAAATAAAGTGAAAAATTTACAATAATTTATAATATATAATTTATAATAAATTTATAATATTTTTCTAAAAAATTCTTAGACATAGTATATATTATAATTCAGTACAATTATAAATAATTGATAAAATAGAATATAGTATATTTTAGCTGAATATTTATTTCCAAATTATGCTACATTAAAAATGCGTTAAAGCTAATGCCATGTGTTGTAAATTTTGCTTGACAAGTAAAAAATACATTTAAATAATGCACATCTCTTTTACTTGTGACTAAGTAAATAAAACATCAGAGAATTTTAAAAATAATTTCTCATGATACGATTAATAACACAATATCATTTAAATAACATATAACATCAAAGAATTGCATAATGCCACTGTTATTATATTGAATGACAATGAAATAATATAGAGCAATTACAAAACAGCTTCGAATAGTATAAACCGTTGCTTATATATTAGAATATAAACTATTTATGCTAAAATATGAGCGTATGAAAAACTTAACGCAATACGGTTACGTGTAATCGCGTGTGTTCTTTAAAATAATTGAAACTTCAATAATTAATACAAATAAAAGTGTAAAATGTACATCCATTAACAATAGTGCTTTGATACTTTCTCAATATCAATGTAAAATCAATGAATAAATTGGAACTTTACGTGAAATCGAGGAACATATTGTGAGGGGTTGCGGATGCGGCAATCTGATTTAACGTGTCGAGGTACCATAGCCATTTACGTCGTCGGCGTATGAAAAGCTAGTCCGCAGCCGCAGCTCGAGCACTCTTGATTCACCTCTGTCGACTCGTAAATGAATTCATTCTCTTGATAGGTAGTTAAAACGCCTGTTGCTTTAAGGATCGCATGTGAGCTCATCGACACTTCGGCGTAATTGCTATACAGGATTTCTAAATGTTTTTATAGAGTCTCATCGTAGAAAACGCGGTTAATTCATGGTTGGCCTTTTATCGAACCGTTGGTATATAAAGACTTTAGTGTATTATATATTCATGAATATATTTTGAATTAGAAATAATTTCCATTAAATTGGAAGCTTTTGCTAAACTCGTAATATATATTAATGTAGAAATAAATTTGTTTTCTATTTTTAGATTTTATAAAATTGTATGCATTATTAATATTTCTGCTATTTTATTTCTAATTTTCTATGTGTTTTCATACTTTTTTCTTTTTATATTTATATTTATTAAATTTAAAATACAAAATAAGTTTTTAAATTTTTTTTAAAATTAAGACGTTAAAAAATAAAAATAATATTTGTCTCAAATAAAATGCTATAAAAAACTGTTTTATAACTTATAGGAAAATATATTTATTTTTAATTGCTTTGATATTTATACAGAAAATATATGCAATTTTAAATTTCTAATGTATTTTAAAACGTGCAAAATTATATTATAACAATAATTTTGCTTCAATATAATTATACTTTTGTATATTTTACTTAACAACTTCTTTAGACAATCTTCCATTCATCTGAGGCTATTTTAATAACTTTTTGTTTAATGGATATATAGTATAATTTATAATTATCTAATTTTATATCGCGAAAAAAATCACATATCCAATGTGTAAAGATTTTTCCGATATGAAATTCTGTTCACGTTTACGCCGGTGCTTCCGACACCTTTTTTCACGTCCTTCGACAGCTGGCAACAGCTGTTGTGAAAAGCTGCCCAAAACGAAGACGTAGTTCTCCAACGAAATACGAGACCGTTCTGAGTTTATTTTTCTTTTTGCACGTCTGAGAAAAACAAGGCATATCAATTTTCCGCTATCGTCTTCCTATCTTTTCTCCTATCTGTCTTTCTCTAGCAAGAAAAATATAACATTGCTTAAAGTGTATATATATATATATATATATATATATATATATATATATATATATAAATATATATTTTTTTCGTTTATATATATACATATATATAATTTTAATAAAATACAATAATTATAGGAGAATAATGTTCAGAAGCAATCTGCTTATTATTTTAATTTATCTTCGCATGTTTTTATCTAATATTGATTGAAATATATAAAAAAATTTATTATTTTATTAAAAAAAAGTTATTGCTGAAAAATTTTACAAATTAAGACAAAAATTAGAAGAAGATTGAAGACGCAGCAAGAGTACAGCGTTAACAATAATAAACGTAATGCGCCGTTGGACCCGTCACGAGCAGACTTTCGCGCTGCACGCGTTGCTACAGCCGAAAATATACCGTCTCATAAACTGGAGCACTGTGTATGCAGGCTTATGGATGCGCCGGAGAGATGGGTAGGCAAGCTAGGAGGAGATTTAGTGAGATCTTAGGGTAAAGTGTGGATATTGAGGGTATATCACTCACGAGGGCTGCGGTTGCGGCCCCTCAGTTTCTCCTTCGTCGTCGATCTCCTCTACAGGCTTTGCTGAGAAACGCCACCCAGGTATATACCTGTACCAGAGTAGTGGATACTAACATACTCGGCGCGGAACATACTCGGTGCGGATCGGTAGGCAGTCTCGGCCATTTGTGTCCGTGCCATTAGTAACCCACAGCGTAGCAACATCTTCGACGGTAATGCAAATCGGAAATCCGCCCACTCAATTACACCGATGCAGTCCTAATCATGCGTGCATTGGAACACATGCTGCAATCAATGTCCCTACGACTAATTCGGGAGATGACGAGAATAACGCGATAATAGAGGTTCATTGACCTCTCGATGTTTTTATTAGAATAAAGTTGATAAGTCTGAATAAATTATATAATAGAGTCGCGGGATCTAAATAGTACTTCTTGATAATATTACAGTATAATATTACGATACAGATTAAGTGTCATTAATATCAAATGATACTAAGGCATATATTTGTATTTTTGATAACGTTTTTAAAAATAACGAGTTTAAAAATAACAATTTTCTAAAATATCTTATTAAAGAAGAACTGGATAGTCTGACTACGTCAAAAGATAATAAATTCAATACATTTTGAGATTTTTTAATTTGACATTGCGCAAGCACTCTTAGCCTTTTATAAATATAAGATATGAGCTTGATAATTAATTTGTGAATTAAAGTAAAGATTTGTTCTGTAGAATATAATTTTGTCTCAAAATTAAAATTATCTTATGTCGAACTAACTTTTATATAGTGATTACAATTTTTTTAGTCAATGTACAACAAAAAGTTTATGAAAATAAAAATTTTAATACAGGACAAATCTTTATTATAATTTACAAATTGATAATTAATTTTATTTTTTAGAAAGTTGAAAGAGCTTTACGCAATGTCAAATTCATAAATTTTTTAGATCAACTTTTGACGTAACTATAATCCATTCTTTCTTAAGATGTCTGAGATAAATTTCACCTATATTGTGTGTAAACTAACTTTTATCGTATTCTTCGCTTCATATGACGTGAAAACGTGCAAATCAAGCACGAATGCATCTCGTCCATTGATAACCACGGAAAACAAAAATATTGAAATCGCACAGCGCAAATATTGAACGTGGGCATAAGAATAATATGACGGTATGTCCACCAGTACGTTCTCGCATTTCATATTTGTATAACAAACACCAGCGATAAAAAAGTCATGTGGCGTGCGTTCTGTGAAAACGTGTGGTTGATGCAAAAACGGCTGATAACGTCTTTGAAAAAGAATTGAAAGTACATGAAACAAAGAAAGTTTAAAACAAAAACTAATATATGTTACATAAACTTTGGACACGCGAAACGAATTTAAAGATTTATATTTGTTTAATATTTTATAATTATACGACAAACAACAATGATGTGAAAGTGACATGTGGTCGCATGTGTAAAGAGGTGTAAGCGCGATGGGAGAATGACCGGTGAGGTTGAAGCTTTAACGAGGTTTACGGCCATAACGTAAGGAAGATTCATGTCCGGGAGAGAACATATCTTGATTATATTACATTACCATGTAAGGCAAGCCTAGTGATAACGAATGTATATGGACAAGGTTTCTGGCCATGTATAGTCATAGATGGGCGTCGTTGCCATGCTGAACTGGTCGCACCCGACGTACACCCACTAATGGGAATTAGCACCAGTGGCACAATACTGTCCTCCCTATCCTCATATACATCGAGATCAATCAAATCTCCAATACCGCGGTGAGCTTCTCGATGACTACGTTTACAACGTAGACCGCGAGCTCATCAATCCGAACCTGCTTCGGCTGGGAAGTCGATATCGGTTTCTCCGCTTGCATTGTTATCGTGTACCCACCCACGACCCATCCCTATCCTATCGTAGAACGACGATGTCTCTATATCAAAAGACTAGTGCCAGCCGGTTCCACGAGATACGGCATCGAAAGAAAATCTGCGAAGGCATTATCCTTCCGTATGAAGGCGAATGACAGCGTGGCAGGAGCAGATATTTCAGCGCGTATGCATATGCACGTAGCATTTATTTTTCGTCCAGATTTTATGTGAGGGCATTTGCATATTTCCGTAGCATCCGGCATTTTGTCATTCGACAACACAACTCAATGCAAAGACTGACCATGAGTTTTCACACCGCGATATTTTATTTCGTGATCGAGTTTTATATTTAATAGCGTTGTTGTTATGCTAGTGAAATCTACAGAAGATGTATAGATACATAATTAAAAATAGTAAAATAACATAATGTTACATATATGTACATATATTAAAGCACACACACACACACACACACACACACACACACACACACACACACACACACACACACACACACATACACAAATATACGTATATGGATCGATATTTTTCATATCTTTTCATCAAGTCACTTTGTAATGTGTTCTTCTGTATAAAATATTACATAAAATTGTAATAACGTTCTCTTACGTACATAGAGTTGTTTCTTTGGAGGATATCACTTTATACATTTTCTTACTACTATCTTTTTTTTCTATTAATGCTAAAAAAATACTACTATATAATTCAACATAATAAAAGATATATATATATATATATATATATATATATATATATATATATACACTGTATGTATATAGATACGGTAATATCTTATTCTTACTTATATTCGTTTTCATAAAATTAAATATTAATATTATTGCCTTTTATTTCACTAACAATAAGTATTTTAGCTGTTTTCTCCCATTTAGTTTATTTATCGAAACAGATTGCAATTCACTGACCTACAAATAAATTTGCCAATCATGATATATAGTCCTTGAGGCAAGGACTATAGCGACTATATAGATCATATCGAATCGATATCCTGAATCTGCGCATAGGAACCTATTATCACCTCTCGTTCTCGCATCTGCACACAGGACATTCCTAACGAGGTAAATATGACGAAGTCCTGGATCTTCAAGAGGTAAGGGTATCCTTGGCGTGAGGATGCAGCCCACGTACATGAAGCAAGAAGAAATAAGAAGCGGAGGAGTTTCGAGTTTCGTTGGAGCTTTCATGATAACCATGGCGGATCTCCTTGTATTCACCCTTTTCTTCATTCTATCCGATCCTCTCTCTTTTCTCGTGTTGCCTCCACTTCCTCCCTCTTTTCTACAAGACCACCTCTTGAGATCCAGGTGGAGGTTAAGAGCACTCTCTTCCGCATGTAATACTACATTCGTGCGTTACAGTCAGTCGAAGAAAATCAGGCAAGAAGGAGACGCGCGACATGAATTTCTGGCCGTTGTCTGCTTGTTTGTTTCAGCTTGCTTGATGATATTTTGACGCAATGGCACCATCACGATAATATATAAATCATTTCTTATGTTTTAATCACGCGAAATGAAGTCAAATACTGCAATAAACATATTGTATATTTACCGAACAATGAATTAGTACTAGAGTAATAATTAGCGGTCGAACGATCAGATAACAAATACTCTCGAAGATCAAAGTAAAATATTTACTGGACTATGAGTGGTGAATAGAGATAAATCACTCGTTGATAAGTACTTTCCGCAATTAATATGAAACAAATTTTGCACGATTTAACGCAATTATTTTAATATTTAAAATAAATTTTAAAAATTATATATTTATAATTTTTTTAGAATGCAAATGCACACACAAACGGTATCAGAACAAATAAAATATATATGTGTATGAATTATCGGATATTGGCAGGATTTGTTTAAAAATTGCTGAATAAATATATGTATAGGCGATATATTTTGTCCTCCACTAATTGTAAGAATAAAAAGGAAAAATACAGCATAACAAAAACGTATGTAACTAATAAAACATAAATAAATATATTCTTTAGAAGCAATTTAGAAATAAATTTGATAAGCTCAATTGTCTTTTGCATTTAATTATACAATACATACGATTAATAGATTGGACAAGAAACTAATTTGTTAACACATAACAAATTATAAAATTATAAGATGTTTGCAAAATTATTTTCATATATATTACATTTTATATAGAGAGAGAATTTATCTCTGACAGTCTACTCAATATATTATTTTAATAATAAAATATACAGAGTGCAAATTTTTTAATGAGAGCACTGAACAAAACGTATTAAAACTAGTAAATATAGATATTTAAATATAGATACAAATATAAATTATAAAGATACATTATTGACCAACTTGGAATGTACCAATTATTTGCAATCAAAATACACCAATTACATATACACAATGTATATGTATATCTTTATATGTTTATGTATATATGTATATATATATATATATATATATATATATATATATAATATTAGTTACATATACATATGTGTGTTACTAATGTTTAGTATATATATTAGTTTTAATACGTTTTAGCGTGTATACGTGTTGCTATATCATACACAATATTTCTTAAAGAAAAAAAAGAAATAAATTAACTTTATTTTTATATGTGTGAAAGATTTATAAATAATAAATATTTTCTATTATTATAATAAATATTTAAAAGGAAAGCAATATATTTATTTTTTGTATATTATATTATATTTACTATAATTTTTGAAACCAGTTAATGTTTATTTTCGTCGATAATAATTTTAGTTTATGCAACTGTAACAAAATTGTTGGATACAACATTTACATATTGAAGTGTAAACTTTATTTATGAGAAGTTCAAGATTTTCCAACGCAAGATCTATTCAGTAACGACCTAAATTAGAATATGTATAACGTGATGGGTTTCAAAGATCATGCAGACAACTTTTAGACGTATGGCATTATTTAATTATAAGTTCTAAATAAACATCTATGTGCCACTGGTATTGCAGTTTCTGCTTTCCAAAATCTTGTAAATCTACTTAATTAAATTATCGTTATATACTGTTTTTGATAGTCTTAAAAAATATATATATATATATATATATATATATATATATATATATTACACTTTTAACAGCAATGCCGACAAAAGTATTTTATTTTGAAAATATTCACACATTACTATTCGAAATATTTATAATTCTACAACTGCATTCTACAAATACATTACATATTATAAATATACTTTTCTAGATATATTTTTTAAATTTATTATAATTTTAAATAAAGTTAAAATATTGTCTTTACGATATTTTAAAGACTACAGAGTTAAATTATGGAGATGTAAATGTGTAACAATATATTTCTATTAAGATGCTATGTATAAATATTATGAAGTAATATTAAACCCATTTTTCATGAAACATTATATAAGAAGAAAGCGCCGTATCTTGATTATACGCGGTCATGATGCCAGGAGCTAGGCTCTTTATTCTTCACGAGAATTAAACAATGTAGCAAAGTGCAAAGTACGAAGAATTGACGGAATTTTTCCTTCTGCGTAGCGAGGCGGATCGTGCTTATTTTCGTGCATGATAAATTTCCAGGTGATTACACCGCAAGCTTCTTATTAGATTCAGCCATTCATTAATTATACGTTAATTAATCATGCTACTTCAGTTACCCCATTTTCCTAACGTAACGGAGGTGGCTATTCATCTGGAGGAAACTGCTTTGCGCGCAGGATTTTCGCGAAAAACGAGGCCACCCCTTGTACTACCTTCCATCCTGCTTTTCAACGGCAAATTTATTAATTAAGCGTCCTCCTTTATATCATTAATCGGTCAGGCACATTTTTCGTCTTCTATCACCAGAGTACGCTTTATTTTTAAAAACTTTTTTTCGACAGGCTTCAAGGACTAACTCTTATCTGCGCTAGTCGTCCTTGGCCCCCTAAAAATGGACGCATCTACTCAAGATCCCAGGAACGACCTTTTATCGAGTAGCGCTTTTGGGGCGCTCTCGTATCAAGATGCCTTTGCGCTTTCGGTTGCTACCGTCGGTTAGCTATCGTCATTTTCATTGCCATTCTACGACGAGGGTGCGAGGGTCTAAGACGTGCAGGAAACGACATTGCGCGAAAAAGGAAATTCCATGTGGATTTTAGTACATCGTACGGCAACTGCGAACGATCGATATTCGATACACGACACAGATTTAGATACCTGCCTTCAAGAGTTCACGCTATCAAGCTTCATCTCGCTAACAATATTATCACAGTTCTTTCTAACAAAGAGGGGTTGACAAAACAAAAAATGTATTCAAGGCAATATATATCTTTTTAAAAACATTTTTAAATGATTAAATAATTTATTTATAAATAATTATTATTTTAATTGGTATAAAGTAAAGCATAAAGAAAAAACTTGAGTAATAAATTGTGATTGAACGTAGATACATTAATACTTGGAAATTTATAATTTGCGAGATAAAGCTAGATTAAAACGTGTGTCTCATAATTAACGGTATAAAGTAATTCATTATTGAAAAATCGGACCAATCAATTTTCACGAACTATTCCAAGAATTATAAGTTATGAAAACTAAAAACTAGAAACTATGAGAATTAAAGATATGAGGTATATCTTATGTTAAATATTCCTGTAAATGGAATAAAAAATGGGCCTGAATCTGCAAGATTCATATTAATAAATGGAATATTTTGACGCAATATTGAATATTTTATTTCAAAATATCAAAATATGATTATAAATAATTTAAAACCAATTAATATAATTATTTAGTATTTTAAACCTCACATAATACGATATTAGAGTATTCTATTTTATAATAATTGCTTATATTCAATAAATCCACTTGTTTATGCTAAATAAAATTTAAGAAATAAATAATATTATACAATACATAAGAATAACATTTTATACATTATATTAATATTCTGTTAAATTTTTTGCTTATTAAACGCACTCTATAGTATAAAGTGAAATGAGCAATGTAATTTTTAAGCTAAATATGCAAAAGCAGTGGTTTACATTTTGAAGTGGAAATGTGGTATGTACTCTGCATGTTAGTTACAAAAGGTATAATTAACTTTTCAAATGCCTCTGTGAACAATGTTTCGTGACTACGTATGTGAAAGTACAAATTCGAGGCTGAAAAAAAAAATAAGTGGAAGAAAACTCATTTTACGTGTTCCAGTTCTCTGAACTCGATAAATTTCCACCGCAGATGCTAATCAATGCAGACGTCGACTTCTAAAGTTTTAGTCCGCTGAGGATGAAAAAGAGGGATGATAATAATAATAATAAAAATTATAATCATAACAATTCACGATTTTGTCCAACGTAAGTATTGGAACACGAACGAATAAAGAAGAAATAAATGTGCCTGAAATCATGTCTCCCATTTTTTGATCGGGATTTAAAGTTACAATTACTATACTTCTTAAAGGCATAGAGAAAATTGCGACGCGGAACAGATAATACCTTGGAAAGTACGAAAGAAGAAAAGTAAAAGCTCGTTGAAGAAACCATCTGCGCGAAAAGTTAGTTATTATTAACCTACTGTGATAATAGCTGAATTAATTGAATCGAGATTATCCAAGCTCAACGCTTAACCCTTGAAGTAGAGAGTTATTAAGATACGATTTTCCTCTAAGACAATCTTTAGAATCGAGTTTCACTCAGCATTGAGATAAATCGCAATTAATCTATATCTTAGAATTTCAATTAAGTCATATTGCAAATATCGATTATATAAATATTTTTATGTGATTTGTAATATAATATTAAAACATTATGTCACTAATATCATAAAATCTAAAAAATATGTAATGTCGTTGTACATTTTGGATATAATTGTGGTATTTATAATTAAGGATGTTTTTCTTTTATTTAATAAAGAAATCTTATAAGCGAACACTAGATGCATACATGTGCACATACATCAAATTAAAATTTGATATTTTCTTTTATTAATTTTCAATATAATATAAATCGAAATAGCGCGATTTGTCTGTTATTATACGTAATATTAAATAAATTAATAATAAGTATTATAATTAAGTACTTATACACAATAGAGATGTTATAAAATTGGCAATAATAAGATTTATACATTATACAATAATTAGAGTGCGAAAAATAATTTAATTAAAAAGATAAATTCAAAAACTTATTATTAATATAAAATTATGTGAAGAAAATTACGTATTATTTGATTAAATTCTGCAATTACGCAAAATATATCTAAAAATATATATTTAAAAACTCTTTAATTAATAATAGTAGATAACAAGTTAGATTCATTATTAATAAAAAGTGTAATTCATGATATATTAAGTGTTTACAAAAGTTCATAAGATCATAAATAAATGTTTGCAATCATTTGATAATTTCCTTCTTTAAAGTTGCATTTGTTTTTAAATGTTATCCGATCACGATAGATATGTGACATAAAATCACAGTTTCAAACAAAATGTCAAATTTAACGTCATTGAAAATGGATAAAATTTTCTTTGCCATTGCATATTTTATCACTTTAATCGAGATAAAAGAAAAAAATGGATATATTTTGTCAATACAAAGCGTAAAATATAATGATTGATCCCGACTATTGACATTTATTACAAAACGCAATATTCGTTGTCAGTTAAAGTTCTCCTGTGGATTTGACGAGACTAAGGAGTGCTTTACCATGAACTGTTACTACTAGGCAGACAGTCAGAAAAGATTATTAAGTCATAATCAGATCATACAGTCAATAAGGGTATAGCATTTAAATCGAGCCATGAAAAAAACGCTCTTAAATCGTTTCAAATCGACGTAGTCATCGTGTTCCATATAATGTCGATTAAAGAGACGTTGTTTCAATGGAAATCCTGCCGCATCCAACGTACCTCTCCGAACATCACCCCATCTGATTTTCATCTATTCAGATCAATGCAGTACGGTCTATTTGATACGCGGTTTCGAAATGTTGAGGGAGTGCGAAAATGGATCGATGAATGGATAGCCCCTCAAAGATGAGTCATTTTATAGACGCGGAACTCATTGCCCGAAAAATGGCAAAAGATTATCGATAGCAATGGTTAATACTTCAATTATGATATTATATGTCGTTCTATTGTTATTAATAAATAAAAAAATAGCTTAAAAAATGTATAAATTTTTGCTTTTTAATTACGTATATTACATATTATTTTGCAACATACATATAAAATAATTTTATTATAAGACAGTTAAAAAACTTCGTAGAATTTGCAGACCAATCGCATGTTAAAAGCTTCTATTATTAAATCAAATATTTTTTGCACTCATTAAATAATTACTAATCACAGGATTACCCCTCCAAGTATTTGTCGGGAACTAACTTTCTCTAATAATCTCCAAGCTGACTCGGAATTGAGCGGCAAACCGCCTCGGACTTGGCGACGAAGTCCTCTCTTCACTTTTTACTGCCATAGCTCATTAGTCGTCGTCGTAGTCGTAGTCGTCGTCTTCGCTTCGCAGCTCATTTGTACGACCGACGAACGGAAGCAGATTGGCTAACCAGTAGCGGACCTAACGGCGAGATGAAAATTTTGGAAAATTGAAATATTTTACATACACACATGCATACACATATACTACACTGGCGAGACCGACAGTCGTCGACAGCTCAGACCAGCGGCGAACAGCGTCGGGATATTTGGCTCGCGTATATGCACTCCATCCTCGGCGACACAATAGATTTACGTATTCGGGTAAAAGAGGTAGAACAGTGGTACTACGATAGCCGCGGGGAATCAGCAATCTTGGCAGCGTACCAACTGTCGCAAATAGGTATGCACCACTATGCTAACAGTAGAGAGGGACATGCAATTCTTCTTCTTCCTTCATGCCTTTTTCTCTTTCTTTTTTTTCTTTTACATTTCGCTATTTTCAAACACATGTAGATACACTGCATGTGCATGCAGCATGTGTATGTATCTATATTTTAATAAACATTTTTTTTTCCTGAAACGTATAAATATATATAATCCACACATAATTCGTCACGTCCTGACCATTACGTATATCTCGTCTAACATCGATTCTGTTTGAAATTTGTTGCGGGAATGAAATAAATTGATTCGAACTGCAATAAAACATATATGACGGGCTTATGTGCGATAAGTTATATGGCAAAATAATATTTTTACTCTTGATAATTTTATAGTTCCTAGTTACATTATTTATAGACTCAAACGCATACAGACACACACCACTCTACAGCCTCACCTACACTTGAAAATATTATTATAATTAATATTATATTATTTTAACATTAATTCAATTTCAAGATTCGGATAAGATATTATTGTAATACGTTAATTTACTTATTAATTAATTAATATCTAATTTTTCTTTATGAGATTTATAATAAAGAAGTTTAACTTAGCTTATGTACACACACATATACATATGCGTGATATTTATAAAAATATTAATTTTCGGAAATTCAACATATATATTATGTTATTGTTTTATCTAGTAACATTAAATTGCAAATAATTATGAAATGGAACATTATATTTAATATAATTTTAGCTGGCAATCTTAATTATTCATTTTAATTTCCATTTTACCATTTCAACTATACATAGTAGGAAATGTGACTTAAATGATTACCGATTCATAGATGAGATAAGATAATGAACCATTAAACAGAAGAGAATTTCTCACCTTTGCAGGATCAGATTCGCAAATTTAGATTGCAATTATCAAGGTAAATACATCGAATATGAGATTCTCGGTTCTTACACATTCGAAGAAGCATAGATCTCGTGCGCGCTATTCGCACAGTAAAAAGTTTACATACTACGCTTTTTGTCAAGTAGGTACACGAGAATCCTCTTATACGCCAACTTGGTCCGATCCATGTATATCACGCCTACAACTATGTGAGAGTGCATACACGACTCTCGTACAAAGGAAACAATGACGCGTGCCTGCGAGCGTATTATTAACTTCAAAACCAGTAGACGTAATATTTCGCCCATTACACACTGCAAAGAGATCGCAGAAACACAAACCTCATCGTGCACTATACAGAGTACGCTACTTCTTATATGTGTGCATGTGTGTGTGGGTGTGTGTACCACGAAATCTCTTACACAACTTATAAGTCTCTCAAACGCGCGGACAGAGATGAAAGAAACTTTCAAAGAGCATTTATTATCGGACCCTTGTTTCGTGAATTCGATTCGGTCCCTTCCTTGTTTCGTAAAAGTATGTTGCACTTATTTATATCTTCGTTCATATCAAAGATTAAGAGCAGTAAACCTGTGGCGATATGGACTAAAGTTTTTTGCTCAATGTTTACGCTCCTCGGAAGATATCGGATAATAGATCTTCCGAGTCGCGCGTAAGCTCATTTAGGTTTGGCAAAATTTAATTTCGCAGAACAATAAATACGTGGGAATTAATCGATTTTGAGGACGTCGATTATTATCACAAAGTTTTCACGCTCTCGCTCGACCAATTTCGCCATGTCACCGTGTGTCACGCAAACTACTAAATTATTCCACAAGTCTGCGCAACTTTATGCATAACATCCTCCGAACGTTTACTTCTCGTTAGATAGGAATCGCTTGCGTCGATCGATAAATCGACGCTGTACACCTCCCTCGTAAGCGAGGTGATCGTTGTAAAGTGATCCGCGTCACTGATGCCATATAATATATCGAATATCGAAGGAATACAGCGTGGACGCAGATTGCCGGTTAATCGAGCCAACTCCTAAATGATTTATTAGAGGATAAAATCACCGTTAGCGTGAGCGAGCATACACGTGAGGCACGCACGTGACATTATTCACGCATATATGTGCGACATTTTAGTTTGATAAAATCTAATTGCTACTTGTACGAAACGAGAAAGGAATTGACCATTTCGCATTTAGAATTCTTCAAGTTTTTCCTGTTTTTGATAAAACGTGATGCTTCTTGCTCCAGTTAAACGATAATTTATCGATCGATTCTAAATTTTGTAGTAATATTCCAAGAGAGAGCATAAGCCAGGCGCAAAGTCGGTGGCACGTGGTCCATTCCTCGACGCATTCGTATAAAATCTGATTTAATACAAACTACTCATATAACATAAATGAAAAATTTTTTCGCAAATATTACTACTGTCAAAAGAGTACAATTTATGTAACATAATAAATATACCATAACGCATAAATAAAATGGTCGATTTTAATTATATTAAGCATGAAGATTTGCATTTCTGCTTTGAATAAATCAAAATGCAATTCCGCTAACACGTTGCATGAAAAATAAAGCTAAACATAAATCACTTTGTAAATGTTTCAGTGTTAAATAGCTCCGGAACGGACGCAACTTCGCAGCGAACCGCATTAAATTGCAATGAACGACAATATCCGCGGCATTATAATCATCGACCACGCCTTTACAACTGTTCGCAGGCGCTCTCGACAACACGTGCAAACCGCTGCAACCAGTTTCCATTCGAGCGTGGAAACTCCGTAGAGAGATGCTGCACCTGCGATTAACCCAACCCACCCGGCACACACTACGCTCGTCGTCGGTAGTATAACTGCAGTCCTACGAGCGTGGTGCATGGGGCGCGTGTTGCGCACGTTGTGGCGGTTTTCGTACGCGAAGGGGGATCGACGAAAATTCCACGCTCGAAATCCGTCGTACATACGTAGCACGTAACGCTCTGCGGGAAAGTTACACCGAGAGAGAGACGCGCCCTCGCTTCGTCGCGCGCCCATCCCCTTTCGCCCTTTCTGCTCCGGTCCACCCAGCCGAGCGGAATTGCTAAGAAGTTCAGTAGTAGTTCTGAATGCGTTCGAGTGCAACAATTGCAGAAGATAAAAAAAAAAAGAAAAAAAAGAAAGAAAGAAATAAGAAAATCGCCCATGTGATGCTTGAGAGAGAGATTTGAAGGGAGCGATACCTCGCTATCCGGAAGACCGGCGGTTAGTAATGCATTCGCTATCGAGAGCTGTGCGCTCACTCAAGTTCGAATGCGGTCGGCGATCTTCCGCATGACGAACGGTGATTCGATGAAAAGGAAATAACGCGGCAACGCATGGGCGAAAGATAATAATTTCGATGCAATTTCTCTGCGACAAATGCGTTATTATATCTGATAATCTGACTGTTATTGCTATTACATCGTAGCGTTATCGTGCTGTTACAACATAGCGCGCGAGCAAGCGTGAAACATTCCGTTAAGTTAAATTAATTGTATATATATGTACATGTATGTGTGTGTATGTGTGTACGTACATAAAAGGATAGAAACTATTTACGCGTCATAAAGGTTGAATTGAAACTTTTCAAGATATTATATGCTAGACTTGATCCTTGAAGTGAGAGGAAGCTCGTACGTTTGATCATGTCGAGTTGAGATAATCTTGCAGCACGATTCCAATGCTGCGGGAACACTGTATAGCATATAAGACGTAGGTGAAGCGTGTATTCATGGCGCGAAATAGCGATGAACTATTGTTCACCAGTTTATGCACGTTCGGACACTCCAAAGAGCCACACGCTACCAGCACCCAAGCCGACTAGGACTATCCGGCGACTAGCAAGCTCTCTACGGTGGCAACTCCACGCCGACAATTTACCGCGACGTCGCGCACGACAAATTAATTCCCGCGATGCTAACCACCTAACACCTTGTAAACTTCGGAATGATTAACTACCTTAACTACGCGCACAATAGGTAGGATAGATAAGGCCGATCCATGACTTCCATCCTACCCGCTTAACGTTATGATATATACAGATCTACGGATGAATTGGGCCTTCGGTAGACTGAGCAATTATAAATACAGTGGAAAAAAATAATAATTCATTGATTTAATAATAATCGATTTTTAAACCACTTGTACAATAAGAAGAAAAAAAATTTGAATTTTTGTATATTTATTTATAGTCTCGATTATTTTCCATTTTAATCAATATTTATATAAAAATGTGTAATGCAAACAGTAAAATCGAATCAATTAAATTATCATAGGCATATCTACATACAATATACATATAATATATTACATATAATATTATATATAATGTAATAATATATATCTATATATAATACATTTTTAAAAGCTTTTTTTTGCGATATTAATGTGCAAGTTTAATGCATTGTTATAAATTTAAACGTTATATTGATTTTACCATAGAATTTAAAGATAGCTCACAACAAATCATGTCTTTGAAATAAAATTATATTGTCATAAAGCGCACTCTTATGTTTTAGAGAGAAACAGAAGGAAAATGGAAGTGACATTTATCGATTAATTTTATTTTTCCACAAAATATCAAGAGCATACTTATCACTTTTGACAATGATAAAATATTTTTAACTAAGAAAAAAATATTAGTATAAATAAATTATAGTATAAATAATAAATAATAAAAATCATGATATTAAAAACATGGATAAAAATAACAAACATCAATATCTTTTAATTTGCTATCGACATTTTTAAAACATTGGCATTCATTATGTCACGTCTTTGACGATAGAAGGCTATTAATTCTACATATTAAAGTAATATTGACTTGCATTATTATGTAATTATCTTTAAAATAAGATACGTGTGCGCGAATTTTTCTTATTTCTTATAAACACATTTAATATGTTTAAACGTACTTATATCCTCGTTAAAAGTAACTTGAATAAAATATTACCTTATTATAATAATTATTTTTGGGATAAGCAAGATAACTATTTTTGTTAAATGCTGATTTATATCGAAACACACATTAGATTGTAGAGAGACCCTTTACGATGCGAATATTTAATTTGATATAAAATCATAGATATCGCTGCATCATTGAAGCACAAGTTTGCACGCACCGCGCAAGAGGAGATTTATTTTCGGCCGTTGCGCAACAAACATTTCATCGGAGTAGTGACAAGGACTGAAGTTATCGATCCGTAATAAATCTCTCCGTTATACCGGTACGGTCGAAGCTTTTATCCGTATAATGCCATACAATGGCCGACCGAACCAACCGGTTACAAAATAATACGAACCCTCTGCAGATTTCCTGGAAAATGCGCACCTCCCTCGTCATAGAACCCAGTTTGTTCTCATTCAACAAATCGCTTTAATCTCGCTCGAATCGCACGAATTCGGTCGAAAGCTTTCAGAAACGACGATCCGAACAAAACGTATATACGTACATGCAATAATACACAAAACAGATACGAAATTATCGTGCCATCGTTCAAATGCATGCGTATATAAGAGTTGTAATGATTAAAAAACGAATAACCTACGACTGTGGATAATATGTAAGTAGTGTATTTAAAAAAAATTAATTTACCCAAATTATACACTATACATAAAATATTCTATAAATATACATGTTATTCTATATATGTACATGTTATATACATATATAAATATATATGTTGTGTGTATATGTATGTGTATGCATTTACACATAATACATGTTTATAATAATATAATTTAATGATTTAATCAAAGAGTTAATTTATTCATTATTTTGTCAAATTTAAGTACAGAATGCATATCTCTTTATTCATTATTTTGATAAATTTAGGAACAAAATGCATATATTCTCAACTTTATTGAATGTTTAATATAAATTATATCACAAATATGTCATATTTGATAATTATATCAAATCTGTTTATAATTGTAGTTATCTTAGAAAATTTTTAATGCAACAATATATAATTTATATATTAAAGAGATGTTGTAAAATTTTGAAACTTATCAAAGATAAAATTAATCATAATTATTGATCGAAATAAATATAATTATGATTAATTTTATTTTGGACAAGTTGAAATATTTTGCAACATCTATTTACTGTATAAATTATTTACTTTTACATTAAAATTTTATTAACAATAAATTACAAGAAGGTTACATTTGTAAACAGATTTGATATAATTATCAAATATCATTCAAAATATCATTTAAATCAAATATTATTTGATATAATTCATATCGAATTCACAAAGTTGAAGAGATATGCATTCTCTCTTAAATTTATCAAAATAATGAATAAATTAACTCTTTGATTAAATGATTAATTTAAAAGCTATATTATTATAAACTTGTATTATATATATGTGCCATTCACACACACACACACACATATATACATTTGTATATATGACATATATATATGCATATATATATATATATATATATATATATATATATATATATATATATATCGAATATATTATGTGTATATAATTTGTTATATAATTCGTATAAATTAATTTTTTTAAATTTTCTCTCTCTCTCTCTCTCTCTCTTTTTCTTTATTTATATAAATACTACTTACTTATTTTGTATATAATAATTTATATTATAAATATCTCTTTTAAAATACTTCTGTAATAATACAAATTTTCAAACAGCGAAGTTATACATATATGTATATACATATATCTGAAAAAGATATTTCTATTAAAATAAATATAACTAATATTATACACATACACACAAAATGCGAACATATTCATAGTTTAAAAGATGATAAAAAAAGAAGACAGACAGTAAAGAAAGCTTAAATCACATACCAAGAATGACAGAATGAAAAATTTTAGATATTTCTTTAGAGAACTTGACAAAGTGCACGCATCGAACGATAATTCACATTTTACGGTGATTGCCTTCTATAACAAAGTTCTCTTATGCGTTGGAGAGAATGTCAAGCGATTCTAGTTTGGAATGCAATCATAAAAAGCTGAATGAAAATCCATTACTTGACATTCCTTTTCAATGTCCTGCGATATCCAAAAGATTAATCGGTCTGTTTCATTATTTCTACTAAACGATACGAGCATCAAATGTCACTTTCATCAGATGTTATCTTTTCCATATAAACGCGATCAAATTGTCCTTACATATTGACATCTATTAGCATGCAACCGTGTTTCAAGTTACCTCACTTTTTTGTGCAAAAAATTTATTACACGTCATATATATATCATAAGGTGTAAAAAAATTATACCGACAGAATTAAATTTGCAATACAATAAAAAAAATCATAAAATTATTCATCAATTAAGAAAGTAATAAACAAACCTGCTTAATTGAATTATAATTTTTTTATATTAACTTTTAAATTATTTATTATACTAATCTTTAGTTCAAGAAAAACGTACTTATTTAATATGCGTAAAATACTATCTATATTGTTGTAATATTATTACATTTTATATATATATAGTCTCGAGAATTCGTAGTGAAAAATACTTGGAGCTCAAAAGATGACCATCCTGAATTTTCGAATACATTGCTTCCACAAAACTTTCCGAGGCACTTCCGATCGTAGGTCGAGAGATATATTCAGCAAGCAGAATACATTGCCCGAATATAACGCGAATATCGATACCGAATGCGTTTTATGTTCTCAGAGAGATGGAGTAAAGCAACGAAATCACGTTCTGTCGTGTACATAAATAACCTTACATGCATATTATTTCGTACCAATTGCGCAATACGGTTGAACTTATGTGGCTGTGAATTACACAGTACCCAACAGCATGAAAACTTATTGTTAGTGAATTATTAAAAAGAGATATTTAATAAAGGTTATACGCTCTTTTTATAGTTATGTATATTTCCTCCTATATACGTTGCACAGTTCTTAAATTTGAATCCATTGTTATAAAATCCTTCAGATCTACGCATTATTAGGTCAATAATAAATTTCATACAACTGTAATTACATTAAATGTTATGATTACATTTATATTACGCATGTAAAATTTTTTTCTGGCATAAAATATTAACGTCGCAAAAAAATGTATAGTACAAATTTACATATATATTGCACACAAATCTTTTATATCGACAAGTGGTTAATTAAACATTAATATGATTTATTGTATACTTTATTAAACATTTACAAGATACTTCTATCTAAGTGTCCTCATAGCTATTTCTTTTTTAAGATGCTATAAGCTTAGCACTGACGTTAATGTTTCTGTTTAACGTTTTCCTATTACAGTTTTAATGAACACTCGGCTCCTAACTGATTTTTTCCCTCGCTCTGTTATCCCTATTTTCTCCTCTTTAACCCATCCCATTATCCTTAAACTTTCCCGGATATATCGATATACTTTTTCCGCTTTTATCGTTGCAATTTCTTATTATAACGTTCTGTTTCATTAATATTTAATTTTTCACACTTTTAAATTGCGCTATATAAAAAGATCAAATAAGATAGTGTAAGAGAAAATAAAGTAATTAACAGCTCTAAAAAAATTTTAGAAAGTATAACGTATGCAAATCACATCAACTTTGGAACCAAATATCATATTGGTAAATAAACCGGTCTGTGCAGTTTCTCGTTTAATTAACAGTGAGAATATTTGATTCTGACCCTTTGTTTACAATGCACACCATATTTGCAATCGCACCAATGAGACTAATAATTAAACTGTGATATAACGGCGCAGCATATCTCGAGTGAGTGTACGCCTGTGATACATCCAATGTGAATTTATGTGTCACTCACTTGTACGAATTTCTTTATAATTTTTTTATATGATACGAAGATAAGTTCTTAAATTAAAAAAATAAAAAATGATCAATAATAATGGCTAGTAAGAGCAAATCGCTGTTCTTGGAGCGCAAAAATTTATTTTGGTTATGAAAATACAAATTGAATGGAAGCGAACGTTTCGGTCTACTTTAAGACCTTCCTCAGCGCTAATTATATTGATAAAAAACGAAATTCTTTGTTTATAAAATTCTATGTTTTCATTAACATTACGTGTCGAATTCAAAATTCGCATAAATTGGTCAAATTATCGGTCAAATACAAAAAGTCCTTCCGTTACTGCGATAAAATTAGTATCACTTTCATAAAAAAACATGATTCGGTTAACGTTGAAATTAACGTTGATGAGTTTCTCCTTTGATAAGCCAAGGGGATACAAAGGATTCATGGTCAATTTATAACACCGATTGATTATAACTTTGCTCCTTTTCAGTATAGATTTTGTAGAAGATGTAATCTTACGAAGCTTCTTGTTCAAAAACTTTCTTACTTCAATTTGTATTTTCATAACCAAAATAAATTTTTGCGCTCCAAGAACAGCGATTTACTCTTACTAGCCATCATTATTGATCATTTTTTATTTTTTTAATTTCTTTATAATTTACTATATAAGCTATTATCATGCAATTCTAATTTATTTACAATTATCATTAATAATAAATCTACATAGGCGTATATCTCATGAACGGATTTTGATTTCAATGTAATTAAAAAGAAAAATTATTTTTACACATACTTATACATAAAAGTATATTGTATATTAAAATAAATTGATAAAAGTATTATTGTTTTTCGAGATATATTATGATATTGTTGCACTTTTTGATTAATTTTAATCGATATTAATATTTATCTTTGCATTCTCACTCATAAACATTTGCACGCGAAAAATAATAACACTCTTTCAAATGGTAGTATGTTAACTTTAATATTAAACTAACAATAAGAATACAGAATCAATACAAGAAACAAATTAATAAAATAATCGTAATTGTTTGAAAGATGAATTTACATAGCAATTAATTGAAATATATCAGTGGAATAAATCTCTCCATTATTGGTTTTCTGAGAAAAGAATCTTGAAAAGGGAGGACAATGTTGCACTTTCTCTCATTTTTATGTTTTATTTTCATGTTGAAGTCAAATTTAATGTTCACTATACCCATCTCCGAGAGATCATCTCTTGGCATATTGTCAAGTTATTTATTAATAAAGGCAATTATATGAACAGCTAATCTTGTAAAATCTTGTAATTGCTGAAGTGAACTCATCTTTCAAATGGCTATGATTATTCTATTAATTTGTTATTTCTTGTATTCTTAGTTCAATATTAAAGTTAACAAATTATCTTTTAAAAAAGTAACATTATATTTTAATCAATCAGAAAGTACAATAATAATATACCTCGAAAATCATTAATTCTTTTATCAATTCTCACTATTTTAATATACAGTATACTTTTATATAAGTGAGTATAAAAATAACTTATTTTTTATGCTATAAAGGAAAAAGAAAAAATATGTATACAAAATTATTTACATATAAAATAAAAAAAAGTAATTTTAAATATATAGATTTCTCAGTAAATGAATAAATTATCAGTAAAGTAACTTTAAATATAGAACTTCTTTTTTCTTTTGTTATTTATTTAATAAATTGAAGAAATTAAGCCCATATAAAAAACGCCCACACTGTTTGCTGATAAATAAATAAAGAGAGATAAAAAATAAGCAAAAGAAATACATATACACATAACTTATCAAAGTGAGTAGTATATTAATGTCACCTACTACGTGTGCAACGTGACCAATCTGCCTAACTGTACAAAATGTGAAATCAACGGTATAAATCATTATGACGTATGCCCATGTGATATATCTAACTTTGATGATGGTACAAATCATGTAATAATTTGATACTGAATGTTCGGTATGTAATTTACGATTATTGCAAAGGAAATTTAGTTTCAAAATGTTCAGTGTTACAATGTATGAAAAATCAATTTTTCAACAGGTGGATTACAAAAACTTTTTACTTTTACATAAAATCAAGTAAAATATTAATTAAATAAGATATAATATAGGACACATATTTGATGATAGCATATTTATATTATATTATGTCCAAAAATTATTGTCTAAAAAACCTCTGTGAAGTTAAATATATTCTCATTTTCAGAATATTGATATTAATTCTAAATATTAAATCCAAAAATCTGACTTTCTCTCTCTCTCCCACTTTTTTTCTCTTTCTCTCTTGCGAAACATTTGAATATCTATTAAATTATCTATATCTCTATGTATAATATACGTATAATACTTAATGTTAAACTAGATAGTTTTTTGAACGCTATAATAATTTAAACATTTATATTAATTTTTCACGAAGCGTCAGCCGCATAATGTATTATTGACGTGTAGTCGAAACGATAACTGCCAATATGTTGTCAGTAGTGCATTTGGGATTGCAGTTAGTCTGTGTAACTGTCGATGTAGCGGAAGCTGGCAACAAAATGTCACTTACACCGAACTTTCGTAGTGACCACGGGAAGATTTCGCCGCAATTCTCAGGAGTGCCGAGATGTCGGGCAACTTGTAGGATTCCGCATCGTGGATCCAGACATTCGCGAAAGTCTCGGCTCAACACTCTGTGCACTCTGCCGCGAATTGCTATAATAAATTCATAGGCAATTCTTATGCGGCGTAGAAAGGAATGGCGGCCGTGTGATTTTTTTATGCGCGTATGAAAGTTGCAACAGAAGTTTGATTAATTTTCAACATATTTCAAATAACAAAAAATAATGGATATTATTTTCGAACTGTCGGTCGTGAAGATAATTTTATAATATTTTATAATATTAATTAATATCTCGTCGCTACATATGCTTTATTGAATAAAATTAACTTTTTGTTAGAAATGTTATAATGTAATCGCGTTCTATTTATATTTTTAAAATTGAAATTTTTTGTTACATGTTTTAGCATAAATTATACATATTGCACGATGTATATCTTGATACATACATAATTAACAATTTCATTTTAAAAAACAGTACTTTACTTATATAAATAATCAGTATTGTAGTAAACATAAGAAAAGTCGATCAATAACGTATCTTACTCTTCTTTTCTAAAATTTTTCAAATCGTCTACTGCGGATCTCAACGTAAATTAATCACTTTCTTCGTCGCTTCACAACACATTTATCACATTTTAAGAGGGGACAGATTCTTCTCCCTTCCCTTTTACCGAATGTTTTTAATCTTCTTTTGAAACGACTTTCAGATTTTGTTGAATGTCTTTCCCCTTTCTTTAAAAAATTAACTAAATCAGGGAAAAACACTTTATTTTCTTCACTTTAATTCTCTTAATTGAGTTTGTAGTTAAAGTTTTATTTCATTTTTTTGCTATGTATAGCAATATAGTATCTTTATATTATTTATTACCGTTTTATATACTTTTTTTATTATTAATTGACTTTAATACTTAATCACAATTGTTATTGCAATATAATACTAATGCAATATTAGATGGATCTGTAACAATATTATTTTTTAACATACTAGCCATATAGGAAAAATATGTTGTTAGTAAAAATTTTACATATACACAAGAAAATAGCATTTCTTTATAAAGCAATTTTTGAATATTCTTGAACGCATCTTGTTCTCTCAAGATGCACTTATCTCAATTAGATCATTATTAATGCAGAATGTTAGATTTTTTAACGAAAAAGTCATATGTTAATTTACATAGAAACAAATAGTAAAAACAAGATAATAATAGAAAACATGGAAATGGAAAAATAAGAACTTTTCTATAAAAAGGCTATAACAACGGGCGATGTGATCAAATATAATAAATAGATATAAATATATAAATTATGTTCTAATTGAATAAAAATGTATGTACTTTTTTTCTAATTCTATTCTCTCTCTCTCTCTCTCTCTCTCTCTCTCTCTCTCTCTCTCTCTCTCTCTCTCTCTCTCTCTCTCTCTCTCTCTCTCTCTGTGTCTCTCTCTCTTTCTCTCTCTCTGTGTCTCTCTCTCTTTCTCTCATTATTATTTGATTTTACAGATTAAAAGTGAATTAAATTATTAATTTTATTAAAGAAAAATGAGTAACTTTGGATTTATTTCTTATTAAATCAATGTTTTCAACTGTGTGATTATTTTATAGTATGAGCATTGTACTGCAGTTAGTGCGGTGAATTTCATAAATTAATATGTGGTTAGTAAATCAATTGTGTTAAATGAATTAATTAGTATCTCATACATAAAATTATGAGTTAATTAACAATATGATTAAGTAAATAAATTAGCGATCAAGCTAATAAATAGTTACATAAGTTATGTTGTAATTAAATAAAAATATAAGTATTTTTGCGCTTCTTTATTCTTTTCTCTTTTTTTCTCTCCCTTTTTCATCGTAATATTTAAATAAATTTGTAAACGCAACAAAAAAATAACTTCTCTTATCTGTTATGAAATTAAAAATTTTATTGAATCTCTTCTTCCGATTGAGTTAATTAAATAATTAACTTAATTTAAATAATTAAAAAACAATATTTTATTATTCCACAAGTTTTCATGTTGTCGAAAGAAATTTTTTTGTTCTGCCGCGTATCATCGAGCGACAAACAGAAGCGTGAACGACAAGCGCGCACGGTTACCATATGTCAGGAGGTTTTCGAGTGGACGGTGTACCTTCCCTTTGGGAACGACGATACAATCTGAGCTCTGCTGACAGTTTTCTTGGCTCCCTCGACTTCCCTGCCATGAAAACCCCCTCGTCCGATGTCTTGCTACCTTGTACGGCCTCGCTCTATCGTTATTTCCACTACCGCTCGTTGTCCTTGTTCCTCTTGTTTCTTACGACGATCTCGCCTCTTGCTCTCTCTCTCTCTCTCTCTCTCTCTCTCTCTCTCTCTCTCCTCTTTTCTTTTCTTTTCCTCTATAGCTAGCTTTCTTTTTCCTTTTCTTTGGTTCCGCGACGGTACCTCTTGCCGCACGGGAATCCCCTCTGACACGCAGAATGGATGACTTGAGAATTTCATCTCGTAGCCTTTCGCTCGTGCGTTCTCGCTATCGTTCTCGCTCCCCCGTATCTTCTATTCTATCTTTTTCTCCTTCTCGCAGTTTTCGCTTTTCCTTTTTTTTCCTCGCGGCGGTTTCTCCACCGATTCCAGGATCCAACGCGCTTATCCGCCTTCTCCGTCTTCTTTGTCTATCGCAAAGATAACGTCGTTGTCTTTTGTATCGCGGTTGCTGTGCGCTTTGACGAAC
Source organism: Anoplolepis gracilipes (assembly GCF_047496725.1). Taxonomy (NCBI): domain Eukaryota; kingdom Metazoa; phylum Arthropoda; class Insecta; order Hymenoptera; family Formicidae; genus Anoplolepis; species Anoplolepis gracilipes. The sequence continues at coordinate 8,863,376 of NC_132974.1, forward strand.
GAGTCATCGGCGTTTTGGTGTCGCGGCAAATAAATAGTCGTCGTCATGGTGGAGCGATGCGGAGTGCCAATTCACATGTGGAAAATCGTATCGTATCCGTTGAATCACGCGCAACCATTACGCAATCGGTTTTCCCAAATTTTTCTTTTACATTTCCTCTTTTTCCTCCCTCTTTCTTTCGAATTCGGGCGCGACGTACTCATCCGCCTTATCGTTTACGGGATTTTTCTCGAGAGCTGAAAACGCTTCGCGATGTGATAAATATTTATATAAACCTAACGACCTAAAATGCATACGTATATATACTATGTACATTTGAAACATGAATTAGATTAGAAATAGAGAAAGATCTTTTTCGTCGTAATTAATGTAATTTGATATTTTCATAGTCTTTTTTTCCTATTAAAACGTCTGATAAATTTAATAAAATTGAATTTGAATACAATATATATATACGTTTTTTATTAAATTATTTAAATTACTTAAAAGTAGAAATTGTAGAAGAAAAGAATTAATTGAGATAAATCAAATAGGATAAAACATAATACGCGCGAGTTAGCAAAACTGTTAAAATACAATTCTTTGAGAACATGCGAGTAACGTCAAAATTTCCCATAAAATATAAACCGATTGGCACCGTATATTATTATCCGCTATTGATTAATGCAGAAACATTGGAAAGCATCCCTTCGATTATACGCATTCGTGCAAAATGTCAATCTTGCAGCGCGTACGCATACATACATATACATCAAACAGTATATTACGTATGAATTTATGAGCATAAAATTGCTATAAATCAATTCCAGAGCGGTTTTCGCATTTTTCGCGATGGAAACGGCGGTCGCCCACACGCCAAATATGCGCAACGTTCCGACATGCCATCCTGGATTTCGTAAACGTCCCAGGTATCATGCTGAATGCAAGGATACGTCGACAGTCGCGTCACTTTACGATGGAAAATCTATGTACGCTGAATAAATATGTATGCCCACGTAATGCAATATAAGGCGAAAAGAAGCGGAAAAGAAGAAGCTTTCTCATTTCTCCGGCTCGTTTAAAAAGAGTGACTCTATTCTCTATGCATTTTTTCAGGTGAGATGCAGTTGTCAGCAAAAAATCAAACGAAATTGGTCACACTTACAATTAAACAAAAAATTATATTTAGAGGAACATCAAGATTTTTCTCAGATATAAACAAATATAGATTATTATCCTCACTATTGTCACAGACTGAAGAAATTCGACCACGACATGATAAAATTAGACCAAGATATTGAATTATACATCGTGCCTCGTTAGACGTCTCGGTTGATTAAATTAAACTACCAAATTTCATGTTAGAACTATAGATGTGTCTGCTTTATATTTAGTCGTACGTAATTGTCTTATCTGTAAAACGTCTTGTCTCATAATCGCATAAATTTGTAGCATCATTCGGATTTAAGTCTCCAGACAGCGTCAAAATTATATCCAATTCTAAAAAATAAAATATAGTTAATTATTTTATATTACACAGATAAATATATTCAAAAAGATTGTCTTGCATAAATAATTTATTCAGTTGCACGTTTCTTTTTATTGAGAATACTCTGATATTTTGCACAATACGAGCGATTTATGTATATATATATATTTATTTAATATTAATGTAATATAATATTAATGTTTATCCCTAAAAATTGTAAATATATAAAAAAATATTGCTTTAGCAAATTATACTTCTCAAACTAGCCAAAATTTGGGATTGTTATCATATATTTGTTCCTTGCAGCGTGGTAATTGACGATTAAACAATACGCGAGAGTACCTGTAAGCGGGAGCTTAGTTAAGCTTTGGTTTAAGCTCGTGCAGTTGCCTGTGTGAGCAGGTTCATGTAACTTGTTAAATAAAGGTATTTAATGCTGCATTAGGATGCACGTGTTTGAAACGATGTTGCGGACAGTATTTACATGTGTTAATATTTATACGTTGCTAATACTTATACATTATCTATTATGAAGCAATAAAAAAATTATACGCAATAATTAAATTTAATTAAGTTTGAATTATAAAAGTGTATATAATAATTTTTGTTTAAATTAGAGTACTCTAGTTTTTTTATGTTTAGTACCGTTAGATTTATTTAAGTGATACAAGAGATTAAAAATTTTTATTCATCATTCTATTTTCACATCTATATTTTTCTTTTTTCTCTATGAAATACTATATAAAGTAAATAAGGTTTTGTGAGAAAAAATAATAAATCGATCTATTTAGTATTTGACAGCAATTTGAACATCGGTCGTCAATATTGCAACTATAATAGTTGCATCGTTTAATCACCGTATGAAATGATTGTTACAGGTTGATGCGCGTGGTATATTTCCCGATACTATCCATAGACTAATGTTTAATTCAAACGCTGGTCTTTACTTTATGAGAGCGAACCTGGCTTAACCCAGCCTCTGCGTGAATCCCCGAAAAACTTTTAGCAAAGTTGAATCGCCTTTTTCCCGACGCGGTTATCCACGAGGTATTAACACGGATCGTAAAGCCGAACGTGCCCGTCGGCGATATAACTGCGATACATTTCTTGCAGAAACGAGTGAGAAGAGAAAAGAAACGAGAGAAAAGAAACGACCGCAAGAAACAAAAGGGGCGCTCTGAGGAATGCGGAGGGTTGAAGGGGGCGGGTGAAGGGGTAGAAGAAAAGAAGACGAAGGACTTCACGATGCGGCGCATCCACTCGAAGGCTTAATAAACCGATTTAATTAAAGGAGCAGCGTTTCGCGAGAACGAGAGGCGCGAGAAGCGCGAAGAGGGGCAGACAGGGAGAGAAATGCGCAATTAATGCCACGGACAGTGGAAAAGGTGCGACAGCAGTGCTCGGGTGAGTCCTTCCGTAAATACCCGCAATATTGATTCCCAATTCCTTATTCCAATGTCCATAATCCTGGACTATTACACGCGCAGCCGGCGGGTAATACGTTTGCCAATCTCCATCCACAAATCCCTAGCCAGGCATTGATGACTAGACTTGCTTCCGTATGGTAGTAGAGAATTAGGAATTATTATTCTCTCTCATTTAATAGCCGCTGTATGCTCCTGGGAATTAACACGATGGAATAGAATGATGGATAGAGGCCCGGAAAAGACGGCGGATCAGAAGTTTACATCGAACGTCAAAGTTCGTTATATATGGTCAGTATGTATAATGTGTATAACGGATGAACATGAAATTGGAAGATGAATCTATAATTCAAAATTTCAGTCAGTTAAACCTTATACCATTAGCATAGAATCTAAAAACAAGCGAAAAAAAAAAAATAACATGCACTTTATACATCGTGATTTATGCGCAAAGTAAGAATATAAACATATAGATTAAGTAGTACGAGTCGATTTCTCACTATGTTCAGCCTTTCCCGCCGTGTTGCTATTGCTATTATACCTCGCGTACGTTTACATAAATCTTACCTTATCGATATATACATCGACATTACACGACTTTATAAAACGAGTTTATCGGATTCAGTTTTGCTGTGGTGTGTAGTAGCTTAATTCAAGCATAATCTATAAGATTGCAAAAACGTTTTGATGGGAGACTGGAGCAATTTATTACTGCTCGGCACGACAACTTTTCACGATGGATGACGGCTTAATGACAACGCCTTTCCAGGAGACCTAGACGCGAGATCGATTCCCGATGTTCGTGGCCGATGTTCGTACCGCGTAAAGGGGATGGTACGCAACGCGTGCAGAGTTATAATGTTTCGCATCTCTCGCGTAGGAAGCGATCCCCACAGCAGCGATTAGCGTGTAAAGTGCTCGAAACTCGTATAACATTACTGTTGGATGAAGGCGCGCTTCGATGCTTCTGCTAGGTTGCGAGCTGTCGGGATGCGAACCAAAGCACGCCGGGATGGCGTCGAGGGAGAGGAAAGAGGATGAGAGATAACGCTGGGTCTAAAACAAACTTTCCGTTGTCTGCTACAAGAATGATAATGTGGATGGCGTTCGGCACGTTTTGGATTAGGTTTCGAGTATGGGACTGCGAGAGACCGAGAGGAGTGACGGAGAAAACTTGCCGAGAGTGAAGGTGGAAAAGTGGGCGTTTGAACAGAGAGGTGAGAAAGCAAAGAGACCAGCATTTCAACACTGTGTAGGTGCGAAATGTGGCGGAGTCGAGTTTGTAACCGCACGCGCGCATGCAAGAATGAGAAGGGGAATATAACGGAAAAGATAGAGAGAGAGAGAAAGAAAGAGAGAGAGAGAGAGAGAGAGAGAGAGAGAGAGAGAGAGAGAGAGAGAGAGAGAGAGAGATCCAAACACGGAGAAATGGAGAAGAAGCGACGTCAAGTTAAACGCGAGAGAGAAAGACGGATATGGCGAGACTGATGGAAGATGGGAAGCGCAAGCATGGGTTGATATTAGGTATTTAATAGACAGCTCTAGGGAGTTGCTCGGGTGAGCGAGAACTGAACCGTAATGTTAGCACGCGGCAGGAGGGATTTCTCATAAGCTGACCTCGGTGAGCCGAGAATATAGTTGAAAGGGTGTCGGAGAGAACGGAGAGTAGAACAGGGCTCGTCCTGACGGAGACTGAAGGCGATTCTTAGTGGTGTTGCGGAGACTGTTACGGGGGAGGGGGGGGGGGAGGTGGCAGCAGGAACGACGGTGACGAGTGGGGGTTTGAAGGAGGCAGCGGCGGCGGTGACGCCACCTCCCCGGGCTCTTGTGTGCTCTAGACGAGAAAAAGAAAGGGGATAACTTGAATCTGAGTTTTCTTCAAGTAAACCCCATGGATTACCAGCCGCTTTAACTTAGCGACGTCCCTCGTTTCTCAGGTGTCGTTCTCGGGGTGTCACCATATTGGATACTTTCGGGGTGTCTGGCATGGCGCGCGGGCCATGGTGCTGTTATTAGAAAGAAATTTGATATATCGTCGTAGTTGTGCCAGGACCCACGCGCCGGCTGTGGGCACTTATTCAATGAAGGCCAGAATCAACAAGGGGATTTTTCGCACCGAATACAGATGACAGTCAGGTACCAGATAATAATCGCATATTCTAGGTCAGAGCGGTAAATATTTTTTTACTTGTTATGTCGCAAAGGATATTTTAAAAATTGATATGCAATATGTACTTTTGTTACGCGATAACAATATATATAATAACAAAGACAAATATGATAAATAAAACTTTGAGAGTAATAAATTATTAGAATGTAAATTTAATATGTCCCATGTCGCCGGAGATTCAATAATAGTAATCTAGATATTTACTGAATAAGCATGCCGAATTTTAAATTGATATATTAAAAAGTGTTTAATACATTTTTAGAACATTCTCAATTGCTGATTAATTGATTAAAATTTTATGATATCTTTATTATCACTGCATTTTTTATTATTATCTTGTTATATATATAGATAAATTTAATATTCAAATTTCCAATAGATTTGTGTGATTTTGTGTCAATCTACTCTTTCTATTTCATTAAAACCGATAGCCAATAATAGTTTAATACAAGATCTAATAAAATGATTTTCTAAAGATATTGCTATAAAACTTTAGAATAATACACACGTACATGCATTAAACTTAAATTTTTAAATTCTGTTTTTAAGTATAAGGTTTATTCAAAAGGTTTTAAAATCAATTTTATTTTTTAATAGCTATAATATATATTATAATCTTATTTTTTCAATAAGAGCTAAATCACAGATTTAAAACGTGCTTACATTCCAATAGCATATGAAATTAAGTGATTCATCATAAACAAGCCGTATTTCTTCTTAAGCTGCGCGTTTTCACTGCTCTGAATTAATGAAAATTCATATTCTTTTTCCAGACGACTTGCAACGACACTAAGGATATGCTTCTCTTTCCTCAAAATTTTTTTCAATAAGACGCATTATGATTCGTTCGAAGACATCTCCCGCTCCATCGTCCAAATCTTCTACTTCCTTCTCGACTCACCTCGCGCGCTGACAATATGCCAAATGCATATTCAATTTTGGAAATCCACTCTGCTCAGTCGTAGGATATCTTTGTACGTGACGTGGACATTCACCGTCAATTGAACGATATAACGCGAATATGCGACTGTCTAGTACAACTTGTTAGATAATTCGCAGCGAAATATTCTATTTTGATATTGACTTAATTTTATTCTAAATAAAATTATTCAAGTGTACGGTAACTCTAGCAAAAATAGACAAGGAAGAAGAACAATAAAATTATAATAAGCAATATATCTCACAAAAATAGAAACAGAAAATATTATTTTTTACTTACAATTAAAAGTAACTCTCATCGCTCGAATTGGCAGAAAACATTCACGACACTTTTGAATCTCCTTGACACGTTTCCTTCTCGCTATTCAGATGACACGCGAGAATCGCGAAATGGCCACGTGCCATAAGGAGGCAGCATATCAATGAGCATAGCTAAGCTGCATTCGTGTCATTGTTTGATAATCGGACGACTGCCCTACGTATTTCCAGGCACGTTAGCGCGATTCTCCTGAGCTACAGGAATGCTTGAAGATACGTCCGCATCGTTCGTCGCTTCTGACAAATCCTATTAAATCCCTTTTCTATATTGCGCCCTGGGAAATGGACGAACGCGGCAAGTTTGATAAAAATGCTCCCAATGTGATATTGGACGTAGATAGGTCGACGCTCGTTTAATGGAACGATTGCCTCAAAGAATACATTCCAATGGCCGAGGAACGCGACTGGGGCGGGGAGAACGGAATATGATTAGGGCGAAACTACCCTTTTACCGGCGAGTGTCTCGTGGAAAGCACAAAAGACCGTGCATGTAAAGCGCTTCGCCTTCCCCTTCGTCGAAATTATACGCGCCCGTATCAGATTTTTCAGAAAATTGGGCACGGCACTCCAGCGAGAATATTTATGAGAGTTCGGGAATACGCATTGCTGCACGTATTCCGCATCGCGGAACGCAGGATCGTTTAAAGAAGGATTCCAGTGGAAATAAAACGTTTGTTCTGCGAATGCCACACGGTTCTCAAAGTATAGTATCGATATGTAAGAAATGAATTATATTTTCAGACGAAATGTGAAATCGATATCTCGAAATAAATAACAGAAAACACATATATTGCAATTAAATTATAGCGTATAAGACCCTATAAGAAATTGTTTATTAGCAAAAACGTATAATACGCGTTATGTTTGCTTATGAAAATATATACACATTTATGTCATGAATATTTTGCTTAATGATGGATATGAACACGGTAAATATTTAAAATCATATTATATATAAACATCAAATGCGCGAGGAAGCAAAAGGGAATTAATATCAAACATACAGATTCACGCATGAACATATTATTTCAATATAACGCATAAATTTAATTCCACTTTTTTTCAGAATAACGCACATCAGCGATACAGAGGGCGCGGATGAAAATTACGGCAACCGCGGAAAGCAACCGTTTCAAAGCCGAGCCATATTGCCTTTTGTTTTCTGATTAAATTATCCTAAACAGCTAAACAATTTTCTTTACAGGACAATGTTGTTTTCGCGACGACTCGCATTTTCTTCTATCGATCGGCAATGATGTCGGACGCTGCTGCATCGAAGTTCTGATCATTCATAAAACATGAGTCTCCATCAGGTAGTACTCCATAAATTTTCAAGCAGGAAACTACTGCGCCTCCATTTTCTTCGGTAGTCTAGAACATTTGTGACGTAAGGCCAGATCGATAAAAAATAATTATCTCGTGCTTCATCTGCAAGAAGCAAACAAGGTTCACGTCAATGTCAGCTATCGTTTGCTCTTCGTCAAAAGATGCGATTTTGAGTGCATAGCAAACGCGAGAGTTTCTCGTCTGCATCATGCAAATATTAGTCTCTTAATAGCAAATATTGTGTGAATTCATGCAACCCATTATTTACAAAACATTGTATACATATTACCTCATTGCACTTTCACATATATTATTATATACATATAAAATCTTAGATTTTAAAGTTAGCAGACTAAGAAAGATCATGTATTCCATTTGACAACTAAAACATCAATATGTTTAATATGTATTCGGTTGAATCTTCCAATTTCTGGAATATTATCTAGACGCAGTGTTATTTCGTATCGATCCGGAGCATCGCGCTGCAAATATAATACACCTTCATCAAAGGTTCTAAATTGCATCGATATTTACTATCAAAACATACTTCAAAATATACTTCAATAATGAACGTTATATCCGTCGGTATCTCGTTTAAAGTAAAGTGCGAAGTTTCCACCTGATCATTAAAATTGTATTATTGATGAAGTCAAATATTTCTCTGTATAAAAAAAAAATCTCCCGTGCATTCGAGCAATAAAAGTCTAAATGCAACGAAAACACAAATCGAGACGACGTATACCTTACTTTCATGTCTCATTACGCTTTTAGCGGAGTACTCTTCGCTGAGAGCAACAGAATTTCAGATTAAGACGTACGTGGAAGACATTCTAGATGGCTCGAGCACAGATGAGTAAGCGCATTAGCAAAATCTTACCCCCTGCCCCCTCCCTCTCCCTCTTCCTCTCGCGACCGCGGGATATGTATAAAGGATCCTTTATGTCTACTGCCTGGCGGTGATATCCTCCGGGCAATAATAAAACTTTTCGAGCTCGAGGACCGTTCGCGCACGCGAAGAGAAAGGGAGACAGACACGTTCTCAAGCAAATACGAGGGGGAAACGGATCTCGCGACGACAGTAGAAATGCCTGCGGCCAGAGGTATCCCGATTCCAGACGCTTGTTTCGCGAATCAGAACGCGGCACGGCGGTTCGCCAGAAAAGACAAGTTGAAATCGAACGACGTTCGTACTGTTTGCTTCGACCTCGTAATAAATCCAATTCGCGATAAATTGTAATCACGATCAAACTGCTTTTACTCGCCGATATTATCGAGATGCTTTCTACAAGCGACGATAAGATTCAGCGAAATTCTAAGACATATTGACATACTTATATAATATCTATATATATATATATAGAGAGAGAGAGAGAGAGAATTTTTTATGTATTTTTATATAGAATCTCTTATATAGAATCTATTTTTATATAGATCTCACACAAAAAATGAATAAGACATTAGAACGATTTAAGATGTAATTTAAACATTTTATATTATTATTATATTAAGATAATTAAGAATCTGATTTGTCAAAATCTATAATTTGTTTATTATTGATATGTCTAACATTAAATTAAAAAAGAATTTGGATTGAATTGCACGATCGCTTCTTGATGAGCTTACTTATCAAATTTACGTGATAAATGCATCTTTCATATAACGATGCAGTGTTATGTAGAGCATTAATCATGCCACGAAATAAGGGATGCGTTTAATAATCCACTTACACACTAAGATGTAAATCCTGGAGACGCTGCAAGATATGACGTCGAGAAAATTCAAGATACGACCTATTCTAGCGTCTACTGTCGTTACTAATATACAAGCAAACGGGTGGTCTCGGAGAAATAATAGTGGGTAGGAGATAAATAAGCAGCGAAGGAAATAAAGCTGAGGCTGCTGCAATCCTACCGAAAGGCACGGAGGACCGGAGAAGAAGGTGCACCGGTGTAATAAGGTGCATCGTGCAGGCAGAATAAAAAGATCATCAATTACCACGTAGGGTCCCGGAGCCGCCTATTTTATACGACCTCGCGAGCTAGGTTGCGGAATATTATTCAGAGCATTAGGCATGCTCTCGACCGCGAAGAATTTCCATAAAACCGCTATCTGCCATCTAAGACGCCATAGCTCGCTCTGTCCTTGTGTCTCTCCCTGTCTTTGTCTTCTGCAATTCCCGTCGGCCTTGCCACTTGCATTCTTGCTTTTCTTCTCTTTCTCGCCTCTGTCCCTGTAAAATGGGCGCACGCTAAGAGATAAGCGGATGCATCTTCGTAGCTGCTGTTACACACCGTTTACGATCATTTTAAAATGCGCCACGTTCTCGGACTGGCCTTTGGAAAACGCCCTTTAGCATGCTTATTGACAGTGTAATCAGAGATAAGGTTGACGTAACAATAACCTAACCGAGTAGCTTTTATATCTTGGAAATGTAAGATAGGTGTCAATCTCTCTGTACAAATAATAAAAAATTTGATTAATGCACGATATACATTTTCTTTTTTTTTAATTACAAATATTGTTAGTAAAAAATAAACGGTTAAAAAAAATAATAATCAGAATATAGATTAGGCCTTTAAATTGCGAAAACAAAGTACATATATAACGTAACGATTTTTTCTGATCTGAGAAACCTTGTTATTACTAATCATACATAATGAGAAAAATGTATCAATTAATAAATATAAATAGAAAAGTAAAAACTATCATCTTTTTAGACATCAATCAGAAAAATTATATTTCCCTTTTATGTAGCAAATTGCGTCTGTAAAAATGATAAATCCGTTCACAATCAAATTGGGACTAATGGAAAAGAGAGTTTATGAATTAAATCAGTTTCTCATTAAACACTTTGTACACATTTTAAATATTATTAAACCAGAATATTTTTAATCTCTCAAAGAAGTCTATCACACATGTATCTGTTATGAGGTAACTTTTTTACAAAGTTCTGTAAATTTCACGCTGACCCAGTGAATGAACAACGGAAATTGAATAAGTTTTGCTTACTGGACTGTTTCTGTGTAGGTAAATGCCTCGGTATATCTTGCCTTAACAGTGAAAATTACCGCTTTCGATTTATATAGAGAATACGTGCTATTTTCTTCGTTTCGCAGCGTGCTTCATTACGCTTCTCTTAAAAGAAAAGCGGTTTAAGAACCCTCTTTATATCCCCTAGCCTTTCGTCCAATGAAAAAAAAAGCCCTGAAAGCATGAGTTTGTATAAAGTACAAGCGGTTAATTAACACGCTCGTTGCTATTATACCGAAAGCGGATGTAAAAGGATTATAAAAGATAGATGTTATCTTGCTTTTTCTGAAATGCCATACATTTACATTTTTTCACATTTGACAACCAAAAGTATTAAAATGGATTTATATAGTGTAACATAAACACAAACAATATGTAAACTTAACAATAACTTGCAATGACTGTATATGAAGAAGCAATGACAGATTCTTGAGATCATTTGGAGACGATTTTTCCTCATCAAATATGTCAAGGCACCAATTCCGAGTTATAAACGATAAAAAAGGCACTTTTTCCAAACTAAACTTTTTGGAGTTAAAAAATTACCAAAACTACATTCTTCAGTTAATTTCAGATAAAGTTTACTTTAATAGATTTTTTATTTAAGGCTTAATTACAAAGATATATAATGGTAAAAATTGGAAACTTGCTATGCTGCATGCAAACGATGATGTCTCTCGATATTTTCGCTGAGGAAAAATCGACTCCAAATGATCTGAAAAATCTGCTATTAATAGGTTTTTCACCAATTACAAGACATCCTGTATATTTTTAATTCGAGATATTTCTTCAGAAAACAAATATCTAAGTTATTTCTTATAATGTTGCTTCACTAACTTGTACTTTGCTAGGAAATTTACAATAGTAATAATTTCTTTCATTTGCTGTGATTTCTATGATGGTATCCGCCATGTTTCATTCATGACAATGTATTCTCATAGCGAAACTGTTTCACGCGTTGACAAGTTGCTCGTAAGCAGAGTCGGTAACGGGTGGAATAATTTAGTTTTGCACGGTACATACAGCTCTTCCACCAGACCGTTAATATTATCCTCCTCATAGCCATATTTTTAATGACTTCGTCTCTAAACCCGTTAGATAAAGCCCGTGAAAAATCTGCAGCGTGATTTTCAATTTTAATCACCCTTCTGCGCTTTCACGTAAACGTACAAATGTAAAAAATTATTTTAATTTTTCAACTAACTCATACATGATACTACTTTTTAATTATTCCATAGATATTAAATTTAAATGCCATTAAAATATTGTTTTCTTCTCTTTTTGCAACAATTATTATATCTAAAAATTTAAATTGCGCGTTCTGAAATTAATAAACTCAACGTTTCTCTCTCTTTCTATCTCTCTCTCTCTCTTTCTCTTTCTTGAATTAAATATATAATAACTGTTAAATAAACAGTTATTTTATCCTTTTCATGCTGTCGCAATATTTAAAGAAATTACATCCTAGCCATCATTAACTTTTATTATTTTTAACTGTAACCACTCGTTAAATTACACTACGCAAATGAACGTTTCTGTCCTAAGCAAAGGAAAGCTAGATGTAAATTGCACATCGGAAGCACAACCAATTCGCATTTGGTAACAACATGGTCAGCCAAAGGGAAGAAGAACGAGGCTGGACAATTTATTCCTCGAGTACCGCGAGGAATAGTTACGATTTGGCCAAAGATATCCGGAGCTTTCAAATACGAGAAGGGTCGTGTTTTCGCAAACGAGGCAAAAAGGGTGCTCCATGAAGCGGTCTGTACGAGGTTAAACCGCACACAGACGTCGTACCTTTGTGGGAATAGTATTTGCTGCGCTGTGCGACGTTGGCAATTGATTATCTTGAGGAAGGTTGTGGCGTATGAGCTCGATGAAATGAAGACTAGCGTGTAGTAAATGCTGGAAAATGACGTAAAGCTTAGAAAAAAGATAAACCTCAATGGATTTAAATGAAACATTAATAGCAACGCTAATTTTACACATAAATAAAGTTATTGAAAATATTATTAATTATGTGAAAGTAAATTATTAGATGCAAAAACAGGCGCTGTTAAATTCAATTTTTATATATAATCTTGTATATAAATTATTGTTCTTCTGTTAGATTTTCAAAATTACTAGAAAATTGATTTAATTTATTAAATTGATTCGTTTGAATTTAAAAGTATATAATGGAAAAATGCTTTTCCATTTTTACACATACATATACATATTAAAAACTAACTATTCATAATATTTATATATAAAATTTTGATCTTTGATTTTGAGTATCTATTTAAAATAATTATAACTATAAAAATTATTTTTTATCAATAAAACCTTTGATCAATATTGATCAATATTTGACCTACATTTTTTTATTTGCAATTTAATTAAATAAATGGCCATCACTTAAAACAAAACATAAATATCTTATTGTTAGACAATCTTGAAAAAAAATTAAAAAAGAAAAAATAAAGAATAGTAATCGATATTTAATAGTGTAGTTTACATATATTTCTTGACTCTGATTATTGAGATATTTCATTACTGAAAATAAGACTTTGTATGTAAATATTCTATGTCAGGCATTTTGATACTTGGTATTCATTATAATGACAACAGATTTGTTTTCATTCTATTAAGAACTTTTTACAACCTTTTATCTTATGACTAGGAAGGAAGTATCACGGATTTCCGGAAGCTGCTTGTGATAATCCAGCTTCTTTGATGATTCGCAACCCTGTTCTACTAGCGAGAAAAAAAAAGGATTGCCTAATTAGCTGATCTTAAAGAGTTGAAAAGAACTTACTTGAAAAGCGCTTGCGGCAACTGAAGAAAATGTCTAGAAAAATACGTAAGTATAAAATGAAATTAGCAAGCCTTGGGCGAAATATGAAAACATCGCGAGCGATAAAAATAACAATTCGTATAAGGCTTTGCTCCTTCGAGCGCTTTATACCGTGGTCCTGTGTACTTATGGCGATATGGACACGATGGGCGATCTACGTGCGCGTGTAAGTTTTGCGATAATACTATCGAAGAATAACACGTCGAACATGTTTAAAGGATGTCCCTTTACAATTGTGCAGATGGAGAAATCGTTACGTACTGGATGGAACTGTTGGATGAGCCGGTACAGATTCTTATCGTTTCCTGTTATCATTTGCATTTAGACTGTGTTTCCTGAAGCAACAGCGAGCAGCTGAAATGTCTGTCTTGCGCTATACCAGTACTACTGACAATCCGCATAAAACGTTACCGTTTACAATAACACACAACTCGACAGAGAATGGAAAATTATTTCATGACTTTCTACATTTGGCAATTGTTGCGTTCAAAGATTATTTCAGTATTATTATGGAAGTAGAGTTATTCAAGTAATGCATGAAGTAATCCACGAAGAAATAATTTTATTAACATTACTAAGATAATTAAATATTGATAAAGATTTGTAAGCACACATCGAAACTATATATTTTTGCATATCTGTTTGTAAATTTATATTTGGCTTACTCAACGAATCAGTTATAATTTATACGGATATAAATTTATCATAATTATCAACGGTGTACGCGATATTGATTTAATATAAAAATGTACAAAAATGTGTAACAAGAATAATATTTCGATGAAACTGCTAAAAGAAATATACGAATAAGGGAAATATAATTTTTCTGTCTGATCCATAATGTACGTCATTTTATTAATAAATGAAAACGTAAAAAGAGAACGCAATCAAACATGATAAAATATTACAAAAATATAAACAATTACAAAAAATATATATAATAACTGATACAAAGTTAATCTATAAATATATGTTACATATATAAAAATCTTAAGTTTAACGACAGTATACGCGATATTCTCAGATCATTAAAGTATACAATAGAATAGATTTATTACCTAAAATAGGCAGCGATGTATTATAGATATCCAGATATATCTTATTATACGATCTAATATTAGAAGACTCGTTTGTTTACGAAGCATCTAGTATCGCTCAACGTAGACGCCTTTGTTATCGCCGCCTCTTTCGTTCTATAACCGTCCAAAGGGATTCATGCCGATGATGTACGAGCTAGCTTATGGAGAAAAGCCCTTTTTTCCCCTCGTTACTCCAAAGTGCGCTGCCAAGTTCCATAATAATTCTTTCCCGAATATCATTATTATACCGTCGGGTCTTCGTTACAGTCGATTTCCCGAATTTTACATAGCTTCGGAATGAACTGAAGAACGTAACAAAGCAAAATGAATATATGAGCTGAGAAAGAAGTGACAGTATAAGTTTCTCTCTATCATTATAACTCCTTGGTACTTATTTTATATTTTATATAAAATAAAATCTCTTTAATCTCTTGTCGATGATATGTCAACTTTTAACAATGTTAAGTACCAAACGTATTATATATTTTATAAAGTAGCGTTTTTAACTTCATAATATAAAATTGAAATATAAAATGATTTACTGAGGATTAAACATAACAATATTTTAAAAATCAATAAAAATCATATTTTAAAAAATAAATTTTTTTATTAAACTTTTTATTATAATTAGTCTGGTACAAAACATCAGGTTAATAATAAATTTAACATCTCTATAGATTATAAGTTAATCATAAACGTTATATATACCATCATAATGCTATATATAGAATGGAGTAATGTGTATAATGAAGTGATGCGTACTAATCAATAAACTGATATATTGAACACAAGAGAAAATCAAGCAAAGGAAAATTTGATTACTTATTTAGCATTAAATAAGTGTACATCACAGATTTTTTATTAAATAGTATTTTTTTTTTATAAAGATGGTATCTAAACTAAGTACCTATCTAAAATAAGTACCTATCTAAAATAAAACTTATATAGATCTTTTATTTATATAATATCTTGACAGAAAATAGATAATTCGGTATAAAAAAAAATATTGTATCTATATCTGCCTCTAATTTCCCTCTACGAGAGAAATTTTTAAGTTACCATTCCCGTCGGTATACATGCAAGCGATATTGTGATCAAAAGATTTACTTTAACAGAGAGTTACCTCTTGTTGGTAGACAGAGATATCGGTTACTGATATAGTGGAGACAGAGAGAAGCCTGAGAGAGGTCACGATGTCATTTTTCAGACACTGCTTTTTCCATACTGTACATTAGCGTTGCATACATCCATTTTGTAGCCACCTGGAACTACATCCACTTTTGATGGTGATAAAACAGTTATAGATGTAGCACAGATATACACCTATGTGATACATCCGGTTGGTACATCCACAAATTGCAGATCAGGAATACGCCCGTTTATATGGATTTATGCAATAGAATAAACTTTCTTTTTGGTACAATATAAAAGATATTTGCAATAAATATTATTTCTTTTATTATATTATTTTTAGAAGATATATAAACATATTTTTTATCAAAAACTACATATATTAAATTATATATAATGCTTTTAATTTTTATAGCAAATTTGGTAAGAATTTAAAATTGGTATGTATTTGTATTAATATTTAATAAAGGCTAGTATGTTATTTTTATTATTATTTGTATTAAATATTTATTAATAAAATATTAATTGCGCGTATGATGTATATGTTCGCAATCTTTTTTATTGTACATACCATTAATATCTTATAGAGAACATAATTTTATAATGTTTTGAAGTGAAGCAGAAGTTTAGCCCCTCCGAGGGTGGTTATAATGACATCATTATATTGTCAATTAAACAATTAACTTGAATTTAGAATAAAATAGTAATTAATTGATCTGAGTTGGGTCAAAATCCGTTCATGCTTGAAAACTCTAGAGTTATCGTAATTTTTACGATTGAAATGAGATAAAATATTATTCGAATTATGTCGTGTTTGGTGTCGCAAAACTCTCATTACAAAATTCATTACAATTATATTTAAATGAATAAAATAAAATATAAAAGTTTGAGTTTTATATTAATAAGATGTATTATTGTACGTAATATCGGGAATGTTCACGGCGCGCTTGACTTTGAGGTGACCGACCTCGAGTCTGCGAAGCACGTGTCGGCGCCGACGTACTATTTACTATTTCGGAATAAATGGCTCACGGCTGACGGCTGCTTGCGCGTTGCGCGGCGCGTTATCTCTCCCCTCCTACTACGTAACGCAGGACGTCAAGGAGAAGGTTGCTCTCTTTTTCTTTCATCACGCCTAAGTAATAACAAATACGCATTATAATACGTGACAAACTTAACGCGTTAAAATACGTACATATGTACAAAGCAATTCGGAACGATAATATTAAACGCATTAAGGCATATAAATCGCGGTTACGAAATGTATGTATAAAAAAGCATGTAAAATATTTTAATCGATACGCTCTTCTTTTCATAATTTATTTGAATGATTTAAACAAGAGAAACTTAAAGATAAAGTCTTTTACGTAAATCTTATAAAAGTTTCTACTTAAAAAATGTTTCTTTTTATTTATAAAATTATTCTATATTTATATATAGAATATATCTGTTTATTATTGTCAAATATAAAATTTGATACGTACAATAATAAATTCTTAAATATTAATTATTTTAAACGCTACTATAATTTGAATTTTGTATTTATATAATACAGACAACATAGCTTCAATATCGACAACTCTGCTGTTGCGTATCAGTATCGGTGAATAAGAAAAAGCTTTTATTTTAAAGTAACGGATTTTTGTAGAAACTTATAGATGGAGATATAGATTATAGATAAATTCATTGTTTTAATCCGGACGGTGGGATAGCCGCGTGCATGGCGGACTCTGAGTAAATTTTGAATCATAAAAATATTTCTTTTTGTACCTATTATATTTCAAGATAAAATTTTATATTATTTATTCATTTTTTTAACTTTTGTTAAAATAGATATATTTATTATACATTATTTGTATATAAAAATTGAAAGAAAATGAAAAATATTTTATAAATAAAAATATATGATATTTATTCCAATTTTATGCAAAATATACAATAATATGAAATATTATTAAATATTATTAATTTATTTCAATTACATATGTATATGTGTGAGTTTTATATAAAACAGTTTTAAAGATACAGATGTTTAATAACCTTTTTCTTATTATTATATTATTTACTATTTGGGATTATTAATCTCAATGATAACAAAAAGTGACAAGTTAAATATATACAGAGTTTTACTTAATTTATAAATAAGGTATTCCAAAAAATATTACAAGTAAAAAAGAAAATCTTATTTATTAAGAATGTTAATGTAATAAAATAATTAAATATTTACGACAAAAGAAAGAATAGTTCTTTAATATATTATAGTATGACAAATTTCTATAATAGCAAAATAGATTGTATTGAAGATTATTAAATTAAACCAACCAGTTCAAGTCTGTAATATATCCATAATTGTTTTATCATTACCAAAAGTAGGATGTGAACATGTAGTTCCAGGCTGTCATAAAATAAATGTATGTGACGCTAACGTACAATGTGGAAAAAGTATTGCATGTTATACATATACGTAGTATGAAAAATGGTACCTGTGGCTTCTTTCAAGTTCCTTTCTGATAGAGATTATAAATATTATTTATGTCTATTATTTGTACATTTAAATTATATTTTTTATAAATTTATATATCTGTAGACACACACAGCAAAATATTTGCTAATTATTTCGTCTTCTAACTTATAAATTACATTTTAATTTAATATAACATAAAATACACATTTCTACTTACAATTTTAATATGTAGATGACCCCAGCATGAAGTCATTCATCTGTCATCTCACAGATTTACTCTGATTTGCCACATTTTTTTATCTATCTTTGTTCAATAATTTCTTATAATAATTACATTTATATAGTTTCTAATTTTAAGAAAAAATTTTTACAAGTTTTAGACATATAAATTTTTATATAGCATTAAATACAACCGATTTTAATAACATTTTATTTAAAAAAAAATATATAGAAAAAAGAATTTTTATTTAATAAGTATTACATTTATAATATATTTATTACAAAAAGATTGTAATAAATATATTATAAATTAATCAAAATGAATAAATAAAAAATAAATTTAAAATGTTAAATTTAAAAAATATGATAAGTATAAAAATATTCTTGCATATTATATTTATACTCAAATACAATTTTCTTTTTACTCAGTTTGATAAAATAAATTTAATAAAATTTGTTCTACCATAAATTTATATTTGGAAACAGTGCAAAAAATAGCAATGATAGAAGACACAAACACAACAATTCAAACAATTATCACGATTGTCTAACATTTATTGCCCAAGTACACGATATAAGGTACATTATATTTACATGGGGGGGGAAGAGTTATTGTGACCACACACAAATGCAAAAACTAATATAACTTATAGCTTAGCATATATACATGTCCCTGAGGCTTATTCTACTATATCATACACACACTATTATTATACAAATATCGGTAGCTCTCTATATATTGAAGAAATGCGGCACCGTATAATAATTTATTGGTTATCACACGTCTATGTACATAGCACATGGGGTCATAACAAACATACGCAAGCACAGTATCGCGAAATTGATAGATCCATTTTGAAAAATGGGGCCAGATTAGCAATTTGTAATCGATTTTCAAAACATGTAATTGATTGAGAACAAATTTGTTAGGAAATTGAAATAAAAGCTCGACTAAACCACTGATAAATTGTTTTACGATTGAAAATATTGTATATTTGCTATTTTGTGTAAGCGCGGTATATATTATTAATATATTCGTACGTAGCAGAATCTACAGATTTATTTTTATCTACGTTTAATACACATTTTTCAGAATTAATAAAAATATCTCACATAAAAATACACATATTCCCACTTAAAATCGTTATTTGTAGTCTTTATCTGTTCACAAATTTAACATTTCCATATTTCTAATATACATATGTTCATTTTATATTTAAATTCGAAAATTTAGACATACAGGATAACCCATTATAAACTAAATTCTAGATAATTCCATTTTAAAAAAGTTAATATTAAATCTTCCAAAATGCTTCCACCCTTAAAACAAACTTATGCATTATCTGATGTCCTCAAAACAAATTAATCTCTGTACATATCTCTTTTTTCATTTGTTGTACTTTTAGAGAAAAATCTATTTATAGATTATAATAGGTCACTCTGTATATTAATTATTTAAAATAACATGGCATATCAGTTTCTAAAATTTAAGTCAAAATTTTAATTAACCGACCTTTGCAATACTATATACTTTGTCATAAATTTTTAAATAATTTATAATCTATAACTTAGAAAATATTACGTTAAGATATCTCGGTTCGTTGATGGGTGTATGACCAATATTTTTATATCTAAGCACTAAATTTATCTAGAACTAAAGTTTGTTGTATAGATAAAAACTCGAGAAAAGAGTAATGAAAACTCCGTTTTTCTCTTTTTTTTTCTCTCTCTTTCATCATTGATGCTTTCTACAGATGTGTGTATATTATTTATATTATATGTACAATACACGCAATAAGCCTATTACTATAACCATATCCATGGTTTCGAGGTATTCGAATTAAAAATACTTTATTGATGATTCCGTTAATGACGGAAATTTTCAGAAAATTATTGTCATTCTGTAACATAAACGCAATGATTACATTAGGAATTTTACTCAAAAAGCACGCAAAAATTATAAACTTATTTGAAGATATATATAAAATGCATAAGAATATAATTAATAATAAAACTATAAGAAGAGAATTATGTATTATAACTCTAGTCATAGTCTAATGTCTAATGTTTTATATGATACGATAAATCTGTTTTTGTTATTACAAAAACCTACACATTATTTAAATTATATAATAAAGTATATGATAATAAAATTGAAAGACATAAGATATAATTATCATTTCTTTCATATCACAATCATACGCCATTTAAAGGATTTTTTATAATACATTGAGTAGTTTATAAAATATTTATTACATTGCAGTATTTTTGAGAATACAATAAAAAAAATACACCATTTATTTATTAAAAAAAAATAAATAAAGTAGTCTTCTTTAGCCATCATTGAAAGAACTACTTATAACATAATGTAATGTCATAAATCTTGCAATTATTTTTGTTTAAAAGTTCTTACGACATACTTAAATATTCCTTCCCGACGAAAAATATGAGACTTTTTTTTTATTATAAATTTTATGTATCTGATAAACAAAACGAAACTCAGTATATCTATTTTAAAAATATTGCAAATATATATATATATATATATATATATATATATATATTGCTTTAGAAAATAATTTAATATGATATACAATAACATTATTGTACTCTACCATATAAAGTATATTCATTTATACATTATCAATTTCCTAATAATTAAATTGTATCTCTCCATTGTGTCTCATTTCAAGTTTCTTATTATCCTTGCTGCACATATATACACGAGTACTTATTATTTTTGTTAAGACGTACTATAAAAGACATAATTAACTTTCTAACATTTCTCATAAAAAGAGAATATAATAAAATAATTAAAAAATTTAATACATAATTTAAATTAAAATGCAATTAGACAACAAGAGTAGAGTATTGGAGTAAACACATCTACAAAAGTAACAGGACATTTATAATATTCATGATAAAAAATAAACTCTGGCACGTAATGCTAAAGAGATTACAGGTTCTGAAAACAAAAACTTTTTTGTAAAAAAGTATTAAATTCCACATACACACAATGAGCTTTCATTACTCACTTTTATATTTAGACATTATTAGCAAATTGCAAGCTATGTACGCTCTGTTAATATTTTGAGATACAGAAGTAATGAAAGATATATCGTTATATCTTTATATTTACATTCACATCAATACTTACGACATGTGTGTATGTATTAAAAGAATATATACTATATTACTACTGTAATTTAAAGATGGAATAAATCAAAGGCGAGATATAATTACAATTTTGTACGAAAATAAAAAGTATGTCTCTGCAGAAAGCGTAATTTTTTTTAAGTGGGTTGAAATATAATTTATATGCTAACTATACTCATATACACATACATAAAAACGCATAAATAAAACAAAAAAATATTTATTTTAACAATTTATCAGAAAGTGCGATGGCAAATAATATGTACCCATTTTTACTTGATTTACACTTTCTTCTTCAAGTGATGGCGAGGTCAACAAGGTTACCGTTCGGAATGGGAACGGTAAAAGCCAGCTACTCTGACGCCTTCAGCGTAAAGGGGTTAATAGATTGGTGGCTTTCTACGTCTTTAGATAGAGAGGAAAGTCTATTAGTACACGTTCGGCTTGCAATGTGTTAATTACCCTCCCTCACGAAGTACCCCGGTCACTCTGATCAACCAGATACTTCGGACCCTTCATGCTTTCATATAAAAACAGGTCTTCACTCTACGTCCACTTTATGCAAATTTTACGTACAACAGGAAGAGACTTTTTATCGGGAACAGCGAACCTTCGCAGCATTATTCTTATCGACATTACTTCGTTGCGATGCTTGCCACGCGCGATGTTTAATCTCACATCCAAAGAGACTCCTTCTATATTACTTTAATCTTCTTTGCGTATAGTTTTTATTGAACAACGGTGGTCTACGTGGATAAACCACCGATCAATATTGCGGTTAGGGCAGTTATTCCAAAATTTGTAAGCAAGTGGCGATGAAACGCCGATGAGGCCGTCGCCGACTGAAAATCGATCTGTTCGTCGCCAATATCATCACCTTTCAACATTGGCTCTTTCATACCAGCAGCTTTTTTTTCATGGTTGTGATCAATCTTCCATGTCTTTTTCGATTCTCGTCTTGTGCCCGGTTTGCGTGTAGTGGGCTTATCGATTCCTGAAAATAACAACGATACAATAAATTTAATAATTAAAGTTAGAATAATCAGGAAGGAGGGGAAATTAGAGGTACTTTTTTATAAAAAGTAAAATATTTTGCAGCATATTTTTATAAATCTCTTTTGAATTAAGTTACCTGAGAAAGAAGAAAATTTATCTATTTCTATTAATTTTCTACAAAATTATCTACTTTTATTAATTTTCTAAAAAAAGTTTCTATTCCTATTAACTATTTTTCTGGTTTATAAACTTTTAATCGAATCTTCTTTTAACAATGATTTATAGATATTATTTTTTCTTATAATATTCTAGGATTTAACATATGTTACTAATGTATAATCTTTGTATTAAAATTTTGTTAAAATCAATTATATTAAAAAATTAACTGAAGATTATATAGTCTCAC
This sequence comes from Anoplolepis gracilipes, assembly GCF_047496725.1. Classification (NCBI taxonomy): domain Eukaryota; kingdom Metazoa; phylum Arthropoda; class Insecta; order Hymenoptera; family Formicidae; genus Anoplolepis; species Anoplolepis gracilipes. Next base: position 8,886,338 of record NC_132974.1, read on the forward strand.
ATTACGCAATTTAATTTTACTTTATAAAAATTTTTTTCAATTAATTATTATATAATAAAACGTTATAATGTCTAAATAATTACAATAACAATTTTAAGAAAGCAAATTAATATAACAATTTATCTTAATTACAGTACACGCGATTAAATATGTGAATTTAAATATGTTTACAATTACGTAATAGAGAGAACACGATTTTAAAGTTAATTGTAGAAGCTAAAGATTCGTTTTCCTGTGTTAATTTCAATCACGTTTATCGTTGTTCATTAGCATTGGTTTTAACCAACCAGTTTCAATATAAAATATTTGCAACTGATATCTGTCGACGTGTAAACAAACCGTTCATATTAAGTAGAAAGGCTGGACAACAGTGAATAAATAATCATGATTTTTGCACATATAGCATCGATAAAACTCAATGATAATAAATAAAAAATACATCAATTAATCGTTGAAATGTAATATTGATAAACGAGCGAGCGCCTGAATTCGGGCTGATCATCAGCATGGAGATTGAACATCCGTTACAGTATGCAACGCAATACAAAGTCGCTTTACGTCGAATTGTGTTTGAAACAAACGAGCGTAAATGGCGAATCGAGATATCGGTAAAGCCTGTCCGCGAGTAATAACTGGAAAAATAATCGGCCAAGCGGTCGGACTTTCCGCGCGATGCTCCACGGGTTTGACGTATTGGAATGTCGTCCGAACGGCGTTCCCGCAAAACCCGGAGAGCTCTTGTCACTTGCACGCTCCGTCGAAATGTCGAGAGTTCGAAAGCGATATTAATTCTCTCGCGCGTGCATCGGCATTGCCGCACGAGACAAAACTACACTTTTTCTAATTAATACCTACGGGATGACAGCGCGCGCAGGTAGCGCAATATTCTCAGGTGACAACCCGGAAACAATTGAGATTACGGAACAAAGATGAATGTCAATATTTCTTCGACAGATTATGACAAGGACAATGTTACGGTTTTTCTTCAACTTTGATATATTAAACAGCAGATATTCGTGTAATAATTCCTGTAATTAATTAAAATAAAATAAAATTAATTAAAATTTAATTAAAATAAAAGTACAATGAAATCAAATGAAATATACTTTTACGTATATTAAATTGCCACACGTGCTTTAAAATACTGATATAATAATAAATTATTAATAATAATAGATTATATATTTAATTACTAATATAAATTATCAATTATACAAAATTTTTATATTTTCTTCTAGTTTATTCTTTCAAAATTTGTTTGTGCATCTTATAATTTGGAAATTGTCTTTGCTAAAGTAAATTCGGAGAAGATAAACACTGAAATACTAATCAACTTTCGTTTGATGTGCAGGAGCTTATGCAACGTTGATTTCAATTCGCAACGACAATTGTGTTTACTTCTGCAAGGTCAATGTATTTATGTTTGCTCATAGTACTGTTTGCAAATCTATGAAAGCATACATGCTGCATATTTGTACATTTGAGATGCAGAATGTGCGCTCTCGACTATCCTGACAGTTTACTGTAATAATATAATTTAACAAATACATTAATTAATACGGTTGGACACCACGTTTCGGCAATATCGGGACTGTGGTACCGTGGTCAGCTTTATGTACCACACTGTTACCGAGAATCGTTGAAATGGTTATCGTTCCGAATACCTTAAATTGCAAATTTACATTTATTAGCGCATGCCGTTATTATATAATTTTCTTTGATGCTTGCTGTATCTGCGGTAATGAATATTGCGACTGTGGTTTAAGATGCTCAGAGTTCTCTTCCATCTCACTGCAATTAGCCAGTAATACATTCCTCCCTTAAGACTCGCAATTCTGTTCACTGCACTACCGATGATGCCTGCCATTTCACGCTTAATAGCGTTTGAGTGTAAGCAATAAAAGCAAGGAATAAAATAATTCAACTTGTTTTTTTTTCATTCGTTCTCTTTTTATTCGTATTTCAAAAAGAATTACCAGTAGCCCAGAGAATTATGAATATACGTTAGAAATTTCGTCTGCATCATTAATATCGGAAAATTAAAAATGATAAAAGATGAAGAAAAAGGACAGATTGTAATTATTTTATTCTTAGACGTACAGGCTATCATATAAATTCAAAGAAATAGAGAGAAAAGGTAACTTATAACACGGCGCAAACTATTTAATACAATTAATTCAGCACACTATAATGCACCAATTTGATAATAACAGTGAATAGTAATTACATCACTAATTGCTAATAATCTTTAAAAATTATTGTAGCGTAATACCGGGCGTTGTAAAATCAGATTTACGAGACCAATTGTGATTTAATTCTTCCTCAAAGAACATTCGCTTGTACCGGCTAGCGCAGCAAAAGTGAACTAACGACCATGGCTTCCACGGCGCATTTATCGGTCACATCTGTTCGCGCGCGCTCGCGCACCCTCATCCGGCGATATAATGCAATTTGAATATAGGCCATCATGCACAGGACTTGCATGCCATGCGTGCACGTCATTGTACAGACTCGGAACGACCGACGCGATGGCGCGACTCGAGCGAAAAGTACTTTACACAATCTTAGCCGCCCTTAAAACAATCCCTTTGTAACTCGCTTCTTCCCGTACGAGCCGCGCTACGTCTATAATTTGTCCTTTTCTATCTTTCTTTTCTTCGTGTTTCAACTCAAGCAAGATTCTTATTGAAATTAACGATTTCAGCAGGCCATGTAATCTACGACTCATTTCTCTCGGTAATTATTGTTAATATTCTTAAGCATATATGGCGCGGGTAAATCTTTCGACTAGGGTGACAGGGCATGCAGGACGATTTCAATGGAGAACGGGAGGCCAATCTGTTAGATTAAATTATCGGAATAATTATTGGAGGTATGATTCGTGGGAATCGAAAGAAGAAATTCGTGACGGGCGCGTCCAGCTATTCCGCCATGTCGTTTCAACCGCAGCATTTTATTTGCAATTGTCGGTAATTAAGTGCCCCGCGCGCGCTACGACTCTCCTCTTCACCCCCTACCCTTATCCAATCATCATAAACGGCGCGATTTTCGTTAAAGAGCCATCACTCCCTTCCTTTCTCTTTGAACGGACCGCTTCCGTCCTTCCGCCGTCGTTACCTCCCCGTCCCTTTCCTCCCACCGTCGACACTCTAATTGGAGAGGCGATCAATTAACATCAGCGAGGTCGAACGGAACGGACGGGTCGTGCTTTACGTATTTGGTGTGCTTACCACTTGAATCTCGCGCGAGAGATCCAATGAAATATAATGACGGTAAACGGGATGGACGCGTGACGTAGTGGCACGAAGATGACATGACATGACACGACGCGATGTGACTCGACCTGGCTTGATTCACAGCAACGTTCCCTTTCAGAAGCCTACGAGGCCTCTCAGGCACTTTCATTCTCTATTGTACACGAAGAAATGGCGAGGCTACTAATGCCGTTAGCTAACGAGCAACATCTTTCACTGCGAGAAATTGCCGGTTTTTTTATTCCGTCACGAGAGTAAGCAAAGGGACTGGAGTAAACAGGAACGGAGAAAGGTTGTTTGGTTTCCAAAGTTCGTATGCACGGAAGGATGATGGAATTTAGCGATGGCGTCGTAGAACGAGAGACGGAGGGGGGGGGGTGCATTGGTACACTGAGATTGGGGCAATTACGTCGAGAAGGTTATATCGATCGGCGATAAACCGATAAGTTATCCGCTTAAGAATCACGAACGCTGCTGGTTTAATTCCGGAACGAGATGTTTCGCCCCCAAAATAATTGTGTACCAAAAAATATGTAGATTTTTCATTCATTGTCGACAAAGCGTCGCGCTTACGTATTGTGCCACAATGAGTTTCAATCTCTGTACATTTTCATTTTTATTTTAACAAGTTTAATTACCAAAATTGTCCCACATTATATTTCCCAATAATAAATAAAACTGATTTCTTCGCACGTACACGTAATTGTAATATGTCATTAAAAATAATAAAAAAATAAAATATACAAACTCATCAAGATTTCTTTTTCATAATTTAGTAAAATATAATGTTTTTATTGTCCCTTTTTCCATGCATGATGTGTATATTATAAAAAAAAAAAAAACTAAAGCAAACAAATTTTGTGCAACACCTTACAAAATAAAATTCAATTATTAATATATGCATTATCTGCCACAAGTAATTACGTTATTGAAGCATAAATATACTATATAGAGACAAAATGAGTAATATAATAAATAATGAAAAAAAATATATAAAATATTATAAATGAATACATTTCTAAATATTACTCACTATAAAGTTTTATCCTTCCATCAGTTTCTCCGAGAGAATTCGTTGCCACGCAGCGGAAGGATCCAAAATCCTGGACTCGTACAGATTTTATCACAAGCTTCATCGTCATTTCATATAATCCTTTAGGGATTGTTTCGACTTTATAATTCTCGTCTGAAAAGTGTGAAAATATTGACAGTTTTTGTTAGCCTGTGCATATTAAATATATTGATGTAACGACTTGTTATCAAAATCAAAATACTAAAAAAATTTGTACGACTAGAATTAATATATCTTATTTCACGCACACTATAATTTATATAATTAACGGTAAATTTTCTATTTTATAAAATATATTGTAAAATATAATGCAAACAGATAAATAAAAGTCTTATGTAGACATATAAGATTGTTCGTGTATATATGTATGTTTAAATTATTTTCCTTTTGTATCAAACAATTTATGTATATAGTAAATATTATATAAATGTTATTTTAGTAAGCCAGTTGTGTTTTCAATTGATATGGTGAAATAATATTACGTATTATTTATAAATAATAGGTTTATTATATATCACAGATATGGATTAACAACATCAATAGCGCGATTAATAAAACAATAATTATAAATTTCACATGTAAATGTAAATTATAATTATACTAGCTCTTTAATCCAAGTCAATAATTCGCGGGAGGTTGATAACTAGAAGCGAATAATGCGTAAAATCGGTTTTTTTGCTTTGATATAATTGTACTTGTCCCTCGTTAAAAAGCTAATCCGTTTCATTGCTGCGAATGGAATAGCACTAACTAGACAAGCTTTCACGGCAGCCCAGAATAACAGAAAATTCTGGATCGATGCGCGCAGCATAAACTTCGTATTTATGTTCCAAGCAGCTTAAGTATTATAGAACTGTGCAAAGTGTGCATGAAGCGGACCATGTTATTCGTGCAAATGTCATTTTTGTTCCGACGTGTAGAAAATAGCACGAATATCGATTTTTATATATTTGAGACTATGACACTGACAATGTGGAAATGTTATTTTAAAGAAAACTTACTAACAGATAATGGTGCAAGTGTGTATTGCGTTATATTCGTAATAATCATATCACACTTTTTTGCATCAAAGTTTATTTATCGCCGCTTTAGATATAAATAGATGTAATTTTAGGCAAATTTACTTTGTTCAAAAACGTAACCATGGGACAGTCGAAAAATAAGTTTTATTATACAATGAAATTGATGAAATAATTCATATTTTGCATAATATAATTCTCTTATTAAGTCGTCCTATCTATATTTTACCTTTTTGATAAAAGTTGTATTATTCTAATAAAATAATATCAGTTAACAGTATAACTAATGACTAATTAACGAAGTTATTTCTATCGATGCGTGCATGTATATATATATGAATGCTTAACGTCATAAAACCTCTTAAAACATTATTTCTGTTAGATAAGTGAAACAAAGGAACACAATATTTACGCAAATATATAAGAAACTTAATAGATTATTGCATTGAAAAACATCTGCATTTGCAGCAATTGTATAATAAAGTCTTTCTCTTCTTTACAATTAATCGACAAAAATTTCAATGCTAATTTTATTCTTCGAGTTGCGAACTTCTATCCAACGTTAATTAAGTGACTAGATCAAACTTGCGATAACAAATAAAAACTTGGATCTGCAAAACAATTCCGCGTGCTCTTAATTAATTCGAATGTACCTTTTCATTATAACACTTTGAAGAAAAATTTCAGCCAACCCGCGTATATATACGGACGATGCTTGTCACGTATTAGCGACCCGACACGATGGCATGCACACGTTTTAAGTTTTAATACCGCTGCCCTTGCCCTTAACCCCTTGGCATATCGCAAAGATGCATGGTAGCAATTAGAGTGAAACAACAGCGTTAGCGCGGTGTAATTAAGGCGAATCGCATTACAACTGTTCGTGCGTGCACCCCTCGGCACGCGGAAGAAAAGAACTTACAATAATTATCTCAAATTGGAATGAAACGAGCTCTCGGTTTTAGTAAAACTCTCATTTTTCCACCTTCCCAGATGGCGAATATTATATATATAAAATGCAAATATTTTTCAATACGATACGGAATATTAACAAGCACACATTTATCAGTTAAAAATTGCATTGTTTGTCCTCGAGAAATAAATATGGAAACATAACAATAGTACCTTAAATAGAGAATTTGCTTCAAATTGGAAATATATGAACTGTCAATGATTGAACTGTCAATAGCGTTATTGTTTTATCTCTTGATATTAATACACTTGAAGAATAAATTTAAATATTCCAATTTATATAAATTTTCCTAAGAAATAATATTAAAATAAATATTGTTTTTCTTTGTGTATTTTTAGTTTATCGTTTATTGTTGACGAAAGTAGAAAATCTTTTTTATAATAAAAATATGAAAATGTCTACTCACCATTGGCGATAGTCTCATTTGTTGGTTTCGTCCAATAAGTAATAGGACTAGGATGAGCTTCGCTATGACATTCCAATGTGAGAGTTTGTCCTTCGTAAGCACCTACTAGCTGATTTTCGATCCAAACCATAGGCTGAACTATATAAAGTAATATGTTTCAATAAAATATGTAAATTATATATAAAATGCAAACATTACGTTATTAATAATTTAAGTAGATACATATCTATTATGTTGGATATAAAATTGTGTAGAAGTGCATGTCTTCTATTATTAAATTTTTCTACCGTTGAAATAAAAATTAAGTAACCGAACAATTTATCAATTTCATGTTAATGAAATTTTACTATAATCACATTTTGATTTAAGACATGTAGACATATGTATTTAATAAAAATTTTTAAACTGTAAAATAAGTTTAATGAAGATCAAGATATCATCATCAAGATATATCTGACGTTTGACAATCTTATATAAAGATATATTCTGTTCATTTTTAATGTGTTTTTCCTCAGAAAATTTCTCTTATTTTTTAATCAATCCAAAAACGTCACTTGTTCTCATAGTAAGCGACTCGCGACACATCGCATAGCAAAATTACATAGCCAGCGGCGGGAAAGATTTAACTCCGTTTTCAGGAACAATGGCCCTCGGGATCACCTATTCACCATGCCCACTCTGAGAGACGTCGTTACGCGAGATCGCTTACAGCACGCGCGCGAGTACGACAATTTAAATTATATTTTGTGACAAAAACGCGACACATAAGAAAGAATTTCTAGAATAGAACACAAAACTGTATAACATCATTCATGCATATATCTACATAAGATATAACATGGGAACTGAATAATACCAAGTTTTTTCAACCACATTGAAAAAATTTTATTTCGAAGCAGAAATTATGATAATGTGATACTTTATGGATGTCTATTACATATCTTGTAATTTTTTTCCTATTTAAAGATTAATTAATATTGATAATGATTACTATAAGATTTAATAATTATATAAATAGACGTACAGTTTTTAATTTAATAAAATAAACCTGCATTTGATAATACTTCTCTCGAGTGCAATGAAAAAATTATTTATGGGTATTTTACAACGTTTCACATTTCAATGAAAGTGTATCTCTTGGCCATAAAACGGACTCTAGGATCACGTAGCAAAATTACGTACAGTGAACAGTGAGAAGGATCCGCTTGCTGACTGTAGGTGGCACCCCATTGGATGCTATGCAGAGATACGGTCCCATATGGAGACGCGTAATGCGTGTTATTTCCAGCTCCGGACCTTCGATACTCGCCGCTGTAACAATTTATACAGAAATTCAGGCATATAAATTCATATAAACGTAAATTACGGCATGTGAGTTATGTACGCTTCACTAACCGCTCAGAAACGCATCTGACAATATAAACACAATCTGATCAATTGTATGCATTAATGCCACGTCAATTTTTAATAGAATATTCTGAATTGTAAACACATTTCTCATCAAATTATCTTTCGGAATTTAGAGTCTTTATATAAAATGCTTTTTTTCAAGCCAAGAAATGTAGCCTTTTCAAACCTAATATTATCAATTAAATATATATTCTTAAATATATACATGCTTTAAATTATTATTATTAAAAAATACAAATATAATCAAACTGTTAATAATTCTGTTTATAAATATATAATACCAACAAACAAAAATTTGTATATTTTCTTCTCATTTTTTGATATATCATTTATAACGTATACATACATATCAATCAGCATACATATACTTTAATTATGTGGTAAGTAGTAAAAATGTGAAATGCAAATAATATATTTAATTTTACGTTCTGCAATTTGCGAAATTTTCAAATATACAATTTAAATAAAGCATGAAATATACTTTTTCGTCCACATTTGTTTATACCAAAATACAATAAATTTATTAAAATATTTTGCGATATACATATTAGTAATGAAAGAAGATAAAACATTGAATAGCTATTGAATAACATATTAGATGTACTAAATAGCTTGATAGCAAATTATACTAAATGGAATGTAATATTAATACGTGAAAGTGAACAAAGTAGTACTCATTATGTGTATGTCACAGTTGTAATTTCATGTATTGTAAATTAATATTTATTCTTTGACGTTTTCCAATAATTCCTGTTTCACATGCTGCAATACGGTCGACTAGCTTAATATTATGAAACAATTGATTTCAAGTTTAATTAAAATGTGTATTTCCTTAAAATTTCGATATTATATAATTAAATGTGCTAATCGATTTGTACATTGAAATCACAATTAGTTCCACATTGTGAGTGTGCAATAAAATTAAATTGACAAACTAGCAATATTTATTTTCAGATTGATTACATATAATTTACATTCTTTTCTTTATAGATCAACAGCGACCCCTACTAATGTATATACAATATTATATCTACACATTATTGTTAAAAAACAATGTTACGTAATTTATATACTAAAAAAAAGTTTATAAAAAATTATATAATAATATATAATACATAGTCCCTTTTTTACATTTAGTTAATTATTTATTACAATAACAACATATATAATATATATTGAAATTATAATATATAATTATATATGTATATTAAAAGTAATTTGCATAAATATACAAATATATACTCTATTTTAATATAAAATTTTTATAATGAAAAAATAAATATAAATATAGATATATATACATTATATAAAGAAGAATGTTTAACATAAAATTAAAATCTTTGGAAAAATAAAACAACAATAAAATTATTAGATATAATATTTAATTGTATTTATCATGTCTATTAAATAATATGTATGCGTATTTAGAATACTTATAATTCATTTTAATAATTTTATATAATAATATAGCCATTAATTTTATTATTTAATTATCGCGAAAATCTTTCTCATTGCGTTATTATTTACTTAATAGTGTAAATTATTTCTCATGCTTTTTGTAGCATTTGAATATGTACCATAAAATTTATGCATAACGACGTCTGCACAATATCTTGAAAAGCGTTTTCATTTTCGCACCTGTTGAGACCTTTGAGGTAAATTCGCACATCAAATTTTTATCATCTTCAGAAAGCAGACTCGCTTAGTATGGATTATCGTATAAAAATAAAAAGATAAAAGAACTCTTTTCGTCTCTCAACTATTATTGGGAGTCAAACGAAGTGCGCGAATTGAGTGAGAAAATCGTAAGAGCGATGGCGCACAGCTGTGCGATGGAATACTCTATTTTCCGGTACTTATCGTCTAATGGAATCGCGACTGAACCTTCCCGCAAAACGAACGCAAGATGAAGAGATGAATAAAAGGATAACGGGACGTGAAAAAACGCTTAAAGCGATTCCTTAAAATTGGTCCCGGAAGATAAAAGTTTCATCCATTGAATAAAGCATAGAATAATAGAAGCATGATCGCATGAACAATGTATTATCACCGCAAGATGTTTCTTTGCACTTCTTGACACGGCTCCTTTCGAAAGAACAAAAATACAAATGTATTGTACATTGGTCTGTAGGATCAGTGTTTCCGAAGCACAAAAATTCGGTAACGTACTCGACAAACAAAAATAGAGTAAAGGAGAAAAAGGTATGAAAGAATGAGAGAAAAATCTATAGCCGAAAAAGAGAGGGACCAAAGCGATATTTTAGCCTACCTTGCCTGATGTACAATCAAGAATGCCCCTGGCACTTGCTAGTGCAATTAGTCAACGAAAGATCTGAACGATCCTGACACAAAGCGGAAAACAAGAGAGATGCTATTGAACAAAGCTGGAAACCAAAAACGTGTGAATGATTGGATTGCGAGAATAGCGAATCGTTTGAGAGGTTTTGTAAAACAAAAACTTCTGAATTGAATGGAATTGAGTCTTTCAATTTTAATTTTACGTAAAGTTAAAAAATTAATTACAATTTTTAATATAAATAAACAAACAAATAAATGAACACTCTCCGAAAGGATTTCTGATTATGAGGCAAAAAATATTCTTGATGTGTTTAGTTATCGTCACAATCTCATGTAGTATAAAAATAAAACAATTTTAATATATTTAAAACAATTTTAAAATTAAATCAGTTATTCCTATTCTTTTCTCTTGAATTAAATAAGATTGTCTTATTTTTTTGAGACAACAGTATTATATACAAATCTAAGTTTATATATTCTTACATTTAGAATAACTTGCTTGATGTTAGCGCCACGATAGTTGGCGCTACCAAAAGACATCCTATTAAAAATTAACGAGATAGTACTAATTTTATTTTAGATTTAAGAATTTCCAACAAGAATAAAATATTGGTCTCAATAATAAATATGACTGGTGCTATATCGATTCTAGTTTATGATAGATTGAAGAGTAATAGCATTAATCTTTTCTGTGAGTGAATATATGTATATACATATATGTATATGTATATATAAATATATGTTATTTTTCAGAAGAAACATTAACGTTTAAATTATATAGAAACACGTGTAAAAGGTTAATAATGCAATATATTATCGTATTTTTGTAATTAGAAGTTAAATTAGTTAAAGAAATTGTAATAATAGTAAACTTCACAAGTATCAGCAATCATTATGCATTGTAAAATTGTCATTGATAAAAAGTTTTAGCTGAAATATTCTATCGCAAACACTTGTAGATAGTCTTTCTTCTACAACAATTAAGAAATTAAATTATATGTTGATTACTAGACTTTACTTAAAGATGGCACAACAGAAATTTGTTCCAAATTATAAACAAAATTAATTTCTCGTTAAATGGGTTAAGTAAATAAGTTTATATTATAAATGCTCGGCAATTTTATTTTGATAGACATTGCGCCAACGGCAGTTCGTTGATAATAACATCAGGAAAGAAACCATTTTGTGTAACGAATCGTTAAATTTTCTCGCCGGTAAGAGATTATAAGAAGCGGAAGGATAGTGGAAGAGTAAATTATTGTCGAAGCAATATATAAAATATCAATGAAATCAAAAGCTTCATAATTATAAAAAAGAAAAATATATACGTGATATTAATAAAAATAATCAAAAATTATTTAAAAAATATGTATTATAATATGCATTAATTAGTTCTATTCTAATCGATAAGCCAGCTTGCTTTGTCCGCATCAATTGCGACGTGTTCAATCTACAGTGTATTCAATAAAAAAACACACATATCGATTCACATAGCGTTATCCATCAAAATTCACTCAATGATCCGACCGGATTTACAATAAACATTCCGTTCAATCAGCACAAAATGACGCGACGAGCTTTCGTTCTGTTTTAGCGCGCGCAAGCAAGAAAAAGCCTCGCAGTACAAACATTCTGCGAACGGATTACGTTCAATATACGCGACGCGGGATAACAACAAAACAGGGTTGAAAGGGGAAACCGAGCGAGAGAAAACTTCCCTCGCGATTTAAGAGTTGAGTGTTTTTAGCAAATCGGCAACAATTGTGCAATAGAATATACCTAGTTAGTATCTGAAGAATTAATAGTAATAGTAATAGCGCAAAGATACGTACCTTCGTGCCAGTTTGACAAGCTAATCGTGCCACCCGCCTCACGACGCCACGTGACCGTCGGTTCCGGTGTTCCTGTCGCCGCGCACCGTAACGTCACGTTGCTGCCCTCCCGCACCACCATGTCCGTGCTGGTGGGGTAGTCCAGGATATCCGGTGGCACTGAAACAATGACCACATTGCAACGAGAACGTCCCGGAGGCTGCGTGTGCGTACCAACACACGGGGAACATTGCGCATAGCAGCATCCCCCAGGCCAGATAGATGGATATCTCTCGGTGGCCGATCATGCTCTGTCACCGTCTAACCATGTCGCAATATTCTGCCTGTGTACCGCACCGCGGGAGCACGCGCGAACATGAGAATGGGGGCTTCGCGCCCCATTCGTTCGCGTATACGGCGGATTCGCTCGTAAAATTTCGATTCGCTCGGCAGATCTCGTTTTCGCCTCGTCGATCTCGAATTTGCTCGAATCTTCGCAGCTTTCCGGTCTACGTCCGGTTGGCACCCCCTTTTCCTAGCAGTCTCTGTTTTTTTTTCACATGCGAGATATCTTTTTATTACATTGGAGAAACTTTTCATCGATCTTTGACGCGTCGATTACGGTGCGTGACTTTGAACGAATCGTAACTCACATTACTTTGTTATAGATTACAACCGGAAGCTCGATATCGGATGTTGTAAAAGAATGCATAGTATTAGGGCGTCGTAAAAATATATTTTTACGATATATATATATATATATATATATATATATATATATACTTATCTTTGAGCGCGAAACCACAAGTTGCTCGATAAAACGTTGGTAAGGTTCATACAAGCTGATTAAAGATATACTGTATTTCAACGCAAGATAAATATATTTTATATAATATATATATATATATATATATATGTATATGATCGCCTATAAAATATACACACATAACTTAAGTGGTTGTAAATTAAATAAAATTATAATTTTATTAATTTAAGCATACGTACAATTTAATATATTTATACATATATTTTTGCTATATGTATGTGATAGTTAATCTGACTGATAGAGAAAAACTTTTTATTAAAAGCTACAACATCTTTGCATATTAATATATGTACAAGTGATACAAACAGGATTTGAACTAAGAGAATGTAACTGAATTATTCAAATTACTCGAACTTTATAAGCAAGCAATATATCATGTAAAGTAAATCCATCGCACAGCTTTATCCAAGTTAGTAAATAATGGTTGGATATATGTGGCATTGTTCTGTGTTTAGGAGATGTATATATATTTGATAGCTTAGAGAAACTATGCTTAGTCTTCTAATCTGAGTAAATAAATCAACCAAAATATCGAAATCAATAAGAAATATATTTCCTGTTTGTCTTGTTTTAATATACGTACATTTCGCGTGATTTTTATTTCTACTAATCCACAATGTAATAGAATATTTGTATTAATGTTTGCACCTCTTTATAAACATAAAAGAAAAAAGATTCTAAAGATATTGTTCCAAAAGATATGCTGCTATAAAACGTAGAAAAATATATAAAGAATAAAGCAAATGAGAATAGGACCGTTCAATTTTCTCTCTTGCTTTGACAAACGCAGCAAAATATTCCAGAGAGAAACCGGTCGCCTCAATAGGAACAAAAATTCAGAAAAATCTCTCTCCTGTGGTTAGATTTTTTGTATTTATATATAAAATTATATTGATTGAATTTTTGTATATATTATTTATCTGATCTGTATCTTATCTTGAAATCTGTATCTACACTTATTATATAAATAAGTATAAACATAACTGTTAAATAAAAATCTAAAATTATTATATTGTGCAGAATAAAAACCTTTTGAAAAAAAGCTTTTTTGAAAAGATATAATTTTTTATTATTTTTCAACTGCAGAAATTAACATTAGTGCAAAAATTATTTTCTGCGGATTACTCTCTAAGTTATGTATTTATCAAATTATAAATTAAATTATTAATTATCTTTATTAATTATTATTATTTGATAATAAAAGCACATACTCTTTAATAATAAAATAATGTTTTGAAAAAATACTACTTCCATGTTTCTACATCCAAATATAGGGAAGGTCATTGCTCCTGCCGCAGGACAAATTTACTCACGCGCCAATGCTCGTAAGTTAAATTAATCAGTGTCTCTTAAATATCTATATATATAGATATAGATCTCTCATATATATATATATATATATATATATATATATATATATATATTAGAGATAGTTAAATAAAACAGACAAGATAATAAGATGGCAAGACGACAGAATGACAAAATGACAGAATGACAAAACGACAAAATTAAATGTCAAACTTATCTAGTTTGCAAAATGTTATAACATTAAGAATACTTTTAAACTGCGAAGAAGTGCTATAAAATGTTTATCATAAAAAGGATTATTTTATTATTTTATAAATTAATTAAAAGTTTAAATTGTATTTAAATGTATATAAATATAAAATTATCGAATAATTATATTATTGGCTTATTAAGCTAATTAGAGTATTATTTATCGATTAGACCATAAATAAAAGTTTTTTGCTTGTTTGTAAATATAAAGTTATTTCTCCAATTAGGTAATAAAAATTTATTATTTATATAATAAATTTTTATATAGTATACGTTTGTAATTAAAAAAAATATTGTACTATGTGCTAGTTTTTTACATTTATATCAAAAATAAGAATTATTAAGATTGCAAGTTTTGTTTTTATTCATAAAAAAAATTATTTTAATGAGAAAATTACTATTTTCGACTAAAATGAGAGATTTCATAATTGTCACAAAATGTTGTTTTTTAGATATTACTCGCTATAAGAGATTTCTTCTAAACGTCAATAAAATTCATGTTTAATATAATAAATTACTTACTTTCCTTACATATTATACATTAAGCACATTATATAAAAAAGTATCTCACACACTAAGAATATTGTGTGTCAGTAAATCCTCCTCTATAGTTTATCTTTTTATACCGCTTTATGCGGGAAGGGTTCTTTTTTTGACGTAGCTTGTAAACATTTTTACCTTAGTGTTGGCAACACAAAGATTATTCGCGCATGCACACGAGACCGATCTTTCAATGCAGTGTATAGAATATAGAACAATGTTTACGGCATCGCCAGCACTCTATGATAATCGACCCACGTCCTTCGCGAAAATAATCTTTATCGCACGAGGATAAAGGGACCACCTCGTCTCGATACATTTTCCACAACAACAATGCGAAAAATTTCATTATCGACTTGCTTTCGAGACGGAATAGAGCCGAATATGGCCGGCGCACATGCAGTTTGTACCGGAAAGACGGCTGGCCGGGAATGGTTTCCCACGGCTTACGCGGACCGAGTTCTTTCCCGGTCACGAAAGAGGCTACCTTGGTGAATAGTCTTCTCTCAGAGACCGACGTCGCGTCCCTCTGGTGAGTTACGAAAGACGTGTTCGGAAGGCAAAGAGGTTCCAGGACGAAGTTTCCGCGAACGCGAAAAAGTACCGGCGTGAATGGTACTTCCGTGTACTAACGACAGGACGGGGAAGATAGACGAGAGCTACGATTGCATAATAGTAGAAACTCGAAGCACATTAGAAATATAAAAACTTTTATTTATGTGCTAATCGATGAATAATACTCTAATTAGCTTAATAAGCCAATAATATAATTACTCGATAACAACCGATTGTCCTAATAATGATTTCTGGCATACACAATTGTAAAAAAATCTAAATAATTTATCCTCATTTACCAATAACATATTTCAACGATATATATTTATAAATTTTTAAGTGTATATCTAAATTAAATTAATCTTATTTTATAGATGTTCAAAATGTGCAGAGCCTGTATATCTAGTTTCTTTTTTTATTTAAATATTATTAAAATCGAATCAGAATTTAAATTTCTTTTTTAAATAAAAATAAAAAAATTTCCTGTTTTTTATTCTCGTTTACTTTATCTCTCTATTAATAAAAAGTTCATTATTATTTAATTGATACTGCAATAATAACTCTCAATACAAAGTTTAAATTATATATTTCTAAAGAATTATTAACAATTTTATAAATCCTTATTTAACAAACAAAAAATAACAATTTAATGATTAGTAAAAATAAAATTAATATAATGTGAGCTCATACGTTTTCAATGAAGAAACGTCAAAGCAATGGTATTTTCGCAATGTTTGTGCGATTCTAACAAAGAGATAATCGAAATGAGGTTGCCTTCTGACGACACAGCAAGTCACAACAGAACAGTCAAATAGCGAGAGCTACTGTATGGCGGTACGGAGCGAATTCTTCCAAAGAATTAAGCGGGCATCGGCCATCGAGCAAAAAGCAATCCCACGCCAGCGTCGCTACGCGCCCGCGCCATCACAGGTCACAGAGATATCACCGGGCCCGGCGTGCAATTCATTTCGCGCTTTGCTCCGACTGTGTCGGGCGCAAACGGAGCGAAAAAAAGCACCGTATCCGCAGATAGTATATTTATTGATACGGGAAAACAATTGGGTCGAATTTATTATTTCACGCGTGCCCGCGCACCGACGTGCGCTGTTGTTTTTGTTTGTTTTCACGGATCCCGTTTTATATTCGCGCGTAGACTGTACGACTGTACATCGCGTTTCATACCGCCGATATCTTCGAGTGTCCTTTTGAATGGCTGCTATATTTTGCGACATACCGATAACGTTTGAAAAGTTCGATCGGTCGAACGAATGTGAACCAACGTGATACTAAATTGATGTATGCGCGTCAATCTCCGGAGATTGAATTATGTCATATTGCAGTAAGAACACTGTCAACTCTCTATCATCTGAAATAATCTCGATTAATGCGATGTATTCAATCTATTATTTCTACAGTCATTTTTTCTATCAGTGTTTTATAATAAAGTATAATTACAATATATTTCTTCTTTATAACACATCATTGATATTATTTTTTTTATAATTCAAAAATATATATTCCTTGTAAATTATTATTTATTATAATTTATTTTAAAAAATATATTAGGAGCAATTGTATAGAGTTCACAGCACAAAATTAAGGTTAATATTAAATCCTTCAAATGTTTATAAATAATTTTAAGTTTCTTGAATAAATACAAATTAAGATTAATATTAAATCCTTCAAATGTTTATAAATAATTTTAAGTTTCTTGAATAAATACAAATTATTTCATTCAGAAATCAGGCATTTTCTTTCAGTGACAGAATATAAATTTGAGTTTTCTAAGCAGCATTTATATGAAAATTCAAATATTCTTCGAGTAGTATATTCAGGTCATCTATATCAGGTCATTCGCGTATATTAGGAAAAAATTTACAATCTAGTAATTGATCGCGTAAGTAAGAACATATAATGTTACAGCGAGGCAAGTTGAGCAGGGTAACAATTTTCACTGCGACAAAGAGAAAATTAACAAAAGTTAGCTGCGATAAAGCTTAAACTTTATATTTATATATGTATCCTACACATACATGTATCGAATAAACAGAGATTGCGATTCACAACATTTTAAAATTTTTTTATGTAAACTTTTTTGTTTATGGATACAAATTAAATTAATAATTATAAATAAACAAAAGGTATATCATTGCTATATACATAACAGAAATCTATATGTTGAATGCAATCTGCAGTCAATAATCAAATTTGCTCGAAATGAAAAACACATTCAATGATAAAATTTCTGCAAGTCAATATTTTGAACGATTTATCGAATCTATATGCAATATTTTCTATTTCCATATTTCAATATTTTTTATTTTTTGAATTTTTAAACAAGCTTGGAGATTAAATTCTCTCAACAATTTGAATTATCCAAAACATATTATCGCAAAGACGTGAGAACGACGATATATAGATTACAAATTGTATGCTTATTCGAGCTTACTGACATAGAGAAAATTATGACTATTACTGTTTTAGTTATTATTGTTTGATTATTATAATTATTATACATTATTGTTTTAAAATAATTTTCTTATTGTCAGTCTAAATATATAGTGATATTTTACTTTGTACTCATAATGATTTGCGAGCACGCATGTTGAAAATAACTTCAATAAATTTCTTATCACGCACACATTATCAAAAAAGCAATTCGGTTTCAACAAATAATGCAAACATGTGTAAGAGTTTTAAAAATGTACAATAGAGACTGTAACGAATTCGTGCAAGTATAATTTTTCTTCTTGTGTCCAACCTCTTTCTCGATGCAAATTAAAGCAAAATAATACGATCGATGTTTAACGCAAGAAAAAAAAACGAGCAATTATGTCTTCTATTTTCTCTTTATCCTTATTTTTCATTTACCTTAAAATACATATATTGTTTATACAAAAGCTAATAATTTACCGTTACATTTAAATCATATTATACACAAAGCTATAAAAAGCTGTGTAAAATAACATTTCATAAAATAATAAATTGACATAAGTAACAGAATAATAAAAATTGATCACAATATTTATATGATTAGAGATTCTAGGATACATTTTCATCGTAATGATTTGCATCAGTACCAATTTTCTTGTCCCTTCCCGCTCGGACGATGCAAACTACTGAAAAATACGATGTGTCATCCGATAAAATGAAATGAACCAAAATAACTGGCACGTCGCTTTTTTTCTTTTATTCTTACTCTTGACGATATGGTCGATGATAGACCGGACCGATAAAGAAGAATCTTAACGAGGGGTTGCAGT
This sequence comes from Anoplolepis gracilipes, assembly GCF_047496725.1. Lineage (NCBI taxonomy): Eukaryota > Metazoa > Arthropoda > Insecta > Hymenoptera > Formicidae > Anoplolepis > Anoplolepis gracilipes. The sequence goes on from NC_132974.1 coordinate 8,905,322, forward strand.
GAGGTTAAACTATACAGAGCCGTTGCGGCTAAGGGGCGGTTTACGACGCGAGGAGGTCGACCGGTTATTAGAACGTAGAGCACGACTTACCGGGGAAGGTGTCTAATAGCCCGCCAAGAGTACAATCGCCCTCGAAAGGTTTCGGCGTGTGGGGTACGTACTTTACATATATTTGCATTCCGCCGCCACAAATCCAGCCGATCGCGGAAGGTCGTTGCGGGTAATGCGGGGAGGCGTCTCTATCTTGGCAAGCTATCCGAGAGAGAGAGAGAGAGAGAGAGAGAGAGAGTTGAGGTGTGAAATCTTTAATCTGTTCAACTCTTTTTCTCGTCCAGCGCAAAAAATTACTTTAAATTTTAAAGCAAAGTTCAGCACAATAGCTTTTTTTAATCACACAGAAAAATATCAATAAATTGTACAAATAGAAATAAACAACAATCAATAACTACATAAGTAATATAAAACATGTTTTAATATTGTTAATTAGTTGATTAGTTTTTAAAATTAAAATTAGTTTTTATTATATTAACCTTTATATGCTAAACCATATATATTCATATATCTCATTTCTATTTTATTTTTATTTATATAAATATATATATATATATATATATATATATATATATATATATATATCATTAATCTTCTCTTACAATTAGATTTTTCTAAATAGATAATAATTTAAAAATAGTAACTGTTGCTGCTGCTGTAATTGCTTCTTTATCAAATTTATCAAATATTTTTTAATTAATAGAGACAAGAACACGCTAGCATGCAAAATATGAAATTATAAAATATCTGTATCATTAGTATGCAATAAGGTATTAAATCACATTACGCGATAAATGAAGCGATTTTTCTTGAAAATAAATGTTTAATTATACATCCATTTATGAACGTTCAGCTGTCTCACTTAAATCCTAGTTAACGTGAGCTTTGCAATGTATCAATGGGATACTATCAGTGAGCTTGTTAAGAGATATAAATCAGTAAGCTCAACTGAGGTATTTATGGAGATACATTAGCTTTCCACGAGAGTATAGAATGCCAGCATTTATTTGGTAATTTCCGGCAGTCTGATATTCATCTCCCGAATGCTATTGCGCTAGAAACGCGATAGAGTTGACCAACGATTTCCAGAGATCAGGATTTGTGTCAGACCTTTGTCAAGTCAACTGATAATTGGTAGTGAAAAAGATACGTTCGTTAATCTAAAAAAAAGAGATAAACTTGATGCCAGTTTAATGAAGACGCGGAATAACTGTTTGTCAAGCGTAACAATAAAAGGAAAATATTCACATCTTGAGAAAAACTGTATTTTATATAAAAAATTTTTAATACATATTGATTTAAACAATAATATAATTTTACTATTTTGTTAGCAAATATTTGATTATTATTTAATGACGTGTCGCATTAAAAAAATATGACGAATGCTTAATATTAAAGTTAAAATAAAATAAAATTCTAGAGAAAGAAAGAATAATATAATAATACTTTATAACAGTTTAATTGTCAAGCCGTAATTTCGCGTTATACTGTAAATTAATTAAGAAAGTAATACATTTCCCGCTGGAGAATTGGTACCTAAATTAAGAGGTGAAGATCAGCTTTGCGCAGCTTATGATGTTGTACCTAGTATTCCCCGAGTGCTACGAAACAAATAATCAAGGATTGAATATCGGTGTCTCGCAGTAGCAATCACGGCTTCCTCTAGAGGTGTACTACGGTGTCCGCCAAGACGACCATAGTTGGCGAAGTTTGACAAGTTGGCGGTAACAGGGACCGTGGTACCAAGTGCCAAGAAAGTTCCGAGGAAGGATCAGTTGATGCATAGTCGCGGGAAGAAGGATGCGCCCTGCTAGCAAAGGACGTGTTCCGCGGGACAATCGCGAGTTACGTATACATGGAAAACGCTGAATCTGCCTGTGCTTAGTCGAGTTTCGCAACGACTAGTCAAGGATCCTGGAGTTTCTGATGGCGTAGGTTACAAATTCACGAGCAATTCCGAACGCACGATTTGCTCGCAAATATTTGTCCGCAACGGTCCTTAAATCATTCCGGAATTCTCATTTCCCGCTCAATTTTCCGTCTTTTAAACTTCATAAAAATGAAAATTATGCGCAACATTTATATATGAAAGTTTATGCCAGTCAAATTATATACAACACATGGCACTATTACTTTTATTCAAGTAATAACTTTGAAATAAAAATTTCGTGAAAATGATTTTTTTCACATTTATTTATATTATTATATTAAATAATACAAAAAATTTCTAAAATACGATTATGCGAATATAAATGTGACGAATGTAATTATCCAAGCAATTTAAAATTTTATATTTTTATAATTGTGTAAAAATATATAGTTATATTAAATGTACATTATATAGAAAATATCCAAAAAGAAGATAATATATGTCAAAACCAACGGATTATTGTGAAGTCACATTTTCTTCTAAATAAATACATTCAATTTCTACCGATGTCTTTTATAACTATTTAATTTTCAATTATCAAAGTTAATAATGTAATAATTATGTAATATCGCAATTAAAAGATTTCATCAAATGCAAATAAAATACAGATAAATCACTTTATACTAATAAGACCTTTGTATATGCAATTCTCTTTAGAAGCTTTTATACCTTTGACATTGCTCAGAATTAGCGAACAGTAATAACACCATAAAAGAAAGAATGACTTGTAATGCGACAAGTTTCTATCAAAGAAATTCTGTCACTTATCCAAGATAAAACAAATAAACGTACCATACAGAGTTGTACATTCAAAGGCTCGCGTCCTATTGTCACTCCTATCATAACTGAAATTGCACCAGTTATGCAGCTGGATATGTCAGTTTCTTTGTGTAACATGATAATCTGTATTGAGTGTGGAGTGCAACGTAGAGAAAGCATTTGTAATTTTCGAACAGATAATAATGCTGGGCGTGATATTATATTTATCCGATGTATGCGATATAGATGTTTCCTCAACGGCGAATATAGTAACGCTTTACCCGACAAAAGCTTACAATAATTATGATTTATCATTCGTTTGATATAATAATAAAACGTCCAAGTTTAATAGGGCAAATAAAAATTTATGTTACATTATATTGCACACGCAATAAACGTTCATTTAGATAATATAGTGTAATATTTTCAACAGAAAATCTATATGTGTATCTTTGGCACAATATCTTTGAAAAGTTCCCAGATTGATTTTTCCCAGAAAAACAAGTGGTTACCATTTATCGGCTAAAGTAGGTATATGAAGCCTTGTATCCAACATGTGTCAGTACCGGATTAGTAGTTGACAAATAAAAACGTGTTTCGTTTTGCCTGTTTTTGTATGCGGTTTCAGTTTTACGATGAAAAAACGAGTCTGTATCAAATTTTGTGTCAAACTTGACAAAAATGTGACGAAAATCTAAAAAAAAACGACTTATAAAGAAGATGTACCATCACATATGATAAAATTCGACTGATATAAGCGTTTCAATTAATCTAACCAGCCTGCAGTTAGTTAGAAGACAACGAGAGAAGTAGTAATATCTTTTGACGTTCGAACGAATTAAACGCACGCCGTGCGTTTCTTCCTCATCGAAAACCTCTGCCTTTGTGGGATAGCTGAATACTTCAATATCGAAAAAAACATCATTCTACCATTATTCACAAAGATGAAAAGCAGAAAGATTTGCGCTCATTTCGTCCCGTAATTTTTGGCCAAACGATAGGTTTCCAGTGACTCACTATCTACTGTATTCATCTGATCTGATTTCAACAGAATTTTTTTTTTTATTTTCCTCGATAAAATTGCGTCTAAAAGAAATTTTTTTTATAGTGTGCGATCAAAGTGAGCGATCAAAGAGAATGTACTAAAGGTGATTCCGGAAGAGGAGTATTATAAGGCTTCCAATAATTGTATCGCCATTCTATTGCGTGTATCGGGAGAGGAGGGTATTATGTAAAAATCTCTAAATGGTATGAAACTGATACCCGAATTCGTTCTTAAAATTTTTAGATGTTTATCTGGGAATTTTTCTCTCTCTCAGAAAAGTGTATAGTATAATGCTTTGGGCTAAAAAATTGATTTTTAATAGTATGTTTTCATATCATGTAAACATATAAATATTTTATGAATAATTTTGATACTTGTACATATAATGTACGATTTTAAAGTCGTAAAGTTATTAATATAATTTTAGAAATTTTTATATTATAATATAATTTTAGTTTACTCTTCGTAAGTCTGTGTTTTCTATTGTACATATATTATGCTTGTTAGCAAATTAAGTATGTTTATACTGCTTTACTTCAGCTAAGATATTTCTTCTTGCTTCTCGTTAACGCGCGCACAGAAATTTGAAATGATATTAAGTGTAATTATCTTTTTGGTTATAATATTGATTATATCCTCTTTTGTAACGTTAAATGCCCGTAAAAATGCATATGCAATATTATAGTGTATTAAACAATTATTAACGCGTTGTTTTTCAATATACATAGATATAGAAGAAAAATGATCTTTTTGAGAAGAATTAAAAGTTTGATCTTTACCAACAACTTCGAGAAAACCAACGATGCTGGACATCGGGTCAGTATTGACCTGGCACATGTACCAACCGCTGTCAGTCTGGCGCGTGTCTTTTATATGCAGAGACCACGTTCGATGGCCAATGTGTGTCACTGCGATCCGATGATTCTTCGTGATAACGTGACTCGCTATCGTCAGAATCGTCTGCGTATCGACTCGCAGCCACGCTACCTGCAATACAAAAATAAAATCAGATAACATATAATTTAATAAGCAATAATATATAATTTAATTCTTTTAATTTACTAGTATTATTCGTATTGTTTGATTTGGTACATATCGCTGTTATGATTTTATGTTCTAATGCTTATTATACATAAAATGTTTATATTAAGTTTATGCATTGTGTATGACATAAATAGAATTTCAAAGTAACTATGCTCGACGTGAAAAGTGCGATCCAAATAAGAGCTTCGTATTATACGCAGAACGGCATCTTATTGCTTCCAAGTATTTTGAGAACTTTCTAGGGGAGGTTTCAAAGAGAGAAAGAGAAAGAGAGAGAGAGAGAGAGAGAGAGAGAGCGCGAGCAAAAAAAAGTTTTATGTAAATACCTATATACACGAAATGCAATGCTTCCTAGATATAAATCAATTCGTGCTGACAGCTCAGACGAATGATTGTGGAAGGTAAAATGGAGAAAATATCGAAGAAATATAAAAGTATTAATGTTATTCTGCAATATTAAAGTCTTTTATATTGATTGACTTTTCAACAAAAACAATATATCAACAGTTTTGAAATTATCTTTAAATGTCTTTAAAAATATTTTAATTGTATATATTTAATTATTTTAATTATATGCTATTATTATTTATAACCATATTAATGTCTATTCTTTAAATCGTCAGAGAAATAAGTAAAAAAAATATCGAAATTTAGCGACTTCTTCAATTTGAAATAAAAACAATTCTCTCTTTGGGACACATGTTTCAACATGTACAGAATTTATTAAATTTTCAAGATATATTTTCAAGATATATATCCAATTTTCCTGTATTATAGCCAGAAAGACAACAAATGTAGATACTTTATGCCCTTCTCGGCTGTTGCCAGCTGCGTGAAAAGAGTTAATATTTTATTATATCATGTTGTTAAACAGATTTACATTTTCAAGTTTCATTTAAAAAGAAAAGTGAAAAAGAAAATTGCATCCGGACAACAATTTTCAACCGGTTCCATTAGATATAATAATCCACGGTATATCGCTGGAGGAAAGTGACAAAAGCGTATTATAATTTCATGTTAAGTGAATTTTATATTAATTTCATATTAAGGCTTTCTAAATTAGCTTTATAATATAATAATAACGTAACATAAAGTTATTAACTCTTATAAATTGTACATATATACAACTGTTACATATGCATGTATGTGTTTTTATTATATTGCTTTACCATGAAATAAATACTTAATGTAGAAAGTTTATATAGTGCTGAATTCATAATGTTGTAAAATAAAATATTTTAATGTTTTATATGCGCATGTATGCACATACATCAACGTACATACATAAATGTATAAATGTATAAAGAAATGCTTCAACATTTCAAAAAATAATTAAAATGTGCTCTTAAACATCGCAATGTTGACTTTTGATATAATAAAAAAAATGTTTTTCTTCATTATATAAGCAATTTATACTTATTGTTAAAGTATTCTCAAATAAAATATTGAGTTAGGAATATGTTTCGAAATTTATTCCACTATTACGTTAAATTTGTCACAGAAGACAAATATCACATTCAAAGAAATGTCAGTGTCATAGTGGCAATAAAGCTATCATTGTCATAGACCAAATCAAAGAGCATAATAATGTACAATGCGACTTATACCGTTTTATTCTTGGATTCCATTTTCTGTAAAAACAATCCTTTCATCTGATCCAATATCCGCGAAATATACATATGAACTGCCCTTTGGAATACTTATCGCTTTGTATACTGCAATTTATATTACAACCGAGTCGAGAGATATCATTAAAAAAGTAGATAGCATTCATCTTACTTATCCTTCATAGAAAAAAGGACGAAGATCTCGCTGAAACGATGCCGCACGCGGTTTTATTTATGAATGTCCGTTGTGAGTCTTTCATGCGCCCCATCTCCTCTCTCCTCTACTCCCGGCAATTCCCTCAACTACCGTCTTTCCCGTCCTCATCGCGGAAGCTGTCAACGCGTCTCATCGTCCAAGTACTCCCGACAATGTGCTCGACGCTTACCAACTACGCTCGTAACATAAAGAGGACGAGAATGGGGAGAGAAGGAGAGGAGTAAAACGAAAGAACGAGAAAGAAAACAAAAAAAAAAAAAAAAAAAAAGAACTTGTTACGCCGAAGTCGTAATATACTCGACGTCATTTTAGTCCTCCACCAGCGCTTCTCCTCGGCCCGTAGGCGATATGTGTCCCGTACAGTTGCAACCGCCACGTGCCTCGTGTGTACCGGACAGGCAGAGACGGTCTAGGAATGGCGAGGACTGGCAAACGAATAAAAAGAAGGCAAGGAGAGCAGCTCGAGGGCGAGGAATGAGGGCGGAAAAACGGCGGTTACATTCGTCGCGAGAAAGAAACGGAAAAGAAGGTGCCGGAGCGAAAGCGCGCGCGGCGAAGAAAGCGCGAACGATGGGGGAGGGCAAGGGTGGTTGTAAATTGTGTGCGCAAGACGGAGGTGCGAAAGCTCTCGGGGGTTGATAGAGAAGACGTATGTAACGCGCACGTCTATCTATACATGCATACATATATATATATATATACGCTATGTTTCTTCTCCTATGTTCCTTCTGCTCAAGAGCATATCGGTCTATTACGTACGCATGACGAGCTCCATGAGCACGCGTAATGGAAACACGTCGTCCTCCTTTATCCCACGCGCGGTCACGGACCGTGAGTTGTCATCGTAGCAATTACTCAAGTTCGTATGCAGGACCGAAATGCAACTGGCGCGGCGAACGCGCCTGGCATTACGGTACGACACGTTTCGCTTTTACGAATGATTCGTTTCGCTGTAACGATGTAATTGCACGTTGCCGTAATCATGCGGCCGAGAGCGCGTTTGAATAAACCTACCACGGATTTCTCTCGTTTTCCGCTGCATTTCTCCCCTCTCTTGTGTCCCTACTCGCATCCCGCAAAACAACACTTCTATGTCTTTCTTTCGTTTCGCGCACTGTGTGTTTTTGTGCTTTAGACGCGACGACCGGGGTCTGCTGGTTGAAAGCGGTGGAGAGGAAATCAGAACTCGGTGGCGACTCTTTATTTTCGTTTACGTCAGTCGCTCGTACAAGACGATACTTGTGTGTATATATATATACCCATCTACTTTTTTTATTTGTACTCTTACCTTAACATCTCCCTCCTCCTCCTCCTCTTTCGCAACCACTCGTTACACCACATTCCCGCAATACTCGCTTCATCCCTTAGTTGCACCTACAGTATGAAAGAAGTATCCGAGCGTGTAGTTCTTTAATTTCACAAGATATCTTCTCGAGGACCGAGCGCTTTCGCGACTCGGATTCGCGGTGAAAAATGACTCGGGCAAGTTTCCATCGAGACTACATCGTGTCCTAGCTCGCCAGACGATCGCTCATTCTTTCTCCTTCGATTTCTCTTCCGTTTGCGTGCATTCGTGTAATCGTTGATGCGATTAGTTTGAGTACTTTGAAGTGAGATAATGCCGGCGAGATTTCGATATATTTAAAAGAGGATATATTTGAGAGAGTCTGTTTAAATTGAATACTTTTTTATACAATATTTTAAAATAATTTGTATAGTCGATATCATAACAATATTGTGTAAAAAATGTATTTTAAACAGACATTAAACATATCGAAATCTCATCGATATTGTCATTTTCAATATGCAAGACATCTTAGAATTATAAATTAATTAAATTATTAACTATTATTATTAAGTATTGCACTTTTTATAACGACAGCAGTACATTAATACAATTATATTTGTTTTATCTAATTGGGACATACAAAGTTGTGTGAATTGCTAGCGCCAAGCGCTTTTGAATAATTAGATTACACATGCATATTGTGCTAATATGTGCTCGTATTATGCTAATATGATTCAATATAACAACTACATGTGTTGTTTCAAGAATATTTGCTTTTTACACAAATATTATATTTAAAATTACGATATTTCCTAAATACAAATTAATTTTATTTATTTATCAGTATCATTATTGCAATAGTTTATACAACGGTTTTGAAAAAATAAAAATATCAAGTATACAGACAGAAAGACAGATAGCTGCATAAACACTGTACTGTAATGTCATGAAACACGACATGATGTGAAATTAAAACTACGTCACGAGTTGTTATTGCGAGCGGTTCTCTTACGTGATATCGTCTAGCTATCATCTAAAGAGATGGTCTTTACACGCATGGTATAGCGCGATATGAATAAAAAAAATAATGTTTTCTCGTCAACATGTATTGCACTTATGTAACAACGTGTAAATTATTCACAGCTTATGACCGATGGCTTATAAAGAAAAATGAAGACAGTGATTCGTATTTACCCGACTGTGCACAGCTGTTAAAGATTTCTCAAATATTTTAACAAGATACGAACGCGACCAAGCAATTTTTCCATATAATAAATTGTCTGAGAGAAAGAGAGAGAGAGAGAGAGAGAGAACTGTACTTGACCGTCACGTTCTTACTTAGAATCTTGGTAATAACGCGTGCGAAATTTTCAATGCAGCTTTATATAGTCAAGTAACGTGCTCTCACATAATCTAATAACATTAAATAATTAAAGACGATATAATCATATTTTTATCTACGGAAAGGTAAAAAAGAAAAAAATTTGATTTATCACATATTCAAAAATTACTTATTTTAAATGTTTTATATATTCTCGCTTTACATACATAATGCTATATAATATCCCAAAATATCATTAGACATTTTATTTTTGGATTCTTTAATCAATTTTGCGCTAACCTTTTGTTAAAAAGAACTTTTTGATTGAACTCTATTTTTTTCTTCACAAATTTTAACATTTAACTTTAGATATCTTTGTAACTGATATCTTTATCATATTTTATTAAAGTAAAGTTTACCTGTTTATTTGAGTAATGTGATATAAGATTTTATTTACACGTACATATACACATGCATGCACATACACACGCAAACGCATCGACACACATATATACATACGTATATCTTTCAGAGATTAGAGTTTAACGGTAAATCTCTTTTGGCGAATTCAGTTGGACTGCACTAGTGCGCACTAGTGCACATACAGGTTATTGTACACAAATTTACATTGGCATAAGTAATGAAAAAAGTAAAATAATTAATACAAAGAGCTATTATCATATTGTTCAATACGAATAATCATAATAATTCATATTATTATAATTATCTTAATATTTTATTTACTTGTGTTTATATACCAAATTTGTATACGATAACCTTTAATGTGCAGCAGTGCGCACTAGTACACCAAGTGAATTCGCTATTTGTTTAAACAAATCCTTGGCAAAATATATTTGGAGACAATCTTTCGGAGATCAGAGTACAGATTAACTGCAAATAGAAACCAAACACAAAAGAACGCTCACAATATTATATACACTTACATCTTGAGATTTTACAGTAATATTTGAAAAAATAATCAATGTCGATAATCAAATTTAAATATATCCTGTAAAATAGATGATAAATATAGATACAATTTTTGTATTTCAATGTAAATTTTATATTACCTAAAAACAAATTCTATTACTCGCTCAGAAAATTATATATTTATTTAGAGATAATATAATTATAAAATTTTGTTTTCTTTTTTTAATCTTGTACATATTATACATAATAACATGCACAATATTATACATAAAACAAATGAAACAAAATTTTGCTTGCGTTGTTTAGAAGAAAATAATGTACTATCGTGTGTATACAGCGCAAGAGAGATTTACTGTTTATATTATGATATGTGACGAATGTATGTTACATTACTAATTTGCAAAACAAAGCGTCATTAAATGTGCAGATGAAAATCAGTCAACGTGTATGCGTGCGCATATTCGTGTTTATTAAAGACAAATATATTAAATGTACTCTGCACAACAAAACAAAGTTCAGTTATTTAAGTTTTCTAATGACATGCTGAAATATGTTGAATATTCCGATGTGTAAATGTTGGAAAATTCTAAGTGTAATAACGGTTATCATCGAACAGCTATGGTATGGTAATAATCACGCTTGTATAGCACTCTCGCGGTTTAAATGTCTAACGCACGTCATTCACTCCTCGATGGTGATACATGTATGATCACGATCGTATCAAAAATTAAAAAGAAATAACGTATGAGAAAAATACATACGTTGAAATGGATATAGTACGTGTAATCTACAGCGATAACATTTATTTTCAGTCTTTTTGCTTGTTTTGAAAAAATATACTCAGCTCTCTGTTAATGAATAAGTAAAATTATATATATATATATATATATATGTATATGTATATGTAATTTTACAATAAGCTCTTGAAAGATATACATATACATATATAGTTGGCATTTTTACATTAATTTTTAAAATACTATTTAACAAATCTCGGAAATTTCAGAATTACTCTATGTTTTTGCTATATATATATATATATATATATATACATATATATGTGAAATTACTAATGTTATATGTTCTATCATGCTAAATTATTACTACGTTGCTTAAAAAAACTACGTATTTTCAAGCTAATAATTACTACGTTTATACGAAAGACAGATTTAATTAGTTTCATTATGCCTTGTCGCAATTAAAAATTTATTTTTTGCATAATGTCTCATGAGATTTAACTGCATATAAAATTACAAAGCATATATAAATTGTAAAAATTAACCTTTTTTTTTTAGTAAAAAGTAATTAAAATGTATATAAAAAATAGCAATTGTCACACATTATTTTCTCGATATTACAATCTCAGCATTATAAGCAATTAGAAAAACAATTTTGAGAACTAAAATTTTACAGTGTTTATGCGTATGTAAATAATGAGATTTTATTTCATTTCAAATATACTTTTATCAGAAAAATTTAATTTACAAATTATTACTAAAGAATTATTTACAATAAGATTGAAAAATGATGATAAATAAGTGACTTGCCATCAAAGTCTACAAAAATATTTGTTTTACAATTTCATCATATAATACGGTTGATGGAAAAAAATTCCATATTAATTTAATTAAAATGTCATTTGCTAAATTATATTTATTTCAAAAATATTCACGAGATATACATTAAAAAATTCAGATAGAGCTACCTAAATGTAACGATTTTTTTCACAATTGCATGAACGTCTCTTAACTTGGTGGTTTTGTTTTTGTTTTTGTAAAAAATAGTTTATTCACTGGATCATTAAATATACCCTATATACGAACAACAGAAAGACTATCTAATCCGGATTAGGTTACAGATTAGTTTCACATGTTATCAGAGAACTCAAAGATAAGCATCTGTCCGTAACGTCAAAGTTTGCCGTGGACAGAGGTCGAAATAATCGGTGAATTCGATGCAAGTTGTACAGAGGGATAATTAGTCCCAGTGGTACAATTGGCATAATTATTGTCTGCTGCGGTTTATCCCCGCACACTTTCCTCCTGCGAGTGCTCAACTCCCCCTTTAACCCCTTCTCTCTTTCTCTCTCTCTCTCTCTCTCTCTCTCTCCCTCTTTAGTTCGATGTTTTACAACCACTATCCAACGCTCCTACCACCGACAAAACACACGATCACATTAATGAGCCCAACAAGAGCCGATTGAACGGGTTTTGCCTAAACAAGGAATGCCCTGTTAATTGTAATCGCTCATCAACCACGGACGCGCTAATTACAAAGGCAATCATCGTAACGAATGTCAAATACAGATAACGCTATCCAGGTCGTTTGTGTTCCCATGGACAGACAGATACGTAATTCCTAAAGCCCGCGCGCTCTACGACTTGTTTGTCTAGCGCATTATCATTAACCTGGTTATGTGCAATAAGAAGTACCTTCTCAGCCTCCTTCAGCTTAAGCTTTAGAGTAAGCTGAAATTTGCATTTCCTGTCGCTAGTCGTACCGATTGCAAAGACAACCCTAATAAATCGCATACATATATATCTGAGTGCCTTCTTTACGATTAGCAATTGCATATCTTTGGTATGGCAATAAATTATTAACGCACAACGACATTGTATAATACTGTTTCATAAATGCATTTGTTTTAATGGACGTTAAAGTTGTTATCATAAATGTAAAATGTGATTAATTATGAATAGTTTGTAAGCGCTCATATTCGAATTTAATATTTATAAAGATAAGTAAAAAATTTCGAGTTAACACATTTTAAATTTTACAGCTTTAATAATTTATTCTATTTGGAAGCTACATTTTTGTCCAATAAATCACAACAGGTGTTTATGGATATTGTGTATATATAATGGATATATTATATATATTAATAAGATATATTTTAAAAATTTGTCGATGTCTAAAAAAGGTTTTATATATAAGTTTTACTCTGAGAACACTATTTAGTTTAACTTGCCGCAATCTGTTAAAAGTGCTTCGTACCTTGAACAAGTAAAATATCATAAAAGTTGAGTGCTTAAGTTATAACTCACAAACATCTTTGCTTGTTTATAACAAACTTGAAATTCCATAATAAACTCCAAACTACTGACCAAACATTATTCAAAATAAACAGCCTTTTTGTTTAAAATTGCATTATTTTGCGTTAAAGCGATCGAAACTTATCAACTTTGAAAGTAAACTGTACTTTTGATATTATTGGCTGTTAAGCTTAGTAGGTCAGTAATAGCTCATGACGTACTTCTGCGCGAAGTCGATAAGTTATATATTATCTAGCAAAGTGGCATTGACAGAACATTTTATATGTGTATTTTTTACGTCTTTTTGTAAAAGTCATGTGGTACACGATTTGAAAAAAACTGGTTACACATCACGTCTATCAAAAGAAAAGCAATTAAACATTATTACATCAAAGATACAACTGAACAAGCTATTTTTAAAATTCATATCTTTTAGCTTTTGGGTATATTTAAAAAAAAACGAACTGACCATATGTTTTTTATCGAAGGCTAACTGGTTCGCTACAAATAACAAAAAACAATCTGCACATAAAGAAACCGCGCACACATGTTATCCGTATCGCACAAATTTCAAAGTTTTTCTTTCACTAAAAAATATACGAATGACTGTTGCATAGTTTCGATCGCCTATGTAAAATGCGAGAAGTCCTAGCATCTATAAGATAAATCATGTAGTCAGTTTTTTAAATAGTCCAACAAAATTACTCGAAACACGCTTGAATGTATTCAAAAACAATAATTTGAAAATATAAATAATTCACACATTATAACTGAATAATATATTCTTTGTCTATATATAAAATGTTTCAGTTGACTGAATCTATCTAATATTTAATATAATTGCAAGGAAGGGGACGCTCACAAAGATCTTCAAAAACACGAGAGAAATAAAATAAAAGAAAACTTTGCTTTCTTTATTCCTGATAAAAAAAAGAAATGTCTAGAAGTTCATCGGTAACATTCTCGGATTGTCTCGCCAACTGGTGCCAGCTAAATACATACTCGTCGCTTATGTCCCTCTTACACGAACTTGTGACTCGTGACGCCGCAAAACACGCTCACGCACGGATAGCGCCAAGATACCTGTCAAACATCCCTCGGTTGGAAGCGTCCCAGGACGTACCTCGGCGCATATTCTTCCCCGCTATTTGCTATTTGCCTTTCCTACCCCCGTCCGTCAGACATCATTTTTCATATCCCGACCCCAGAAATATCCGGCGAAGGATGACGTTCTCCAACCTCCGACGTTGACAATGTGCTGCGTTGATTGAATCGTCGTACGTCAAGGCGTTTTCTGCTTCGACGCCTTCTTCTCTTTCTCTATCTTCCTTCTACTTTTAGTCGTTCTGTTTTCCTCTATCTTCCTTCCACCTTTTCTCTCTCTCTCTCTCTCTCTCTCTCTCTCTCTCTCTCTCTCTCTCTCTCTCTCTCTCTCTCTCTATTTCATTCTCTCGTTCTAGTCCATTACCTTACTCTTAACCGAGATTCATCTATCACAATGCTTAGTAAGATCTCGTTTGATATTTAATTCACACGATGCAATCGTTCGTATAACATAAATTGCTTTGATATGCCAAAGACTGTGTGGTCAATTCTGATATTTATAGCATATCAACCTCGCTGATCCCTATCGTCGTAAAATGCTTTCCAATTTAATCCTCGACGTTGACATAGTAGAAAATAGTAGAAAAGTAGAAAATGTTGCAGTTTTGTTTTGAGTTAGGTACAATGTCAGACCATATATGATATCGTATATTAGACAACAAATAAAATTCATTACAAATGTAAAAACCAATATTGATGACGTAAAACTACATAAAAATAATATATGTAAAAATGACATAATTGCATTACTAGAAAACATTTACCCTTGAGATGTATAAATAACTTTCTACTTTCTAGATATATAAATATTGATTCTATCTCTTACATATTTTATTCTTTTTTTATATATGTCTTCTTAATTGTATTGTGTAAAAACATTAATTTTTTTACAATTATAATGTATTATTATAGTAATAGTAAAACGAGGAAAGTTAAATTTGCAAATTTTTAAAATGCTTTTTTCATTTTAATAAAGTAATATATTTTCTTGTAGAACAGCTGTTTCGAGGATTGTACTAGAAATTCGTGCACATATCTTCCCGCGATGTCCACATTAATTCTCTCTTTTGACCAAGAAAGAAAAAGCTACATGACGTACTACCGAAGAAGAAGCGGCCATTGCGTTTGTATTCCTTTACTAGTACGTCATGTGGTCTGTCTTGTCAGAACAAAGCCTTAATGTCCAAGTCCGCTGCGATGTTTCATGTGAGCATTCTTCTCCGGTCCTAGAATGTATTCTGCCGTGAAACGTTAAGCGTTTAATAATTTGTAATCGTGTGCTGCGCGCGGGAGACTGCGTCGTGTAGCGGAAAGTCGGATAGACATAAAAATATATCTACTCTTATTCCATTCTGCTTTGAACGTAAACTCGCCGTGCAAGCAGTGCAGCCGACCGGTTTAGCAAGAGAAATTCAAAGGAAATACTTAAAAGCGGTGAAAACTGACGCTAATGGAATTTCGTTGTAACTGACACTTTTTTTGCATCTTTGTAGTGCGACATACTCAGAATTATGAATTGAGTTCTGCGGTCGAAATAAAAACTCCGCGAATGATATTCCGATTAAGCGAGAGACAGTGCGACAACTTTTTCAATAATACGATATTTACAATACAATACACAGTATATCGGTTAAAGCTATATAAGAGAAATGTCTTTAAATTCATTTATCAATTTTATTTATGTGTAATTTTATTTTTGATTTCTTTTATTTATTATAATACATAACGCAAAAAGTTAAAGGGTCACTTTCTTCCATATAAAAAAAAAACCAATATCCAAGTAGGTGTAACATTCTTAAAAATAATCAGAATAAGATCAATAAAAAAGCGTTTTATAGCTTGCAGTTTCTAGTTTTAGAATCTTTAAATGAATTTCAATTATTTTTATTCGTTACAAAATTACATTGTAAAAAAGCGACGACCGTTGATTGAACAAATTTTTTCAAAAGTTTCTCCAAAAATACCGAACTAAAAAATAATCTTAGCACGATTTTATTAATTAAAGAGCAGAACTTGAGCTTTAATTACTTTTTTTAACTAATGTTTTATGATTTTTTTTCTCCGAAATATTTATTATTAAGCCAAAATCGAGCTATTGACCTTGGACGCATGTAACTAGTGGAAAAATGATCGTACAATAATAATTAAAAAAGCAATTAAAGAAAAATGTAGCATTTTAAAATGCTCTTATCGTTTTTTCAATTATTATTCATTTTTAAGCGGAATTGTTACTTAAAAATCAAATAAAATTGCATTTTTATTTTTTTTTATTTAAATCAATGAAAGTTAACAAAAAACGTTAAAATTATCATGAAATCTACAACATTTACGAGTAAAAAGCATTCCAGTTACTCGTACAAAAGACCAAAGTGTTAAGTTTTTTTCTGTACATTTCAAAAACTTAAAATAATTATTATTGTACGATACATTTTTTCACTAGTTATAACCGTTCAAAGTCAATAGCTCGATTTTGTTTTAATAAGGAATATCTCGGCGGAAAAAATCGTACACATTCATTAAAAAAAAGAAATTAAAACTAAAACTCTGCTCTTTAACACTTAATTAATGAAATTGTGTTAGGATTTTTTTTTAATTTGGTATTCTTGGACAAACTTTTGAAAAATTTGTTCAATCGACGAACGTCGCTTTCTTACAATGTAATTTTGTAACAAATAGAAATAATTAAAATTCATTTAAAGATTCTAAAACTAGAAATTTCAAGCTTTAAAATGCTTTTTTATTGATCTTATTCCGATTATTTTTAAAGAAGTTGCAACTACTTGAAAATTGGCCTTTTTTATGGAAGAAAGTGGCCCTTTGCGTAATATATTGTTATATTTGAGAATAAAAATATTTTAAAAGTTGAAGAATCAGCATATTATTCCCTAATATACTCTCACTATATAATTCTCACTAATATAAAATTAATTCTAAAAATAAATAAAACTGACCCAAACTATAGTATACGTATAAGAACATTATATAAGAAACAGTGTTTATCTTGTGTTTAAATTTCGAAAAAAAATTTATAAATAATAAATGTAATATTACAATTTCCATTAGTTAATAAAATTTTAATTAACTTCAGTTAATAAAATTAAATATATGACATTTATATTTTCTTGCAAATTTTATTTTTATAAGCAGTAAAAATATATAAGAATTATGAAAGAAGCAATTTTAGAGTACCTTTTTTAACAAAGAATTTACATTCATAAATAAAACATCATGCGAATTTTATTAATCGTATACCAAGAAAGTCAATGAAATATATGTATATTATGTAGTACTTTTTTTTAAATAAGTGCACGAACGTATACGATGCTTTTGACATTATCCTAGTTTAATGAAGTATGAGTAGAGAAAAAACTGGTACTACTGGTGGACTATTTGGTTCTCTCTTAATTTGTCTTTCGCGCAGATGAGTCGGAACACGACGCTGACGCGCGAAATTTCACAAAGAGACGGCAATTACTGCTAGCATGGTTAATAGCTAGTGCATTTGCCGTGGGCTTATTTCATATTCATTAAAACGGGATACAATTTTATGGAATAAAATCAAGTTTTTCTTGGTAAAAATGGCATGTTTAAAGTATATATTTCGACAAGTAAGAAAATTAATTTAATCGAACAACTCTTGATAGATTCAGTTTTTCAGCATATTAATTTCATTATATTCTTTTTTATATTATTACAAATATTGACGTTGCAATTGGGCATTATTCAATATCATTAATTTCGCATATTTTATGTAATTATAATGTAATTTAAATTTTATTTTTATTTATCTAAGTTTTCCACTTTTTTGTCAGTAAAATTGGTTTTTAATAAAGTAATAAAAGAAAGAACTTTGTGTGATTCTCGCGATAAAATTATATTGTATTTAAAATTTTTCTAAATATAAATTTTCAATTTTAATCGCCAGCCAATGGTGACGGCCAAAGTGACGTACATAACAAAAATTCTAATAATACATTTATTTACATTTATGTGATTTAAAATATGATTATAATGCAAAAATAAATCAGTATAACGTACAGAAAAAAATGATATAATATGGTCAAATATAATCATACCTAATTAGTTATAAAAAGAGATCTGGTAACACATGTAATTTTCCTCGAAACCAACCGAAACGTTTGGTCAATTCACAACCACTTGTTATCTAAAGAAATAAATCATTAAGTTATTATGCACCACTTACTATGTTCAGGCTATAATTGGCCTTTTCATTTTATGTTATTTGATTTTTATCAGAGAAGGTAATTTATATACTACTTTTTATTGTGTATAATCATATCATATATAATAATATCCGAAATTTAGGGAAATATTATCTTTATGTATTTATATTCGGCTAGATATGTTTACATATATAATCAAATATGATTAACTAAGATTATGACGTACCAAATTTTGGATTTAATTACATACGGGTAGTTCATATTGTGTTAATTTAAGATTTAATTATATATATATATATATATAAAATTTTAAAAATGTGAGCATATATTAAAATTCTTTTATTTAAATCTGACTCTTAAAATTTTTTAATTCTCATATTTCAATCGAGATATGATGTGGAAGTGAATTGCATAAAACGTGCTTGGCGGAAAATCGTACTAACTATATTCTTTTCACGTAGCTACCTTTATTTTACGCAGCTGCCAGTGCGTTTTCATTTTGAAATCCGTATGTAATCGTGATATTCAGGACTGTTGGAGGCTATATATATATATATATGAAATGCATTTTCTCCAACCTCTTCTCTGCTTTAAACCCTACATCTTATTGTATTAAGTACGAGTAATGTGTCGTGCGTAGCACGCGGTTCGCACTGATCACATATTTAATGTATGTATCTGTCAAAATATACTCTCTTTGTTCCGAATAACGATCCTGAGTATCTTTCGTAACAAGGATTGCCGCTAATAGTAATGCTCAATAATTCATTAGATCGTACTTATATAATTATCAAAACTCTGTTGAATGTTTCAGTTGCGATTTTCTCTTTCTATCGAACTTTCATCTCATCCGTTCACTTCCTTCCCTTAGGATTTCCCAATGAGCGTACGACAAGTCCCCACAATGACATTTTACTTTACTCACCGGCTCGTCGTCTTGCCATTTCACCCACAAAATGTCACCCTCGACCCCGACGCGCCCCGCGACAAGAAGCTTACGAAAATGTCATACCTTCGTCTCGAAGTCCCTACCGTCCCAGCCAATGTCGTTTCACATTTTTCGAGCTCACTACACTCAGTTCGGGTTTATTTTCAGACGCGGCTGCATACGTTTTGCGGAGGTATGCCGCCGGCATGATGCACCTTGCATCTGAGAGCAGACAAGAAATAAACGGTACGCAGATGAAAGAGTTTTAGATATTTGCCTTTATTAGATGAGAAACGAATAATTTAATATGAGAATTCTTATAACAAAGCAAATAAAATAAATTATCATCAAATTATTATCAGCATTATATTTAATAAAAAACCAGTCATGCAATACAGCGGAAAGAACAAATTAAATTTAATAAAGCATTCTGTTTCTACATAATTATTCAACAAGAATAAATTTTCAATATTTATCAAAAAAATTAAAACTATGATAATGCAATATAACGATTTAATTGTGCAGTTAAGCAATTTTAATGAGTTAAATAAATAAATAAAATCAATTGGGAATTACAAAATTTCGAAATAAATGTATTCAATTAAATTATATATATAACATTTGTAAGAATATCTTCTTTTTATAAATGTAAAACAATATCTAATAAAAAAATGTAAATTTAATTAATAAGTTAGACTCGAGACTTGAAGATTGTAATTATGTAATTCAATGATAGTAACAATTAACAAAATACTTTTGACAAAAGTTTCAACAGACACAGTTAACTTCAATAGATTCACCATTATTTTGCGTTTTATCGATTTCTCCAACATATCTGCATAGTGGCGATAAATTAATGTGAGTTGCAATCTCGAATGGTACCGTTAATTCTCTTTATGACAAAATCGGAGAATGCATTCATTTGAAAACGTCAGAAAAATTGCAAAGTTTCTTAATGCAGAAACTCGGCGGTGACCTGCAGATGATGTTACAATTTGCTCAAAGCGATATGCCGTTTATTTCGCCGGCCAATAACCATATTTTATACGTACGCGACGTAGTATAGTTAATAGTCGAATCATTAATCAAGTGATTACGACGTACAAAATGAACCAATCTGACAGAATAATTTATTCCCCTCCACTGAATTTCTCCTTACTTCACACAAATCTTAAATAGCGATCTGATAAACCTCTGAATATCTGAATACTTTCTAAATATGTCTTTTGGAAAAAAATTGTATGCATTACTGCATTATTTATTACATTATATAACTAAACTATTCCTTATTTATTTATTTTTATTTAATTATTTCCGCTATAAATTTTGGTTAACTATTTATTTTAGTTTGATTCTTACTGTTAGTCAACCTATAATTCAGTTTATCACGTACACATATAAGCGTAAGAGGTATAAAGCTTAAAATCTATATCTACATTTTTTTTTGTTATGTTTTCCTCACAGCATGAAGTAATAACGACTAGATGACCATCTTTTATTCTATCGCCACGTTATCTATTGCTCAATGTTCTTCACAGACATTTATCTTGCGGTTTTTTGAGCGCTTGTTACTCCTGCTGCGTAACCCACCCTGAGAATCACATACACATTACACGCACACATACTGTTCGAAGATTTATTTCTCACGCGAATCTCTCTCTTTCTCAATCTTTTTAACCTTGGCAAAATAATCTCCTGCAAAAGTTGATATAATAATAACAACTTTATTTCATAATTAATTTATACATATCTATATACAATAATATATATAATTTATAATGTAGATTACTAATGTTATAATAAAAAATAATAGCAAAACTTATTATACATCCAGTCACAATTTACTTGTTTTGTAAAGCAATTTTTGTTTTTTATTACATGTGATATATTATACATAATTTAGATATATGTACATTTCTCTGTTGTACATCTATGTGTAACAAGTTACCTTGTTTTATAATACATGACTGACGTCGCTATACACATATTTCTAGAATGTCTTAGTGGCGCACCCTCAAGCGGGATATTATACACTCTCTCAAATATATTTATACATATATTTTCCCTCTAATAATAAGAAGAAGGAAAGCTGATGTATAGCGCCATGATATCTTTCTAATAACATGTCAGAAAATTACATTACATATTATCTTACATAACATATGATTTTTAGAACTAAAAAAATTGAGTCTGGTAAATATTAATTTTTAAATAACAATCAGCAATAAATATCGTATATTTTATTTTTTTTTGCAAATTTATATACACTAGTATACATATAGCGTGCGCTACATATATATGCTATTCATTATTTATTTATTTATTAATATTTAATATTAAATTACTTTTTATTTATTTATTTATTAGTGTATTTAAGTTACTTTATTATTTAATTAACCATATTTTTTATTTATATTATGATATATTATTTATATATACAAATATAAAAAAAAATTAAACTAATTTTTTATAAGTAAAAACGTTTTTTAAATAATTTTTTGTAGTCGATTAGATAAAGTAAGAGCCAAACTTTGAATTAGTATATTTAAATTAAGCAAGTATATTATAAATTTAACATTGTTACAAAGTGCTAAGTCAGCGAGAAAAGCACATCTGTTTTTATCTTTTATTGCGATTATTAAGAGAATATGAACAGCTTTCACTCAATAGCTCGACCGAAATCATTAGTGTCGTTAGGTGTGCCAAATTCCTTGATTTATTGTTTAATTTCGTTGATAACAAGAAAAGTCTCCCCAATTTTGAAAATCATGGATATTTATAGATCTTTCTCAGTTTGTATTTTCCTACTTCAGAAAACAGATCCAATCATTGGGCGACAAATAGTTAGGTAAATTAATCAATATTAAGAAGAATAGAAGTATCGTTTCTTGTTTTAAGATAAACACTTGTATATGAAAAATAAACCACTCTTTTCAATGCTGAGACGTCAAATTAAGACGAATAATAATTAAATAACATGTAATAATCAGTTACATTTTATATAATTAAATATGTAAAAATTTTTTAAGACCATTTCTCTTGCTTCTCAAACTTTTATCAAATTTTTATCTGAAGAATGGAGGAGAGTCTGAAAAACAATATTTATTTATAATGTCATATGCAATTTACAAACACTATAGCATTCTGAAATTCTTTCAATAATTTCAATAATAATCTTTTAGTTCAAACCCTATTGATATAACCTCTTTGTATAACTTACACAAACTATTAAATTAATAAAAAAAATATCGCGATATTTTTTTTCTATATCGTGCCAACGTTGGAGAGAGGACTTTTTTACGATATTCAGAGAAAGACTCTCACCAGTCGCGCAATAAAAAGACAGGAATACTGTATCTATCGCGGATGAATATAACGCTATTGATAGCAACCACACTCGCTCGATTTTCACCAGCCATCTACGCGATCCCGAAACTAAACAACCGTGAAGTAATTTCAGCGAGCCGAATCGTTTGACGTGATAAAGTCCAATTAACTCTCCTCGCAATTGCTGCATGCACGTGGTTCTACGACAGCGCAGCCGCTTCAAATCGGAGCATATTCGAGGACAGAAGCGACACGGAGATTCGTTGTGCAGTGGCGCGGCTATGAGAAGCAGAGAAAAACAGTAAGCGAAATGAAAGGTCGGAAATGGGGTAAGCTTCCTTCCGAAACCAGCTGTGTTTTCGTACAAGCTACATTTGTGTGCGCGCGCATATGTATGTATACATACATGTGCACATATGTGCAAGCGCGTGTATAGGAAACTCTGTATATAGATATGCATCGAGGAAACGCGTTACCCCACTTTCCTTGACTACTTCCGCGCTTCATCTTCACCCTTCGATTCTCACGGTTCTTCGCTTCTAGATTACAAACTGCAGTTGCCGCTGTTGCAGCGACTGCTGCATCGTAATGCACACGAGAGAGAGCCCAAACGATACCGAATGAAATTGGAGCGCATATCCTATCACATGCGCATCGGAAAAAGAGGTGGAAAGAAACAGCGCGTTTCTTCAAATATTTTATGTCTATAATATCATTTCGTTGCAATAAGTACGGTTGCATCAAATACATCCAATCTCTTTCAGCATGTTCAACGATGCATGGATCCATTAACTTTGAAAATTGCTCATGTCCGTTTCGTTTTCTTGGAATATCAAAAATCTTTTTTAATATAATTCGAATCTCGCCAGATTACTAATAAAAATGTACTTGTAACTTAGAAACGAATCAATCTCAACATTTTTTGTTTGCATATGCTTTGTTTTATATTAAAATATCAGCATTCATATAAAAAATATTTATTAAAGATAGCTACATAAAATAAAACAGATGTAGAAATTGGCAACAAGTTGTTTTGAGAACAGAAAGAAAAAGGCTTTTCTTATAAGAAACAAACCAATATGTGATGGCAACAATATCCTTGGTTCTCAAGAAACGAAAACAGATGTAATGCAAAAGTGTCCCACCAATATTAAATTGATAAAAAAATGTAAAATAACAAATTTTCTTTCTTATTACAAATAAAATATTTAAAAAAATATTATTTTTATTTATTTTTATTCATTATCGTTTTGTGCATTCTTTATTATATGTCATTTAAAAGCGATACATTGCTAATCTATCTCTTTTATATTTCTGTTATATTAATATCTTTATTAAGAAAAGAGCAGTCATCGAGTAGTTAAAAAATATAAACATTAATAAAAAAATATATAAATAATGTGTAAAGATAGGAAGAACATTCTTATCTTTTAACAAGAAAACAAAAGTTAGATTTATATCGTACCTATATTGTGCAATGTTTGAAAACAGTTACTTTGGATGACCAATCATATAAAAGTACGATCTCTCTTAAACAACTACACAAGATTCGAACTTTATAAGTACCATCGTCTGTTGGCGAGAGTTAAGAAGAAAGCACTGAAGTCTTTTTCGATGTCGCGCTACTGTAAAAATAAGTGAGATTTTTAAATTGTGTTCTACAGAGTATTAACCATATTTTCTAACTGATAATTACACAGACATTGTAATATATATAATATAATTATATATGTATTAACATCTCTGTAATGTAATATTAAGATAAATAGTGAAAGTATTTTCTGCTAATTGCTTAGTTTCTTTAATTATCTCTAAAAATAATAGTTAAATACACATGCGTGTTTTGTTTATTTCATATATATATATATATATATATATATATATATAGGTCGTTAAAACGTATATTAAGTAAATAGCAGCAAATATTTTACATTGTCAAAAGACAATAGGTTTGGTAATAGAACGCTCGCTCAGTTACTGGTATTCACTAGCGAACGAGATATTAAAGAAAACATAAACTTCATGTCGTGATATTTAATATCCGATTCTAGCTGCTAACACACATACGTATATTATATATATATATATATATATATATGTTCAGTGCACTAGATTAAGAACGTATTAAATACATCGATTTGAATGCACTCTTACGTTGTATGCGGTATATTGTAAGCATCGTATAGCGCGGCACAATGCAGCCGGAATCAAGGGTAAATTCAAATTTGCATCCCAGGTCGATATCCGTGAGCGGAAGGAAACGCGTTTCCGACCTTGCTCACTTATAATCCACTCCAAATGTAATGGTTTCCTCGATCAATGGCGCAATACACAGCGTAACGCAAAGAGCATTTCGGTATCTCATCCCGCGCGAATTCTACGTATTTGGCTGGAGGGCAATTAGTGCCCTCGCGATATTAATACGTCCGTTTCCGTGTGTAGCCAATAGGGAGTAGAAACTCGAGAGAATGTAAAGGCACCGGGTGGCAGGCTTGAAAATCAGAGAAAAACAGCAAGATGGAGAGAAAGCGATTAAATCGAAACCAGAGAATTGCACATCGGTCATTTCGTCTGCGTTTTCCATCCGTGTTGATTTAACTCGCCGTGGAACATTCCTTGATTGCACATTGATTATTTGCGTACATTTTATCTCGCACAAAACCACATTTAAGGAAAATTAAATCATTCGATAATTTGCTTGTCGTTTTAAAAACTGATTGTACTAGAGAAAAAGCAGACGGTGACCTTTTCATTGAGGTGACGCAAAGTGCAAAGTATCTATAGAAGAGCACGTACAACTTTTGTGTCTGTGTATGTACAGAGGAAAACGCAAGGTGGCAAGAGAGACGAGAAAAGTGGACCGGCGAAATAAAAGTAGTGACCCTGGCCATTGACATGTCGTTACTCTCGCAAGGAGAAATCTCAGCTGACTCGTATCCTCTCTCCTGAAATCCAGGAAATTATCGTCGACAAGATCGTAACTCCCGAAACACGGGCTTCTTCTACGGGATATCCGGCTGTCTGTTGTCCCGTTCGATGTAACTGTGCGCGCCGGTATCGCGAATAATTAATACTGCGGTTTGTTTGCACGAACAATCACAGGAGCTGGGTTTCTCTCCCTCGATCGTATTCGCGTCAGTGACCACTTTCTCGCTTCAGCTATTGACTGCGAACGCAGACATGGAATACGCCGGCATTCTCTGAACGTTAAACACCTTGATCCAAAGTCCGTCACATTAAGATCGCCGTCAGATGTGTGCGAGAAATCGTGCGTCGTGTCAGTAAGGACCGTCGGGTAATCAAGAATCGTCAAGGGATTGTGGAATATTCCATGCCTCTGGTAGATGCGCAATTTGCCGAATGTTACGGCGAGGAAGTACACAATGCCTTTGCAACAGACCGTAATGATTTCGAGAGTTTGCTCCCTCGAGAGAATATTAGTCGTAAGCGTTGCATTACTTGGTGTGAGACAGGCCGTATAAAAGGTCGCGCGAAATTTGACACCTTATCGTAATGGAAAACAAAAATGTGGATATTATATATATAATATTTCTTAATTGGAGTCTTTGGAAAAAGAAGCCCTTTAAAATTTTACAAAATGTATAAAAATGTTCAAATTTTCTAAAATATGTATTATAAAAAAAACTTACACAACTGTCCTTTTTTATTTTTATAATGTTAAATCTTATAAATTTTATGATAAATGTTATAAATAAATTTAAATAAATTTTACAATAATAAATATAAATCTTTTTTTAGCTTGTTATCATTGTTACTGTGTTATCGTTTTTATTAATATATATTTTTATAAGTCTAATTGATTCATACATGTTGATAAATTATGGATCCATGTATTGATTAATTATAAATTGTATCTAATGTGACTTTAGAATTCTCATGACATATTCTATTTATTTCTATAATATTCATTTTCGAAGGGAAACAAGTTTTGTTTGGAAAATGAGATTACCTTTCGCTCGAAGCATAGTAATAGATGTCACATGATGGTGTATAACTATTTTGGCAGCCTCGGTTGGCTCTTGCGAGATCAAACTCGTAATCTGATGGGGCAGTTGCAAACACTCGCAATACAACATATGGACGTTTTACCAATAAATACAACATGAGATAATCAACAGATTTAAACTGCTTGGAATAAAAATTATATAACCGAATAATTATAGACAATCGCGAAAAATATTTACTAAAGTGCAGAAATAATATAGAACAAAAAGCAATCCTCCCATATTTTTTTACATTATCCGTATATTTTTTCTTGCTTGTAAAAATTTATCAATGTATGTTTTCGAACAGGTTCGCTAGACACACATACACATTCATCAAAGTTTATATAATATAATGTATATTTAATTTTATCTCCGTATTATTATATAAGAACTAATAGACTACAAAAATTTGTTTTGTAACAAACACAAACAAATTAAACATTTTCTCAAAAATAATATAACACTTTGTATTAAATTAATGTACAGTATAATTTATATAATACAATTCCGCGTAATAGAAACTAAAATACGCGTAGATATAATGTGTTAAAAGTTATGATTATTTAAAAGGAAAAAAAATTCTTCGCGAACACTAATCTTCACAAAACCCGGCAAATTTCAAGGATCCAGCTTCAATTAGGTTTAGGACCGTAAAAATACTTTGCTGGGGTGCCTCCTTTCCTTACTGCTTCCACTTCCGCAGGAAGCAATTTCGGCCCTTTAATGAAATTTTAAAATTTGCCGCAGAGTCGGGATAATACATAAATCGTTTTATACCTGAAGCACGCAGCTTATTTCCGCACTTCATAGAGAACGGTAAAAATGAAAATATTATAACTGCATTGAATGATCCCTACTCTGTGATAAGTGAATTGAGCAAAAATGTATTAGTTGATTTTCGCGAAAAGTAACTGAATTTATTCTATTAATATTATACATATAAGTTGTTTATTAAGAATTCAAATTATAATCTTTTAGAATTAATTCATATAAATATATATAAATATATATAATTTATATAAATATACATATATATATATGTATATATATATTTACATAAATTAATTCTAAAAGATTATAATTTTACGTATATATATATATATATATATATATATATATATATATATATTTATATTTGTGATCAATTACAAACAATTTTCATGGTCTAATTAATATTTATATTTAAATATAATATACAATATTGATCCAAAAGAAATAATCTGTTGTTACTACTTTTGGAAATAAACATTTTAAAATATGTAATATAATAAATTTTAATAAAAGATTAAATGTGTGTATATGAATTAATAAAAATAATTTTAGGCAATTACTGACATATTTTATTATTCAATGCATTTTAAAACATTTTATTCTGATAAATAAAGTCTTATATAAATTAGTATTGCTTGTTAAACAAATAAAATAAAAAATATTAGATTACTCTGTAATAGTGTGGTATAATCTGAATAGTAAGTCACACTAAAATTTAGTGTATATAGATTAAGCTTGATTAACTTTATCAAGTTTCAGTAAAAAATTCCCACAATTTTTTTATTTTAAACATAAGCTTTAAATATTTATATTGCTTTTTTGTCTTATCTATTCATTTTATACATATCAACAAAAACATCATTAAACTGAAAAATATACTGAATCATTAAATTATTACTTTCGTCAATGATTTCTAATTGTACCTATCGCTCGAAAAATATATCAAAAATAAGAAACTAATTGTACATAGCTTCTTATTTTTTAATTAACTTCTTATTTAAGATGTGAATCGGATTAAACAATTAGTGAAATTACAATAACTTGGAAAAGAACAAAATATGACAACATATAAATGACATGTTTGTTATTAATTAGCAAAATTAGTACTCTCATTATATATTACACAGTACGTAACACCTTGCGTAAGTCGTAATAAGACGCTTTATTATTTCAGGGCATCAGAGAATATCTGAAGTATTCCTTTCCTCTCTCACAAGTCACTATACATAAAATCCACCATTACTCATGCAGTAACTTGAAATATAAATAAACTACTCGATGTCAGCACTAACGTAAGTTCTCTTCATATCGTTACCATTTGAAAATATACTTATGTTTCTCTCTCTCTCTCTCTCTCTCTCTCTCTCTCTTTCTCTCTTTTGCCCCCATTCTCTCTCTCTCTCACAGAACACTAAAGCTATAAATTTGCTCTTTACTCATATGTCCTATTAAAGGAAATTAATTTATTATTAACAAAAAAATTGCGATACTGCCAGCGTAGAGAAACCAATCACGCGATATCGGTAGCTGTGCCGTGTGCTGCTGCCATGTGCTAAAACGAGTTACGCTAAAAAGCATTAATTTTGCGGTGACCGTCGGCATCGATTATCGAGAGCGCGCTCCTTTGTATCCCGACTGTGAGCAAAGTGGTACACGCGCTTTTTACTATTTGCCTCAAACGCTTTTCGCGGATATCACGGCGGCAGGCACGTGACTCGCCGCTTTCATTTCCGCAGAGGTGTCGTTGACCAACCGCGTAAGGATAATGCATCGATTCCGTTCGAAAACGCTCGAGCTTGCCCGCATACACACACTCACTCATACATACATACACACACACACACACACACACACACACACACATACATATTCTCGCGGCGCCATAAAATAATCTCGCGCATTTTTATCGCCAAAACATTTCGCGGAAGCGACGCTATCTATAAAACTATAACTTCTACGCGCGGTTGAGGGTAGGTCTTGGTAAAAGAGAGAAAGAGAAAGAGAGAGAGAGAGAGAGAGAGAGAGAGAAAGAAAAAAAGAGCAGACGAGAGAATTGAAAAGGATATTTCTCCAGGAGGGGCGAGACCTCCGTCGAGAGGAGGCTGAAAAATAAGGAGAAAACGAGAGAAGAAAGATAGACGAACGACCGGCTGGAAGGGAAACGATCGGCTGGAAGACGGCGGTCGAGAGAGGACTGGAGCCGCTTAACAAACTGCTGAACTCACACCCCGCGGGATTTTATTTCTACTTAAATGGAGTTGCGCAGATATGCACTGTGATCCTAGCTCAATCCCCCGCTTCGAATTTATTTGTACCGTTCGTTAGCTTCTTCATCCCTATAGAACTTTGCGAACGTACTTCGGTAATGACATCGTTCCACCGTTCTCAAGCCATCTTAGCGCCAATTTTCTAAATCGCAAATTACAGCGTATCTATATATTCTCAGAATAGTAATATCCTCTACATGATTTCATAATTCAGAGATAAAGATTCATACTTGCATAATATTATACTTGACGCAAAGTTTAATTATCTTGTATAATTTTTATTTCGTATCTATATCTATGGCACGTTAACCATATGAAAAAAAAAAATATAACAGAGCTATTTAGGTATATTCTATCGTCAATTTATAATGTATTAAATATTTATGATAAATTAATTTTAATAATAAATTAATAATTTATTTCAATAATATAATCAAATATATTATAAATTTATTATAAATTTATTATAAATTATATTATAAATTTATTATAAATTTATTATAAATTTATTATAAATTTATAATATATTAAAAATTATATATACTGATAATTAAAATTTAGAAAATGTTAATTTTTTGTTTTAAATAAAAGATCAATATAAGCTATATATTATAAAATTAAAATGATTTTATATCAAGATCTTATTAGATCTTGACTTCAATTAAAAAAAAAATATCTTGATAGGCAATATCGCTCCGCAATTTTATCGTTTGAGAAAATGTATACAGTCTGATATCCCTTATCAATGCCAGTTTCAATCGTACAAAGAGACATTAGTGCGCGCAACGCGACGTGCGCAATTGCAAGGATAGTATGGCGCAATATATATGTAACTGCAACCGTGCGTAGAAATACGATAAGGGTTATAATGTGTCTCTTACCTTGTATGGTCCGAGAGCCTCGACGATGCAGGTGAAAATGGCTTCGCGACCCACCGAGACTGTAAGGTTGTTCAACGGTTTGCCGAACCTGGGTAAATCTGTAACACGGAACGTCCTCGACTTAAGTATCACGCCATCGCGCGAACGAACTCTATGTTAACCAGCGATATACATACATACTTACTTACTTACTAGTACTTATACTTATAGCCCACCTACGTGCGCGCCAAAGTTTGCAAAGTACTCGAGAAACTCAGCGGTGAATGGCGCGAGTTAACGTAAGCGGGTCAAGCTAGGACTAAGCCTGGCGCTTTATAATTCTACGGTGTTCTTGTATTCACGATTTAAAAAAAAAAAATTATTCGCAACCATCATACGCGTTTATCGTTGCCGCGCGATAAAACTTAGAGTGCGACGGATATATTCATGAAGTAATTATTATACATTATATGTCTTGAAAGACTCGACTTAAGTACACGATTGTTCTTACAGAGTATAATAATTTGGAAGATTTGAAATGAAAATAATGAAATAAATTTATCTTTAATTAAATTCTAACAAAAAATAAATCCGGTGTTAAAATAATCTTTAATAATACTTTGAGTACACACATATGTTGCAACATTTTGTAATCAGCCTTTATTCCAAAAGTCTTGGTTTTTTTTATAAAGCATTGAATATTTATAGATTAGCATTTTATAAAAAACCTAGCTTTTTATAAGTATATTTACAAAGAATGATGACATATGTAAAATAATAAATATTGATTTTTGAAAAGCACTTATAATCAAAGAAAACATCTGTAAGAGAAATTAAATGATTTAATGATTAATGATAATTGTATTACATTAATTCACCAATTTTTTATATTTCATTATATTAGCCTTATTAAATTATTTTGCGGTAAGATTCATTACACTGTAATGAAATAAGCGTTATTGTGAAAGTGATAAGATTATTTGTACAATGTGTAACAAAATTCCTTACATTAAGCTCAGCTTCATAGACGGTCTGCTCGTCAAACTTAGAAACTTCTAAGAGGCCATTAACAAGCAAGCCAATTACTACTTCAAAGAAAATTTTCACAAGACGAAATAGTATACTTACGAAACTACGCGTGATGATATGAAGTAAGTTAGCGACAGTTTATAGTATAGTACGTGCATCATCGTGTTGCTATAGTTCGGAATTTAATATGTACTTAAGTATTTCTCATCTAATAGAGAATCGATTGTTGTCCTAAGCTATATATTTGCATATTCAATTATGCGTGAGATACCTGATTTTATCGGCAAATTAGCTCTCTAAAAACATTTCGAAATTCTTGTAATAAATTATTAAGCATAATAATTTACATAATTTACGGAGTTTTTTTTACATTTTAACACTTTTATATTATTACATACAGACTGACTCTCTCTCTTTTCTCTCTCAAAAAACAATTCTCAAGCGAATCCGGCTATCTTTTGCGCTTGGTATGCCATATTGAAGCTACCATTTTGGAATGTGGAATCTTATTTGAAATTCTGATGTTCTATACAAATTTGATAACTTCAAACAAATAGTTACGTTATTACAATCTATATGTAAAACGTTGAAACGCGGAAATTTTTGTTGTTATATTATTAGTCGTCACATCATATAATTCCATATGTATTCAAATGCGCGTTTATGTTTTAAATACTTATAATTAAATATCAAATGTAATTATATTGGTATCAAAGTTCACTTGCATACGCTTGAAATATTACAATTTATTATAAATTTTATAGTTAATATTATTCAATATTTGTTATATAAATTCTCCCAAACGTGGTCAAGATAAATAAGATCTATCAACTTGCAACTTGCTCTATGCATGACTTGTGACAAGTTATAGTGCTCGGTTAACAGACCAGGCAGTTTGAGGACGTCCATCAGTGCAATGAATATCACTCTCCCTTGCATCGTCAGTCATTGTTGCACATTTAGATATATAACCATGCAGTAGAATGACCTTTTATATAATCTTACTCGTCAAATAAATAAATGTAATTGTCATTGTAGTAAATATGATAATTTCATATAGAACAAATTACGTGATAATCGCAATAATCGTAAACACCATAATAACATAATAATACTACCTATATCTTTCAATGATTTATATTTTAATATATCTATATGATAATAAATTCAAATTAAGGATAAATAATTTACGGACTTTTAAGTTTATTCGCAAATTACAGACATTATGTGATATGATTCATATATGTATATTTATATGTATAATTCATAACGTTTATATGTAAATTTAGACAAGATATGGCGAACCTATGACTTTTTTCTCTTAAATTACGTTTCTTTTTTTCTCCAGAAAAAAAATGTATACACCTGCAAAAAAAAATCGTTATACATTTATTAATATCTGCGATCTTTTAATAAATTACGCCATGAAAGAAGTTGCTAACCAGGATTTTAAGACTTCCAAATGTCGATTCCCCGGTATCTCCTTAAGATCTTTACATTCAAAAGAGCTGTGTGAAAGTAGCGACGGATATTTAATGCACACAGGCGCGCTATTTACTTTCAAGTAATCAAATTTCTCGTCTACACTAATGGAAGTGTGTAAACAAGTTTTTAACTTCATTAGGATGCATTTATTTTCTAAATGAAAGTCTATGTAAGTTTCTTCCTGTTCGCTTCAATCTATAACGTAGCCCTCATATATTTAGTTTGTTTGTAAAGTTATTTTTACAAAAATTTATGTAATACAGTTTTTTTTAAACAAAAATCATTAAAATCAGAAACTTAAAATTTATTTATGTTATTAAAAAGAACAAATTAATGCAACATCAACCCACCTAAAACTTTTTGTCGTAAGTTAGTCTTAAATTAGTTTTTATATATGTATAAATATTATCCTTATGTATATATAAATAATGCATAATTTATATAATTTGATTAAAAACTTGAAAAATGAAATTCTCGCATATGGGCTAATATACTTAATAAGTTAAATTGTTTTGTAATGTAATATACAGGGAGTATGTCTATTTTCTCATGTATAGTTATAGAATCCTTGGTAAATAAAAAGTTGATTTTTTGTAACAAAAATGTGATTGAGAATCAAACTTCGAGTTAGACAAAATGCCTGCAGCAATATGACGTATTTTGTAAAGTAATCTTCGAGTGCACCGCAAACACGTTAAAGATTAAATTGATGTTATAAATCACGTGTTAATATAGC
Organism: Anoplolepis gracilipes; assembly: GCF_047496725.1. Lineage (NCBI taxonomy): Eukaryota > Metazoa > Arthropoda > Insecta > Hymenoptera > Formicidae > Anoplolepis > Anoplolepis gracilipes. The sequence continues at coordinate 8,939,244 of NC_132974.1, forward strand.
TCGGTTCACGAAGAACTAAAATGAAAAATAATGAGCACACTCCCTCCCGTGCCCTCAAATAACCATCTAATCTGATTTCTGGTAAACTGAGTAAATGGAAAATAAAGATCAGCACGCACACGTACTCATACATACGTAAACACACACAAAGATGTTAAAGATCGATAGTATCATGGTAATCGAACCGAGGCTAATTATTCTGGAAAGAAACAAGTACAAAATTCATCGCCAGTCGACGAGACTGCTTAAGGTACATACAAGCCGTAATACACTTTTAATTGAACTTAAATCTCCGCTTTACAATAGCTATATTCCACTCTATACATATACGTAACTAAACTTGCAATATACTTTCTTCCCTGCAGGACTTCCTGTACAACCTGAAAAGTCTTGTGTAAAACGGTTGTTAATAGAAAACTTTTTTTATGAAAAAGTTTATAAGTAATATTCTCTAGATTACATATTTCATAAGCATAAAAGAAAATATAGTTTTTTAGAGAGTAAATTGCGTTCAAAGTTAATTTATATATCTGAAACTCAAGTATTTAAGGAACTAACAAATGTCGATATTTCATAAGAAATATAAAAATCAAATCAAATTGCCTTTATTGATTTTAACTCTGTTATAAAAATTTGTACATTCGATTTTCACAATGTTTTTTTTTTTTTTTTTGCTTTTATTTATGTAATTGCGTAAATTGCTCTTGCTAATTTTCAATCTCTTTTCACTAACCACAAGTAGTATCAATAATCCATAACAATCGACAACGATTTAAAATATTCTGCCTGCGTCACAGTACGCAATAAAAACTATATTCGAGAACAATTCAATCGTGAATTTTTAGTTTACTTTCATGGCAAGTCGGCAAAGTCCGACCCATGTGTAATCTTCAGTCTGACCTGAGATCTATGTAAATTCAAATGGAGAGATTCGAACGCGTGCAAGAGAGAGATAAACAGAGGAGAAGAGGCACAGAGAAGAAACGATAGTGGATGAAACGAGTTCTGAATCTTCGCACGTTCGCGTATTACCATTGATAAAGGCATCAAGGTTTTCTTTCCGAAAATAAACGTAACGATCCTATCCTAACAATAAGATCAAGAGATCAATACCCGCCGCGACGACCCATAAACCGATTGGTCCAAAACGCAATCAAACTGTTTCCAGAATTATACTCATGAACAATGCAAGCGTCGATGTTCTTAATCCGTTTGCGCGTCGAAGGAGTAAGCAAGCATGCGGCGTGTAAACGCGACGGCTTCATCCAAGTCGAGTGACAGATTCCGGTATCTCTTATTTCGGGCACAATATCCGACTGCTAAGCTCATCAATCCTCCGTGTCGGTGTGGCTACAGGCCAAAGCCGCGCCACACGTATGAGACAAACTTGCACGTACCGGTAACTGGAAGTTTCGCGATACTATCTATCATTCCTTCATCCTAACGTAAAAAGAATACCAGATTCCGTATATTTCGGAAATGTAATATGGACTTTTTCCTTCCATCGAAAACTGGGATTGAACCTATCTTCTTTTTCTATATTTTGCGTATACCAAATAAACGTATACTGAATTGTGAATCAATCAATCTGTCGACAAATGTATGTGTTGTAAGATTTTAGTGAATATTACCTAGTAATATTCTAATAAATTGTCCGGTTATATGGCTTTATTTCTATTTAATATTATATATATATATCTGCGATATACAATAGAAGAGAGACAAAAAAACATGAGATCAAATTGACATTAAAAATTCAAAAATTAACCTGTTTAAACTTTCTGCAAATTTGACAAACAAACTTGTTTCAAATAAACCAAAAAGAATTTCAAAACTTGTGCCCTTCCCTCCCGACTCTCTTTGTGACTTTCTACAACTTTGAAATTAAAGCGAGGTCATTCTATGTCAAGTGATCCCATCTGTTTGACTTTTCAAACTCAACCTCTTGAGAATTTTCGTGGAAGTTCGTTGATATGTTCATTTTACCACACAAGATAATTAAAAAATATGTATATTAAAAATTATACATTTTCATATAAATTAATTTTTGTATAAAAAATAAATTTTGCAATTTTCATTGTAACAATTATTATACATATTATATTGCTAGTAATTTATATTATCATCTTGCTTAACTGTTCTCAGAAGCTTAAAATTAAACTTTCTTCTTAAGCTCATTTTAGCAGATTTATAATTTCCGACAAAATTTAGGGCAAAATTTTATTTATAGTTTTATGTGCCATGTATTCTGTTATATATTCTACATTTGTACCTATATTTACACATACATATAAACGTACGTATATGTACTCTACTACTTCGGATTCTCCCTGTAGTAGCATATGATATTTTATTTCAAATACTATTACAAATTATAGATCGTCTAAATTGAGCTTAAATGTAAAAAAATTAGAGCGATAAATGAAAGGCTGGAATATTATATTACAAAAGACATTTCGTAATTATATATCGAGATCTTCTACTTCAAACTAAATAAGAATATGAATTTCGACTTTTGCAAAAGTCGATTGTCCGATTACATATAGCGTAACACGTTTTTTTATTTTATTTTATTACAAAAGTTATTTCCTAAATGTAGGACCACATTATTCTGGTTTTATATTTTATAAAGCAATTAAATATGATGAAAACATTTTATCATTGAATTATGACGTTGTTTGGAACTATATTCACATGAATGCAATGAAAATTTCTACTTTATCGCGATAAAAGTGTTCATATTTTATTATTGAAGTAATTTAATCAATAACCAATGTGAAGCAATGCTATGTGATGGTGACCATCGTGTACGCAATACTAATAGTCATGTCATTAACATTTGCACGTAAAGTACATTTTGTCGTTCTAATTATTTCGTATAATTATTTCGTACATGTTACAGATCTCAGCTTGTCGCTACACTTTTTGTACAAGGCACTCTATGTAATTCATACATCATGTACATCAGAAATTATATATTAATGTAATGGATCTAAATGACTATTAAATGTCTATTTCAATTTTTATGATTTATTTAGGTTTATATACGTTTATTGTACATTAAAAGAATAAATCCTATAATTTAGAGATAGCAAAGATATTTTTATTGACTCAATTATATTTATGTTAATGCTTTTTTGAGCAAATAAAATTAAAAGAAAAAAAGACAAATTTTTTTGCTTCGTTTAAAAGAAAAATAGAGAAATTAATAACAAACATCAAGAAAAATATATGATTTCAATTGAAAATGCAAACAGAAAAGAATGAAAATGCCTTGATTAAATGGCTCTTTTGATTTCATACATCTTTAATTTGGAGCTAATAATTTTTCTGTGTATTGCATAACATAGATCGCTGGTATATCTTAACTCTAAAAAAAATATATTCTTCTGTTATAAAATGTCGTTAATACATTAATAAAGTGGAATTAAATTGCATCAATAAATTTAACTGTAAATCAATAGAAAAATATGCAATTGTTCAGATAAAATAATCGATAACAGTAACAATGAATATTGATATTTCAATATCGCTATTTGAATGTCGAAACTAGAGTTTTTCATAGTATTTTCGTTCTTAAATATTAAATGTTAAACAATACTACAATATTTATTTGTTATAACGCAAACTTTGTGTTGCTAGCGTAAATTAACTCTCTATTACGATTCGCTATTAAACTTTGCAACAATGATAAATAGCATGGAAGTTATTTGAAAAATGTAGCGTGCGCTATAATGAATTAAGTTAAATTATGATTCAATAAAAAAAGTAAAAGATAAAAAGATTATATTTATAGATTATATTTATATATATATATATATATATATATATATATATATATATATAATAATTTGACGATTGAATGCAACGTATATTTCAGTGAGGCTTACGCATCTCTTAATGAGATTTCTATCAAAGTGACAATCGACGAATTATCGAAAAAAGTTTATGGTGGGCCGAGGTGAACGGCATCGGGATCTCAGAAAAGCTCCCGTTATCTGTGTGGATATAAAAATCGTTTAGTATCTATAATATCGTTACTGTTTCAAGCCCAGAGAGAGTGAGCGTAGACACAGCACTTCACTTCGCTGTTTGCCCCTGGCGCTATTGGGATTCCGTGGAGGTTTACACTCAAGTATCTCGAGAGATCGCTAGCTGTTATATAAATCGTATCTCCTAAATTGGAAAACAATCTCAGTCGGCGTGATTCCTTCACTGTGCGGAAAAACCGTGTCTCCCAAGTACTCGGAGAAAATGAAGTAGTCGCTTACGCGATGCATTGCTCGTCATAACATCGAGGAAAAATCTCACAAAAATCGTGTGAATAAAATTGTAAGCTAGCTTTGATCACACAATATTTATATGGATATCGTGCGAAATTACGTTACATGAGAAGCAGTTGATTGTGACGCAGATCATACTGACCAAGATATAAAAAAAGAGAAAATCGACTGTAATAAATATTATAGTCGATATTGGCTCGTTGGTAATTGTATTAAAGCGAATTATTCTTTCCAATATTACGATTGAAATATATAAAAGCTCATAGATTATTATTATTATTATTGTAGAGCGTACAAATTTTGTATATTTATGAATGGATTAAATTTAATTAATTATGCTATTAAAATTTTAAATATTTTACACATTTTAGGTATAAATTTGATAATTTATAAGGATATTCAGACTATATAAATAAGAATATATCCAGAATATATAAACGAATTGTAATACTTTTATGTTTTTCTACAAGTATGTTCTCTTATATAAAATAATTTATCTGTAAAAGACATTGTGCATTACGTTTAAATACACACAAAATATTATTTCTTTTATTCTAGATTTTGTCATTTTTAAAATAATAAAAAAGGTTAAAAATAATAAATTATTAAAAATGCTAACAAGTATAATGAATATAGAATAAAAAAAGTAGAATAAACTATAATATATAAAATAATAAATATTATCGCTTGTATTCTCTACTGCAAATCATAATCATATTTTTTTTCTACTACATTACCCAAGTCATAACGTAAAGCGTCTGAGCAGGTTAATTTTCTCTAATGAAGTTAGGCATGCCTATTCCACGTGTTGAAATCTATGATTCCTTCACTAGAACTTAATAAGGCAATTGGCCATTTACCGCAATCACTGATTGTTCTCGTCCGTACGTCACTTCTTTAATGATTTTATTACGCCTTCCTCTCGAATCCCCTTGTTTAATTCCTCGCGTGTTACCATCTAATTCCTCGATAACGGAGGAAGCATCGGGCTCCTTCTCGGAATAACAATGGGCATTCTCTCAGTGTGCCCCCCCTTCACGCCGAAGCACGTTCCAGGGCTTAATTATTTCCAAGTGCGATCCTCTCTTGCGTTGCTGCCGGCGGAAAAGTTGAAGAGGGACAAAGACGCGGCGGAAATTTACTCGCTATGCATATAACAAGCTAAATGGTTAACGGCTTCTAAAATATTACACCCAAGGTTGTGTCTTCTGCAATGCTACCTATTATCTATACAATCGGCAGATTGTAGTGCAGTCATCCGTTCTCGACAATTATTATTGTCAAGCAAAAATAAATCTTTTATTTTCCCCGTAGACAAATTCTATTATTTCAAGTTAAAATGTTTTATTATACATCAGCGATCGCGTATTATGACAGTATAATATTAATTACTTTTGAGGTTGTTGTATCTATTATTGAACAAACTGCAGAAAATAAATCAAGATATATTCAAGAACATTGAACCGTTTCAATTATATCGATCATGTGGTTCAATTTCTGCGTTCGAGAAACACGATATAAAGGTAACTCTCAAGATTTAACTAAATTCTCTATTAAGATAGCTCTATTAAAACTAGGACAGAAATATAAATCTATAATGCTCGAATTGTAAATTGATTTTACAAAGTAATGAAAAATTAAATTACTGAAGCTGTACAATTAGTCTTATTAATGTACCTTCTTTTAATTCCTTTTTCTTTCTTTTTATCTTGCTACTTCCACTTTTATCGTTTCAAATTGTCTAAGTTCTCTTTTAATTTGCTTTACATATTATAAATACATGAACAGTAGTAGTCTGATCGATGTAGAATTATCTACTATTAAACTACGCAAAAAGCTTTATAATTATATCATGTGTCACTCCGAATGATGTTACGTTTATATCATGAAATATATAGCGCGATTATAAAGTTATGTCTAATACGTTTCTTTTCAGCAACGAATAATTTACGTGTTCCGGCAATGCGTTTCTAAATGAGGTTTGGCTTGAGCAGACAAGAAAAAAAGAGTATCAGAGATTTTTGATCTCGGACGGGCGGCGGATATGGAAGGAAGTCACGCGCGAAGCGGTTTCATCATGTGTAGGTTCCACCATGATGGGTGGAACGGCATGAGGACGAAAATTGATTGCGTATAACGCCGTGACGACATAAACTGGAAATGCGTGCTTGCTCGACGACAGCAATTCGCGACAGTGGTGACAACGCGAACGTGCGCACGTGCGTGTGTATATCGCGTACGCAAATCAGATTAATTATATAGGCGCGGAGAAGAGAGAGAAAGGCTAACAAATCCAGGCACGAATTCTCATTTTGATAAGGTCGCCGGTCCGAGAGATCGAGTTGCTATGTGAATCATACATTGGCAAAAATGATCACAAAAGAGAAAGAGAGAAAAAAAGTGAGAGTGAATAGAATGACCGAAACCTGAAGACATTAAACTAGACATCTCGCGTGTCTCATAAACCCTAGGCTTTGATCCTAATCCCAACTAGAACCTAAGCTGTCGTCTGTCTAATCGAGTTTAGGCATTTCGGATCCACTGCGTAATCGACGTTTGAGACTCATACCTGATTATGCTGCCAGCTATTCGCAACATTGTTACCTGCTGAATCGTGTAATAAACTTGCCAACATGAATAGTTTGAATCGTTGACTGAATGTAACCGGGATTGACGATGTTTTGTATGAATTTATCGATATTGTCACAGTCAAAATTTCAGATCTCGCATAAATACTTGACTCTACATGCAGGCAAAATAATTTTAAAATCATTCTTAAAACCAATACTTTTTTTACGTAAATTATATATTACTCTTAATAATCTACATTAATTAATAATACGCTAAACTTTGATTTAGATATTAAAGTGATCTTTCTCATTAATGGCCATATTTTATATAAATTTTTCCATTTTTGTTAGTAGATCTTGATTATTTTATTTTTTTTTTTTCGAAAGAACTAACACTTTTTATAGTTCTATACGAAGTGTTAGTAGAACGAGTAAATATAATGTCAGTCACATAGCGTGTCGCATCCGTTGGCATCAAAAGTATGTCAGCGTCGTCACTTCGTTCAGCATTGTTCTCGGTAGCGCTGATAGACGTCGTAACCATAATCTATAACACCCTAAGAATACGCTCCGGCTAATTAACATCGGAATGGGCAGGGAAGAGCGGCTGGCGGGTGCGTTTTCATTGCGCTAGCAATAAATCCAGGAAGCAGATAAGCGTTATCGCGGTCTTTCGCCAGCACCTATCTGTAGCAGTCGTGGTTTCCCTATTCTCGAGCAGACACACGAGGCTACTACACCACGTAATGCGGTCGCCATTGCGGCCGTTATAGACGATTCATCGATCGGTGGCTTATCGAGATCGAAACGATCGAAAACTATCGGGTAACGTAAACGATTACAATATCATGTAGTTGAACGAGTTTGCAAACTAAATATCTTTTACCACAGCATTCCCCTTCATTCGCTTTTTATTATATTTATTATATATAATTTTAATCTGAAAACTGACGTTTTATATAAATAATTAAATTGTTCGGTTTTTTTATTGAAAACAATAACGTTATAAGTAAAATGTAATTTTATTCTTATATGATAAAATTTATTCTTGAAATTTAATGTATTGGCAATCTAATTTTTTATTAAATATTATATTATTTGTATGTAAAAGAAGAATGTTTAATATATAAATTATAAGCGCAATAATAATAATAAAAATAATTTGCCTAAATAAGATCTCCAGATTCTATGAATTTTAGCGTCTATTCTAAAGTTTTTGTTACTTACTTCATAAATAAAGTAAAGAAGAAACTATAGAGCTGCGAAACCACTAGTTCCGTAATGGTTCTATACAAAAGAGTACATTCATCTACTAAATGTACTCTTTTAATAATTGATTTCTGCTTTACTTATTCAGAAGAATACTTAGAAGTTTCATTAATCTTAACGAAAACGAATAATGTAAAATAGATTGGATCAAATGTAAAATAGATTATATCAAATAAAAAGCATTATCTATTTTTAGAAGATTTTATCACATTCTAAAGAAAATTTTTGTTATTTTTCTATTTGAAAAATTGCATTTCTCTGTTTCGAATATACGTCGATATTATGTGCATATGTGTCAGATAAAAGTTCATGTATTATATATTGTTTCGTACTTTACTCGATCATAAAAACGTACGAATCCAATTTCATTTCTTTCAACATAATGTAAAACACATTTGATTACTTTGCACAAATATGTACTTGAATAAAATTGATACAGATGATGAAAACATCTCAAATATCTATTTGATAGAGCTAATAATAATTCATTGCGTAAATAATTTCCCAATTTAATTAAAGAATTGGGCAATCAACAATTTATAATTTTAGATTGTCTTCAATATAGAAAAATATTCAAACTACTGTTTACTGTCTTAATTAAAATTAGAATTTAAAATGTAATATATCGTATTGACGTAATTTAACTGTAATGACATTTATAATATTTGGATTTCAAATCTAAAAATATATTTTTAAAGTCAGATTTCCCGCGAATCTCTCACGATCGTGATCTATAAGCACATTCAAGATAAGTCACTTTCAGAATTGACCCATCACGATACGAGGCTTAATTGTTGGCGAAATAAATTAACGGAGTGCATGCGATGCGCTTTAATTTATTCATCATTTATCCACGTACAACTATTTCCGGTACAGTGACTATAAAGTATGTTGTTTCAGCATGAACGATACAACTCTTCATCAGAAGGGAATGCTTGAGTATTACTAATGCAATTTACTAATGAATATCGAGGTCTATTGTTTATCGATAAATCTCGCTTCGCATAGTATTGCCGAGAAATTGCGTACACGAAACGGCAGAATATTCAAGGAGAAAAGTTTCGTCGTTACAGCACAACTCTACTCGTGCTGCAAATTATATAATTCTCGGATTCTATTTATTGTATGTACAATATAAAATAAAACGAAATTGAGAGAAAATTATTCCGCGAATACTTTTATTGTCAATAAATTCGTGAAATTGAACGTTGCTATTGATATTTCGCACATTCGAAAAATTATAGAAGAATATATTTCTGATACAATAGAAATATTTCAACTTTAAAAAGCACTTTACATAGCAGAAATAATATTATTTAAAATTCTTGAAAATCATTTATTCGCAAGTTTTTCTCTATAATAATATTTTCTTTTTAATTAAACTCGTAAGCTTTTCTCACATACATCTTCTATTTTTTATTTTTCGAATATATACATTACTCGTGTTTAATAATAGTTTATATTAATAATACTCGTATTAGAGAACGTTATTTCATTAGCATGTTTTTTATCATTCATGTTGGATTTCCCTAACATAACTTTAACGACATAACTAAGATAGAATGAAACATCTTTACAATGTCTGACACTAAAAAATTGACAGTGAATAAAAAAATTATGCTCGAGCAATGCCAGCACAACGGCTTGATGCGATATAACTGACGAACGTCAACAGCAATAACGGACGCATTCAAATTTAAGTGGTGCACCTGCAACGACGAAATTGTCGTGAGATTAAATCCTCTACGAGTGTCGTAATCAGATCCAGGTAATAAACTCTCTATCTATAAATCCCACGCGCATTCGTCTCTCCTCTACAGCGCCTCTTCACAGCGCTTCGCGCGTTTATTTGTATCCCACACACAATTTCGTTGTTCATGCCATTGCGCGCCTATGTATTTTTCCTTCCCCAGAACAATTACTGCGCATTTTAATTAAAAATTCTATTAATTCGCCGCGGGTTTATGCGAACGACCGTCGCGGAACAAACGACGCCGTTCCAAAGTATTAAAAGATAGTTTTAAGAGGCCGCGGAACCGTTCCCACGTAATTCCCGTAAGGGAAGATCCCCGCGTAGCCGCGCTCTGCGGAAAACGTGCTCTTTCATTTTCTTTTTAATTTCTCCGACTCTTTAACAAAGTGTTAATTCCACGGGGATCCGGGCAATGAACGGGAAGTTGTCAGAGTTTCGACTAATTGCGTTCGTGAATACGAAAATGCAATGGTGCGGGAAACTTCACGGTGTACCGTATCATTAAAAAAAAATTTTTAACTAAAACTACATATATATATATATACAAACTTTGAGATAAGTTTTAATGAAATTATATTGTTGACACAACGCAAATCACATTTTGAAAATAGAAAGAAAAAAATAAACACCATATTTATTAGTATATATTAGAATATAATAGTATATTTTAGAATATCTGACAGAGACACTTTAAAAATTTACGATGCACAATGTGGCGCAATGAAATTACATGTACGGTCGAACGAATATCCTTACTCGCGTGAAATATAGCTTAATTAGCAATTAGCTTGCAAAGTGCATCCGTAACAAAATACGGTCGCATCTGAATATCCAATTTACGTATTGATGTATGGGACCATCAAAGCGGCGAAGTAATGCAGATATGAATAATAATTAATCGCCATGTGCCGGAGAACTATACTGAAACTTAATGCATCTCATTACTACGGAGATCCGCGCGTTTCACGCCGTCAAAGAAACGTCCGTACACATCAGCTTGTACATGTCAGCACAGATGTTTATATGTATATATATATATATATATATATATATATATATTATATATTTTATATATATGTATGTATGTATGTATGTATTGTATGTATAAGTACGCTATGTCACCAGTTCGGGATTTGTAAAGGGGAACATCCTGGCGGTACACTTAGTGCGGATAACAGCGCGACGTAAGATCTCGAGGTGGAGAACGGCGTAAAGTTTGAGCTTAAAACACAATTTAGCGACAGCGTGTCTTCTATATCCACGACGGAATAGGTAAGATAGTTTGCGGAAACAGGTGGAGCGAGGAAACTCGTTCGACGGAGCATCCTTTCCGCCTTGAGATTTTGCTCTGGGAAAAACCTCGTCCGGAGAAAAATTTTGTTTGCCGGCGCATAGCAATTAACAGGCACTTGTGCTTCGCATCGCGCAAGCATCGTCGAGCTTTATTTACTTACCTTAATAAATAGTGTTCTAAGAGCGTACAATATTCTTTTTTTGAGACGCAATTCTTTATTCAAATATTTTTTTACCATATTATTGTTGACTTTTTTTCGTTTTTAAAGATAACCTTCTCAGAACATATATTAACCAAAGACCAACAACATATTTTTCCATAATGATTTGAGTTTAATTTATCGCAAAATAATTTATACAAGTATTTGTAGAAGATATAAAGTAATTGAAAATTTTATTTGCATGATTACTGTGTAAAACTTTCAAAAAGCATTTTTTCTGTTAACGCACTCTTTCGATGCAATAAATAATCAATATACTAATTTTTTTTTTCTTACAAAAGAGAAATTCTTTTTAAGATAACTTTAAGATAATACTTGATAACCTAATATCTAATTGCAAATAACATTTATGCAAATGATAAAATAAATTTTAGTTATGCAAATCTAAAATAGTATTTTTGACAAATTAAATTAATTATTGTAATTTCATTTTCTTCAAAATACAGTTATTAAATAAATGAGAGTTAGGACAAGAGTTTCGGTTAAAATAATACGAGAGAGATTCATAATCATTGATTTGCAAAACATTAAAATAACTCGCAACTATTTAAAATTTTAAGTCAAAATCTTATCTCTACCGTTTAATTACAATATTTAATTAACGATTAAGTATTACTTCAGTACAGAAATAAAGTGACGCATTTTCTAAAATTTCTTTGCGTAATTTATATTATTATTATAACATTAAATTGTCCTGACATATTATTTATAAAAATGTTTTTAAAAATGTAAAAAATATAATTTTACAAAATTATACATTTATAAAACTTAACAAAGAATAATTCTAATTATACCGTTTACAATATTAATAGGAGGTTTATTATTAAAAGAAATATTTATCATGTGATTTTGTATTAAAATTAAAAAATTTTTTTCCGTGACTCGTCCGTGAAAAAAATCATTTAGAATACACTCTCTCTAAATATCTCATTAAATCTCATTTATCTTAAAAGTTACATAATTTGAGTACAAAACAAACAATTCGCCAAAATTTTTTTACATTAACATAGTTTAAGTTGAAAAATTTTGCAGAAATATCTATTATGTCTTGCATTATTCTAGTGAAAACCCGCAAATGTAAATAAAACTTTACTATATTGGGATACGTCTAGCTTTTAATTTTCACGATCGCAAATGAATTTCGAACGACACGTATTTTAGGCATCCATTGTTTGGCTTACAATCGTCGACGGAAAGGACACCTGCGCGCATTGCGCACCGTAGAATGAGCCTGCCATGCATAGTCGCGACCGAGGGAAATCCGAACGTCCAACGAAAATCGATTTGGCGAGTCGGTGGGGAGCCCGCGATACCGGTAATTTGTGACACGCGATCTCGCACCGAATGAAAACTTGATGCCGTCACGTGGATCTGGCTGGCGCCACGCAGACGTTCCGGTTATTTCATCGGGTTCTCTACGGTTTCCATATGCGCACATATACCCACTCTTTCCTACACCCCGTCTTCACCCCATCCTTCTCAGCGAATCATAGTCTCGACTTCTGTACACGTGGTATTATATTAAAGATCGGTGCGTCGTCTACAATATTATACGATGCTTGTAAGTACAGCTTCTCGACCTTTGTCCAAAATGATCGTATATGCAGAGTTAATAATTCAATGTTGTTATATGTATAGCTTATATTTAATCTTTATCTAATTGCCAATAATGTATCTTTACTCAGTATATTGATCGATAAATATATTAATAATGATTAATCTTACGATGAGTCTTTTTCTCGTTGCAAAATTATTAAATGTTAACCGAAAATTAGTGACAATTTTTATTTACAAACGATATCGTCTTTTTTTTTTTTAAATCGAGCAAGCAATTTTTATTTTCTTGTTACCTCAAATCTATACGTATTTTAGCTGCAACAAAGAGGATATGTTCAAGAATTTTCAGAACCAAGTGACGCGATTTTACGCACCTGTCGCAGGTAACGAACGGCTTCTAGGTGTGTGTGTGTGTGTGTGTGTGTGTGCGCGCGGCACATTACACGAACGCGTATGTATTGCGGCCGACAGTCGCGTGCTCGCACAAAGGATCCCATTAGACGGTACGAGCACGCAGATCCTGCCCTTTGAACGTACGCAAATCAGTGACAAGTCGCGTACGAACAGGCACTCGAGGAACGGACTTCTGGAGGTACATCAAGGCACCAGGCATGTCCAATGTTCCTGTTCGCCATTCTCCTGGAAGCACTTGTCTTGCTCTCCAGGAGAAACGGACACGGCGAAAATGGATTTTCGATCGCTATGGCGAGGCGAGCACGTGGCCCTCCGTTCGAGGGTTACAAGAACGAAGAACCAGCCGGCCAGAACAGATCTGCGTTAATGACCGACGAGTTTAATTGGTGGATAATGGGCCTACGATCTAACAACTACGAGCAGATTGTTTCCAGATTGGCGTACCTAGTTCTACTTCAAACGCGCTGGCTTTTTTTTCATAATAATATTGATGCTTTTGCTTGAATACCCGAACAGACACAATCGACTATTTCACTCGCCTCACGGCATTTTTAATTATTCACAAAAGATACTCGATCATACTACATAAAACGCGCATTTCCACTGAAAGAGGAATAATAATCAATCAAACGTGAGATACACGAAGGAATTCGGTTATATTATGCAGAATATTATAATATTAATTACCCAACGTAAAGCATAGATATTTTAAATTTATAGCTGGGCGAGTGTCGCGCTTATAACAGTTTGTGATTAATGTAGCGGTTAGATACAAAAGTAATCGCCTTTTGCATAATATAATATCCGATATCTGACTATTGAAAATAATTCGCTATATTTTATTTATGATATAACATTCAACTGATGTTTCTTTAATGAGAAGAAGCATAAAATTACCTACATGTATAGTAGATTCGATTTCATTAAGAAATAATAATATATCATATTGTTTATCCTGAAAGAAGACTTATTTTTAAATAGATATTTTTATTATTTATAATATGATCTCGTGCACTTTTAATCGTTTCCGAGTTATCTAATTTAAACTCAAAATGTACCTACATACAATTTTGCTCATATTGATTTTCTAGTTTTATTTAGCGCCTAAAAAGTTTAAAAAAATAAAAACGTCAAACTGTTCGATAGATAGCTAAAAAACGTACTGTAAGATAAATAAATCGTTCCTTCATTGCAAATTGAAATCTGGCGGATATCGTTTGTTAATGCAATGTCGTATAATATCCAGGCGAAATTAGACTTTAAGGACGAGAACGTCGCTCTCGCAAGCCCAGAAATCTCGTTTCGAGAAAAAGTGGACGGTCTGTGACAGTGGAAAATGGGATTTCGATCGTTCGCGGGACACCAAGCTGCCGCTGAAGAACGAGCTGTGGCCAGCTGCGGTGGATCGTAAAGTAGAACGGATGGACCAATCAGAATGAGAGAGAAGGAAAGACAAAGATCCCCGTCCCTCCCCCTTTACCCCTATAATATTAAGCCAGGATATTAAATGTCTACAAAACGTTGAAGCGTTTCCAGGCGGATTTGCTGTCACCTTTTTTTTTCCTCTTCAAAGAAATAAAGGAAAAAAGTACCAAAGAAGAAGAGACATATACACATGATGCCGCTGTAGAATTTAGAATGACGCGCTTCATGACGTAAACTCGGCAACTTGCTACGCGACAATACGATGAGAGACAATCTCGTGCGAATAGCATGCGTAATCTTTAGAAGAAAGGACTTTGCAAGACAGTCTCTCATTTCCCAAGAATACAAAGATACGAAATAGCTCTTTTAACGAAAGCATCTACGAAACGTGCACTATCGTTGGACCGAACGATAAACTCCAGCAGTTTGTCTGCATAAAAAGTAATTGCTAGCTGTTATTGAGTTCGTTTGTAGATCTTATTGTTAAAAGAAGAAAATGAGGGAAGATAGACCAGAATTTTCGCTTGTGAATAAATTTCTGGAATCCTGCTGACAATCGCGACAGTACGAATGATTTTCAACAGCGCGCACGGCTCGACAGCCAAACGGCCGAAAGTCACGGATGGTAGTTGTATATATGTAATAATATATACAGTGGGAAGATCGTGAAAGATTAAATGGGACGAGCCTGTCGGGTGAGATCGAAGAGAATGCCAGCTGCGATTATTTGCGAGATACGTGTTGAGATCCGAGTACCATATACGTTTTAGAGGGTGAAATAAGAAAACGCAGACGGGCGTTTCAAGGAATAGCCGGCGAGTTTCATGACGATAATCAAATGACACGACAAAAGGGGGCGACGCCGGGGAAATATGAGGCATTGGCAGCGCGGGAAAAAGAAAACGGACTTTCCGGGATGTCGTAAAGTCGCGCGCGCGCGACCTACGTGAGAGATCGAAGCATTGAAGATACGATTCGAAGGAGAATCGAGTAAGGAGAAGGAATCCTAGAGGAATGCGAGTGAAGACAAACGGCCGCATACACATGCGACGCATCCAAATCTTTCCGAACTGTTGTCGAGGTTTTTACAGAAATGATGGAGGAGGAAAATAATTCACTACTGTGTATCCGTCTTACTTCGTTAACGGAAATTATTTGTTTTTACTGTAGTCGGATAGAAAACTAAACGTTATTGATCGAAATGACGGTTTATGTATGTAGAAGCAAATCAGTGTGACAGATCTCTGTTGAATTCCAACATTTCTCGGGAGATGATAATAAATTAGTTATACAAAAAAAAATTAATTATTAATATATAGTTAAGTAAAAATGTACCTATAATAGAACGTCGTGTCAGACATGCGATTCATGTTCCATGTTAACATCAACATTCAATTAACCAGGTGGACAATAATTTTACGGTGAACGTGTTCCTTGTAACACAACCTAACAGTTTCAAACACTAAATGAATTAGTTTATAGTCCACAAAGGATGATCTATATGGAAACTAATAAAGCTCAAGAGAACTTTGCAGAATAATTATGCCCATATATATGTCAATTTTTCAAAATATATTTTATAATAGTATAAAAGTTATATTAAGATAATCTACGATTAAAATATATAAAAACAAGAGAAAGATTAAAATGTGTAAGAACAAGAGAGAGAGAGAGAGAGAGAGAGAGAGAGAGACAGAGAGAAACGCATGGCAGAAATTACAAAGAGAATTGAGCAAGCAAAAAGAAGAGAATTGAAGAAGTCATTCTACTGCTGCCAACATTCCCCATACAAGTTCGACGATTAACCGCAGTGAAATATGATCGCACCAAAATTTACGAACAAATGGAACAAGAATAAACCACGTGCGAGGCCGTTCGCGAGCGTTGAAGTGATAATCTGTAACGAAGTAGCGTGATACCGACAGCACGCGGTGCGCACATAATGATTGTTCGAGCAGACATGAGTGCAACTAGGGGAAAAGTTGCTGCGGCAAGGATAGACTAATTAATTGGGGTTAAATAACTGACTATAAAATACTTGATGTACCGGTAGTTTCGCGAGCGCGAGCGCGAGCGCGCGCAACGAAAATCGAGAATGAGTTGGCGGGCAGTCTTGATAGCGATTGAGAATCGGTAGGCGAATAGGGAAAGGGCAGATGGGTACCTTAATGAGGTTGATAATGGGTGGATATATATAATCCCTCGTCTCGGCCCAATAGTTTGCCCACCCACTGCTTCTACATCTCACTCACCTTTCTTCCCGCCGCCGCTCATTGATTTCACAACTCAACGGGGTTAATCGTGCCATGAGAATTTCGTATTTCAGCGGGTTTTTAGCCTTCACTCGAGTTTAAATACTCCTGTCCGGGAAATATGCCGTTAATTGGACTCCTGATTCTATTTCCACTTATCTAGCGAAATACTGGAAAATCTCTCGTTTATAGTTCCAATTCCGGTTTTACATGGCAGTTTTGAAAGGATCTGATAGTGATTCTACGTGTGTTGCGAGAGTTGAGCCGTTGGTTCAAATAATCTTTGATTTTATGTATTACATCTGTCGCTCGAGGTTCTGATTCGCAAGAACAATAAGAACTGAGAATAAAGTATGGCTGCGCGATAAGGTCTCTTGTTTAAATAGTCGTCGTTTGGACGAGTCAGTTATCGCCGACGCTTTTACCCGCGTGATTCACTTGTAAAAATATTCCCTCGTGGTTTCCTTGAAATACATCGCTACAACACGCGCTACTCTTTTCTACTTTTTTCGCGCGTGTTAAGAATGAATAATCGAGTGTTCTTCATTCGCGCACGCCTCCCCTACGTGTAAAGGGTGTAATGCGCCGTGACTAAAGCGCGCGCGGAGAGAACTCACGTCGCGGAAACGCGTAAACAGCGGTGTAGTTGTAAAATGTCGAGGAAAACAACGAGGTCGCGGGCGTCTAAACGACGCCCGCGACGAAATAGATTCATTCTCGCAAAGCGGTGATGTTGGTCGTTATGGTCCGCGCGAATTGTCAAACTGGTCGTTCAACACGGGCATAAAGGCGAATCTCCCTGCTTCGAATCAACGCTGGCGACAAGTTCGACCGCACTTGGCGACAATGTTTGGGAACAATCCAGCGCCGACGACGAGATATAGTCCAAGTTCGCTCGAGCGTGAACGTGCGACGGCAGCGTCGCAAAAGTTGTTCACGCCTCGATCATCCCTCAAACGTCTCCGTATTCCGGAAACGTAACTGTTGACGCACGGGATGGCGAGCTTTTGCATTGGCGCTAAAGGAGCCGTAAAGGGATGCGCGCCCTTATATATGCCACCGTCGCTCTATCATCTGTGTAAACTGTCAAATCGATGAATATTCGATCCCGAAAAATCCGACTGCGCTTGTCGAAAAAATCGACCGGTAGCGCATTTTCGAAAGCTATCGCGATCACGCACCGTCTCGGTCAGCGACCAAGCGAGCGTGCGGATCTTTCATAACTCGGTTTTGTGATTTATTGCAACCTCGGTGATTTTTCATCGGGCAGCCTACGAAATAAAGTGATTGATTGCGTGCGAAAAGGAGCGACGATGAATGCGTCAGAGAGAGAGAAAGAGAGAGAAAGTGAGATATATTTGTCAAGATCTCCGAGTAGATCGTTAATTTACGATTGTTAATTCGTGAAAGAATTACTATGCTATGAATAGCACAAAGACGAAGTTAGTTCAGACAAGCGATAAATTTGTGTGATGTACGATGTAGCTATTAATGTTTCGTTAATCAATAATAAGAATTACGATTAGTAATAGTATTTGATTTGCACTTAATGAAATTATTAAGTGATACACAGAAAAAAATACAATTGCCACCAACAGTTTTTATATGTATCTTTTTTACAGTTTCTATTTTCAAATGTTAAGAAATTTAAAATTTTTTTATGTAGGAAATTCTGAACTATTTTACTTAAAACAGATTTCAAAAGATTTCATAAAATTAAAATAATTACTAAAAATTTTCAAATGTATAAATGAGAAGTTCATTTAAAAAGTAATACTTCTTTTTTAATCAATGTTACATTTTTTATTCCATTTTTAATAGAACTAATTTAAGAAAATAAGCATTATAGAACCATTTATTATTTTACGTGAACATAGCATTTGCATGCAACATTAACATAAAAAGTTAGGTAAAATAAATAAGCAGGTTGATTCAAATCTGTAAAGCACTTTTTTTATGTACGAATTTTTGGGCTAACTTTTTGCGTGATAAAATTGTTTTAGTGTCAATAGTATTTTTAATTAATAAGCAATTGTGCGCATATGTATGTAAGTAAAAAATCTAAGAATTTCTGAGATAATTAAAATTTTTAACAATATTTTAAAAGTTAATTAAGATTACTAAGACTCTATATGTGAAAACAATTTTTAGATTTCACGGGTTATATATATGTACATATATATATTCAGAGAGCCAGACGCGAATAATAGTGCGTCAGTTTCACAGAAAATTAATTTTTCTACATGAGGCACAAGTGTTTCTTGTTTCATATATCAAGTATAATTAAATTTCAGTTAATATTTTATAAATTTTTATTTTTAATAAATGTAATATTTTATTACTTAATTTATAATAAATATTAATATTAAACTTTTACTCTAAAAATTTAATATATACTTTCTCTTTCTTTCTGTTGCATCATGAAAAATATTACATAATCGATATATAAAATATCATTTTTAAAATTGATTAGATTCGTGCAAATATAATAATATGTAGAGTAATCAATTTCGATAATTTCAAGTATAAATTATAAATGCATAAAACTTTAATTCTTATATACTAAAAATAATCGTATAAAACGGATGACAAAGTGTAACTAATGTCCATTATAGATCAACTCCACGGCTCTCTGACATAAAAGCCGCGTATACGTATAGAAAACGAGAGAAATGGTACAACAATGTCAGAATTACGAAGCGGTATTACATCGTAGGCCGACGATAAAAATGCGGCAATGATAAATGCTCCTTTTTCCTTCAAACGAACGTCGTTAGCGTTGCCCTACGATTTATCATTGGTAATTAGCCATGAAACTCTCGTAACATACAAGTACTTAGCATGACTGAAAGAATACAAAGAATTGCACATATCTGACTCAGAATGCGACAAACAAAGATATGGGGAAAGATACGATAAAAAAATTGCGGAACATTAAACTTGTTTAATAATCAGAGCATAGAGTTAACATCTATCAAAAGAAGATCCGAAACATATCGACATGAAAAGCTTACATTGACTTTCGTTTTTGAAATATAATTCATATTTCTTTAAACATAGAAATCGTGCGTATTTATACTATTCAATTTAATAATAAATATTCTGATTCTACAAATTTTTATTTCAAACAAATGTGTTATATTAAATATTAACGTATTAATTTTTTAATTATCAAAAAGCTTTTTATATATTTGATAAAAAGATTTTTATATTTTCGGAGATCTTTTTCTAGAAATATTCATTTTATCTTTAATAAGATGTTAAAGATAATATCTTTTTTTAAAGGTATCGTTTGTTTTTTAATTTGCTCTATGAAATCTAATCAAAAATAATATTTAATAAATCTGATTAATAAAACCATGTCATAAACTGATTAAAAGATATGACTATAAACTGATATAAGATTTTATGTGTTCCTAATATGTCTCTTCATGATGATCAATAATTTTTTTGTAACAAGCGTATATACAGCACCAATCGAGGTTAACAAGCATATCAAAAGAATGCTGCAACTATAGTTTCGCAATATAAACGTCACAATAATATGAGATATGACATTGATCCAAACATATATGTATATATTCGAAACTAACACATCGTTTATGAACATCGTTTCGAGGATATGATAAAATTGGCGATTGCGGTAACAGGCGTTTGTAAAGGTCGCGAAACCGTAAAATTGAATTAAAACCGATGACAACGTTCACTTCGCCAGATTCCCAATAACGTTACTGTTATAGCACGTTGTGCATTTTTCCGCCTATTCGATGAAACGATCCAATTTCGTTGGGTTCTACATATCGGCCGATCGTGAGAGAAAAGCATGTGGCATCCGCTCGTGCGATGGCTGACATTTGCGTGACAATTAGAAGGAGACAAATGTAGGAAAGCCAACAGCGAAGGTGCGTGCAATTCGTTCTGTTCGTCATCGTCGTCGAAAAGCACGCTTTCGCACCACGACACGCGGGCATCACTCTGCGCGAGAAGTTAAAAGGTCGTTAGCTGTGAATTCGCGGTAGCAAACTCAAAACATCGCCATAATTTACGTGGCCGTGTCCCACTCGACCCCGTCGCGAGATCGTATCACTTCGCAGGTGTCTAGCCTGCTTTCTAGCAAAGGGACATGCACATGCAAACACGGAAACGCTGTTTAACAATTCTATTCTTGCCTGAGAAAACGTTTCGCTTAACTCTCTGCCAGTTCCGAGACTAACTCCCATGCGAGTTTATGAAAGAGAGTAAGTCTTCAATTCCCGCGTACCGTGTTGTTTGTATCTATCTAACTAATTTTTGTCCTATAATACGCAAAATGAAGAAGAAATTTCTATTATATTTTTCATATTCTAGAAATAATATTAAGATTCTCAGTTTTCTCTCAATAAATTTACAAAAGAACATGAAAAAAATATTTTATGTATTGTTATTATAGTATAAAATATATATATATATTAAAATCTATGAATTGTTTTAAAGTTTTATATATTTTTATATATTCATACAAAAGATATTTGAATATATACATATATCTGGTGTGTTACTACAGTTCACTGCGTCTCTTTCTTTGTTTATTTTCTATTTGACAATTAGTTGAAATATTCGTGCTCGATATTTTATACGCTTTTTGTACGCCTATATCCAATAAATATTGACTCTTGGCAATCAAAGAACAAACAAATAATTCTCTGAAAGATCATCATAAAAACCTGATAAAATTTTGTGTAATTTTATTAATCCTAGTGGTTTTTTATTGTTATAAAATTATGTATTTTTTAAATCTAGTTATTATTAAAAAAATAAATGGCTGTTGAAATTACCGTGTGTTGAGATAGCCACAGCATATTACATATTAATCTTGTAAAAAAATAAAATTTAAAGTATCCAGAAAACATTAACTTTGAAAACAAAATTGCGGAAATGATTTCATTTTTCTTGTAAGCTATCGATAATAGTTTTTAAACAATAAAATATTTTTTTTAATTTTTTACATTTAAATCTTACCTTTATAATTTAAAGAGACACCTTAAATAATTCAATGTTATATATAAAATTATAATTTTTATATGTATATATTATACTATCAGCACATGAATTTTAAAAGAAGTAAATGATAAATCTCTAAACTATCCTATATAGCCTGAATAAAAAACCTGATAACGTCACAACATTAGACGCATGAGAGGAGAAGGATTTTATCGGCCAATGAGGCTCGTTTAAGTCATTAGCTTAGGAGTCTAAGCGCGCTCGTGTTATGCACCCATGCCGAGGGCGTGAAAGAAATTAATTTCGCGATAGCACCGAGCTAATTGTGAGCTGCACTTTGAAGTCGCCCTCGATATATCAAGATGCACCGAATGCAACATATCACTGCTCTCTATCCTAATGAGTTTCCCGCGCGATTCTAATATATCTATCCTTACATCATCTTCGTTCTTAGGACTTGCATTTACGTAGAAAGATTCGAATAGTAAAATAATGAAGTTTAAATTCGAGAAATGTCACATATTATTCCTAAATCTGGGAATAAAACTTTATTTAACAATAGTATCGAAACTCGAAAAAGTTAAGCAACTTCAAAATAATACCGCTCTCGAAATGCGCCACTCTACTTTAACGGTGAATTAGATGACAGCAAAATAATTAAAAGACTTTGTGCGGCATGATTTATTCGTTGAAATATGAAATATATTTTTCTAGTCTCTTAATAAAAATATTCAACATATACTTTGGCGCTTTAAGAAGTTACGTTACTTTCAAATGTAAAGGTAATTCATTAAGTATAAACTATATTACTTTTCGTTTGTGAGTGTCCTTGTAATTTGTTAATTAGAACGTTACATATTCGCAATTGAAAATATAAGTAAAAGGAACATATTTTTAGATTAAATATAAGTTGTAAGAAACATATAATTTTCCGAGCTTATCGTCATCTTTAAAAAGCGCTTCTATCGTAAGGGAACAGCGTTGATGCACTTTGAGGCTGTAAACTGCGTGCGCGCGCGTGTCATTATACATTCCCCTTTGCTCATGCCAAAAGGTTAGATGCACGAGACATGGCGGTGCGTGCAACGAAAAAAAGAGAGAAAAAAACTGAGAACCACATACCTACCGAAGCTAGGGTGTGCCAAAGCGTGTGTGTTGACTTCGCATATTTATCTAACGTATGCGTTCGTATTTCGCTACTCCGGAGATTTCGAAGCGCGAGGCATGGAGTTGCTAGTTTAATACCGATTCCGCGTGCAAATACGCAGGGGTGTGTCGACAGTGGTTTGCTGTTTGCGAATTAGGTGCAATCAAACGCAAAATTACACTAGCAAATAACACACGATTTACCAATCACAGATTCCTGCAATTAATTGCTCGACGTGATACGTTATTGGCAAAAGACAATTTTATTGAAAAAGTATAGAAATTTTCTCTTAGAAACCGTATAATTGCATTTGTATCTTAGCTATAAAAATTATTTATTATATATGCTTAAAAGTATTACGTGATGTAGTTGATTATTATCTTTTATGTACAATGTAAAACAAAAAAAATAGATATTTGAAAAAACTCAATATTTGATAAAAGTCTTTGTAAAAAGTTTATAGAAAATTACACGACAAAGATTTTACAATTAAACTTTAAGTACATCACTTCAATTATAAATGTCTATTCATTTAAATTAAAAAAAAAAAGATTCGCGATATCTTCTTATAATAGTTATAAGATTTAATTCATCAAAAGTTTAATTTTATATGTTGAAATTTGATAAAAGTAATCTTTCATTTCAGAAAATAATTTTAAAAAGAATAAAATTTTTATTTCAGATTATTGAGAAATCTGTTATTAACAATTTATGTAGCATAATAATAATTAAATGGTCTGCGTCAATAAAAATGACAGGACGAAAGTACAAAAATGTGGAACTCTTTTGCAATGTGAATAAAATATACGTCCGCGCGTCATTCATACGCTGTCAGCTGTCACTTCAAAATAAGAAATAAGAGCGATAATTGTTCTGTTTCCTCAACTGTGTACTTAACAAATCAAATTGCTCCTTGTAAACTTCGAGGAACTGACGTTTTGTGTTTGAGAAACACTTATTTTAGCAATTAATTTAGCCTTTCCATTACCAGATTGCTTGTTGCGAACATCATTTTGATCAAAGTACAAAACGATTTACGATCAATTCAAACTGCAAATGAGGATGATGTAATGAGCGATCAATACCGCGTCAACATCTATGATAGATACAATTATGAGGAAAAAAATTATAATTTTTTAAAATTCAGTTCAGAAATGTATGTATCTCTAATAAAAAACAAGATGATTTTACATAAATGTCAGCGTAGAGAATAGATACACGTACATTTAAAATACTAACAGCTTTATGACTGAGATCGAATGAATAAATATGATTTTAGAGATAAACATAATACTGCAATTAAAATTGTATTTTCAACGGCATTATTATGAATAATAAAAGCTGATATAAATCTAGCTTACTCCGTCTGCAAAATATTTGTACTTATTTTACGTTACATTTTTTTCTCAATTAAAAAAAATTGTGTATATAACATACAGAAATTCAAGTTACATAATCTGTAATATGCGCTTGTATTTTTAACAAAATTTTAAAAATTTAATTTTGTAATACAAGCAACGAAAACTTCTGTTTTACTTATGGTTTATATGCTTTTTTAGCATTTTCACATAATGCTTATACATATATCATCTATTAATTTTTATAAAATAAAATAATAGAAGAATCACCAACGTATAAACAATTATTTTCATGGTAATAAAATACTGTAAGTTCATGAATAATTTTATGAATTACAAAATATTAGTGTTCTAAAAACATGGTATACGAGTTTTTTAAATCTTATATATAAATCAGTAACGCATAAAGCTTTCACACAAAAAAATTAATTTTGAATACCGAACGACCCATTTAAAATAATATAGAAAAATATTGCACGAAATCGAAACAGTATTCTCGTATAAAAAATTAAAAGTGCATGCTTAGAAAATAAAGTTCAGAAAATAGAGCTCGAATTTGTTGTTTATTCACAAATATACATAAAACATACTCGTTAGAATATCTATTTTATTGGCGTATAATAAAAATGTCCGCTAATAGCTTTCCTTCGGCGCGCCGTGCATACATTAAAGCTATAACAATTTTGAAAATCGCAAGACCCCGTGAGTAAGTATGCCGCCTTTATCAATATCACTCTGCGAGGGCCATTCCGGCAGAAATAACTCACGTGACGACTATATTTAAAAAGTACGAGCGTTTATTACGGACTTTATCGTGCGCGTATCGAGGAGCAACGTGACGCATCAAAGACGCTGATTGAAAACCTTGGGGTAAGACTTCGTCCTACCCCGATATATCACAGGCAGGGATTTGCAACTAATTCGGGACTAATTCGGGCGGTAAGAGACGGGCGATTAGAGCGGAAGGGCGAAGCCAAGTAGATTTACGGAGCCTTCGGTCGTAGGCGCGATAATTCGGCGTTAAGTCATTAGACTCCCTGCGCGATTACGGCGCAACCCGCGCATATAATGGCGCCGGCGTATTTCAGTAGCTCCTAATCCGACTGGCATACCAACCACGTGCCGACGCGCGCCGCGCGTCCGGAAATCTCGCGATTACTCCCCTTTAAATTTCTGCCGTTTGTCTCGCCACCGCGAGACGTAGGAATAATCGCCCGGGCCCGAATAAGCGGATGATCTCCGGCACGATCTACGAAGTGTCCCGTCCGATGGCTAAAGAACCCATTTCCCAGTCGACTTGCCGAGAAAGAGAGAATAATTATTATCACGCGAAAGAGGATAAAGGGAGTTCGTTGGACTAACTTCTGCCGTGATAATTTATACTTGCCACGATTCGTATAAGCGATCGCGACGGAGGATTGGAGTGGCCAAGAGAAAACGGAGTAAAAAAAGGATACCAAAATAAATGTCAAGAAAAGAACAAAGAGAGAAAGAGAAAGAGAGAACATAGAGAGATGGCTCAATGCCGACTTTATACGTCTTTCCACTTGAACGCACCTATTTTCAGTTATTGTCGTACGAGCAAATGCGATATCAATCGATACGAGGAAATCTCTGAGAATAAGAGACTATTCGTCGTAAAATAATATTAGATTTGCAGGATTCCATGCGTTGTAATGTCGTTGTAATAGCGAGAAAAACTTTGCAAAGAAATGAGAATGATTATAATTCGCAACTCCTCGCAAAGAGATTTTTTATACCTTTCCACGACGTATCCTACGTTCTCCATCAATGAGATAACGTAAATTCGCGTTACGATACCGCGGTACAATCGTTCCCGCGGGATCGGAGCAAAGCTCCTGCAAAGCGGAGCGATGCGATGCGACGCGACGCGACGCGACGAGACGCGGCGCGGTGCGACGGCTTGGGTGGCGCAGGAATAGGTGACTCGATCGTAGCAATCTCGTTCGTTTAAATTACGGCCGGCCCGTAATCACCCACCGACTTTTATCATCCGCGTAATAAACAAACCGCAATCGTAAAAGCCGCCCGTAAAATTCCGCTCAGGGAGAGACCGCGTGACAATGCAGTTAACGCTCGCATGCAGACCCCGTTGTGTGCTGAACAGTCGTAAAACAGTGCGGACTGTTTTACCCTTTCTCTGTCTCTGAGAAAGAGAAACGCGAAAATCTCGATCGCGAGGATTCTTAACGTCGATCCCCCGAGTATCTCGATCACGCTTGCGACGCAGTGGATTACGATAGTAAGATATCGAAGGGAATCAAAGACGGAGAGAATTCACTAGGAGGGAGCGTATCACAATTGCATATGTCGTGCATAACGTCGTTCGGATATCTCGTGCGGAGCAGTGCGGGGAGATGTCATGTCTGGCGAAGATACTCGGACATTTACCTGATGACGGATCGTTCAGCGCGGTTACCCATGTCGCGATGCAGAACACCGGGATCGCGAGAGCGTGGAGCATATTGTTACGTCGACGACGCGGCTACGTCAACTGAGGAGTAAACGCCGGGCGCCGCGACGCGTACCGGTCCACTTTGCCGCCAACCACGCGGGCGCCTGCGTGCTGCCTCGTTCCATGCATTCCGTGACATTCTTGTCCGAGGGGTTACCCTCGAGATACCCTAGGGGGGGGAGGGACCGGATATTTGTTTATTATCAAGAGCAATTCAACACGGCAGAAGTATGCGTTTTACGAGTAACTTAGAAGAAAGAGATTTATGATGTTAATTTGGGTATGAGGTGCATGTATTATATAGAAGAATTATTTATATAAGTTTTTATCATTCGATAATATTTTCTCAAAGAAATTTAAATGATATAGAGGGACTTCTCTATGAATCATTGACAAAATCTTTTTTAATAGATACATGAAAAATACGATTGAAATTTAAAATTGCAACGATATATTTTTCCGACATATAAAGTCCGCGAAATAAATGTAATATTAATAAATGGGCAATATATCATGGTTTTTCATTTAAATCATTCGATTCGGCGATTTGTGTATTACTACGCTCTCTCTTGATTCAAACATTGTAGGCAAATTATATGGACAAATTAAATGTGTAAAAAATTTAAGGAACGATGCAAAATATTTAAAAAATCAAGAATTATTTTAAAAATTTCACAATTATAAATAATTTTAAGAGTGTTTCAAAATAAAATATAAAATATTTGAAAAATTGAGTATATTGACATATTCTATGCACGTGAAATAACATAAAATGTATATATGTACATATTATGTATATATGTATATATTATCATCGCGAAAATAAATTAGCGATAAATTTTATAAATAACACATAAAAAAATTGTAAATTGCTAATTAAATAAAATTATAAATTGTTTTATTTGTCTTGTAACATCTTCTCGAGTCTTCTCCCTTTCTCTCGTTCACCCTTTCCTTTACAGCTTACTCACGATATTCACGAAAACAGCGTTAATTATGATCACGCGCGCACTAATCAGCAAAACACAACGATCGTGCGACACTTTGCACGGCATTCCCGACGTTAATCACACGCGACGCGTATTATGCATATTACACTTTATTATATACCTATATTACGACGGGAGAACAACGCGAAAACTCACAAAGTTCTATTCAGCACTAGAAAATTGAGCAACTTTAAGCGTTGTTCGCTATCACAATGCTACCTCTGTTGCCAACAAATTTTATACATTCATATTTTGAGGTAATTTTACTAGCTTTCGCGTTGTAACATAAACAAAGAAATGCACAAATAAATTAAAATTTTAACATTTGCGGATAATCATTAATTATGATAATCGTGTAAATTATGTTTCAAGACAATACGATGACAAACACGGAGCAACTCGTTGCTTCTCTGCTCGAATAACGCCGCACAAATAATAAAATAATGTAAGTAATATTATTACAGAAAAACTGATACTGTGTGATCGTTGATTCTCATTACCAAGATATTTATAATGTAATACAAAATAAATTTATCAGAATATATATATATATATATATTTCTTGATATTTATTATTAATCAACAAGTTATATATCACGGCTTTACATTACTTGAATTACTCAGATTTGCGATTCGTGTATTACGAGCTATCGATCTAAAAATAATGAGCAAATTGTATAATTAAATCTATGAAAAATTTAAACCACGATACGAAATATTATCTAAATCATAGTTAGACAGAGAATTATAATCGTAAATAGTGCAATAAAACGTTAATGTTATAAATATTATTTTCTTTGATTTTTACTTTAAATTAATAAATTACACAAAAATAGCTTGTTTTGGTAAATAATCATGGTCTCGATTATGTATTGTTAATTGGAAAATATATCAATCACGCGGATAATTGCTAATTGTTGCAACAATATACAAAACACCTCACGTAGTCATTTATTCAAGTCTCATCGCACTAATAAGACGGCAATATATAAATACTTTTGCTCTCTTAATCTGAAAACAAACTGTATAATTAAATCTGAGACAAATTTAAACCACAATACGAAATATTTTTAAAACCAAATCGTAAGAGAAATAATTTATCAATATCACAATAAAACAATAATTTATAATTGTCAATCTTTATTTTATATGAATAAATTTTTTTTTTATTTTACATAAACAAATTGCACGAAATACTCACCAATAAAATTCGCTTTATGCTTACGAGTTATTAATCGTTAATTATAATAATTGTTGCAAATCGTCGCGTATGGTATCTCCTAGCACCTGTTGCGATCGTAGTACGAGGGTAACGCTATTCGCTCGAGTCTTGTAGCATAAATGACAGCAAGATAAACGCGCGTATACAACAGCATGCTGTACATCGTATACATATTTATGTTCTCTCTCTCTCTTTCTCTCCCTGTCTCTCTGCTCTTGTCTCTCTCTCTCTCTCCCTCTCCCCCCCCTTCTCTCTCTCCCCCTGTCTCTCTGCTCTTGTCTCTCTTCCTCTATGTCCCTCTCTCCCTCTTTTCTTTCTTTATATAAAATATTATTATAAGAACAATTATTATAAAAATAATTTTTGTAATAAACTTCGCTATTCTTATTACATAAATAGATTCTTTAATACAATTATTGTATCCCGTAAAAATTATTTCAGCTATATAAAATTAAGATTGCAAACGGTATTTGTAATTAATGTTGCGAATTTTCTTTTAATTTGTGCAGAAACATACGCAAGAAATAAATCTTATCTAATTGTATAAGTCTACTTTCATTTTGATTAACGAGTACATCTATACTAAAAAGTTGAAAGAAAGAACGAGTTTGCATGATAATTACTTTCGCAATAATTACGTTGTCTTGTAATCATTCTAACGATCTTATTTTACTCTGCATCTGCTTCTTGTTCAGCACGGATGAATTTTAAAACATCTTGATATTTATTTTATGTGAACCGGATTATAAAACTTAACATATATCATTTCTAATATGCACTTCCAATATACTAATTGAGAATCTTCAAATGTATTTAATATATTATATATGTTTTACATAATTTTACTTTTTATCATTCTCTTCATATTGCATAATTATAAAAATATATAACATAGAATACGTTAAATTAATGTATTATTGTTTATATAATGATGAATGATACTAATTACTGTATCCAGAAGAAGGATATAATAATATTAGCAACGATTGATATCAGTCAATTAATTTAAAATCACATATTAATGTCATATATGTATGTGTTTATAATAATGTGTGCCATTTATAATAATATATTTACCGTAATATATATATATATATATATATATATATATATATATATATATATATTATCGATCTATTTTCTTAATTAAAAATGTACAATAATATTTCCAGGATTCTGTCTACTCAAATCTTGCAAAACAACTCCTGAAAATTCTCTGATTTTTCAGGTATTTTTGTTCAAAATTCTAAGTAAAGAAAATATTTTCAAGATTTTTTAATACAACTGTCTCGAAGATAAATTTTTTTATTTTGGTTTTCTAACGTTTTTTACGAAAGAAAAATACAGAGCCTTTTAAGTTAGATTGGTAAATGTACTAAAAAAACTGAATAACTTTTATAAGATAAGCGTTTTTTACTTGCATAAGATTTTCATTTATCATAAAAAATTTAGGAAAAATATGTACTTCATATTCAATATTATTTTGAGACATTGATGTATAAGCATATATATATAATATATTTTAAACGCATTTGTTTGGCTAACTGACTGGTGTATGAAACTGGCGTCCCACTTCGTGTAACTAATTGTTGTTCTAGTTTCATTTTTAATAGTTCTAGAGTTCTTCACAAATTAAACAAATGTTATATAATTCTGGCCATTAAGCCAAAAAAATTGTTCAGAACTGAGATGCCAAGTTCACACTGCATCTTTTGTTTGCTGACGATTTTTTAATAGTTCTACAAAAAGTTTTATGTGTAAAAGTTATTAAAATGTTAATTAAACAAATTAAATTGCTAAATTAAATGCTGGTCATATTTCGATAGTTCTATCGATTAATGAGATTTTGTGTTATTCTGCAATCACTTTTAATTTCTAAAGAGAGAGAGGGAGGTGAGAGGAAGAGAGGGAGAGAGAGAGAGAGAGAGAGAGAGACAGAGAGACAGAGTTCTATATATTAAAATTATTAGAAATCTTTATTGAATAAATTAAATCGGCCGAGACGCCAAACGTATAAATAAATGCGAACACTGATCATATTCCGATAGTTCTATCGACTTTAATGAGATTTCGTATTAGTTTGTAATCACAGTTTTAATTTCAAGAAAGGGTTCTATGCATAAAAATTATTAAAAATATTTGTTAAATAAATCAGATCGGCCAAACGTATAAATAGATGAGACACTGACCATATTTCGTTTAGTCTATCCACTTTAAATGAAATTTCGTGTTTTTTTTCTGCTTCACTTATACTTTCTGAACAAAGTTCTAGTTATGCATAAAAATTATTAAAATATTTATTAAACAAATTAGAGACGCTGGTATATCACAATCTCATTTACATTCGTTTCAGCGATTTAATTTGTATAATTAATGTTCTAATAATTTTTACGCATAGAACTTTTCGTAGAACTACTGCAGTATTCTTAAGCGCTTAAAATCTGATAAGAATGCTAAAAAAATTCTCGGAGGACAAAGAGACGCACTGGCATCTCAGTTTGTCCTGATTTTTTCTGGGCCACTCTTTTAATATTAAGCACTATTTGTTTAATATATATATATATATATATATTAATTATCTGTATTCTTTGCTTCACGACGAAATAATATAATAGTAATTTTTCTTTACACGGAGAAAATATAATAATAAAAACTACAATATACAATATTTGTAATCGTGAAATATATTAACATGTTATATACAAGAATTTTATTCAATAATATTATACATATACAAATATTTATTATATATGCGAGTATTATGTTTTACTAATTGTAATAATTTTAATATTTTGATGCACAAACAAATGAATAATTATTAACAAACAATAGAACAAATACATAATTTATCATTTTTATAATACATACATAAAGTCACTAATGTCTTTTAAACATTTATGTATATCGAAACGCATACATTTTCCACGTCTGACATTTTCTATGTCTTTATATACAAAATATAGAAATATATTAATATATGCAAAAATTCATTTATAAATGCATTAATGACACCTTTACATATGTACAAAACTTATTATACAATTTATAAACACGAACAGAGATCAGAGATATGAGCATCTTACTCGATACATACATGTCCGGCATTTCGGAAGATTTAATTTGTTTAATTAATATTCTAATAATTTTATTTTACAACTTTCTGTAGAACTATTAGAATAGAATTTTCCAACGCTTAAAATCTGGTAAAAATGTTTAAAAATTTGTCAGCAGACAAAATAAAACGCAATGTGAAGTTGGCGTTTCAATTTGTCCCGAGCCATTTTTTTTAATTGCTAGAACTATTTGTTTAATCTATCAAAAACTCTAGAATTAAAAATAAAGCCAAAACTCTCAAATAATGAGTTTCTACGAAGTGAGACAGTTTCACACACGCGGCTGAATATTTACAGTAGAGCAAAATAATATCAAATAATATCAAAAAAAGAATTTTCGAAAAAATTTCCTGAATTCCAATAAAATTTTATGAGACTTCCCTGATTTTTCCAGATATAATACAAAAGAAATTCTTGAAAATTCTAGGTTTTCCATGTTTTTCCAGGAAGTAGACACCCTGGTTTATATAAATTGAAAAAGAACGCTGTGATATACTAGTAAATTCAATTTCAATCGATTAATATATCACAATATAGTTTATTATTTACTGTATTTTGTATAAAGTTATAACGTTATAACTTTGACAATAAGTAATATTTTATCTTACTCCATAGATATTTTACAGATTTTGTGCTCACTCTATTTTTCTTTCCCTTATCTATTATAAAAAAGTGATAAGAACCTATGTTCAAGTTGAATTTCGAGATTTATATTGTTGCACTTTTTCCGTATGTCTAATTGACGGTTGATGATGTTGAGAAGTGACTGTTAAATTATCGACGAGTTCAATTTGTTGACAGTTTCTTGATAGTTCGATGACACTTTATTATTCGTAAACGGAGTTAATAGTGTATTGATATCAAGAGAAGTGTATTAATTTAATATTATATTTATTAAATTGTAAAATATTGGTTGGTGGTTGATGACGTTGAATAATATAATAATATACTTTATCAAGTTTTGCATAAGCGATGACAGATGCAGCAATGATGACAATATGATAAAAATAATTTGTAATAAATAAATAAATATTATACAAGTTTAGTAAAAATATATGAAATTATAATAACTTATATGGTAAAATAATAATTTATATTTGTTTAAATACGCATTTTTATCATTTTTATTATTTGGAAGTAGCATATAATGCGTGCTTCACCGAACTGTCGACAAACTAAACTTAATAATCAAACATTCACTTCTTAACGTCATCACCAATCACACACGGAAAAAGTCTTGTAATTACTGAAGTGCTTTGTGAATTCTTTATCTTTCAAATGGCTATGATTATTCTATTAATTTGTTGTTCTTTGTGTTCTGCATTTTTAGTTCAATATTAAACTTAACATATTATTTTTTAAAAGAGTGTTATTACTTTCTGCGCGCGAATACTTGTAAATGAGTAACAGTGTGAAGATGAATAGCAAAATTGATTAAAATCAATCAGAAAGCCTAACATGTAATATAATATATTTCGAAAATCATTAATTCTTTTATCAAGTTTCTCTATTTTAATATATATGTACATTTTAATATACTTTTATAAAAGTAAGTATAAAAATAACTTATTCTTTTATATTATATAAAAGAATAAAAAAAATATATGTATATAATTGCAATGTACAAATAAAAAAATAAAGTAATTAAAGTAATTTTAAATATAAGATATCTCAGTAAATATATAGATTATGAGTTAAGTAATTTTCTTTATTTTTCTTTCTTTATTTATTTAATAAATTGAAAAAGTTAAAGTTCATATAAAAAGCGCACGCTAAACAATGTAAATTTAAATGTAAATTAAATTATCTAACATATAACGCAAAGTTGATGTTATGAATTTTTTGCAATGTTTAAAGTTTTAAACAAATTTAATTTTTTAATATTATTTTTAATACATAATAACAATGTTTTCTAAATTTACAATAAAAATCAATAATTATTTGAATAAAACATCTATTGGCAATAAATAATAAATAATTTAATCTTAATCTTTAATTATAAATTAAAGATTTTTTTCTATTAATATTTATTTACTGTTTTATTTATATATCATTAAATTGATATTCTTGAATTAACTATTACACATTTTATGCATTTTATACGCTATTTATACATATGCATTAGGAAATTAATTTGAACTTGGTGGTTATATATAAGAAAATTAATAAATATAAATAATTAAAAAGGGTGAATTATAAGTAAAATAAATAAACATATACACAGTTTGCTATTATACATACTTAATTTGTACAAAATTTTTCTAAAAATTAAAAAAAAATAAATATATCAAAACTTTATAAAATATCTAATGAGTACGCAAATATTGACTTTAAATTCTCTGCTAAATAAAATGATTATGATTGTTTTTCTCGATTGGAAATATTTGAAATTTTTATGTTTGATGCAGCAAAAATCTAAAAATATATCCATTTTAACAACTAAACAATTAAAATTGTTATTGCTGTGTTACGGAATATTGTTTGAATGTATGTATAACCGTTTTATTTTTAATATGTATATAACATGTTGACAGTTATCAAAAATGTTTTTCTTATGTAACAAATAAGCTATTTTTATAAATCTTGAAATAGATTTACGTTTATAAGTTTATAAATAGTTTTACTCGAGAGAGAGATTGATTAATTAATATTTATATATCAATTTTTTTTAATATATTAATTAATTGAGATTTATATATCACCTATATAAAACTAAAAGAATTGTGTATTATTAAAATTTTGCAAATACTGTCAAAATAAATACAAAGCAACTATCGGTGAAACAAAGCAGTTTATTGATGTATCGTTACGGAAAACAATTATTTGTTTTCGCTGCTCCCTGTAACTTTCTACGCTTCGATGCATCAGCGAATTGTCCACTTTACCACCCGTAGCGTGATACGTACGCAATATTGCTTTTTTTCGTATTTCCATAGTTTTTTTTGTCATCAATTTTTTGGACTAGTTTGTGATACACACTCACGGAGGAAAAATCCTTTCGCGAAGTTCCCACGCATTCAATTTTAACAGAAAATTTTGTTTTTACATGTCTGTTTCTGCCACATATTCAAACACATATATAGTCTAGCATTTTATTTATATAAAAAGAGAGAAATAGATCAACATACACACACACACACACACACACACACACGCGCGCGCGCGCGTGGACTAAAATCAGAAGACATTTGCAGCATAAAGTGAAATAGTGCAATCTGTATCAACGATTTGTTCCTTAAAGAATTGTAATGGAAGTACCTCGCGTGATAATTCATGTTAGCCGCGGATACTATTTTCAGCACGCGTGCCACTTGATGGAATCGCACCTCCGGTTCAACGCCATTACGTACAATTGTTTTCGCTTATTACATGCATGCGATTTCTGCAGATACGGATGCACCATGAAACTCTCTTTTCTGATTTTGTTTCTGAATGTACATAATACACTGAAGAAATATTCCATTCGGTTATAAAATATTCTTAATGCTTAATCGACTGAAATTATCAATTTGCTATTTCTCGAAAATTTAACCGATATTTCGTCGATAACGTAATTTGTGCGAGAAAAAGTTGTTTAAATGGATGTGTAAAATGCAAGAATTATTAGCGTATACAATGACACAGTTCACTTTTAACGTCACGCTTCAAAATATTTGTGTTGCGTATCAAGGATCTTAAATGTAAACATCTATAAGCTGCGTCACGACTGTTGCTATGTGTTGACTTTGTATCGTGAAAGATGAGAAGCCAATCAATTGTTGTGCGACGATGGCATGCGATATAAGAACGTGCGACCAAGCTACTGTGTGTCAGTGATTCCATTATAAAAGCAACTTTACCCTCATGATCTTGGCACCGCGTTCCACGACTCGTGAGACACGCTATACCATCATTAATGCTCCGTAGCAAAATGCATTATTTTATTTGCATGATCATACACTGACTCATCATTTCAAAACGTGCAGTTAATCTGTTTATAAAAATATTCTGCAAAAAAAAAAAACATTTTTTAATCAATTTAAAACAATCTATGATCACGGCATTCTACCGTGTAACGCATCGTAAATCAAATATTATTATCAAGAGCATAAGAGTATAAGAATTATCAATTTCACAAGCGTTCTAAATAAACAATCTAATCTAAAATTTTATTTTTCGTGATCAGCAAATGTCTGTATGCATATTTAAATATCGTTACAATGCTCGAGCTTTCGCTTGAACTTATCGTTTTCCCTTCCGACGACTCTAGAGAACCAGGTTATAATGAATGCAACCAAACTAATTCGAACACAATTGTCGCGTGCACATTTGTGCTAGGTACTCCGCGCGAGGTGCACGTTCGCAGAACGCAGATGGAAGCGGATATTCGCGCCAATCGTCGAGGCCGCATGCGATCGATGCGAGGCGGCCAGGGATCGATTTCAATTTAGCGGCCGTTTAAACGTGCACGCTCGCGGCTAACGAGCTTTCGAAAGTCGTAGATATCCGACAAGTTGGCTACGGGGGGCAGTCTCGCCGGGACTCGCCACCACCCGGCAGAACTTACCGCAGAGTCAGGTAGCGCGAGTTCCGCGAGCATACATGTAACACGACACCCCCTTTAAACCCCCCTTATATACATACCGTAGGCCGTTACATGCGCACAGACACACGCACGTGACGGCTTCACGTGGCAGGTATTCACGCGGTGCTCGCGCGATTATGGTGGTAGGTGGTAGGCAGGCATTGTTAACGTCTGGAAAGGATAAGAACGGCGAGCGATGGAGGGTGGCCGTGGACTGTTTTACTGCTTTTCCAACGACAGAGAAAAGTAGACGGGATGGCGTGTGGTTCCTGTTGTAGAGATTAGAAAGAGCGAGTATGCACCTGAGGAACGGATTTACGTTCGGCAGGTAGATTACACATTACGGCCGCTTTCTTTCTTTTAAATCGCTTTCATGCAAGAAGAAGCTATTCCCGCTTCTCTTTTCCGTGAATTTTCTCGGAAAAATCGATACCACTATAAT
Source organism: Anoplolepis gracilipes (assembly GCF_047496725.1). Lineage (NCBI taxonomy): Eukaryota > Metazoa > Arthropoda > Insecta > Hymenoptera > Formicidae > Anoplolepis > Anoplolepis gracilipes. Next base: position 8,976,572 of record NC_132974.1, read on the forward strand.
GGAACTTAATTAGAAGAGTGAATCTCAGATATTTCATTACTTTAATCAATGAATCGTTTGAGATATTTAAAAAGTCTTTGGTAAGTTTAATAGTTATAAATTAATTGAACTATAAATTTTAATACATTTAAAGGTACAATTTCTTGAAGGAAAAAATTAAATTTTTTCTATAGATTTTAAAAGAGAAAAGTTACAATCTCTTCGTACATATACGTAAAATTACTGAAAAATACATTTAATTATTGCATCAATCATCTGTAGAACTCTTTAGAAGACATCTAAAATGTATTTGCATAAGATTGTCAAAGATATAAGCTGTTTGCATGCGCGCAGCATAATCTTATTCTCATTTCAAGAAAACCATAACACAGTTATACGTTTTCATAAATATTATCTAGAAAAGATTACAATAATGAGATAATATATACGTACTTTTTTTTAAATATTCTTATAAATGTATTTCTACTTAATTTTAACATTTATATAGCATAAAACTTAAAAAATAGAATAAATAGTAACACATATACAATTTATAAAACCATTTCATTTATTTATATATATATATATATATATATATATATATATATAGATATACGTATGTATAATATCTCTTTCAGACGGTATAGAACATTTTAAAAATATCGTTGTACAGGCACGCGTTTGGACACTGCAGCGCAAGCAAAATTGCAGTTTCACTACTTTATTAATCGATTCTGAGTTATGATCACATCGCTGTATCTTACCTTGCTCAAGCTGAGCATAACAGATGCAAACTATCTATTTACTATCGAAACAGTACTAGAAGCAAGGTGCAACATTAAATCGTAAACATTTATATAATCTAACCCTTTTATGCCATTTGTGGTGTCGCGTGGTCAGTCAAAGATAATTGAACCCGTTGTGCAATAAAGTGAAACAATTTTTTCTATGACTAAATAAAATAGTGTACATTGAAAAAAATAAATTCTAGCGACTGTTTATAAACATGTATGTATATATAAACATATATGTATATATTTGTCTATTATTTCTAAAAATATATTATAAAAATTATGTTGCAGTAATAAAATTTAATAAATTAAATATTTCTCTACCCCAATTGTATATAAATTTTAAAATATTGTGAGTATTTTTATTAAAAAAAAAGAAAAAAAATCGCTTTAACATGGAACAAAATATTGCTCACGGCAGATTGGTATGTCCATCATCATGTATGTCCAATTTAAATGATTACACATAACGTACCGTAAAAAAACATATATAAACATTTGTGGAGTACATTTTTGGACAAATTTTGTTATTTTCCTCATTCTACTTTTTCAATTTTTTTTTTTCGAGACTGCGCATTGAACTGAAATCTCTGGTATACAACTTGCTTTACGAGAAAGAACAATAGCACGTAGAGTATTAACGCATCACCGAGTCACGGCTAACTAGAAGTACGTAACATTCGTCACAAACGCGCACTGGTTTTGCTGAGTTCGGCAAGACGGTAGTATTATCACTACAGGCGTTACAAAAAATATTCCCACAATTGCGACAATGGTGCTGTAACAGAAATAATGTACGCAAACATTTATTATTATTTTATTTTAATTATTAAACTTGTCTTTATCGATAAAGAAAAATAATTGTATATTTATTATAAACTTAATATACTGTAAATATATTTAGTTTATGAGATCAAAAATAACAATAGCATCCTAATAATAATAATTTATAATAAATATCTTAACAACACTTATGCGAAATATATGACATACAGTAATATTGAATATCATAGAAATATAATATAGTTTGATATAATTTAGACCCTTGATGTATTTTGATGTCGATGTAGCATCTAAAATACAAAAAATCAAGTATAGTATTACTCATGGCTACATAAAATTAAAAATATTAATAATAAAATCGATAAAATTTCATTTAAGCATATTAAAAATTATATTAAGAATATTATACATATACATATATATATATATATATATATATATATATATATATATATATATATGTATAAAATATTAAAAATAAAAATAGAAAATATGTAAAATTATAAGTTATTAAAGTCGCTAGTATTTGATTATAAACAACGGGTTAATTAAAAACGACCTGACTCGAAACGTCGTGTAAATAAATTGAATAATTTTGGCTAGTCAGGTCGTTTTTAATTAACCCGTTGTTTATAATCAAATACTAGCGACTTTAATAACTTATAATTTTAAAATTGCTCTTGGACCTAATTATGGAGCCTCCCCGTATTGAAGACTTCTTTAAATTCATATCGAATCTTTATGGCGACCATTGCACATCTCTACTGAAGTCATGGATCAACTATAAAAAGAAGTTTTTTACCTCCAAACATCAATTGACTTTCCTATTACGATGCAGAAGACTGGATCTCGTTCCTACACACATAAGGAACCTCAAGACTTACATTGAATTTCACAGTTGTAGTGTTAACCACAAATTTCAAAAGTTGTTAAATTTAAGTCAGCATTCTATTCTAAATTTCGAGATTGAAGACTTGAACATTAGTTTGATGTTTTTTAGAAAAAAGATCTGTTATATTGAGAAAGGACTCTTTGAATGTTTACCACATGACTTGGTTTTTGACTTTTTTAAACGTAGCAAACAAAGGATGTTCTCATTCGGTTTAAAGATAAAAAATAATTTAATTAATAAGTTTGACAAATTAAAATTAAAAAATGATTTCAAAGAGGATCCTTTTCATAATATTGATAAATCCAAATGGTTTGTAAACATTAGTGATAAGACCATTCCCGAACATGTCTCCACTCTCTTAAGCTTGGGTGACAATTTTGCGCTACCCATAAATCCTTCACGCAGTAAAGATCGCGTTGATTATGTATTAAACGTCGTTAAAGGTTTTGAGGCGTGTTCTAGCATGATTCCAACTGATCTTATAGAGACTACCAGAATCTCTGTTGCGAATACACTGCAGAGATTTTTATGTTCTCGTCGTCATGTCAGTTATATTGAAAGACATATAGGGCGGGCCTTTTCACTTTCGAAAAAATTTTTGTCTGATAATAACGATTTATTAGTTACCAAAGCTGACAAGGGACAGTCCACAGTCGTAATGAACAAGACTGATTATTTGTTAAAAATGGAGTCGTTGTTGAGTGATGAATTTACTTACAAGAAAATCAATAAAAATCCGACAAAACCACTTATGAACAAGATAAATTCATTACTAAAATCTTGGCTCAACAACAAGCTCATTGACGAAAGAACTTACAAACATCTAAACTGTACTAATGGAAATTTACCACGTTGCTATGGGTTGCCCAAGACCCATAAGCCTGGTTTTCCATTAAGAATCATTGTTTCGACTGTTGGCAGTACTTTGTACAATTTATCAACTTACATACAGGATATACTGCAAAGGTCAGTTGTGAAACCAGCTTCACATATAAACGACGGATGGTCTTTTTCCAAAAAGATAAAGGACGTTATTATTGAGGGCGGTCAAGTAATGATATCATTGGATGTTAGCTCGTTATTTACTAATATCCCGAAAGAATTGGTTCTGACCGCCATTGAAAAACGATGGAATAACATCAGTTCTGCTACTAACTTTAGCCTTGCTCAATTTATACATGTTGTGGAATTGATTTTAGATTCGACAAGTTTTAGTTTTAATGGACAGTTTTACGAGCAAATTTTCGGAAGCCCCATGGGCTCTCCTTTATCTCCGATATTAGCGGACATTGTTATGGATGATTTAGAGTCTCATTGTCTAAATTTGTTAAGTTTTAAAGTCCCAATTTACTATAGATATGTGGACGACATATTTGCAATAATTCCACGCACAAGCATTGATGAGATGTTGGATACCTTTAATAATTTTCACCCTCGTTTAAAATTTACGTTTGAGATTGAACAGAATAAGTCCATTAGCTTCTTAAATACTACTGTTTTACGTGCTGACAATGGACTCATAACTAATTGGTACAGGAAACCCACTTGGTCGGGAAGATATATCAACTTTTATTCGAATCACCCCATGAAATATAAAATTAATACGATTTATAGTCTTGTTGATCATGCATTGTTGCTCTCTGATACTAGGTTCCATAATGAGAATTTGTGTATCGTTTATAAAACTTTGCGTAATAATTGTTTCCCTGACAACCTTATTGGACGACACATCAAAAAGAGGGTCAATTTTTTAAAAAATCGCAACAATTTGGAATTTGAACCCCGGGTGAAGGAATTACAAAGAGGCAGACCTTATGTTTCAATTCCTTATGTTAATGAATTTAGCTTTTGTTTACGTCGTATTGTTTGTGACGCTGGTTTGAACGTCGTTATGACTATAACTAATAAACTTAATACATTGATTAAGCGTGGTAAAGACAGATTACATACTGACTTTAGAACTGATGTGGTTTATAAATTACAGTGTAAGGATTGCGATGCGCTTTACATTGGCCAAACAAAGCGACATATACGCACACGTATTAGAGAACATCTTAACAATATAAAATTACATCCTACCAATCAATCAGTCGTTAGCAAACACAGAGTTGAATTTGGGCATGATTTTGAGTGGGATGATCCGGTTATTTTACACAATGAAAAATTTATTAAGAAAAGAGAAATAGCTGAAATGTTTTTTATTAAGAAATTTAACTCCACGATTAATCTACAAAGAGATACTGAAAATTTAAATAATATTTATGACAAAATTATAAAGGTCGTTTGAACTGTTTTTCTTTTTAAATATTCACAGTTTTGTTCAAAAAACTCATGCTGACATGACGTGTCTCCTTGTTTGTGTTCATCTCAAAATTTATAACCATTGTTTTTAACTAAGTGACATATTTAATTATTCCATCATTATGTTCTACCTTTAAACATGCCCCATTGGATTTTTTCATCTCTTTCTTAATTTACGTGTGAGTAGACTGGTTTTATGACGCCTTTATGTTGTATTGTTTGGCTAAAATCTGGTAAAAATTGTATCTATATATCAATGTTTGATCCGTTATTTATTTATTTTCTTTATAGTTACACTTGAAAAGGACCACAACCATATGGTCGAAACGTCGTGTAAATAAATTGAATAATTTTGGCTAGTCAGGTCGTTTTTAATTAACCCGTTGTTTAGAAAATATGTATTTAAAAATGTGTTTAAAAATATTTTCTTAATATTTTTTTTTATTATTTTAATTATTTAATAAAACAATAAATTACATAAATAACTAAGATTATCTATGTAAGACGATACATAAGCATATAAATTTTTAAAAAATCAATGCTTCTTTTACATTAGATCTAATTTTAAAAAAAACAGCAATAATTATCGAATTTCAGTTTTGTTCCATTGTAAAGATATATTTATAAATAAAATAACGAAATAGGACGTTTCTATATATACATAATACTCTTAAAATACATAGTCTGCAACTTCAAATTTGCAAAGTAACAGTAAATAAATTAACAAGTTATATCAAATTTGACTTACACGCAACATTCATTGTCAACTATTGGAAATTTCAATGAGAAGTAAAAAAACTGAACTAAAATAAAGTTGCCCAGATAAGACATAAAAATAATACATTTTAAATAATTCTAAATATACATTTTAGGATTTCAACTGAATGTTCGAACCAATAATAACTTCGCGACACATAAAGCGATGAGTTTGTCTCAGTTCTATATGCTGAAAATAAAAAGCTTCGTAACGTAGTTCGTAGTTACGGATTACGTGTGCTCGTTGCGGGTCAAAAAAAAAAGTGCATGCCCGTACCTGAAGCTGGCACGCGGACAACGGCCGGAACTTTTTGCACTTAACGCCAGGAATACTATTGTCCGCGCGTCAACTTCAGGTAAGAGAACGCTTAATACTTTTTTGTGGTATTTCTTGTACAGGTCATTTCCATGTGAGAGTCGTTAGATTGTTGGGGTATAGACGGACACGGAACAAGACTGACTGGCAAACTGGAAAGTAACTTCAGCAGATGAGAAACAACGAGGATAATGACAAGATTGAAATAAAATTACGTCAATTTTTAATCATGAATACTAAAAAAAAATAAATGCAGAAAGACTACTTACGAACAGATTTGTATTTTGTTTTGTTAGTAGTATTCCGCATTATTCAATTATCTCCTATATTTCGAAAGCAGTTCTCATTTAAAGTAAGCGTAGAGAATTTATCATCAATTCATCGCGCGTGCAATTCAGATAGATTTCCAAATCGCGACGGGAGGCAGAAACATAGCGTGGTCCGTCTTTGTGTTTATTTTGCATCCGTTTCTCCATTACCGGGTGGTCTTCATTTTCAAGCCATTACCGCCCGTCTATTATAATAATGTGGTATTCGTACTTTAAAAGCCAAAAGAGAAATAACGACCGGACCGGGATTCGCGGCTGCGATTCTAAATTTTACATCTAAATTGAATCCCTTAAGTGAGAAGGTCGAATCGTCGTTCCCTTCTTCTCTTCTTAGCGATGTGGGTGTGCGGAGAAGCGGTTGCCCGGTTATTACCGGAAAGTAAGAGCCCGAATAATATCGTCCCGATAACCGATTTCCTCGCAAAGTTAATTATTGAACCGTCCCATCGGCATGACTTACGATCGTAGTAGATTGGTGCCTGCAACTATACGTACCGTCGTGTTTCAAGCACGCCTTATCTTAACCGTGATAGATACCTACTTATAGATACTTTCCAAGACGAATAAATCAGTCTGAGATCAGATCCGAGAGATACTGTCGGGTAAATGATTAGCCATAGCGATCTATAAATTATTCCATGGAAAATGACTCGCTTTGGCGCGGACGCGAAAGTCTGGTAAACCATCGAAGGAGACGATCTCTCGCGGTCTTTCCCTTTGTGGCGCGTAACATCAGGCAGACAAGCAAACTCACTTTTATGCAATCGCATGAGCAGGGAAATGAGTTTTCGTTTCTGAAGTTAAGAGTTAAAAAGAACAAGTAAATGCTATTGCGCGCTCTTATTTATTTTCCGTAGATGAAACAGCAAACTGAAACCTTATTTTTCCGTTTTGCAATTGTAGTCATTTATTAGTCTCGGTCATAATCAGTCATAATGCAAATTCAAACATTTGCAAAGCAACATTAAATTGACAAGTTTTATATCAAATTTTGCTCTTAAACAATACAAGCAATATTCATTGTAAATTATGGAGAAATTTTATTGAGAAGCGAATAATTAAATTAAAAAAATAAGTCTAAGACAGTAAATATAATACATTTTAAATAATTCTAAATATTATAGTTATAGTCTTGGTCATAAACAGTTATTTGACTGTTAATATATTTTCTTGTCCATAATTATTTTTATTGATAATTAAAAAATTTTCTTATCTAATTATTTTTATTGAAAATGAAAGCACTACGTAATTAAGGTTTAAGATAATTGAATTTTCATAATTTCTATTATAAAATAAAGTTACTTTATAGTAGAATTTATGTTCTCTATGTGCTCAAAAGAATTCTATTTTTAACACATAAAGATAATAAATAAATTTTTAAAATATATGCACATTTTTTACATTGTTCAGAATATATTTGGTAATCTTGCTACAAATTTTTATACAAGACAGAATGGAATGCTTTTGTAGCATCCTTTACAATGCCATTCTATTGCCGCATCATCATTGCACGTGACGGGGACGATGAACGGTATTCACTTATCAGCATCTGCGCACGACTCGATATTGCTTATGATGATCCAATATCGCAAGTGTGACGTCGTTACCTTACGTAATATAATCCCATCTGATACTTTCTAATAAATACTTTTTGTTTCTATGACACACATGGCAAGCAACAGTAAGGGAAAAAATTTGCTTTACACAGGGGACGAATTCAATATAAATATAATTTCTGAGCCACATTACTTCAACTATAAGTACAAATTGCCATCCGTGTTTTACAGATTAAACTATTGATTCGAATTCCATCTGTTGGGAAATTTTTACATGCAGTTACCGTAGGATGAAACTTGGCTGTTGCAATTTGCTGTTACCGGGAACGAATCAAAATGCTCAGCGATGCATGAAATATAGGTACGAGAAAAGTTTCAGGCTGCTCGTTAACATCATCGCGGATTCAAAATATCCACAATCCTTGCGAACTGTGTCAAGCGCGCGTATAAAGCAATTGTCGATGTACCGTACGTTTAAAAAACTCGGGATGAATTTACCGTCTCACAATGTAGTCAACCGAGCCAGACGGCTATAGAAGAAAGGTTATTGTTTTACTGCTTTTGCATGCTGCAACTACGAAGCCGGCTTGCGGCTGCTTTTTTTCCACAAACATGCCCGCACCTTTCGAAGGCTCTCTCCTACACAGGATGGACTTCCTTCGTTGGCGCGCTTGCCAACGGGGTTGCTTGCCCACTGGCACGATTCTACTCACACATCTGGTCGTGCCACGGGTGGCCTATTCTATATTAAACAGTATGGTAATACACCTACGGGGCGAAAAATGAGTAACAAGAATACCCGAGCACTGCCTTGTTATTATGCAATAACTTACCACCCTTTCCTACGTTCTCCTTTCAACCTCCTTCGTAACATCGTGTAGGCACTATGTATTCTTCGAACCGTCGGCTACATAAACTAAAGAGAGAATATGGTCTAATGTATTTTATGGGACGAGTAACGTCTCTATCACATCGTCGACTGAATATGCATGCGAACGGTGCATGCACAACGCGTAATCATGAATGTATGTCGGGTGATGGTGCAATAAATGTAATTGCATGTCCCACAAGAGATAGCAAAAACTGCATTATTTGACAAATGTAACGATCCATTAAACGATTAAGATTAAAGATTTTTTCCTCTTTCATAGCTACAAAATTATAGACACACGCAAGTTTAATAGTCACGTCGATGATAGACGAAACGTCAAATTGCATGCGACGATCCGATTTATTTCGGAGCTTTCGCGGTGAATCAAGCCGCTAATCAACGATTACCGCAACGTCGACAACAAGCTCCGGTGAATCGTATTTATCGCGTACGTCCGCAAAATTTCGATAAAGCTCTTGACGAGCGCATAAATTCCACCACAGAATTTATCCGTATGACGAATGCACGAATACGCTCACCGTTGGCGCGCCGCGCTTCCCTTATCGATGCACGCAACTGCAACGAACGGAACGATCAGATCTTTGCGAATACTTTAAGCGGTTATATCGTGCCGGCGCGTGATTCGCGTTCGAAAAATGCGAAAGCGGATCGCGAGCTTTTTGCCGAGCTTCGCGGAGGAGATTCCGTGGGGAATCGCCGCGTTTGCCGTGTAACGCGACACGTCTCGCTAATGAGCGAATTAAAAAGTGTGTTACGGATGCGCGGCGCGGTGCTTAACACGCTCGAGAACTTGTTTAAGCTGCTAATCCCTCAACCGACTCTTATCTATCCGCAAATTCCGGCCCTCATTACGGCCTATCGCGATTTAATAAAGGGGGAAGTTAGGTAAACGAAAGCCTTTAAGTGTAATTGCTAGCCCGAGCAACGCGCGATAGCCCGCTATCTGTAATAATACGACTGTCGTGCATCAAAGTTGTTGCGCGCGAGGAGCGATTCCGATCTCGAGATTCTGACGACCTGACGAGCGCGCAGGTCGCGCACCATCAAGATCTTGGCCGAGGGGTAGGTGTATCCCTAAGATGCCGACGGGGTCTACCCTGCCAAGGGTTGATCTACCGTGGTCATTTAACGCGCGCTTCGTCTTGTCTCCTCCGTGAGCTCCGGGAAATCCGCATCAGGGAAAGCAGTAATTTCCAGAACGGCGGGGATAATTGAACAATTACGTACGGTGCGCCGCGCTTTCAGCCGAGCTCTCCGCGCGAATCCAGTTCCGCAAATAGATCGGACGGGTGAAAGAGGAAGGCAGGAAGAGGAGTAGAAGAGGGTGGTTCGCGAAGAAGCTCGGAGAAACCGGGATTGGGAAACTAGAGAAGAAGAGAAAGAGAGAGAGAGAGAGAGAGTGAGGAAGGAAGGAGAAAAGGAGAAGGATGAGTTACGAAGGCGTGGGAGCAATTAAAAAGTTTGATTACCTTGCGACGAGTCATGTTGAACTCACGGCTGCACCCCTTGCATTGGGTGACCAGCCGATCGTTCGCCCACGTTACCGAGCCCTCTTGCAGCGCCGACTGCTGCTGCTGTTGAGCGTTGTCAGCGGCTTCGCGCAGTTCGACCGCCGCTAATTTGGCTGCGCTCAATTGTCCGCCAAGTTCCTCCAGAGTTCGTTCCTGCTCGCTGCACACCTCCTTCAACGCGTAAAACTCCTCTTGCAGCGTCAAGTACCTCTGAAACAACGGAATACTCAGTTGTGATTATCCGGCGTACGTATTTACTCGTTTGTTCTTTATCGCGATTAAAGGCGGATCAATACTTGGTTGCTAAATGTTTGCTGCTACGTAAAAATACAACTTGCAAAATTGTGTGTCACTTAATAATTGATATATTAAGTGAAATCCAAATTTAAAATATTAATTCATATGAACCGATTTTAAATAACCTAGCTTCTGATTTAACTAATATATACAATCCTAGTATATATGTTTCTTTATATCGATTATATATACATACATTGTAACTTCTATTTTAGTTTATAATATAATAGTTGTGTTTACCATTCTGTTTTAAAATTTCATCATCCAAGCCGTTCAAGAATAATATATTTTTATGCCTCATACATTTTAATTGTAGCGTTATTAAATTTAAATGCATTTTATGAATGTTGCTTCAGGTGTCGATTATAATTAACTTATTTTCATCTAATGGAGCTAAATAACTTGGATGTGACCCTTCTTTTGAGCTACAGAACGAAAAAGAACTCAATAATTCAAATAAATTTCATTAATTTATTTCAGGACGACACTGCGTCGTTGCGGTACTTACTGTCAGTTCTATAATCGAGAAACGAATAAATCACGATAACGCTTTGTCGATTGAATTAGGTGCAGCTTATAATCCATGCTGGCAGGTTTCGGAATGAGATTTAAATAGAAAGATCGAATCGTCGCGCGTCTCCGCGCGTCTCCGCGCAGCTTCCCTTTTTCTAAACTTACAAGCACGGCGATAATGTAACCGTGAGATTTATTCGCCTTGGTATCCTTAAAAAGGCAATACCGATCGCACGCATGTACCTCGGACACCCGTTTCAACTGATCGATCTCCTGATGTAATTGAGAGATCTTCTCCGTGTTAGAGATCGATGTTTCCTGCAAGGAGGTTCTCCATTCGCGCTCGAGTCGCAATTCCCTCTCGACCCCATTCGTCCGTGCTTCCCGTTCGGCGGCCTCCGCGCCCAGGATTCTCACCCTCTCCTCCGCTCCCGACCTGACACCATCCATCTCCTTGCACCTGATTAAGTCAAATCAATGATACTTAAACGTCGAAGATATAAAACTCCCATCCACATCGTCAAAAGTCATTTTGTTCAATTGAATCAACGATTTTTAACTTATACTTTACTCTAAAATTACGTTAGGATTTCAAATGGCTCTGACAATGAGTGTAATGATGCGTGATATGTTACATTTAAACCGATCATTCTATTCACTTAATTTTAAACTATTAAATAATGTCTATTAAATGTCAATAATATCTATATAACTATCGATAATCTCGCAGATATCTTCATCAAGAAATGGTTCATTTAATTTACGTATGATTTACTGTGCTTGTACTTATTTATTAAACACAAAAGATAATATTTTTATATTATATATTTAATTCAAAATCATTGCGCCTTTATTTTAAAATTGATCAAAGTCAATCAAAAGCTGTATCATAAATACATTAGAAGTAAAAATGTATTTAAAAACTATAAATAAAAATGTATTTATTCGAAAAAAAATGTATTTATCGCATTTAAGGAACTGTATTGCAATCATATTGTAAAAATAAAAAATAAAAATTTGCAAGGTAATGATTATTATATACGTATATGTATAAATCATTTTATTCTCTTACATAAAACATGAATGGTTCAAAAACAAAAAGTTGTTATACCTTTGTAACGTGGAAATGATTAAGTATTACGAAATACTGCAAAAGTGCCAATCCGAAAAAATTTACGCTTGTGACTAATTGTACATATTAGGTATATAATTGCAAGTAGCATTTAACATTGTTTGTATATTTACCAAAAAGTAAGAGAAAAATTTATATTTTTTTCACATTTTCTCAACATATAAAAATAAATAAATTTAATAAAACAGCAAAGTTGTTTACGTATAGGTATGCCGATTAATTCACAATTTTATTGGTAATGTTATGAACATAACTTACCTTACAAAATTACATATTAGCAGTTACATTATTCAAAAGTCAATAAGAAATTCTTTTATTTTGCAATAATAAAACAAATCACATATTAAAGAAACGTTAATAAAAATTCTTTCTATTTTCAAGTCGTGACACCTTACATCTAATGTAAGATGATTCTAGAATAAACACACAAATATATTCTTTTCTATTATGAATTTATTTTCGTAGCGTTGGTACACAAGCACACGTAGTGTTAGAATACGTATAATGTTCACTGCGCGAGGCTTATACGAGTACTTAATTGTATCAGTAATATATGGATATGGCACGTTTAATTAGTTACTACTAAATATTTTGACAAGAAAGTAGCTATTATTTCGAAACGTGTCTTATATATGAGGATGTGTCAATTACAAATGTCGATAATGTAATAATTTAATTAACTTGAGGCGCTAGTGTCATGTCTAAACATAAAATAAATCAAAAAATCAATTTAAAAGGAATGATTGTGACAAGAATGATCACAAACGATCAGTTCCTTAAACGCGAATGAAATAAACGTTTTAATTTAGATACTCAAATACGATTATTTTTTATCCTTAAATAAGGATAAGGGCACAATGATAAAATGAAGGAAATTTACTTTTATTTTGCATATTAAAAATGGAAAAATGATTGGCATTGAGATTCAATGACTAATGCTCGATAACATTAACTTTCGTATCGTATAATAGCATTGATATATTTTATTAATATAATTATGTCATAATGTATAAATTTATTATTTCGAAATACTTTAAAATATATTTCGACATAATATTAACAACTATTTTCGATCTCGATATAACTATTATTTATAAAGTAACTATTTAGCGAAGGTTTGCCAATATCCCCGATAAGAGTTTATTTAATCTTTTGTGTTCCTCTAATAATCTATCCTATTTAACTCTGATCGTATTCACGATATCTAAGTAAAAAATAAATCATTTCTAACTAGAACAGCCCATTTATCGGCGTGCGTGCATTGTATATAATTATTGGTACGACTATTCGCTATCATATTAGAATACCGTGTAGCGATAGTTGATAGAAAAGTCTTATCATAACAATTATATTTGTACGTAAATAATGCCTGCTAAAATAGTTTGGTAATGTGTGGAGAGACATCTTCAACCCTTCTTTCAAAAATATTAACGTTACGCGAGAAGTTTGATAAAAAATGATTACCATAAATCCTTATATACATATATCAATTGTAACATTCTCTTAACTAATATTAATAACTGCACAATATTTGATAACAACCGATTTAGCAAAAATTTGAAAGCGTATAACAAATGAGTATTAGCTCTTTTCATATTTGCCGTGATAAATTTAATATGTGTGACCGTATAATTAAAAATTACATTCTATATGCGCATAACTTTATCAAAAGAGAAAACACACACACTTTATATACAATTTTCGTAAAATAAAAATGAAATAACGATATACGAAATAGCTTTCAATTTACATGCACATATCAAAAAAAGTTTTGATGCATTGTTTGGATTTTTAATAAATTAAATGTACACAATTGCTGACTAAAAAAAAATAATAAATACATAAAACATATACATATATATGTATATATTATACATATTTTATAACAAAAAAATATTATTTACAACAAAAAATACGACAAATTTCTGAAATATTTTGCAAATTGAGGAAAATTAAGCTTTTGCTCAATTTCTGACAATGTTATTTCTCTCTATTATCTGTGCATATTTGCTTTCTACCAGACATGTCGCGCTATATAACATACACTTTTAGATAACGCAATATTAATCCAATTAGTAGCAATTATGATGCTGCGTTTATCATATAGAAAATTCCTCATCAGAAATTTACAGTAACTAAACAAAATGAATTATTATCAATGTAACTTTCATGTTAATAAAGTTTTAGATTAGATAAGATATTTAGCAATTTTTTTAAAAAGAAAAGTCAATTCCTCTGTACAGAAATATAAGATAAAAAGCATAAAACTTTTTTTGATGCTTATAATTATTATATTAATGACGCTCTTTACTTTTTAATCTCGAATAATTTAATTTCATTTGCATGTAATTTCAATTCTATTTATAAGTTAATTAATACTAATGAAAGACAAATAAACATACTTCTCATCCATTTTTTGGATGGTCTCAGTCATCGACAGTGTTTTAGCTTCCAGTTTTGTAATCAGTTCTGTCTTATGCTTAAGCGAGCCTTCGCATTCCTGAAATAAATACTTATTGAATACAAGCGAAAAAGAAGATTGTATTTGTCCAAATTTCTATAAATAAGTATCTGAAATAATACAATATAATACATGTTGATTTAAAAATTATTTCCATGAATTAGGCATATAATACGAGTATAATAGAGTTGATGTATACATTATCTATGTCTTGCAATTTGCAATATAGTATTTGTCACATACATAGGATTTATAATATCTTACAAGATATGATGTAACGAAATGTTTTTTTCTTTAGATTTTATATGAGAGTTCTGTAAATCTGTTTATCTTACATCTATAATATCACCAATCGTAATCGGCGAGTAATTTAAATTTATTAAAATTTATTTTGTAAAAAAATATATTCGATTTCTGATTTGTGTAGAACATTATCATTTTAATAAGTTTTATTAAAATAATAAGATTATAAAAATAATTTATACTGGATGTTGTGTGTGTATAATTATTACTCTCTTTTTTTTTACATTATTATTGCAAACAAATAAATATGTTTTACATCTCAAGATGTTATAATTATATTATTTATTTAACAAATTGTAATAAATTATTGCTTTTAGTAAAAAATATATATAATTGTTGAAATATTGTGACACTGTAAAAACTTCTACAAGAGAATTATTGTCTTGAACGTAACAGTCTGTATATCGGATTAAACCGAATTTGATCTCAGAAAAGCGTAATCTGCTAAATCATTTCGTTACACCATAATAATTATGCGTGCTTTGTCAATACAATAACGTCGATAAATCTTCAATCATAGCACTAAATAAATGTCAAGTGTACACGACAATATCCTATGCGCAGAACATAAATTCGAAACTTGACGAAATAATTTTGCACAGCTCTGTAGATGTACGTATACAAAATGTACACCTTGTGTGCAACACCGAATAGCCGCAATATTTCAAGTGTCATTCCTTACAGAATTAATCATGTAAGAGTAGGCTCTCTTTATTCCTTCGCAACTTGCTCGATTTTTGAATTTCTCATGGATATCTCAGAGGTAGAACGACTCTGTTTCAATTTGTCATTAGATGCTTTCGATGATTGCTCGTCAAAGGAGCGTTGATGATCGATCGTCTGCCGTGCGGTCGCATTATCTGCGACTGGACACCCTCTTGGAGAAGTGAGACTAGGCTTATTAAGAATAGATTTCGAGATACCACCTGGAGTGGTAGGGCTTCGTATAGCTTCGCCGTCCTTCATCAAATGATTATACTTCTCGAGGTTGTTAAGGATCTTGCCAATCTGATTGGTCTTCGCGTGAAGACGACTCACCATCTCGCCTTTTTGTGTCAGCTCATGCTCACACTCCTACAAGGGAAATATGTCCAGAAACGGAAAATTTTTACGTGCTAGCCAAAAATCTCTCGCGTACAGAAAAAATTCCGGCGAAATAAAATTCCCATCATTTTCAGCACATACAAAAAAAACATCAAACTATTTTAGTGCAGTGATAACCTATTTCGCATATAAGTTGCAATTAACTATTTGCTAATAACAGGCATATGGCTGAAATATGATATTAATTATTGACGAAAATATTGATAAAACACGGAAAGGCATTAAAGAAGTTCTGTGCTATAACTATCATAGTAATTAACTGTTTAAAAATAAATAGTGTGATTAAAGCATTTTATACAGGCAGTATAAATGTATAAAAATAAATGTATATTATATCAAAACCGTGATATAGTATACTTGTTTATTTATACATCGTTTGCATATCATATAAAAAATAATTTTATATTAAACAAATGATTTCCTAAAATAAGAAAAAGATAAATTTAATAAAAAAATAAGTCATATTTTATAAATATTAGTACAATAACTTCTCACACAGATAATGATTATGATGCAATGCAAAATTATAATTTGTATTACTTTAGTTTAATAAAGTAATTAAAATAATAGATATATGTAAGTATGCTTTATCACGGGAATTAAAAAATTATTCATTGTCAGTAATAATTGCAAGTTATACCACCTGCAGCTTTTTGTACATTTCCAAGTTGATCAGTTTGATATCCTCCAGTTGTCGCCTTAAAGATATTATAGTATCTTGCTTCTCATGTATATCCTTCTCTAACAACTTCATAGCTACTTCCATTTCAGATTTCATGCTAATCTGTATAAAAAAAAAAGAAAGACAAAGATACTAATCAATTCTTATGCTTTTATTTTTTTTTTTTTATGTGCGTATACTTTTATAAATCTCTATTATTGAAAATATATTGAGAGACACTGTAATATCACTATAAAAAGGGAAGATATAGATTCTTATTAACCTGTAACTCCAATTCTTTCTCTAAATCTTGCCGAGATTTCTTTTCAGATTCTATTCTGCTTCTAAGTTCTTCCATTTCTGCAGTGGTTTCCGTTATTTTAAGTGGTACCTTTCCGTTCTAAAATTAGATCAATCTCAAAAACAGATCTATACATACCAATCTATACATAAAATGCAGTTTTAATATGTATATATACCTCATTTGCGTCTTTAACCTCTATACCAAGTTCCTTTTTTAGTTGTCTATTTTCTTCTTGAATCGATAAAATGTTGTTCTTAGCAATAGCGAGATCTTCTTTCATAAGAGCATTCGTTGTCGTTAGAGATTCTACTTTAGCTTGAAGATTCGTTACCGTTGCGCTAAAATTGACAGAAAATATCAATTTCGAGCATTAAATGATAACACTTATACGTGTATGTATGTAGTGTTTCTTGCTCAATATTTGCGAAAAATTAGAGATATTTACTTTAGATGTCTATTGAGCTCTTCGATATAATTTTTTTGATCAAGCACTGTGGTCATATTGTCATTTTCGAGTTCGTCATCTGGCGATTCACCAGGTATATGATTACTGTTGCGCAAATATAATGAAAAGTCAATTACGCCCTGCTGACAGTCGAGATCTTCTTCCTATCACAATAGTTACGATTAACCTTGATTTATTATCGCTCAAAGGCACACCATTTCAGACAGTAATGTGAAAAACGTGATGTTAATCTAGACTGACCTTTACGCAAAAGTTGCAATCGATCACATTTAATCCAACTAACAAACCCATCACTACGATTGCCTCCTCGCTCATCATCAGAGCATCTGGCTCGAAATATTCCGAGAGAATATCATCTTTATGATCTATCAAAACTTTGAGATAATCCGCTAATTTCTTTTGCATTAATGCCATACGCAACCAAGCACGTGCCCTACCCATAGCCGTCCTGAAAATAGTGATTTAAAAATACTACGTTTTCTAATGCTCGAGGATTTTTAAAGTATTGACAAAGTGTAAACTTTCATTCTATAATTAATTATAATAGATGTTATTATTGATATAGGTCCAAACTAATTCTAAGTTAACTTAGAAAATGGCTTGTTTAAATGTCAAGGATGAAAATAATAATAGAATATTTTATTTTTCATTTAAGTTAAGAGATTTAACCTAAAAGACTTCATTTGACATGATATACTTAGAAAAGTTGACTTTAGAAAAAATGAGAACTTAATTATTCATTCATGTATAAACTCAGATTTATACGTGAAAATAAATATATGTAGGTGACATTTTCAAAATAAAAATATGAAGTACCTAACAGTAGGTAAATCACGAATGCTGGACGTAATATCTTGTGCTTCGGGACAATATTTTTCTACGAGCTGCAGAATATCCCACAGCTCCTTCTTGGGTCCAAGAAGACCCTGAAATCGGAGACTGTTAGTACCAATGTGAAAAATTTGCTTTGCTATCCGCATGGCAACAAGCTTTACCTTCTTTGGCCGTAAACCATGCCTAAGCACATGTTCAAGGACGATGAAAAAATGTTGTAATGGCATGTGATCAGAATCAAGCATACGACCATATTTCAAGGATGTTTCGATGAGTTCCTTGACAATTAGTTTTGAAATGTTAACGAGATTACTCCTCTCGATGATCACCGGATCCCGTGCTGCAAAAATAATACGTGTCTGCTCTAACTTGTAATAATCTCAATTGATTTCCCACATTCAATATTTAGAAAATTTGCTTTAAATTTAATAGTAAATATCCTGAATATGAAATATATTTTTAATTAATAGTAAGATTATTAAAATAATGTTTAGAATGATTGCATAGCACAATGTGTATTAATCTTTTTTGTATTTTCCAGGACAAATCAAATTAAATAAAGATAGTAACATATATGGAATTGCCATATGGTAAGCCAAGGTTTGCAACAGTTTTGCTGCTGAAAAATGCATTCCGCTCAAAGCAACAATACGATAGCGTGACAAAGAGAAAAAAATATTTTTCTTTCATTCTGAGCAAGAAAAGCAATACTTATTTCTTACGCGGTATAATACGTCAATAATAAATTTGTTAAACAAAAAGAAAAAAAATTTGATATCTCCAATATTCCGCTAATTAAAATCAATGAGTGCAACAACATCGAGTACGGACACAAGCTGGAGACGTGCTGCAATGGCGGTGGACTTGGTGCCATAATATCGCAAAGCTCTCGTTGTTCGGGAAGCTGTTGCTGATGATGATGATGATTATCGTGATCATGATAATTAATACCACTAAGAGCGAGCGGTGGTGATGGTGACCGCTGCATCGAGTCTTGCAGCGAGAACTCGACATCCTGAAGCTCTTTTAAACAGAGCCATTCGCCGTCTACCGACACTCGAAAATTGCACAAATATATAGTGTCCTGGGCACCAGCCATATCTTCCTCCAACATGACTCCGCCGTGATGTACACCACCGTGATCGCCCGGTGGCCTCAATTTCAGACCGGTCAGGGATACCTGCCGCATAGAAGACGATTCCTCTGTCGTCACTAACTCAATTCTGGAGATCACACGATATCTTTCGACAGTCGTTCACTTGTAGCGAAGAAGGCTCTTGAGTCGCATAAACTTTTATTTTTCTTTTCTTTTAGTTATACTTTTAATAATTAATAAATACTGAGTGTTGACTTGTTCTTTCAATATATCTCTTTTATGAGTATATATATTTATTAGTTTATGCGCAAGACTTGTTCACAATATTATATAACATAAAGTATTTTCTTCTTCTTTCGTTATATCGAACAGCTGATGGAAAAGTATGCCGCAATGAATGAGTCACCACCAAGTGTTGATATATTGCAGTCAAGCTTTACGTTATTAGCAACAAAGAATAGAAATCTGCGTCCACTAGTTGTGTTGCTTTTCTTTCGTTATTTTTCCAAATATTATCTTTTATCCTTTGCTATTATTATTAATGGCAAATTTATCTGTCTTGATAAGGATAGATTCAGTTGCGTTGTAGATATATCGAAGAAATGGCAAATAAACTCTCATATCAGTTTAAGATGCAGAACTGATGCAGAAACGATGGATTCGCACTAATAAAACTACATTGTAGTTCACGATTATTTGCTCACAAAAAACAATAATTAATCGGAAGTTTGTGTACTGTTAAAAATAGCGTGGAAATCGTACTAGTGTCGAGCGAGGTAAATTTCACGTCAGAGATAACGAGAACGCCGGTGACATATAATATTGATTTTCCCGCTGACTTTGCCTCCACCTACAATAATCAATACGAATACCACTGCGCAGTGCTGTGTGGTGCTGCCATCAGCTTTCTGGGTTGCTCTACCGATATGACAGTGAATGGAATACTTTCAAACACGGTAATATTAAATTTATTCAATATATAAGAATTTGTATAAGCAAAAGTAGAAAAAAAATGTAAAAAAGAAAAACAGTTTATTTCAAGTAATATTTCAAGATTTTATTTCAGAAATTTTGAATACTTTCATATAATTGTATATAATTGTGGCATTGTAAAATGTACATCTCAATACTGTCTTAATTAAATATTATACTTATCAATATTTTTTTATTAATTACATACATATTCACTAAACCAGACTTGAACAGATGTGCACCTTTTTCTTATACTTCTTTTCTTATAAAAATATAAACAGCTTAACATTTGTGTACCTCTAACGTCACAATTAAACAAATAATCACGCACGTGAACTACAGGAAAACGAGAAAAAAATATCACTACACACGGTTTATTAACGTATTATTGTATCAGCAATGTCACATTTTAATTATTTTTCCGTTTTGAGTTGTTCTAATCATGTAACAGATAACTGCGCACAAAAATTTACAATGTGATATACTATATATATCACTGTTCTCGTGGTAATGCGTTATCATTCGAGATACAACTGAAGAATCGACTCAACACTCAAACAACAGATTAATATATCGTAAAAGCTGTTATTATAGTGTCATTAATGTTAATAAAAAAAATGTTATATGCAAATTTATCACATTTAAGAATATTTATGTACATGTATTAAGGAATAAAATTCTAAATATAATATCTACAATATACATGACTTCTCTGATGTAATCATTGTACATTTAATCATTCATGAATATTATATTTTCTACATATTATATTTTCTAGCTAAAATAAACACAATTAGATCTTATTTTGGCTAAAACAAAACAAATAATCTAGTTAAAATATTCATAGAAATTCGTAGAAAATACTAAGACTTCTTAATATACTATTGCAACTTTGTTTTTTTAAATCTTCTATAGATCTGTCAAATAATGACACATATTATAAAAATGTATACACATAATATATCATATGTTTTCTATTTAACATATGCATTTTACAATTTTATGTTATAATTCACGGAACAAAATCTTTTCTGTTACTAATCTTGTAGCAAGAACAATTCAATTCATTTGGAAATGAATGACAGACATCTACAGAAAATTATGTAGATATTTAAATCTATTTAATTTTGCGGTAATTTGTAGACTCTAACTGGGAGCAGACCTGAATAAAGAAACACACGTGCGCGCACAGTATGTTTACGCGCGTTTATTACGCGGGCGCCAAGCTAAGCCCGCCAGCGCGGACTTTTGAAGAACGCGCCGAATCGTGGGAGCATGCACCTAACACCTAGCATTCTATGTACTCACGTCTGGGCAACCACCAAGCATCCAGCTTTCTTGGTCTAGACACAACGAGATCCGGCCATTTGTCCTCCCGTATAGAGTAACTCGACGGCGAACGCGAGACACTTTTCTCATTTTCATCAGATGCAAGGCTACCGGTGAACGATTTCTCGGACGGGGATATTGGCAAACCGTCGCTACTTTCCGCGGCCATATTTACGTTTTCACTGTCGACCAGCGGCGCATGAGTTTATCGACAGTGTACGTATACATATATACGTATATATGTATGCGTATACACTCATATATGTACCTCTGAGGACTTAAACGCCACATTCCTTTTGCCAGCACGTGGTAAGAATACTTGTCATGTCATGCTTCTCTATGCACGCCTCCACTACCAGACTCTTTTCGATAATTGCCGGATGAAATCCGGAATAATGAGATAAAATTGAAACAAACATAGCTTGACGTCATCTGCGAACGATGTTGCTATAATTCTTGTTTCTAAATAATCAAGAACTTGGATTTATCAAGAGATAATATAGCATCAAAATAAGTACAGAACAGAAGAGCGAAATTGTATCGACATTTTTAATAATAAAAAAAAAAAATAAAACTGTTTACGTGAAGGAAAAAAATTGATATTTAGTCGATCTTTCTTCTTCGGAAATGACAGATATGTAATAGAAAATGGACTGGCTACCGTATTGCTTCTTCCGCATGGATTGTCGGGGTCCTATATAAATGTGTCAATAGATTCCATTTTTCTTTTTAGTCATTTATAAAAGACCTGTCGTAAGTTTCGTGTTTGGAATTAATTCTCTTTCAAAATGTTCTTTTTAAAATATGCTATTAAATACAAAAATTTAAAAGACATGAATTTTTCAAACACACTGTTTTAAAATTTTTAAAATCTCTCAAAAAGTTTAAACAATAAGAAACTTTGTTAATTAATTAGTATTGTTAAAATTGTTTGAATTTTCTTGACAAGAAATACATATGAATTTGTTTAATTGCAATTTAGACATAAAATTAAGAAATATATATAATTTTTCTTAATGTTCAGACAATATTTAAAAACATAATTTTCAAATAATATATTTTAATATATTATTTTGGAAACAATTTTATTACAATTATACGTATATTAAAAAATTAATCAAAAATTGTTAGTTGTACATACATATATTAAAAATTTATTGTAATAAATATACTCTATAATTGATTCCATCATCTAACAGTTAATATTGCAAAATCACACAGAGCTACTTTTTTACATTCACTACTTATGTGTAGATCTTGTTGATAATTTATAGGTATATTTAATTTATCCTTTTTTCAACAACATAATCTCTTTTTTTTCTTTCTTATCGTTTTTTTTTATCAAGCCCTTTTGTCGAAAGTTTAATACTTGAAATATTCTGGAGGTGTGAACGCCTCTAGAATACAGTGACAATCTGCGCACGCATCGCGTTGATCTCTCCAACTTATTCTCGCTGGGTTGAGTAACTCTCAAGCCACAGTCGAAACTGGAATTTCTGCGCGCCATACGGCTTCCCTCTCTCCTTTACATCGGAAAGTAGCCTATTGTTCACATGACACTGGGCACATGGGTTGCGATCCTGATGGCGCGAAACATTAATCTTCCAAACGTCGTGATTGTGATGAAGCAAATTTTATAGGACAATGCGGAAGATTTTCTTTCGCACGTGCCATAAGATCGCGAAGAAACTCTTTCATAAATATTCGTTGAATACGGAATATTTCCGCGATTTAATTAACAAAACGCTTGGACAAGTAAAACAAAATTTGTGATCGTGTCAAGATGTACGGAATGCTGCTGGAAAGTGTGCAATATTTTGTGCAGGTCGGTAGAGTGAGAGCAAATAGAGCTGGCATTATGTATTTGGCTAACTTGGGATACATC
Organism: Anoplolepis gracilipes; assembly: GCF_047496725.1. Lineage (NCBI taxonomy): Eukaryota > Metazoa > Arthropoda > Insecta > Hymenoptera > Formicidae > Anoplolepis > Anoplolepis gracilipes. The sequence goes on from NC_132974.1 coordinate 9,000,035, forward strand.
TTATTTGGAATATATACTTGAAAAATGATTGAGTTTAAATTGAATTTTTATTTTCCCTCTTCGTTATTCTTTATGGTAAGTAATTTTCTTTTGTATTTACATAAAACTTCTTGTGTTTATCATTTATTAATTCATTTTGTTTTTTTTTAATTAACTTATATGATCCTATGTATATATACCCGTGTATCATATATAAAGATATATATATATATATACCTATATATGTATATATTAATATGTATATACATATACCATACATATGAGAGATTATTAAAATTAAATTTTAATATTATTAAGAAAAGGATTTTTAATGCTTTTACAATTATATGTTATTACAATTATATACATATATATATATATATACATATATATATATATATATATATATATATATATATATATATAATTTGAGGAAAACCAATGATACAAATTAATTATATAAATAATTTATGTAACTATTAATTTTGAGATTGATTTTTTTATAAGTTATTTTCCCAAATGTTTTTCTTATAATAAAAGTTAGGAAATACAAAGAATTCTGCATAATTTTAAATTTTGTAAGTGTCCCAAGTTAGCATACTTTTTACGGAAGGTATTCAATTATTGAAATATATTTGTATCAATTTTCAAATTATTATCAACGTGAAATCTAAATTACTTTAAATTTTCTATCAGGTTTTTGAGTTTATATTTACATAAATTATATTTAAAGATTAATGTTGAAATTATTTATTAATTTTTTTTTGTTTTATGTATTTCATAATTGTTGAACAAGTACTTTTGTTTCTTTATATTTTAAAGTTTTTACTTTTCTTATTGCAAATATCATATCGCTTATCACGTAAGTTTTATAAGAAATGGCGCAATGGCGCAGTTGTTTCTAGAAATATCCAATTCAAGAAGTTTGTATTGTGAATGTTTCGCTAATAAAAAAATAAAATTTTACCGTTTAGCAAATATTTGACAATAATTTTTAAAAATTTTTAAATTATTATACATTTCTTTTTTATTTGACGGTTTGAATTTTTTTTCGTTAATAACGTTAAATAAAAGTGGATTCTTCTTTTTCATGTTTCACATTAACATAGAAATACACTCGACATTTTTTGCGATAAAGAATATTATTCATCTTTAAAATAGATTTTAATCAAATTCATTATGTCTCTTTTATCATATTCTTCTTTTTCTCTGCAGAAGATAGTTAATTTTAAAAAATGTCTTATGATAAAATTAAATCATTCTAATTAACCATTATAATAACCATTATAATAAATATTTATTATATTGTTTAAATTTCATATTATACATTGTTAATTAACTATAAATGTATGACAATCTACAAATAAATATTCAGTCAAGTCACATTTTATCAGAAATATAATTTTCTATTTTCAAATACATAAATACAATAACATATATTACATAGTTTTTACTTTATTTAATTCATATTTAAAGTTTTATAAATTTTTATATTACAAAAAAGTTTGATATAAAGTTAATATAAATATTGTAACTAAACAAAAAAATCGTGTCTCATGTAATAGATACTCATAAATTTTATAAAATATTAATTGTATATTTGTTAAATATTAGCTTTAATAAACTGTATGAATAATAAATTGCCGAATATATTTTTCTTAAAACTACAATTTTTAATAATTATATTTTGTTATATACATATATATAATAAAAAAAATTTAATGAAATGTAGGTCATCAAAAAATCTATTATCATACACTGTATCTTCCTTAATATTTACTGTGAGATCATTACTTGACGCTTGTAAGTTCAAACACAATTGATTTCTGTCTAAACAGAGGATCCCTTATTTACTCATATAACTATAATTTGGGGAAGAATAAAGTAAAACAAATTTTATAAAAAAGTTGCTCTAATTTACAAAAAGACTTTAAAATTTTCAATAGAATTTACAGATTATTAATTTGACACACATATTATATATGTGCTTTACATTTAAATGGAAATATAATATATATATATATACATAATCCTCTTTAAAATTAAGTATATATTTTAATTATGGAAATAAATTCTATGAAGTTGATAAAGAAACATGTGATAATTAAAAAATTATATATTTTTATTACTAATTTTTCAACAAAAAATCTAAAATATATACACGTATATACATTCAAGAATTACTACAATATCAAATTATTAATTAAAGTACTTATTAAATTAATTAAACAATAAATTATATTAAATGCCAGATATTTTTTACAAAGTTTAATTATAATTTTGCAAAATTGTAAAATATAATTTTATTATAATTCTTTAAATTTTTTTATTCTTTGGAATCTAATAAGTCTTTCATCATTAATTTACAGAATTTAATTATAATTACATATAAACTTTGTGAGTTAATGGTTTATATAATATGTTAAGGAGAACAAGTAACATTATTTTATTCATTGACGTCATATTATCAGAACAATGAATTAAATTAACATGTTTCTTTGTCTCGCTACTTTCTTGGATTGTCTCAAATTGATACACGTACTTATAATGTATGTCACGTATTTGCTGAAGGAAATGCTTCGTAAATATGTAATAAATGAAGTACTTGAATATGGATGAACTTAAAAGACTTCCTTTCAGTTTGACACCTTAATTGTACAATGTTTTAAAAATAGCATTATTCTATCAGCACACGTAAGGTCAACTATTGATTCATGTGAATGTATCTTGTTTACATTTCTTTGCTTTCGCCGCTTTTAATCATTATTTAAATGCGTAGATTATAATAATTATATGTTTTATTATAATAATATTCTTATTTATTTTTCCTGTATTATCTTTTTTTTAATAATATTATTATAATATTCTATTATTAGATAACACACAATGATAATACACAATTACTAATTCTAATTATATAATAAAAATAATGATATAAGGTAATTATATTTATGCACAAAACATTGTCTGCTATAACGCTAAAATTTTATTATTAAAACATATAAAACTTTTATAAAAATTAATTATTAATATATAATAAATCTTTTAATTGTTTTACTTAAATTTATTTAAAGTTTTAAATATATATTTTTAAACACATATTTTTGTAAAATTTGAAATATTTAGAAATATTATACATATATATTTGCAATCGTTTATTTGAACACTCCCAGCTGCAAATTTGCGTGTTCATTTGCGATAATGTTTCTAAAAGCTCTCCTCATTAACAATCGTATATTCATTTTCGTGACTGCCTCTCATTTTAGTACAAGAAACATTAATTAGCTTATGCGGACTGGGAAATTGGCTTGATTATCTGAATCGATTTGTAATTGGAATCTATTATCTGGCACATTAATCGACATATTATTATAGATATTTTTCTTTAACATACAATATCTTATATTTAGTACACGTTATGTGCTCTATATCTGCGCATATATATATATATATATATATATATATATATATATATATATATATTTTTTTTTTTCTATATGTATAATTCTTCTAGTTTAAAAAAAAATATAAATTTTAAGTTATAACAAAATATATAAAATAAAATACAGCAAGCAAGACATCTTTTTTACAGTTGGAATTTGGCGAAGAAGTATGGCTTCAAATTCTGGAGCAAGCTGATTGTAAACACATGGTTTTTAATACAAGACAGATATACTCAGATGAATTAATGACTAATTTGGCCGCGGCTCTTGCCACATATACTGGTGATTCTATGGATAACATTATGCAATTTTTTGGAAAATGCTTTGTTAGATTTTTCAGTAATTTAGGGTAAGTTTTTCGCCAGAAAAAAATTGCAATATATACAATTATCATTAATTTTACACAATTTCTGAAAAATTCTTAACTATCATTGAGAATATTGATCCACAGTCATTAAATTTTCATGTCCAGATTCGCAAATTACACGTATATTAATATTATATTAATGAACGTAATATTCTAATCAATATAACAGTTAATACATTATCGACAGCTAATCGATAATATCTATGAAAAATACTATATATAATATAAACTTGCGTATCTCAAATCATAAATGGAAATATACTTTGCGTATGTATTTTATGTTTTAATGTATTTTATATTATAAGTTTACAAAATGTACTTTTATTTAGTTTCTTGAAAAATTGAATTTTATTATAATATTTGATACAAAATAATTATTTTTATACAATACTTTTCTTTATATTAAAAATATAAGTTCCCAGTTCAAAAAGTTTAATCAATTCTTAAATATTTATTTCATTACTTATGTATATCCCTTTTGACATCTGAACGTCTTAATTGTCTGCTTTCAATTACACACACTTTACAATCGCGGAAGATTGAAGCATCAGAAATCAATAAATAAGATTTTAATATTAATTAATTTTAATAATAAAAAAACAAAAACAATATATTAATATAGAAATTTAAAATATAATATAGTACATATGACATATAACAATTATATATTCCTTCTATATATCTTTTGAAAACACACTTATTAATATTTTTTTAATATTAAATATTTTAATTTTAATATTAAATATTTATATGTGTAAAACTTAATGTAAAATTTGCATTTAATGCTTAATTAATTTTATTAGATACGATTGCACTATAAAAGCAACTGGTCGTTACTTTTGCGATTTTTTACAAAGCGTCGACAATATTCACATGCAAATGAGATTTACATATCCAAAAATGAAAAGTCCTTCTATGTATACCACACATGTCGATCCACAAGGAGTTGTTCTGGTGTACAGAAGTACTCGACAAGGCTTTACGCATTATCTTATGGGTGAGAATTGACTACTTTTGCTTATTTTAATATTTTTTGAAAATATCTTCTCGAGAATATTATATAAATCAATAAAATTATAGTTATGTATTTTATAAGACTAAAATAATTTCCTATAAAATGTTGTTCTTTCTATATGTTTATGTGTTTAAAAAAATTAATTATATCATGATTATCACGATGCGTGAGCGTCCATGACAATGACTTTGACATTTTCTTACATAGAGATTTTTTTTTAAATATAGGTAAGGTATAAGAATATATGTATGTGTGTGTGTTTTACTCATATTAGTTTAATTATATTTTTCTCTGTATGTCTACATAATTTTTGTACATGTACGAAATTCATATACAATACTCTTTTATATGTATAATACTATTCTATACTCTCTTACAGGACAATTATTTCACATAGCAAAAGAATTATATAATACAGAATTAAGTATCAGAGTTTTAGAAAGTTCAAACAATATTCCAGGATCTCGAAACGTAATGGTGAAGTTCCGTATTGATTTTGATAACCATCAATATGTAAGTCTTAATTTTTAGATTTTATCAAAGCTTCTTTTTTTTAATAGTAATACTATTAATTTTTAGACAAAAACTTAATTTAATAAAGTGAATAATATAGTAATTATATTGTGGTTTATACTTTTTATTGTAAATTACATATACACGGTTGGAAAGAATTATTATTTAAAGAATCAGTAAAAAATGCAATGTATGTAAGAAGTCTAATACTATTGACATGTAAGTTTAAATGTAACATGAGCTTATGTGTCAGTATGTTCTCCTCCAGCCTCCCTCACTTAGCCCTTAATCTTTTAGAATAAAATATAGCAAATCCTGACACAAATTAGTATCGAATTTTAATAATATATACATATACAATATTATATAAAATTCAATATTAATTCTAAGATATATACATTTATAGTATATATAGCCTCTTTATAACTTAATATACTCATATTAATTAATGAATTAGAATCTTATTAAACTATAGTTTGAAAGAAGTTTAATTTATAATTTGCATTACATTTAAAATCATTAGATCACGAAGAATAACAAAATAAAAACTACATTAAATCGTGAGTTGTCGCCTGTTTCCTGTACGTTTCTCTTACGCCTTTTTCCATTTGGCGTCGTAATGAACAAGGATATGCGAATTCTAGGAGCAGGTGATAAACTGCTCCAAGCTTGGGGTGGTACCACGTCTATTTTAAATAAGCAAGTTACAGAAATATTCAAATTAAGAAGACCCAAAGGAATTTCATTTACATGGGGAAACGTAAGTAATAATCACAAAACAAAGTTGTACTTTACATGAAAGCTGCAATAATTAATTTTCCAAAGATATTATTTTCAGACAAGTAACATAGAACATATAAATTGCAACACAAAAAAATATATTTATAAAATTTATATTTTTAGATAATGTATTTACATTCAGTGATATTCGAATTAGAACTTATTAGGGCAAATGATCATCACTCCTCGATAAATTCAGATAGTAAAGCGAGCATAAGTAGTTTAGATAGACGTGGAAGTCAAGGTGCGAGAAGCATCTTATTGAAGGGCCAAATGAGATATATCGAGGATATTAAAGCGATTATATTTCTCTGTAGTCCTTTGTAAGTTTTCTCATAGTATCATATTTCTATAAACTAACATTTTTATAATTGTCTGTCTTCTTGCAATAGAATCAACAATTTAGACGAACTTCTTAATATGAGTTTATATTTGAATGATCTAAATCCTCACGGTATGAGCAAAGAACTGGTACTAGCAGGATGGCAACATTGCGGAAGGTATGTTTCATCAAATTTTCATTTACTCTCAATTATTAGAAATAATATTCTCATAAAAAATGAAATATATTTTACGCAAAGAAACAAATGTTCTTTTATTATATTTCTTTATTGTATGTTTAACTACGCCACATATATTTATTAAATATTTTTATGCCATCTTATTTATGGCTAATTTTAATTTAATTTCTACGCATTATTTTAAACATACACGGAGAAAATTTTATATTAAAAATTACTATGTGGTATGTAGTAACTGTAGACCATTAGGAACATTCCAAGTTAAAATGTTATGTAAAAACTGACATAATTTATGTAAAAATTACGTCAATCTTTACAGTTTTACATAATATTTTAACTTGGAATGTTGCTAATAGTCCACAGTTACTACATACCATAGTAATTTTTAATATAAAATTTTCTCCGTGTATTATATATCTGTACGTAATCCAATAAAAATTTCTTTACATACAATTTTTTGTAAATAATCTATAACTTTATACTTGTGGAGATTGGAAATGATGTTTGAGAGAGCAGAACAAAGATCGACGGAACTAGAGAACAGTTATGCATTACTGGATCGATGGAAAAATAAGAGTGACGAGCTTCTATATTCTATGATTCCGAAAACGGTGGCAGACCGATTACGAGCCGGAGCCAGTCCATTGAGTACTTGTGAAGTATAGAAATAAATTTTTAAACTTTCGATCTACTTCTCGATCTTATCTAATAACAAATATTTATTGATATTTTATTTTTAGTCATTTGAGTCAATAACAGTCCTTTTCTGCGAATTATGCGATTTTGATTATTCAACCATCGGAGCAATGGATATCGTTTTATCTATGAACGCTGTTTTTTCCTGTTTCGATACGTTAATGGATCAGTTTAATGTTTACAAAGTAAGATTATTATATATTTTATTTGAATTGCTTGATTTCATATCAGAGATATTCTTTGACTACTTATACAATGCAGTACTTGTAAAATCTTGTTCTGATCAGATAGTATAATAGGATTAAAACATTTCCTATGCTCGAGTTGTGATATTATATCATTGGAGATAAAAATTGACTAATTACAGGATGCAGTACTTACAGAATTTTGATTCGATTAGATAGTAATTAAACACTTTCAATGCTCGAGTTGAGAAGATAGCTTATCTGAGTTATGTCAATGAATTATGATTATAACAAAATGTAACGTCAAAAGGGAAAAGTTGCATTAATTATGTGTTATATTTACTGTTCATGACTGTCATTGATAGGTGGAGACTGTTGGTCGCGTGTATATGGCAGCTAGCGGAGCACCGGATCGAAATAAAAATCACGCGCAAAATATTGCCGATGTTTCTCTACAACTTATCGAGCATGTTCGATATCTCGAATTATCTTCCGGATTGGACATACGAATCCGTATAGGTAACTACCTGACACACACAGTTGTTTGATTTTTGAACACGACATTTTCTTAATAAAATATGACTTTTTTTATTTAACGTTCATTAAACATATTAAAATATATTTTAATATATTTAGTAAATATATAATATTAAATATATATTAAAATATATTTGTGAAGAATAATAATGAGATTATCGATATTAAACATATTAAAACAAATAGAGAATATCTTCAACTAAAATACAAATAGTAGAATTTCTTCTGGAATTTTCTAGGAATTCATTCCGGGCCAGCGGTAGCCGGTGTGGTTGGCATTAAATTACCAAGATATTGTTTCTTTGGGGATACTGTTAACACAGCTTCCAGAATGCAGACTACCAGTCTGGTAACATAGTTTTCTATATCTTTTTTTACATAACTATATAATATATAAAAGAAAATTTAAAAAAATATATAATATATATAATTTAATGTTTAATAGAATAACAATATAACAAAATAAAAACAGAAAACAAGTCTATATAAATTATTTTTTAAATCTAAATTTGCATTATATTAAGAGAAAATATAAATTACAATTCAAGTTTATCAACGCAATAATACATTACATGTTTATCGGTTTGTCTTATATGTATATATGTGTTTTATATCACATATTTAAAAACTTTTTTTTACCTTTTTATTATTCTTTTGTTTTGAGCTCTTTTCATATTCTCTATACTAAATATTTAATCGCATTGTATATGACATAGCCGGGAAAGGTGCACATTTCTTCTAGCACCAAAGCTTTATTACCTAAAGATCGTTATTACACCGAATCACGTGGCGTTGTATGGGTAAAGGTTTGTATTATAAAAGTCTATAATAATTAATATCATATCGAGGGCTTCATAACAGAAAGGCGTGTCTTTAATTTTCAAATTTTTCAAATAATTTTACAAAAAATCAAGAATTAATATTTACAAATTTAGAAATATGTTTCTACTCCTAATACTTTCTTATCCAAAACAAAAAATTGCATTCTTATGTAAAAAATTTTGAAAATAGTTTTTGTCATTTCTGCAAAGTTGTGATGTTGAACCTACGTTCTTATGCGTGATGAACCCCTCGATATATATTATAAATTTATAATATTGTATAATATTAAATGTATTGTTTACTTATTACGTTAAGGGAAAAGGAGACATGGAAACGTATTGGTTGCATCCAGCGGTAAATAATGAAATAAAACAAGAAATTAATTCGTCAGATGATGAAAACGCAGTAATTGAAGCTCTTCTACTATAATTACTAGTATATAAGAAAATTTGATATTTACATAAATAAAATCTGGATAACATATAATTTCTTATATGTCTGACGTAGTAAAAAAATAATTCTTTATCTATTTATTCTTTAATATATTTTTTAATATATTCAAATTTTGATACTGTGCGATAAAAATATTTGCTTAAATTTCATAAAAAATGATTAGTCCAAAAAATTTATATTATGTTTAAATTGATTATACATACATTTACTTCTTATCAAACATGATAATATAATACACATTTTATATTGCCATATGTCCTCATACGATGTAAATTGTGTTATAAATGTACGGTACAATTGTACGTGAGATTTCACTGAAATACCAAATCGTTTGTTTGAAAGAAACAGAGAAAGTCTTGTGACTTTCTTCTTTAATGTACTTATTGTGAGTATTGATTAACGTAAAGACGAGCGTGCGTGCCTTAATTTTTAATTACCATATGTACGTTTGTGTACATAATGTAAGATGATAGAGTCACGCATTATGTATAATTGTTCAATGCAATTGTAAAATATTAAATTAACTTAATTAACAACAGCGATACAAATATATGGTAAAAAAATAAATAAATATAAATTAAATAATAATATTAACTTATAATACGATAAATTTTGATTGTGCACAATAAAACTTTAAATTTTTCAATAATAGCTTGAACGTATTACACAAATTGCAGATATTATAACGGCAGTTACTATAAAAATGTGTTGTTCCATATGATTCAATCGTTTTAATATAAAAAATTACTATTCAATTTTCGATTGAATACACTTTTCAAGATGTTGATAGCTAGTAAAAACTGTTAACTACGTGTTTCATTGTGCGTTCCATTGGCTTTTTGTGGCTTTACATTGAGTATTTCTCATCATTATGGAATAAATGTAAACTTAATTGAAATAAATATGTCAGTCTGTATTAATTATTATATATCAACAGTAGCAACTATCCTTCGTGTTGTATGCAATCCATGTAAGATATCGATTTCCTCTGCAATAAACTCCAGGATATCCGGGTTGCGCGCATCCTTCTCCCCAGGACACAACTCCTGCAAAATTAAAGAATTTTTACTTCTGAATCTGTTTAGTTTGTTTCGCGTAAAACTATTTCAATTTTTCGTCAAAGTTTCTTTATATCTAACAATTTCTTCAGTCTCACACGTCTAGATTAGATAACTAACGCAATTTGAAATTGAACTTACCAATTACATAGTAGACACCATTCTTTTCTATGTGCAATGGACCACCGCTGTCTCCCTAATAATAACATTTTCACATTATTTTATTCAACATTTTTTTTAATTTACCGTATATGGAAGGTTTCGGGGTATATTTAATATTTTAAAAAATGAGATTAAAGCATATAAAAGCTCTATATGCCTTGCATCTTATAATAAACTGACTATTAATTAATCTAATAATTAAAAAATAAATAGAGAATTATTTAGACATATTTCTATGTAAATTTTAAATTGTTTTTTCTTACTGTCTTCTCTAAAGTTACGATTTTGAGCCTTACGTCTTTAAATAAAATCTTCGATTTATATATATGTTTACAACATGTCAGTAAAGAACAAAATAGAAATCTAATCTGACTTTCTGCTTACTTGGCAGGAATCTTTGCCGCCTTGTATGTAACCCGCACACAGCATGTTATCTGTTATTTTACGCGATGGATATTTCGTAGCACGACATTCTGCGTTTGAAATAATAGGAACTTCAACTTCTTGCAAATAGGTTGATACCGATCCACCTTCTTTGGTAGCGCCCCATCCAGTCACTATACCTTTTTCACCAGCAAAAGTTTTTCCTGATAAACAATGCATAATCTATTATATAATTAAATTTACGTTGTCTGTTGTTATTTCATTATCTTCCTCAGTTTGTTTAAAATCAACTTTTCATAAAAATTTGTATAATATATATTTTTAAAATAATATAGGTACATTTGATATGTTTTAAAAATAATATAAATTATTTGTTAATAAAATCAATTTTATAAAAATTACCTGGTTCCGGAAGACAAGCAGGTCGCATCGGACCCTGGAACCGAATAGGATCCCTTAATTTAATGAGTGCAATATCGTTGTCGTAATTGATAGTCGAGTAACCACTGTGTTTGATCGTCTTTTCTACTTTAAAATCCTGTGTTTTACTTTCACTAGTCAAATTCCAATTGTGCTCCAATATTCGAACAGTAAGTTTACTTCCATCGAATCTGTTATGAAAAAGAATTTAATCAATTATTATCATTTATTATATATATATATATATATATATATATATATATATGTATATGTATAATTATTACATGTTTTGCATAGGTACATTTAACGACGATCAGAAACCGACATAAATGAGTAAATTACCTGTCAATGCAATGAGCTGCTGTCATCACGTATCGTGAATTTATGACTGTACCGCCGCAATAAAATTGTCCTCTATACATCAATAAAGCCATCCAAGGATACTGATTGACGACTGTTTGGACACCTCCGACAATACGATTATGTTTGTTTGTCAAACCGCAAGCTATAAATTAATATATTTACTCTCTCTTTTTCTTTCTTTTTCTCGTACGCCATAAACACTGTTTTTTTTTGCTTCAATAATGAACAAAATTTGCAATTAATAAATTAAAAATAAAATTAAAAATAAAAATTTTTTTTATAATATTTATATAAATACGATTATTAATATTATTTTGTAAGTTTTTTATATTTAATATATTTTACTAAATAATATATTAAATAATATATTTTATAAAAAAATGAAGGCTAAAAATTATGCTCAAAATATAAAATTATATAAATATAAAAAAATTTAAACTTAAACATACTGCATTGTAAACATTTTTCTGGTTGTGGAGGTGGTGTAATTATTGGTGGTTTTGGCGCCACTACATCTGCCAACCATTCCCAGAATCCTTTCTCAGTATCGATTTCGCTTGTGCTATTCGAGTTTTGCTCATCCGCGTGTAAAGTGGAATTTTTCTGCAACTGTTATTTAATGTATATTTTTTATTTAAAAATACTTATAAATAAAAATATTTTTATTATATAAACTAAAATAAAGAATATATAAAAAATTTTTGTAATTTTAATACATAAATAATCATTTATGATATCTTTAATAAAATTAATATTTTTATGTAACTGTTAAACAAAAGAACTTTTCACGTGCACATAAACAAATTTATGAAAAATTTAATATAGATTCTTTTACGTAATATAAAATCTTTGTTAAAGAAATAATCCATTTTGAATTTAAAAATTCGAAAAAAATGTAATAAATTTAAAAGATATAGTTATGTACTTCATATTTGACTTTTTAAGTACACGTTTTATATTTTATTTTACCATAAGATGAGTCAAGAAATGTCCATAATTTGTTCATAAATATGCGAAAACGCCACATTATTAACACATTTTGATAATACCTCATTGTCAACGGTGGCCGTTATCGTAATTACGGCAAATGCTAATAACAATATGAATCGAAACAACATATTGTTCCTTGCACTTTAAATATAACACTCTCGGTACTACTACGTTATTTCCTATTGAACTGCGAGAAGACGAGTGGAACCGATCTGTTCCACAACACTTCCTGCCAAGACGGCATATACTTTCACACAAGCCTCCGATTTGGTGTCACGTCTTTATTTATACGGAATAGTGGACAAGCCGGTAACAGGAGTGAAAATTTAGGCTAGCCATATGTAAATTCAAACAAATGTCGTAAGCACATAACAGATCTGTTAAACTTATCGATTTACAAAAGATGGCATTGCTGATTCGTTTTTTTTTCTCTTTCTCTTGTGATTTCTCTTTTAAGAACGATCAGAGAGCAAAGATAAATGTTTAAAAATTTATTGAAAAGTACAATTTGCCAAAAACTTCAGTAAATGTTATATAGAACACGTTATTTTGCAGAGAATATTTTCTAAATACTTTTCATAAATTATAAGTAAAACTGTATCTTCTTGTCAAAAATAATAAATACTTTAAAAAATGTATGAGAATATTTTCTCATTTATCAAAATTTTATTTTCTTAAATATAAAACAAGTACATTATTTGCTAATGTTTTAGTATCTACAGTATAGAGTATATAGTAATAGAAATAAAATAATACACTTGAAAAGTAATATATCTAAAAAATATAAATTTGTAACGAGCAGCTAAAAATTTTTTCTTAAAAACAACTATGTATTTTCTTTATATCTATTGAGTCCTCATTATTTTAGACATAAAAGTATTACGATAAAAAATCAAAAAGTAAATTATTGAAATATTTTTTCAAAATATGTCACAGTTTATATAAAATTTTATCAAATTAAAATATAAAATATATATTATTTATAAGTTATTCAATTTTTAATTATTTTACTTTTATAACTTTCGACGCCGAATATTGCGAGGAATCGATTTTTTTAAAAAAAATTAGGTTAATTTCATTTCAAGAAACTGAGTCGAATAGATGTATGCTAAAATATAGCTAATGGAATGGATGACTCAGCTTGCTCCCTATATACTCCATAACTTTTATTTAAACAAGTTATTTTCTAATATCTAAACTGTTTACAAGTTGTTCAGATATATTATTTTATGTCGAACTCTTACACATACCAAAGAAGAAATTTGCTATGGAATTAATATGCCAATTCCTGTAGCTAAAATAAATAGAATAATTAAATTAATATAATAAAATTTAGAAAACAATTTCTAAAATTATTAAACTAGTATATGTACACAGTCTCTTCAAATTATTTTAAATAAATTAAATGCGATTTACTCTCGAAATCATTTATCTTTTAAATATATTGAAACTTTAAAAGAGTACGATATGTAACACATGGCATTCAATATTTACACAATGATATAAATTTGAAGAGACTGTGAAATATATCATATATATATATATATATATATATATATATATATAATATATATGATAATATATTCATGACATATCAAGTGACATGTCACAAATCTTTTAACAGATCCTCGCCCTTGTCTTTGCCAGTATCTCTTCGTTTGACCCGACTTATCATAACTTCGATTAGTGCTGAACAAACGAGATAAGATGCGCCTGAGCGAGATATTATACATCACTTGCAACTTATAACAGTGGGTCAAGGTATATAGGTAACGCGACCCTCATGCGGGCGAGACGCGCATTATTGTCTCGATGTGTGTCTAACTTTATCAGAAGCCTTGCCTTATTTTTTTTACGTATCTTCAAGGTCAGATTGTATTTGCGATGTAATTTCTGTTCACATTACGGATTTTTGTCACACATAATACAGAGAACAATTACATTTAATTTTCAAACGGAATTTAAGATTATAATATGTTTACAAGAATTAAAAGGTGTACAAAAACATTTAACCATTAACATATAATAAAAAAAAGAATACTTTACAATTATACCAAGCAATTAAATTAATTAAACAATTGTACAAAACATATAATAAGTGTTATAAAATATAACTCTATGTATGTAAATCAAGATGAGACGATAAAATACGGATTCCCTGTATATACATATACCTGTTATATCCTTTAAAAGAAAAAGAATCAAAGTAAGATAATTATATATATATATATATATATAATCCTCGAAAATCCGCCGGAACGAATTAAACACGGACTGTAAATTGTTCATCTCATCTGAGACTTTCATGGTGAACGTTTCGAGAGGAACACTTTCGCATTTCTACTTCGAGATGCTGCAATTTTGACGTCAGATGAAAATTACATACCAAAGGGAGAAGAGGGAAGAAAGAAGATGCATATAATTTGCAGTGAAAGTAAAATCATCTGTAAGTTAATAAGTTGCAAGACGATGTTTTTTGTCCGTGTTGATGAATGAGCGACTGCAAGCATTAAATGATGCGGAACAAATTTAAAATTATGTGGAGAGGAAATTGCGACATTTTTAATTAAATGCTTTCTTTCGCGCCGAATATTGCGTATTTGTTGTGCGAGCCATTCTAATACGTTTTTCTCCGTTACATGATCGAAGAACCTTGATAAATTAAAACGTTCTATTAACTCGCCTCATCGCGTTTATAACTGCAGCAAGTTAACGATCCGAGATAATTTCGTTTTCTTTCGATACGGCTTTGTTCTAATTCACTGAAATCACTATTATATTGACCTAATTAAAATTGTAACCGCATCCTATTTTGACGATTTCGATGCAATTAATTAAAATTAATTTAAGATTTATGTTATTTATTACAAAATTGTATCAATTTATAAGTCTATAATATGTAAATTAAAGATACTTTTTTATTATTTTTCTAATTATATTTCTTTTGAACGAACATGATGATTAAATAAAGTTAGTATTTAAAAATTTTGCGCGAGAAATTACATCATTATATAAATTATTATATAACGGAAAAAGAAGAAAGGTAAAAAAATAGAGTTAAATCTGTAGAGCGACGCTGAATCATTCCATCATTCTATCTTCCTGTCATTGAGACATTAAGATAGTTTTAAATATTTTGACGCCTTTTTGTTATATATATATATATATATATATATATATATATATGTTGATCTTTTTTTTTGTTTTGCTTCATTGATCTCAGCATCATAGCATGTTTGTTTTTCTTCTTTTTCTGTTACATCGTGTGTCTGCACCGAGATATCATGAAAACTCGGTCGATCGACTTGCTCCTCCGATGATGGATCTGGGTTTTTAAATAATTAATGTGTATTTAAAATTCTACCATTGTTAGAATATTAATTTCTATAAATCCCACTTTGATTCCAGATTTTTCTTGCCTCAAGTTCTTGAAAAAACTGTGGTGGATAATCGATTTTAATTGTCGCTTGTTTTCGGAGCATTCGTCCCTACGACAACAACTATGTATATGCGTATGCGTTTGCGATCTATTTGTTTGTAATTTATTAATTTTTGTATATCCGGTTATATTTTATGCGATTTTTTTCACTTCATTATTTTTAATTTTTGACACTGATGAAAGTCCTGATAAGAACAGAAATGTTTGTTATTTGCGCTTTTTTAAAGTTTTTATAAATCTTACGTCTTACTTTTATATAATAATTTAATTTCTCCCGCATTAAAGATACTAACTCAATTTGTCTTGCTTCTTGAGTCCTTCTTTACAATTAATAAACTATTATTTGAGCCTAATTTTTGTAATGATGATTAAATTTATTATCGCATGTCGTATCGAAAAGATGATCCCAACAATGTATAATGCGATTGATCTTTGCGCCAAACGCTCACGCGTAAAAAACTCGAAGCAAATCACTTTCTTCAGGAAGAATGTAACCTTGTAAATGCATACTGGAAGAAAGCGTCTTACGGAATTCAACGATAAAAATGAGATTCACGCGGCAACACCTCGCGTGAGGTGTAAAGTGCGCCGAGTGAAATCCCTGCAATTAGTTGTCTCGTGTATCAGCGACAGCGACCCATCGCCATCATCAACATCATCATTATCATTGTCGTCGTCGTTGTCGGTGTCGTCATGCCGCGGCAATGAACCGTGACGACCGCGAGACGCGGTGGTGTTCGTCGCTGACGAAATTGACATTGATCCAGTCTCGGTGGATCCCTGAAAAAAAAGGGTCGCCGTGAGAGGAGGTGGACCGGGTTGACATTGGACGGATCCGTGGTGGTCGATGGGTCGATTGCGCCATACACTGTCACTCTCTGTCGTGCGTACCTGTACGCGCGTGCAAATTCTCATTGTGTCTGTACCAGCGGTATCTGTGCAGGTGAGAGAGACAACGAACGCGTACACCGACCGGGTGATTTAAAGGCTGTCACATGCAACATCTGCCAATGCAAACGCACCACTCAAGGTTGACGATCCCCACCGAGACACGCGCGCGGCTCTTGTGGGTTCTCCTTCATTAGTTATAATTTACTATAAAACGGCAAAACGGCTGGAATACTTTTAGACTTTTCACGCCACGGTTGTAAGCACGTGTGCGGGTCCGAAACTTGCAATAAAACCAGATCGGCTGGCGTGCATCAATTACTGGAAACCGCACGGCATGGACGGCTATGCAAGAATGGAATACATGTTCGCGCTCTCTCTATTCCTGTTAAGCTGTTACGTCTACGCGTTGCCTCACGTGGTAAGTTAAATAACCATTATATGAATGTGTTATGTTGACTAGAAGACACCAGTCGTAGTGACAATAATACTAATAGCAGTACGCTGTAATGACAGCAAAGTGTTGTGCTCTCATCTGTTTAAATCTATATTTGAATTGTTAAATGCAGTATTATACTATAAATAAATTGAAATAAAAAATGTTTTGAATTGTTTGTCAACATTTGATTTTTTATTGTGTTATTTGTATTATTTGCGATTGTAAAATCTCGAACTTTACTTGAACATTTGCGAATTATCAAATCTTATTTATTAATAATATAGATTTCTTTTTTTAATTGTATTTTTGTTTTTTTTTTTAATTATTTACGCAAGAATAAACAGTCCATAAATGCATAAAAATATTGTATAATTATTGCAAAATAATTATTTCTTTATAGTGAGATTTTAATAAAAAATATTTGCATTTTCATAGGTTCAAAATTTAAAAGTAAATAGAATTGGTAACGTAGAGGAAACTAATCATTCATGTGCCCCTTGCAGGAATTGCAGGATAATAAACGGAATTTCCCTGCCTCAAACGCACAAGTACACTACAATATCACGAATGCTGAGGTTGCTGATCGTCCGACAATAGACGAAGTATCTTATATAGATTTCGAACCTGCATCCACATCCTCTTCCAAAAGGCCGAATGTCTGTAAAGACTGCAGTAAGTAATAGCATTCAAGATGATGTTTTTAATCGGCATATATTTGATTATATAAAAATTATATAAAAATTTATGTATACGTACGTGTAGGGGAAAATAATTTTTTAAAATAATATGTAGTAGTTATATTATAGTTAGTTTTAAAAGATTAAAAATAAGCAATTAATTAAACTGATTATCCGAATATTAATAGATAAATTATTATATTAATGTATTGTAGTCTGCGGACTTGGAAGAAAGATACGAATTGTTGGTGGCAACGTCACAAGTATTTATGATTATCCATGGCTTGTTAGTATGACTAGACTAGGAAAATTCTACTGTGCCGGAAGTGTAATATCACGCAAACATATTTTGACAGCAGCGCATTGCTTGCGAGGGTACGTATCAGTCAATTATAATTGCATAATCACAGATAATTATATATGTATATTTGTAAATTATTTTCTTAATTCTAAAACTACATTTTATAATTTACTAACATTTTATTTTTAACATAATTTTCAGCTTTGATATCAAAACTATCAAACTTGTCTTAATGAATAGTGACCGTCCTTCGATAAGTAACAACGCTATAGTTCGACGTATTAAATCGGCAACCATTCACGAAAATTTCAATGCGTATTCTTTCAATAACGATATTGCGATCATAGAAATGGATGAGCCTGTATCTGTAAATGGTGTCGTGCGAACAGCATGTTTACCTGAAGATAGTAAGCTATTTCTGATATTAGTAAAATATATATATAAATTTCAAAAGAATTTGCTGCACTCTAAATATATTCTAAAATTAAAATTATTTTTTTATTCTCCAAAATTTAGGTAACAAATAAAGCAAAACATTAGAATCTTTGCATAGAATCCAATTTAAATAACACATAATAAAAGATATCAATTAATGCTTATAAATTTATACAAAATTATAGGAAATATCGATTATACGGGAGCAATTGCTACTGCAGTTGGATGGGGTCAAACAGACGAAAAAGGCAAACCAGCAACTGAATTGCGAAAAGTTAATTTACCAATCTTGTCACAAGAGGAATGCGATCAAACTGGATACGCGAAAAATCGCATCACTGAGAATATGTTCTGTTCTGGCTATCTCGATGGAAAACGCGACGCCTGCTTTGTAAGTATTTTGAAAGTTTAAAATAAATGCGAACACACACACACACACATACACACACAATTGATATATCTGAATAAAGAAAAGAAAAGAAAGAGTAAGAGAAGTGCATATTATATATATGTAATAAAAATATATAATATTTTTTTATACATAGTATTAAACAGACTTTTTCATAAAACATAGAACAAATTGTCTTTATTTTTTGTCTTTTATTTTTTCTCTCTCTCTCTCTCTCTTTGTCCGCGAAATATATTTTTATATTTTATGTTTATTTACAGGGAGATAGCGGAGGCCCACTACACGTCAAAGGAATTTTCGGGCAACTTGAAGTAATAGGTATGTATTGAATGTTTACAGAATATTAGATACGCTTTATAAAATGCATATTTAATTTTATCTAACAATTTTTAATTTTAAATTAAAATAAAATTTTCTATACTACTGCAGTCTATGTTCTTTATTGTATCAAAAGTTTTTCTATTAAAAATTTGAATAATTAATAAATTTCAAATTAAAATTCTTTGTTAATATAAAATAAACTCAATTCTATTTACTAAAGTATATATATATATATATATATATATATATTAATTAATAGAATTGAGTTTATTTTATATTAACAAAGAATTTTAATATGTATAATATCAATTTGCATTTAAAAATTTTAATTTTTGTGTATGTTTAAGGCATTGTTTCATGGGGTCGTGGATGCGGCAGACCAAATTTTCCAGGAATTTACACAAAATTAACAAATTACATTGAATGGCTTAAAGATCATTTAGATGATGAATGTATTTGTCCACCACCTCAACAACAAGACTAATACTTATTATGACATATTATAACATATCATAATGATCATAGAAGAAAAATTAGTGTTAAATTAACATTTCAATATTTATTTGCTATTTATTAACATTATAAACTTATGAGAAAAATATTTTCTAAATATCTTTCTATGTTAAATATTTGACAGTTGGCTATTAATATATAACGTACTTTTATATTATTATATATTTAATTTAGGGTTATATAGGGTTATAATATTATTATATATTGTAAAAATTTGCGCTACATTAATTTATTATATATATATATATATATATAAAATTACATATATCTAGTCCAGAAAAAATGTATATAATAAAATACTTATGTTATATTATATAATGCGATATAATATAATATTATACAAATGTTTTGTTAAATAATTAGAGATGTTAAATAATAATAAGAAGAATATAAATAATTCTTATTTACTTAATACATTGTACATAAAGTTATTAAAATTATAAATAGTTTATTATAAAATATATTTTCTGCTATATAAAAAAATTATCATAATTAAAAACTATTATAATTATTATAAACTATGGTTTTCTTTCTTCCCTTTTCCTTTCTTCTAAAAACATTATGCATTGTAATAATATTTATTTAGATCATTGGGTCGAAAGAGATTATCAAACGTGTTGCGCATTTACACATGACACGCGCATATGACTTATTTACATAATAAATTTACATACAAGAATAATTACGTTTACTGCACTAAAGATATATATCTCTATATTCTTTTCAATATTAATAAATTTTAAAATGTAAAATGTTTTAGAGTTAGCAAACAATTTGCTAATAGCAAATTCTTAAAACTATTTAGAGACAAAAATAAAAATATCGAAAAATTTCAGAATATCAAAATTTTCGCTGGCTTTTTGGTTTACATGTATACTTCTATATTGTGTAATTAATTTAGCCTTTAAATTTGAAAAATGTGCCGCTTGACCATCTTTAAATTTGTTGCATCATACGTATGTACACTTCTTTTTGCCTTAAATTCTGGTCATAAACATTGTAACTTAATGATAAATCTCATACTGTGATTCACCTTTCGCTTAGAAAAATCTGACAATTGCGTGCACCTCGCACAATAATTTTCAATTATATCAGCACATTTTATTTGGTTGTCAAATATCAATTAGTAAATGGAAAACACATTTGCACGGCTACTATTCTTCTCCTTCATATAACAATTATGTCAAAATTACATGTATAATCAACGCCTACACTTTTATTATCGGACCGTCTTCATACGTACATTAGAATCATTATAAATACGAAAAACAACTTAAGATATATCTAGTGAAGTGCAAGGATTACTTCTGTATGCAAAGCTTTTATGAATGAATCATATGCGTACACATGATAAATACGCAATAAGCAATATGTTTGATAAAAAATCTCGATAATCTCTCACACATTTCCGCTTTTGGGTTTACATGTAAAAGATATTTTGATTAAACGTTGATTCAATCAAACTTGTTTTGTAACATTAAAATTGAATCAATTGATGCAATTTTAATTGTAATTAATTAATTACACACTTTCAATTTCTTAGTTTAAAAATGTATTTTTAACTTTAATTGTAAACTTTAGCATGTTTAAATTTTAGTGAAAATTATTATTCCATGAGTTTATAAGAATTTATGTCACCTGATAAAAATATACGCATCTTAACTGTATTTAAGAGAGTAACAAATATGACTCAATTCTTTGATGTTTATGGATTTAGAATATGGATTTAGAATATGAAAAATTTTTTTTTTAAATATTTAATAATTATTGCAACAATTAACCTACAAAGAGACACTGAAAATCTAAATAATATTTACGATAAGATAAAGGTCGTTTGAAATGTTTTTTTAAAATTGACAGTTTAGTTTTAAGATTCTTTTAGACAAGACGTGTCTCTTTACTGTGTTGGTTTTATCTTACTAATACCTCATATCAACGAGCAAAATGTTGAACTGTTTTCACCTTCACACGATTTATTACATTTTTTATTTTATTTGAACGTACATATTAATTGGGTTTGTTCTTTATCAATATTATTACATTTTATTGTCTGCGCTGAATTTGTTATTGATTTTGTATTCATGTGTAACTTTTGGCTTTTTTAGTGACACTTGAAAAGGACCACAATCAGATGGTCGAAATGTCATGGTATTAAATAAAGGAATTTTTTGGCTAGTTTTATCGTTCTAATGATTTTGCTCTTTGTCAATTAAATACTAGCGATTTTAATTTAATAACCTTGAATTTAATAATTGTATTATGTTATTAAATTGTAAAAACATTTGAGAAATAACATCATCAAATTACATTATCTTTAATATATATACAACTATCTTCTCTGCGATTTATAATCTTTTTAAATATGTATATATATATACAGAGTGTTTTATTTTTAATTATGTAAAGGCCACCTTCAATTTCTTAAATGGAACATCCTATTTTTTATTGCACATTCTTGTAGCATATCTCGAGAGCTTTCCAAAACACTATAATCAAATATTTTTTCATTAAGTACTTTTTGAGTTATAAGACTTTAAAAGTTACAGTACTTCCGGCATTAGCATTACCCAAGATGTGCTACGTGGAGGTCGGATTTACCTCTCTGTATATACATATACAGGGTGTCCAGTAATTTGTAAAAAGTCTCTCGTGTACAGATAAAGCGGATCAAACTGAGTAATAAAGTTCTGTATTATTTTACAATTTTCGGAATAATTATTGAGAAATTACTTAAAAAATATCGATCAATTCATGTGAGTATTAACACGTGACGAGAAAAGCCAGTCCCCTGTCACGTAGTTGCTAGTCGCACGCATAGTAACCGTGTAACAGTGGGCTATCTTTTCGCAGAGCGCTAATATGTATATTGGTGCAAAGAAGTCGATATTTTTAAATTAATTTCTCAATAATTATTGCAAAAATTGCAAAATAATAAAGAACTTTTTTGGTACATATATAATTTTGAATTAAAGAATTTGAAAAACAATAAAAAGAATTTATAAAATAATAGCATAATAAATAATATAAATAATATTAAATAATATAATATATATAAGTAATATAATTAAATAATATAATAATATAAAAGAATTTGAAGAAATGTAGCTGATGATGATTTGTATTTCGCGTGCAAAATGCGAGTGACCAAATGGGAACATTATTGGTTTGATTTTGCTATAGGATATACAGCCTGCTAGCAGTCCATACTTATATAGTCAAAGTCTTACTTAGTTACTTTAGAGGCAAGATTTATTTTAGTTACTTTGTTTTACTTATTTCTCTTGCAAACGCGGCCTACAACGCGAAAGAGTGGCTCTGCCTGCCACGGTCAATTATTCAGAGACTTCCCCGATAACAGCCAGTTACTCTTAGGCTGCGATTTTACTTAGCGTTTGTCGACATTGTCGAATGTGATGATTAGCTATCGTATAGAGAATTACTAGTGTTTCAATCAAGAGTTTAAAAATTCTTCATCTAATAGCCAATCACCGTTCGACACGTCGATAAATGTTAAGTGAAATCCCTTAGTCTTACCCGAGAACAACCAGTTACTCCGGGTCTTCCCCAACACGTAGCCGTTTAGAGAATTAGTCAGTCAATCAGTCGGAGATATGTTATCTATTCTCCGAACTTCATTTTTCTTTTTGCAATTGTCTCCCTAATCACACTGTATCCATATTTTCTCTTTTAATAAACGTGTCATATCAGTACACAAAAAAGATCCGTGTACAATGACTACTATTCTTTTTCTACACATGCATTAGTAATCGCGTGTCTGTAAATGTGAGTTACATATATAATAAAAGAAAGCACAGAATGTAAGTAAATATTATTTGCAATCTCACAAACAAATCATTTCTTTAGAAAAACAGAGACAGAAAGAAAGAGAGAGAGAAAGAGAAAAAGAGAAAGAGAGAGAAAGTTTAATCAATAGATTGGAATTGATATCAATTTATGAAAAAGATATATTAAATTTGTATGGGAAATCTCATTTATTAAATAATTTTTATAAATAATATTTCATACACACAATATGTTATGTACATATAAAATAGCTGTTTAGCAATAATAGTCGGGATATATTATTGTGCATTTCTCTCTATATTTTATAATATTAATGATATTTATCACATTAAAAGGCTAAAAAGAAATGTAATTTATTTGTAATTTCCTAAAACATTTCAACTCTTTATTTCATTCAAATATTGATCAAATTATGCCAATAAATAATATAAGCCCGCTTTCATTTGAAAAATGATAACAATGATAAATAAATAGTTAACAAGCGTTCAAAAAAATTGAAACATCTTAAAGTAACGTTATCATTAAATGATTCAACCAAAGAAATATTTATGTATCTTTTGCAGAAATCAAATTTATATATTTTAATTAATAAAAATGTATACATTGTACAATAATTTTATATCATTTTATAAAACTCCTTTTGACAATGTTCTTGTACTGCATTTACTTTGCTTAAAAAATATTTTTTTCATTAACTATTACATTTAATTTCACATGGACATTGGTTAAATTTTATTTTCCGTAGTGATATATATATATTTATTTTTCTAATTTTTAATAATATTTTAAAATTTTATCTGTCGAATATTATGACATGCTCTAAACTAATCCATAAATAATTTAAAAAATTGATTAATAAAAATTTGTTTGTTATTTTGATTTTTAAAATTTCTCATGATTATTGATATTTTGAAAATAAGATTATACACACATATAATTATGTTTAAGAAAATTAAATTTTTAGGTAAATTAAATTTTATTTTAACTCTCTTTAACTCTCTTTATAAAGCTTTAAATGTCGTAAATACTGTTTTTAATTAACATATTTTTAAATATATAAATTTTTTAGCTATAAATTTTTGCTAAATGTGAACAAAATACACATTAATAAAGCTCATTTACTTTTCTTCCGTCATTGATAAATTTCTTCGAAGTATACCCCACTTCTTCAATCTTTTATCTGTATTTTCTAATTTCTACCAGATAGCAGAAGTGATATAAAAGCTGCTCCCTCAGAAAATCTTGAAGTACTTAATTATACATAAGATAAAAGAGAGGCAGTTAATCTTGTGAAAATTATGAATCCAATAAAATATGTTTCTTGTAACGATTTGCAAAAAAGCAAAGTATTGAATTTAGTCGATGAATTTGAAGAAGATTTAATACAAATGTCAGGAAAATGTATGGACATTGGTTGTGGTCCTGGAGATATAACGAAAAATATCCTTCTGCCAGCTTTAAATCCAAATGCGGTAATGATAGGTAAAAAAATTATAATACTAAAGCAACGCCTATAATAACATACATTTATATAAATTATTATTTAATTTAATAATTATATATTTCAAAGGTACTGATATTTCGGAAAATATGATTGAATTTGCGGAGAAAACATATGGTAATGAGAAACTCAAATTCGAAGTATTAGATATCCAATCTACAAGTTTGCCTGAAAAATATATTTCTAAATTTGATCATATATTCTCATTTAATGCTTTAAACTGGTGTTATGACATTCGGTAAGTTAAAAAAAGTTTCTAAGTACATATAGGCCGGGCCTACTCAACGTCGATCGTAATCGATTGATCGCGGCGTGATTCTTGCATAGTTAAAATACATGAGTCAGTCGTTTGACAAAAGTCATGAAACTCGTTATGTAAATAACTGTTTGTTAAAAATGATCGCTTACGACGGGGCCTTCGACGAGTGTTTGGATTAACATTTGCGGCCTGCTTTGAGGAAAATTCAGATCGGAGAGTTAATTGAATAATGACATTTTCTCGCGTCGGACGCCAGTTGGCAGCGATTATCATTCAAAATCTGGAATACCCGATTATAACACACGATAGATCTGTCATGAGCCTTTGTAATGTCGTATGTTTAATAAAAAAAAAAAATTCCCGGTCGACTTACAACCATCGTATTCGCGATAGCATATAATTAGATTAAACGTGATTCCGAAGAGGATTCAGATAAAGGATCGAAATGTTAATTTGTTCTAATTTAGCATCTTATTTATTTAATTCAGCAAATATTAAAGCCCAAATTACTTATTTAACAGAAGAGTTTATTTAATTATAAATAAATGTTATTGGGCTTTATTATATCGTTTCATTGCTCTCCTTTAGCTTGTTTGTTATATTTGTTTTTGTCATAGGAGCTGTTTATCTTTCTCAAAATCTATTATTTCTTAAAATACATAGTTGATGTGACGGACTAACGTCGAAAACCAAACGTTGAAATAAGAAAGATGAAATTCTGATCAAATCAATATTAAAATGATACGAATTATTAACGGATCTTCAAACTATTATTTTGATATATTAAGGTTAAATCAACTAATTATATTCAAATGCATTGCAACTTTAAAGTCACTTTATAAGATCTTGTTTCATTGGATCATTATCATGACAAAATTAAATATAGATATAATTCTTTCTAAAAAGAGAAATAGAATAACAGGCCTGCGAAATCAAGGATTGGTTTTATAGCTAATTAAATTAAATATTAAGAAAGCCGTAACTGATAAAAATTATTGTTAAAATTATAATATTACTAAAAATATTATATTAATTTGTAAAAACGTTTAAAATAAAATTAAATTTTAATGTAAATTTTTTAATATTAAATATATAATTATTTTTATAATATTTCTTAACAGTTCTATCATATTATAACATAATTTCGATGAGAAAGAAGTAAGTTTAATATATTAGTTTAACATTTCATTAAAATTCAATCATCTATTTTAAGTCTTATTAAAAATTGAAACTAAAAATCACAAAATTAGAAAAAGTTTTAAGAAATAATTACATTTATCTTTTATTTAACAGACAAGCATTTGAAAATATTCATTGTATGGTTAAATCTGGTGGAAATATACTTTTGATGTTCGTAGCATCTCATGATGTATATGAAGTTATGAAAATTTTAGCTCAAGATAGCCGTTTCGCGCCATACATACAAGTAAACTTCATTAATTTAATGTTTCATTAACTTGAAATTTTACAATTCTAAATGTTTAATTATTACTATTGTGTTTATACAGGATGTCAGAAAATATATTTCGCCATTTAATGATTCAAATCATCCTTGTAAAGAACTAAGGAAATTACTTGAAAATATCGGATTTGAAATTTATCAGTGCAGTCTTCGACAAGAGATATATTCTTCTAAAGATTCAAACCATTTTTTATGTAAGTTGTTTAAAAAAAAAGTAAAAATTAGATTTTATGGTTTATGTGATTGTTATTACATTATAAGTTTGCTCTTTTTTCGTTTATTTAAATCTTAATTTAATTCTAATAATTAAATTTAATCTTAACAAATTATTTTTGTAGCTTCGATAATGTCCATCTATTCATTTTTGGACGAAATGCCACCTAATCGGAAAGAAGAATTTCAGACTGAATTTACATGTGAATTTATGAAAAAGAAGATTATTTATAAAACAATACACAATAATCAAACACTTGTATTAGATCTTTATAAAAACTTTATAGTTTACGCACGAAAAATGTAACATTGCATATATATATACAGGGTGTCCCCGAATTGGCGGATCAACTCTCGTCGGTAGATAGAGCGTGTTAAACTGAACAAAAAAATCTTATATCATTTTGCTAAATTCGCAATAATTAATAAAATGTAAATTAATAAAGATCGGTCAATCCATGCCAGGCTTCTTCGCGCCGCGCGCTTATCCTGGCACGTATTGGCTGATCTTTATTAATTTATATCTCATTAATTATTGCGAATTTAGCAAAATGATATAAGATTTTTCTCTTCAGTTTAACACGCTCTATCTACCGACAAGAGTTGATCCGCTAATTCGGGGACACCCTGTATATACAAATATATATTGTATATGCATACATACATATATGTTTATGATATATATGTATTACAAATATATAACATTGTTTATAAAAAAAGCATAATTATCAAAAGATATGTCTAATTACCTCATTGCGATATCTGGTATTTTTCAATACATATTCAATTAAAACGTTTTGATTATGGTTTTAATAAATAAGTTAAATTCACAAATATTCTGTAACATATTATATTATATTATTACATGTGATATATTATTACACATTATATATATTGTTATACATATAGTACATATATTGTACTAAAAAAAAAATAAGTTATTAATTATTTTATAACGTATCATAAAAAAAACATAGGTATCTGTAGAATTTGTAACGTTATCTATTAGATAAAAATAATGTATTTTATCGTAATAATAAATGATATTTCTATATGCATCATTTGTTAACAAGAAAAAATTCCCATAACGTTGACAACGCACAATATAAAAATAGTCATTTTAAATGCTACTACAAGTATAATAAAAGTAGAAATTATGCAGAGATACCATTGAATAAAAAATATAAAAAAGGAGTGCGATACTGCTAAAGGGAAAAGTATGGAAAGGTTTCCCTTTGATTTTAATGCGTTTTGAATATGTTTTAATCTAGATCAAAATAGAAGACACGTATTTTTTGTACGTGCTTTTTCGGCTGTTAAAGGGGTGAAACACTCTCTTGAGAGAAATCGACTTTCATGTAACATTTCTGAGCAAGTACTCAAAACGGTAAAAGATATGACAAAATTTCGAATTAAGATTTTAAGGTTTTTAATGTAAAAACTTTAAAACTGTATAATCACATTTTTCGAAAATGTCATATTTTTCTATATATATCTAAATCCCCCTCTCCCCTTCAATTTCTGAAATTGTTAAAATTTGTCTTATATATTATAGCATATTTAACAACAAAATCAACCATACATAATAAAGTTGTATTCCGCTCGCATTTTTCAGAAATAAGTTAGCAATATCTCTATGTTGCTATACGCTTGCTCCATTCGTATGCGCTGATGGTGCTCGCTACTCGCTGGCGACAATTCTTTCTTCGCAATATTAAAGACAATCATGAATTATCAATAAATAATTTATATATTTAAACTTGTACAATTTATTTATTACTCTCAACTGCTGCCAACTCGAGGTTGGCAAAAAAATATTATAATAATTATGTTATTATATATTATAAATAGTGTACTCATATGACAAAAATAAAATGTTTTTATAAATTAAAAATATAACTAATCAAACAAGAAATATCTCTTTAACGAGATGTTTAAAGTCAATTATCATAGATTATTCAATAATATGCATAAACAGATGCGTAATATATGTGTAAATAACAACCCAATGAAAATATAAACTTGTCGCTAGCGCTACAATCGTATTATTTCAAGTGTGCTGTTTAGTAGAAGATTAAATCTTGAGCAAGAACATATTAATAGGTTCTTATCTGCAAATAAAAATACCACGTGCAAAGTGTCATACTTCATATCGATCAAAGGTATTTTATTGTACAGTTAAAAATGTTTTTAATAATTGCATTCTTTTATTAATTTTACTTTCTTATATATAGTACCTTTTTCTTTGTTCATATTGTGAAGAAAAGAAATTTTTCAATAGCTTACGTTCGCCCTCGTATCTTATTATTTTCTATCGATCAAAACCGTGATCAAGTAATACGTAGTAAATACTGCACACAGCAACATTACTACGTTTTTTAGATTAAACAGTATTATTTTCTATAAAAGAGAAGTTATTAAAATTTAGTGTATAAATATTGCAGTTATTAGCAACAAAAATAATATTTTGTTACTTAGCTCTTAGAGGGGTAAAAAATTTTTAATGTTTTAGCTTTTAAAATTTCTCATGATTATTGATATTTATAAAATAAGATTATATTATTGTTTTTAGGTAAAGTAAATTTTGTTTTACTCTCTTTATATAAAGAGAGTATATAACAACAAATCAGTGATCACTGACCACCGCCTAACATACAATCATGACTTCGATTGGGACAATGCACAAATACTAGACAACGAGCCCTATTACACAAAAAGACTGATATCTGAAATGTTATACATTAAACGACAAATAAATAGCATAAATCTACAAACAGATATAGAATGTTTGCCAGCTATTTACGATGATATAATAAACAAACTGCCTAAGATCTAATGTCACCTATACCTAACTCTTTCCATCTTAAATGTATTTTTCGCCCTTGAGCTCATTACCATCTGTACCATCGACATAACCACACGTTAAAACATCAATTGTCGCGATATATATACCATAGATTCAACAACACACAAACGGAGTGCATATCCTGTAAGCTTTTTCTGAGTCACCACCATTATACACAAACTAACGGTAAATTACTTTATTACAAACAGGTATTTATTATACTCATTTTATTAATACAGACTTAACCCCTTAATCTAACTGCATACCTTCCTCGGTCTGGAAACCTCGGAGAATTGCCTCGCGGGATTATTATGCAAGCCGTACAAAAAAAGAGCCGAACAAGTTGGATCGTTTTATATATATGTAACTTATACAACTAACATGCGATAAATATGTACAGCGGTTCTGAGGCAGTGATCCTTTTAATCATGCGAATACGATCACGGATTTTATGTTCACACATGTCTTACGCCTTTATTATACGATGTTTTATCATTAATTTCGTTTTTATTTATAATTCATTTATTTAATTTACTTATTATGCTGAAGAGGATTCAAAACATGAATTGAAACGTTCAAATCTTTATTATAATTTCCGTCATTCTATAGAATGTTACTAATGTACTTAATGTCAATACAATTGCGACACATCATCTATATATAAAAAACTCATAATTTTATATTCACATCTCCTTGCTCCTACTGCCTCTTTCTTACTTACTTCTTTATATAAAGCTTCATAAGTCGTAAGTAGGGGAGACCGGGGTTGAAAGTAACATTTTTTAGTTTTGATGAAATAAATAAATTCTATATTTTTGTTAGAGATTTAATGTTTATTTATACGGATAAGTTAAAGATTTAAGATTAGTTTGATAGCGATAATGTGTCATTAAATATTTTGAGAAAAATGTTATGACCCTGCAAAATAACCGAGGAGAGTTGTTACTTTCTTTTCCGACTTTGGGGTTGAAAGTAACAACGCTGGGGTAAGTTGTAACACAAATAGATACAAGCTAAATTATAAAATGAAAACTAACACCTAACAAATAATTAAAAGTAACTTTAATTAATAATACTCAATATATTAAAAATAATCAACATAACATAACTTGTCTTTTCTTTAATTAACACAACATAAATAGTATTTCTTAATCAGTAATCAACGTAACATAAATTGTTTTCTTTTTACTTAGCACAACATAACATTAGCGTCTTAATGAGATCAATTAAATGCAAATAATTAATTAAAATAAATTGTTTTAGTTCTCACTCAAAGACTCGTCTGAGTAGCAGTTGGAACACACAAAATTAACCTTATTATAAATTATCAGATTTTTTAATACAATGCTCATGTCTCATAATTACATAATTAGTTAGGTATGTTGATTTATACATACAAGTACAATATTTCGTATTAGAGTAAGTTGTAACATGTTACAATTTACCCCAAAGGCATGTTACTTCTAACCCCGAAATACGATACATGCTAAAGTATTTATATTAAAAACGTTTAAAATATAATGAAATAGCAACATATATTTGTCTACCGATTAACTCATAAGATATGAAGAAAAAATAATTGCTGATAAAGTATAAAATTTACGAATAAATCCAAAAAATATCATTGAAACTTATTTATTCACATGATGTGTAGTTACCTCGTACACAAAACTCGTTAATAGAGTGGCATTAAAAGCAACTATCATGATGGCAGCGTAACAGTGGTAAACAAGTATTTGCCCCGTTTTGTTTTCATAATGATATCTATTTTCTTTACAAAATTATCAACCCGTGTTACAACCTACCCCTGTTACTTTTAACTCTGGTCTCCTCTACTGTTTTTTAATTAATATTGTTAAATATTAAAATTTTTAACTATAAATTTTTACTAAATGTGAACAGAATACGAGTTAACTAAGCTCATTTTGCTTTTCTTTCGTCATTGATAAACTTCTTCAAAATACACTCTACTTCTTCTTATCTGTAAACTGTAATCTGTATTTTCTAATTTTTATCAGATAGCAGAAGTGATATAAAAGCTGCTCCCTCAAAAAATCTTGAAGTACTTAATTATACATAAGATAAAAGAGAGGCAGTTAATCTTATAAAAATTATGAATCCAATAAAATATGTTTCTTGTAACGATTTGCAAAAAAGCAACGTATTGAATTTAGTCGATGAATTTGAAGAAGATTTAATACAAATGTCAGGAACATGTATGGACATTGGTTGTGGTCCCGGAGATATAACGAAAAATATCCTCTTGCCAGCATTAAATCCAAATGCGGTAATGATAGGTAAAAAAATTATAATACTAAAGCAACGCCTATAATAACATACATTTATATAAATTATTATTTAATTTAATAATTATATATTTCAAAGGTACTGATATTTCGGAAAATATGATTGAATTTGCGGAGAAAGCATATGGTAATGAGAAACTCAAATTCGAAGTATTAGATATCCAAACTACAAGTTTGCCTGAAAAATATATTTCTAAATTTGATCATATATTCTCATTTTATGCTTTACACTGGTGTTATGACATTCGGTAAGTTAAAAAAAGTTTCTAAGTACATATAGGCCGGGCCTACTCAACGTCGATCGTAATCGATTGATCCCGGCGTGATTCTTGCATAGTTAAAATAACATACATAATTGACGGACTAACATCGAAAACCAAATGTTGAAATAATAAAGAAATTCTGATCAAATCAATATCAAAATGATACGAATTGTTAACGAACTATTATTTTGATATATTAAGTTAAATCAACTAATTATATTCCGATGCATTGCAACTTTAAAGTCACTTTATAACATCTTGTTTGGATCATTATCATGACAAAATTAAAAATATAATTCTATTGGATTTATTAAATGCAAGACACTCTCTTAAAAAGAGAAATAGAATAACCTCAATCAAAAATATTAACAATTGTTTGAGAATTATAAGTGGTTGTTTACATAATTTTGTGCGCTGAATACGAATCTGGCCTTAAAAATTGCCTATTACGTTAGAATTTTATAAAAGAATTAATAAGCTAAAGCAAGCCAAAAATAGAAATTTTTGCTATATTTATAAGAATATTACGAAGAAAGCTATTTTTTTTAATATTTTGACTGACGATTTTATATACTTATTACTAATTCTCTTTAAAATCAAGTTTTTTGTTAACGTGCAATTTTATATAATATAGAATATTTTATTTAACAGAATGTATGCTGTTTTCCTATGCTTTCAAGTTCATAACTTCTAATTTATATATCTCGAGATAAAAATCACATGTTGATAAAAAAAAATTTTCAAGAAGAAAAATAGCGATATATGAAGTCGTCAGTCAAAATATAAGAAATAATTTGCTTTCTCTATAATACATGAATATATACAAAGCCGTCATTTTACCCCATTTATCTCAGAAACCTGATGTGATAATTTTTGCGGCTAGATTCGTATTCTCAAAGTAACAAATTATCTGGAAAATCTATAATTCTCAAATAACAAAATCTCGTAGATTTAAAATCATATAAAAAATACATATCACTTTGATTTTATATATTTCACATATAATAAATAGAATTCTTTCTATTTAATTTTTTATATAAAATTTTGGAGATTATTAAAAATATTATATACCAATTTGTAAAAATAAAAATAAGTTTTGCAATTTTAATGTAAATTTTTAACTATTTTAATAATTGTTTTTTATAATATTTCTTAATAATTCTATTATATTACAACATATTTTAGGAAAGTAAGATTTTAATATGTTAGTTTAGATGGGTTACATTTACATATTTTAAAAATCTTATTAAAAATTAAAACTAAAAATCGCAAAATAAATAAAAACTTTAAATATTAATTACATTTATCCATATTTTATTTAACAGACAGGCATTTGAGAATATTTATCGTATAATTCGACCTGATGGAAATATACTTTTGATGTTCGTAGCATCTCATGATACATTTGAAGTTATGAAAATTTTAGGTCATGATAGCCGTTTTGCGCCATACATACAAGTAAGCTTTATTATTGTAATGTTATAAATTTTACCACTGCAAGTACAAATGTTGAATTATTATTATTATGTTTATACAGGATGTCAGAAAATACATTTCGCCATTTAATGATTCAGCTTGTCTTCGTAAAGAACTGAGGAAATTACTTCGAAGTATCGGATTTGAAATTTACCATTGCAGTCTTCGAGAGACGACATATTCCTCTAAAAACGCAAACAATTTTATATGTAAGTTGTTTAACAAAATTAAATAAAAATTAAGTAAAAATTAAATTTTATGTGTTGTGTGTTTATTATTACATTATAAATTTGCTGTTCTTTTCTCGTTTATTTAAATCTTTATTTAACTCTAATAATTAAATTTAATCTTAACGAATTATTTTTGTAGCTTCGATAATGTCCATCTATCCATTTTTGGAAAAAATGCCACATAATCTGAAAGAAGAATTTCAGAATGAATATAAACGTGAATTTGTGAAAAGGAAGGCTACTTATAAAACAACATAAAATAATCAGGAACAAACACTTGTATTAGATGTTTACAAAAACTTAATAGTTCATGCACGAAAAATTGCATAACATTGAATAAATATACATGTATATGTACTATAATTATCAAAAAATGCATTGTTTTATAAAAAATCTAACATTTATATAATTATCATAAGATATGTCTAATTACCGCATCACGATAATAAGTATAATAAATATTTGGTATCTTTCAATACATATTCAATTAAAAAGTTTTGATTATGTTTTTCTAAATAAGTTGAATTTACAAATATTTTGTAACATATTATATTATACATTATTACATGTGATATATATTACACATTATACATATTGTAATACATATATTACATATATTTTATTACAAAAATAAATTATTAATTATTTTATATACATATTAAAATAAGAAATTTATAGGTATATAAGTATAAAATTTGTAATGTTCTCTATTAGATAAAAATAATGTATTTTATCGTAATAATAAATAATATTTCTATGCGCACCATACATTTCTTAACAAGAGAAAATTCCCATAACGTTGACAACGCAAAATATAAAAATAGTCATTTTAATTTCTACTAAAAGTGTAATAAAAGTTGGAATTATGCAGAGATACCATTGAATAAAAAATATAAGAAGAAAGTGCGATACTGCTAACAAGGTAATGTATGAAAGGGTTCCCTTTTGATATTAATGCGTTTGAAATATGTTTTAATCTAGGTCAAAATAGAAGACACGTATTTTTTTATACATGCTTTTTCGAGAGTTAAAATGGTTAAACATTTTCTTGAGAAAAATCGGCTTTCATGTAATATTTCTGAGCAAATACTCAAAATGGTAAAAGATATAAAAAAATTTCGAATTAAGATTTTAAGGTTTTTAATGTAAAAACTTTAAAACTATATAATCACATTTTTCGGAAATGTCATATTTTTCTATATATATCTAAATCCTCCTTTCTCTTTTATTTTCTGAAATTGTTAAAATTTGTCTTATATATTATAGCAAAACTTATAGCATATTTAACGACAAAGTTAACCATATATAATAAAATTGTATTCCACACACATTTTTCAGTTAGAAATAAGTTAGCAATATCTCTATGTTGCTATACGCGTCTTTTCGCAATATTAGAGACAACCATGAATTATCAATAAATAATTTATATATTTAAACTTGTACAATTTATTTATTACTCTCGACTGCTGCCAACCCGAGGTTGGCAAAAAGATATTATAATAATTATGTTATTATATATTATAGCAATAAATAGTGTGCTCATATGACAAAAATAAAATGTTTTTATAAATTAGAAATATAACTAATCAAACAAGAAATATCTCTTTAACGAGATGTTTACAGTCAATTATCATAGATTATTCAATAATATGCATAAACAGATGCGTAATATATGTGTAAGTAGCAACTCAATAAAAATATAAACTTGTCGCTAGCGCTACAATCGTATTATTTCAAGTGTGCTGTCTAGTAGAAAATTAAATCTTGAGCAAGAACATATTAATAGGTTCTTATCTGCCAAATAAAAATACTACGTGCAAAGTGTCATACTTCATATCGATCAAAGGTATTTTATTGTACAGTTAAACATGTTTTTAATAATTGCATTCTTTTATTAATTTTACTTTCTTATATATAGTACCTTTTTCTTTGTTCAAATTGTGAAAAAAAGAAATTTTTCAATAGCTTACGTTCGCCCTCGTATCTTATTATTTTCTATCGATCAAAACCGTGATCAAGTAATACGTAATAAATACTGCACACAGCAACATTACTACGTTTTTTAGATTAAACAGTATTATTTTCTATTAAAGAGAAAATATTAAAATTTGGTGTATAAATATTGCAGTTATTAGCAACAAAAATAATATTTTGTTACTTATTGTTAATATAACATATTAACAATAATACATATTTGTTACAAGTATTTTTCAAGCCTCATAAAAAAATAACACACTGTTTTATCACATAATTTAAAATATAATAATTTAATAAAAAAGACAAACACCTATATATATACAAAGTGTCCGGTAATAATCGCCCCACCTCTCTAGGACTACTAGAGCAAATTAAACTGAACATAAAAGTTTTTTACCATTTTGCGATTTGCGCAATTGTTACGTCCAGGCCCGTGGAAAGAATGGGTCAGAAGAAGGGCGTAACAGGAATGTGTAACAGGAATTGATAAAGGTGTTCCGATGTCAAAAGTCTTATCGACAAGTGACTCAGTCGAGCGAGCTGCAGGTTGGCAAACAGGTAAACGACGGGTGTCATTATTACTCTGTTATGCGAACGCTCTCTCCCTTTTTGGTAAAAGAATTAAATCTCTTTTACGCGGGACGGGACCAATTGTGATCTTTCGTGTGGAGAGAGTGAGGGAGTTAAATAAATTTACCGATTATTTAATATTTAGATAAACATTTATTCAATTAATTTCTAGCGTTATATATATATGATCTTATTGTTTTAGAATATTAATATCAGCCTTAAAATTATTTGTATGAGTGTGTGTGTGTGTGTGTGTGTGTGTGTGTGTGTGTGTGTGTGTATGGATCGCGGGTGTTACATAAGTACGGACTGCGACGGAGTGCGACTTTAAAGATTTTATTCTAGTTGGTATTCGTTACAATAGTTAATTAAAAAAAAAAATAATAAAGATTTACGAAAAGTGTAATGTGTTACGGCGCGATTTCGCACACGGTCGTGTCGTCCGATCTATGGTCTCGGTTGGCTCGCGAGAATCGGCGAGTCGGTGCGATTTTAGGCACTCAATAAAAGAACAGGGTTGAATAAAGGGAAAAGAAACGACGATAAAAAGAGAGAAGGAAAATAGACTTACTACTTAGGCAGATTTCGTTGTGTTTCAGCTGCTGGTCAGGTTGTGGTCCAGCTGTGGCTCTTGTTCGGCAGGTGGTCGTTGTTGGGTACTGACCCCAATTGTTTTCAAGACTTAACCACAACTCCCGATATGTGAAGCGAATTCCTTAGATCAGCAAACAACCGAAATAAGTATGAGCGAGAGTAACTATGCCGAATGAATCTAACGCTGCACTATTGACTGATTTAAATTTTGTGTGTGTGTGATGCACGAGTCTTCCCTTTTTATATTAAATCTTGAGGGCGTATTAATAATTTTGAGCGGGAGTATTTTTGAGATTTTGACGTGTAAAAAACTGTCGTTTGGTGAGATCCTTCTCCTCTTTATTTTTGATTGTTGCTGATTGGTGAGCTCTGTACGGCCACTTAGGAAATTTGGAGATTCTTCATTTGGTTATCTGTTGGGATTATGTAGCTGTTTTTGTCCATTTATTTATTTAGGGGATCTCGCTATCAATCCTTTTCGGTCATTTCTTTGAACATCGATTTTAATGTTTAAAACATTTTTTCGTTCCACGGCCCTTTTTTTTGTGACCGGTGGGGCAATTATTGCTTCATCTTTATAGGTAAAGACGTGAAGCCGACAGTGCGTAGCGGCATTATTTGTTTGTTTCTTAAGATTATGCAGTTGTGTTTGTTCTGTTTCGTTGTTTTAGAGGATTTCGTTATTGATCCCTTCCGGTATTTGTTTAGATATCGTTTTTAATACACCTAAACATTATTTGATAATAACAATTCTTTTCTATTGCGCGACCCGTTTTTTTGTGACCGATCGGACGATTATTGTTTCATTTTCGTGGGAGGAAAAACGTGGAGCCGATAAAACGTAACACAATAATTATTAAAATATTAATTCAAAACGTTCAGCGTATAAGCGCTAGCTGTATATAGCACTCAATATGTATCACGCTGTTATGAATAAAAATATCCTATTGCGTCAATATTAATATGCTTCTACTTATGCATACTATCAAATGATCTAGATTTATGATAATTAACTTTAAACATCTCGTCAAAGAGATATTTCTTGTTCGATCAGATATATGTATATTTAATGTAAAATAGATTCTTTTATCATATGAGTAAATTATTTATTGCTATAATATATAATAACATAATTATTATAATATATAAATATATTGTACAAAAATGTAAATATATAAATTATTTATTGATAATTCATAGTTGTTTCTGATATTATAAAGAAAGAATTGTCGCCAGCGATTAGCGAGCACTATGAGCGCACACGAATAGAGCGTGTAGCAATAACTAAAAACATAAAAGTATTGATAACTTATTTCTAAAAAATACGATCGGAATACAACTTTATAATATGTGATTGATTTTGTCGTTAAATATGCTATAAGTTTTGCTATAAAACAAATTTTAAAATTTTCAAAAATTGAGAGAGGGAGGTTGAAATTTCGAAAAATCTGGTTATGAAGTTTTAAAGTACATCAAAAACCCTAAAACTTTTATTGGAAACTTTTTTTTTATATCTTTTACAGTTTCGATGGTATTGGCTCAGAAATATAAAAAGTGATTTTTCTCAAGAGTGTTTCACGGCCATAAAAGCACGTATAAAAAATACGTGTCTCCTATTTTAATGTAAACAACATATTCAAAACGCATTAAAATCGTAAAAAAAAACACTTCCATACCTTTTCTTGTAAGTTATTAATAGTTAAATTGTAGTAAAAACGTGTTATCTCATTGTGTGGAATTTCATTGCCGTCACGTTATTGCCTTCACAGAGCAGAATTAACTGATCCAAGAAAATCAACACGAGATAACCTATCCATTCACTTGCGAGTAACGACGCGAGTCAGTGTCCCGCGCAAAAGTGGCCATAAATTTTGTTAAGTACACATACTTCGTCGTCTACGAGAAATCGCTCAATGTCTTAGCATTAGACGAGAGACATTGACAATCGTTCTCTAATTCCGATAGTGATATTAAGTTTAGGTGTTCGTGCAGCCGCTTTTCCACATTCGCGATTAAAACCGATACATTGGTAGATTCATTGATCATCAAGCTATTACCTTATCATTCGTTATAACATCTAGTTGTGATTGAGATCACAGTCTATACACAATTACGTCCGAAATCAAAGTATCTATTCTTTTAATATGGTGCTTTGCGTCATCTAAATTAAATTAAAAGCTTAATCAGATTTATATTGTAAAAAACTAAATATAATTTTCAGTAAGGATAGATTATAAATTATTAAAATAAAGTATTAGAATAAATTATGGTAATTTTGTTTCTTTATCAATTATTATAATTATTATTTCCATTTTTATAAATGTACTAATAATATATGTACAAGAAAGGAATACATTTTTTTAAATTAGTGAGAAATTGCATTTTTAATATACAAAA
Source organism: Anoplolepis gracilipes (assembly GCF_047496725.1). NCBI lineage: Eukaryota > Metazoa > Arthropoda > Insecta > Hymenoptera > Formicidae > Anoplolepis > Anoplolepis gracilipes. The sequence continues at coordinate 9,040,042 of NC_132974.1, forward strand.
AAACGGTTTTTAAGATACCTATGTGCAAGATTTTTAACAAATTAAATAATTCAATCAAGTACGATAAAAGTACGTATTAAGATTGTAATATAAAATGTGAACAGAAAGGTTAAATATAATTTGCAATTTAATTAGGATTGTATGTGGGAAGAAAATGATTACTGCATAGATATAAAAAATAAACAAACTACAGTCAAACTTCGCGAACTCGAACCTTAAGACAAAATAATTTGAATTTTCGAGTGTTTCAAGTTACCAAGTTTTCGAGTTATAGAAATGTAAAAAAAAATTCAACTTATAGAGATTTCGACGGAATTTAATTTTTCACTATGTATTATTCAAGAGGCCGATTCAAGAAGCTTTACTAGCAGTGAAACAATAAAACTCGTTATTGTTGGTTGTTTACATATTTAGTTGTTTTACCGAACAAACAAAAAAAAGGAAAGAAAGAGAATGAAGCTGATGTAACATCTTTTTATTGCATCGAATAATACAGATTTTATTAATCACACTTTAAAATATACAGGTCAATTCATAATATATTAATCTCTATATTTTAAAATAATTTGAATTGTAGAGATGAATTAAGATAGCTGGTACGCTATAAAAATACTTTGAGTTAAACTTCTATATTTCTTCTTATTAGAGAGCTTATAGAGGTTTTCTCTAAGGAGTGAATAAAAATTTGAATTATAGAGATTTTCGAATTAGATGTTTGACTCGAGTTCGAGGTTTGACTATAAATCGCTTTGAACATAATATATAAGTATAATAAATACTATAAAATTTTTTAAATACAATGTCTTCTCTTTAATTATCATAAAAATGTACTCTATTCTTCAATGACAAATAAGTTGTTAACTTATTAATTGTAATAAATTGGATAAAAATTTTTATTAAAAAACGTATTAATTATAATTATTAATTTCTATACAAATTAATAATATATATATATATATATATATATAAAAACAAAATATATATACATATATATGTATATGGAGAATGAGCCAAAAAATCTACTACAAGCTATTTTCTATAAAACTATTGAAGATATAAAATTGAACTTTTTTTTACATTAAATGGTACGCAATGTGACTGACTATTTGCCGTACAAAAAATTGTTATGGGGAGCTCTTAGAGGGGTAAAAAATTTCTAATGTTTTAGCTTTTAAAATTTCTCATGATTATTGATATTTATAAAATAAGATTATATTATTGTTTTTAGGTAAAGTAAATTTTGTTTTACTCTCTTTATATAAAGCTTCATAAGTCGTAAGTAGGGGAGACCGGGGTTGATTGTAACATTTTTTAGTTTTGATGAAATAAATAAATTCTATATTTTTGTTAGAGATTTAATGTTTATTTATACGGATAAGTTGAAGATGTAAGATTAGTTTGATAGCGATAATGTGTCATTAAATATTTTGAGAAAAATGTTATGACCCTGCAAAATAACCGAGGAGAGTTGTTACTTTCTTTTCCGACTTTGGGGTTGAAAGTAACAACGCTGGGGTAAGTTGTAACACAAATAGATACAAGCTAAATTATAAAATGAAAACTAACACCTAACAAATAATTAAAAGTAACTTTAATTAATAATACTCAATATATTAAAAATAATCAACATAACATAACTTGTCTTTTCTTTAATTAACACAACATAAATAGTATTTCTTAATCAGTAATCAACGTAACATAAATTGTTTTCTTTTTACTTAGCACAACATAACATTAGCGTCTTAATGAGATCAATTAAATGCAAATAATTAATTAAAATAAATTGTTTTAGTTCTCACTCAAAGACTCGTCTGAGTAGCAGTTGGAACACACAAAATTAACCTTATTATAAATTATCAGATTTTTTAATACAATGCTCATGTCTCATAATTACATAATTAGTTAGGTATGTTGATTTGTACATACAAGTACAATATTTCGTATTAGAGTAAGTTGTAACATGTTACAATTTACCCCAAAGGCATGTTACTTCTAACCCCGAAATACGATACATGCTAAAGTATTTATATTAAAAACGTTTAAAATATAATGAAATAGCAACATATATTTGTCTACCGATTAACTCATAAGATATGAAGAAAAAATAATTGCTGATAAAGTATAAAATTTACGAATAAATCCAAAAAATATCATTGAAACTTATTTATTCACATGATGTGTAGTTACCTCGTACACAAAACTCGTTAATAGAGTGGCATTAAAAGCAACTATCATGATGGCAGCGTAACAGTGGTAAACAAGTATTTGCCCCGTTTTGTTTTCATAATGATATCTATTTTCTTTACAAAATTATCAACCCGTGTTACAACCTACCCCTGTTACTTTTAACTCTGGTCTCCTCTACTGTTTTTTAATTAATATTGTTAAATATTAAAATTTTTAACTATAAATTTTTACTAAATGTGAACAGAATACGAGTTAACTAAGCTCATTTTGCTTTTCTTTCGTCATTGATAAACTTCTTCAAAATACACTCTACTTCTTCTTATCTGTAAACTGTAATCTGTATTTTCTAATTTTTATCAGATAGCAGAAGTGATATAAAAGCTGCTCCCTCAAAAAATCTTGAAGTACTTAATTATACATAAGATAAAAGAGAGGCAGTTAATCTTATAAAAATTATGAATCCAATAAAATATGTTTCTTGTAACGATTTGCAAAAAAGCAACGTATTGAATTTAGTCGATGAATTTGAAGAAGATTTAATACAAATGTCAGGAACATGTATGGACATTGGTTGTGGTCCCGGAGATATAACGAAAAATATCCTCTTGCCAGCATTAAATCCAAATGCGGTAATGATAGGTAAAAAAATTATAATACTAAAGCAACGCCTATAATAACATACATTTATATAAATTATTATTTAATTTAATAATTATATATTTCAAAGGTACTGATATTTCGGAAAATATGATTGAATTTGCGGAGAAAGCATATGGTAATGAGAAACTCAAATTCGAAGTATTAGATATCCAAACTACAAGTTTGCCTGAAAAATATATTTCTAAATTTGATCATATATTCTCATTTTATGCTTTACACTGGTGTTATGACATTCGGTAAGTTAAAAAAAGTTTCTAAGTACATATAGGCCGGGCCTACTCAACGTCGATCGTAATCGATTGATCCCGGCGTGATTCTTGCATAGTTAAAATAACATACATAATTGACGGACTAACATCGAAAACCAAATGTTGAAATAATAAAGAAATTCTGATCAAATCAATATCAAAATGATACGAATTGTTAACGAACTATTATTTTGATATATTAAGTTAAATCAACTAATTATATTCCGATGCATTGCAACTTTAAAGTCACTTTATAACATCTTGTTTGGATCATTATCATGACAAAATTAAAAATATAATTCTATTGGATTTATTAAATGCAAGACACTCTCTTAAAAAGAGAAATAGAATAACCTCAATCAAAAATATTAACAATTGTTTGAGAATTATAAGTGGTTGTTTACATAATTTTGTGCGCTGAATACGAATCTGGCCTTAAAAATTGCCTATTACGTTAGAATTTTATAAAAGAATTAATAAGCTAAAGCAAGCCAAAAATAGAAATTTTTGCTATATTTATAAGAATATTACGAAGAAAGCTATTTTTTTTAATATTTTGACTGACGATTTTATATACTTATTACTAATTCTCTTTAAAATCAAGTTTTTTGTTAACGTGCAATTTTATATAATATAGAATATTTTATTTAACAGAATGTATGCTGTTTTCCTATGCTTTCAAGTTCATAACTTCTAATTTATATATCTCGAGATAAAAATCACATGTTGATAAAAAAAAATTTTCAAGAAGAAAAATAGCGATATATGAAGTCGTCAGTCAAAATATAAGAAATAATTTGCTTTCTCTATAATACATGAATATATACAAAGCCGTCATTTTACCCCATTTATCTCAGAAACCTGATGTGATAATTTTTGCGGCTAGATTCGTATTCTCAAAGTAACAAATTATCTGGAAAATCTATAATTCTCAAATAACAAAATCTCGTAGATTTAAAATCATATAAAAAATACATATCACTTTGATTTTATATATTTCACATATAATAAATAGAATTCTTTCTATTTAATTTTTTATATAAAATTTTGGAGATTATTAAAAATATTATATACCAATTTGTAAAAATAAAAATAAGTTTTGCAATTTTAATGTAAATTTTTAACTATTTTAATAATTGTTTTTTATAATATTTCTTAATAATTCTATTATATTACAACATATTTTAGGAAAGTAAGATTTTAATATGTTAGTTTAGATGGGTTACATTTACATATTTTAAAAATCTTATTAAAAATTAAAACTAAAAATCGCAAAATAAATAAAAACTTTAAATATTAATTACATTTATCCATATTTTATTTAACAGACAGGCATTTGAGAATATTTATCGTATAATTCGACCTGATGGAAATATACTTTTGATGTTCGTAGCATCTCATGATACATTTGAAGTTATGAAAATTTTAGGTCATGATAGCCGTTTTGCGCCATACATACAAGTAAGCTTTATTATTGTAATGTTATAAATTTTACCACTGCAAGTACAAATGTTGAATTATTATTATTATGTTTATACAGGATGTCAGAAAATACATTTCGCCATTTAATGATTCAGCTTGTCTTCGTAAAGAACTGAGGAAATTACTTCGAAGTATCGGATTTGAAATTTACCATTGCAGTCTTCGAGAGACGACATATTCCTCTAAAAACGCAAACAATTTTATATGTAAGTTGTTTAACAAAATTAAATAAAAATTAAGTAAAAATTAAATTTTATGTGTTGTGTGTTTATTATTACATTATAAATTTGCTGTTCTTTTCTCGTTTATTTAAATCTTTATTTAACTCTAATAATTAAATTTAATCTTAACGAATTATTTTTGTAGCTTCGATAATGTCCATCTATCCATTTTTGGAAAAAATGCCACATAATCTGAAAGAAGAATTTCAGAATGAATATAAACGTGAATTTGTGAAAAGGAAGGCTACTTATAAAACAACATAAAATAATCAGGAACAAACACTTGTATTAGATGTTTACAAAAACTTAATAGTTCATGCACGAAAAATTGCATAACATTGAATAAATATACATGTATATGTACTATAATTATCAAAAAATGCATTGTTTTATAAAAAATCTAACATTTATATAATTATCATAAGATATGTCTAATTACCGCATCACGATAATAAGTATAATAAATATTTGGTATCTTTCAATACATATTCAATTAAAAAGTTTTGATTATGTTTTTCTAAATAAGTTGAATTTACAAATATTTTGTAACATATTATATTATACATTATTACATGTGATATATATTACACATTATACATATTGTAATACATATATTACATATATTTTATTACAAAAATAAATTATTAATTATTTTATATACATATTAAAATAAGAAATTTATAGGTATATAAGTATAAAATTTGTAATGTTCTCTATTAGATAAAAATAATGTATTTTATCGTAATAATAAATAATATTTCTATGCGCACCATACATTTCTTAACAAGAGAAAATTCCCATAACGTTGACAACGCAAAATATAAAAATAGTCATTTTAATTTCTACTAAAAGTGTAATAAAAGTTGGAATTATGCAGAGATACCATTGAATAAAAAATATAAGAAGAAAGTGCGATACTGCTAACAAGGTAATGTATGAAAGGGTTCCCTTTTGATATTAATGCGTTTGAAATATGTTTTAATCTAGGTCAAAATAGAAGACACGTATTTTTTTATACATGCTTTTTCGAGAGTTAAAATGGTTAAACATTTTCTTGAGAAAAATCGGCTTTCATGTAATATTTCTGAGCAAATACTCAAAATGGTAAAAGATATAAAAAAATTTCGAATTAAGATTTTAAGGTTTTTAATGTAAAAACTTTAAAACTATATAATCACATTTTTCGGAAATGTCATATTTTTCTATATATATCTAAATCCTCCTTTCTCTTTTATTTTCTGAAATTGTTAAAATTTGTCTTATATATTATAGCAAAACTTATAGCATATTTAACGACAAAGTTAACCATATATAATAAAGTTGTATTCCACACACATTTTTCAGTTAGAAATAAGTTAGCAATATCTCTATGTTGCTATATGCGTCTTTTCGCAATATTAGAGACAACCATGAATTATCAATAAATAATTTATATATTTAAACTTGTACAATTTATTTATTACTCTCGACTGCTGCCAACCCGAGGTTGGCAAAAAGATATTATAATAATTATGTTATTATATATTATAGCAATAAATAGTGTACTCATATAACAAAAATAAAATGTTTTTATAAATTAAAAATATAACTAATCAAACAAGAAATATCTATTTAACGAGATGTTTACAGTCAATTATCATAGATTATTCAATAATATGCATAAACAGATGCGTAATATATGTGTAAGTAGCAACTCAATAAAAATATAAACTTGTCGCTAGCGCTACAATCGTATTATTTCAAGTGTGCTGTCTAGTAGAAAATTAAATCTTGAGCAAGAACATATTAATAGGTTCTTATCTGCCAAATAAAAATACTACGTGCAAAGTGTCATACTTCATATCAATCAAAGGTATTTTATTGTACAGTTAAACATGTTTTTAATAATTGCATTCTTTTATTAATTTTACTTTCTTATATATAGTACCTTTTTCTTTGTTCAAATTGTGAAAAAAAGAAATTTTTCAATAGCTTACGTTCGCCCTCGTATCTTATTATTTTCTATCGATCAAAACCGTGATCAAGTAATACGTAATAAATACTGCACACAGCAACATTACTACGTTTTTTAGATTAAACAGTATTATTTTCTATTAAAGAGAAAATATTAAAATTTGGTGTATAAATATTGCAGTTATTAGCAACAAAAATAATATTTTGTTACTTATTGTTAATATAACATATTAACAATAATACATATTTGTTACAAGTATTTTTCAAGCCTCATAAAAAAATAACACACTGTTTTATCACATAATTTAAAATATAATAATTTAATAAAAAAGGCAAACACCTATATATATACATATATATATATATATATATATATATATATATATATATATATATATATATACAAAGTGTCCGGTAATAATCGCCCCATCTCTCTAGGACTAGTAGAGCAAATCAAACTGAACATAAAAGTTCTTTACCATTTTGCGATTTGCGCAATTGTTACGTCCAGGCCCGTGGAAAGAATGGGTCAGAGGAAGGGAGTAACAGGAATGTGTAACAGGAATTGATAAAGGTGTTCCGATGTCAAAAGTCTTATCGACGAGTGACTCGGTCGAGCGAGCTGCAGGTTGGCAAACAGGTAAACGACGGGTGTCATTATTACTCTGTTATGCGAACGCTCTCTCCCTTTTTGGTAAAAGAATTGAATCTCTTTTACGCGGGACGGGACCAAATGTGATCTTTTGTGTGGAAAGAGTGAAAGAGTTAAATAAATTTACCGATCATTTAATATTTAGATAAACATTTATTCAATAAATTTCTAGCGTTATATATATGATCTTATTGTTTTAGAATATTAATATCAGCCTTAAAATTATTTGTATGAGTGTGTGTGTGTGTGTGTGTATGGATCGCGGGTGTTACATAAGTACGGACTGCAACGGAGTGCGACTTTAAAGATTTTATTCTAGTTGGTATTCGTTACAATAGTTTATTAAAAAAAAAAAATAATAAAGATTTACGAAAAGTGTAATGTGTTACGGCGCGATTTCGCACATGGTCGTGTCGTCCGATCTATGGTCTCGGTTGGCTCGCGAGAATCGGCGAGTCGGTGCGATTTTAGGCACTCAATAAAAGAACAGGGTTGAATAAAGAGAAAAGAAACGACGATAAAAAAAGAGAAGGAAAATAGACTTACTACTTAGGCAGATTTCGTTGTGTTTCAGCTGCTGGTCAGGTTGTGGTCCAGCTGTGGCTCTTGTTCGGCAGGTGGTCGTTGTTGGGTACTGACCCCAATTGTTTTCAAGACTTAACCACAACTCCCGATATGTGAAGCCAATTCCTTGGATCAGCGAACAACCGAAATAAGTATGAGCGAGAGTAACTACGCCGAATGAATCTAACGCTGCACTATTGACTGATTTAAATTTTGGATTCTCGTAATGCGCGAGTCTTCCCTTTTTATATTAAATCTTGAGGGAGTGTTAACAATTTGGGCGGGAGTATTTTTGAGATTTTGACGTGTAAAAAGCTGTCGTTCGGTGAGATCTTTCTCCTCCTTATTTTTGATTGTTGCTGATTGGGCTCTGTACGGCCTCTTAGGAAATTTGGAGATTCTTCATTTGGTTATCTTCTGGGATTATGCAGCTGTTTTTATCCATTATTTATTTAGGGGATCTCGCTATCAATCCTTTTCGGTCATTTCTTTGAACATCGATTTTAATGTTTAAAACATTTTTTCGTTCCACGGCCCTTTTTTTTGTGACCGGTGAGGCAATTATTGCTTCATCTTTATAGGAGGTAAAGACGTGAAGCCGACAGTGCGTAGCGGCATTATTTGTTTGTTTCTTAAGATTATGCAGTTGTGTTTGTTCTGTTTCGTTGTTTTAAAGGATTTCGTTATTGATCCCTTCCGGTATTTGTTTAGATATCGTTTTTAATACATCTAAACATTATTTGATAATAACGGTTCTTTTCTATTGCGCGACCCGTTTTTTTGTGACCGATCGGACGATTATTGTTTCATTTTCGTGGGAGGAAAAACGTGGAGCCGATAAAACGTAACACAATAATTATTAAAATATTAATTCAAAACGTTCAGCGTATAAGCGCTAGCTGTATATAACATTCAATATGTATCACGCTGTTATGAATAAAAATATCCTATTGCGTCAATATTAATATGCTTCTACTTATGCATACTATCAAATGATCTAGATTTATGATAATTAACTTTAAACATCTCGTCAAAGAGATATTTCTTGTTCGATCAGATATATGTATATTTAATGTAAAATAGATTCTTTTATCATATGAGTAAATTATTTATTGCTATAATATATAATAACATAATTATTATAATATATAAATATATTGTACAAAAATGTAAATATATAAATTATTTATTGATAATTCATAGTTGTTTCTGATATTATAAAGAAAGAATTGTCGCCAGCGATTAGCGAGCACTATGAGCGCACACGAATAGAGCGTGTAGCAATAACTAAAAACATAAAAGTATTGATAACTTATTTCTAAAAAATACGATCGGAATACAACTTTATAATATGTGATTGATTTTGTCGTTAAATATGCTATAAGTTTTGCTATAAAACAAATTTTAAAATTTTCAAAAATTGAGAGAGGGAGGTTGAAATTTCGAAAAATCTGGTTATGAAGTTTTAAAGTACATCAAAAACCCTAAAACTTTTATTGGAAACTTTTTTTTTATATCTTTTACAGTTTCGATGGTATTGGCTCAGAAATATAAAAAGTGATTTTTCTCAAGAGTGTTTCACGGCCATAAAAGCACGTATAAAAAATACGTGTCTCCTATTTTAATGTAAACAACATATTCAAAACGCATTAAAATCGTAAAAAAAAACACTTCCATACCTTTTCTTGTAAGTTATTAATAGTTAAATTGTAGTAAAAACGTGTTATCTCATTGTGTGGAATTTCATTGCCGTCACGTTATTGCCTTCACAGAGCAGAATTAACTGATCCAAGAAAATCAACACGAGATAACCTATCCATTCACTTGCGAGTAACGACGCGAGTCAGTGTCCCGCGCAAAAGTGGCCATAAATTTTGTTAAGTACACATACTTCGTCGTCTACGAGAAATCGCTCAATGTCTTAGCATTAGACGAGAGACATTGACAATCGTTCTCTAATTCCGATAGTGATATTAAGTTTAGGTGTTCGTGCAGCCGCTTTTCCACATTCGCGATTAAAACCGATACATTGGTAGATTCATTGATCATCAAGCTATTACCTTATCATTCGTTATAACATCTAGTTGTGATTGAGATCACAGTCTATACACAATTACGTCCGAAATCAAAGTATCTATTCTTTTAATATGGTGCTTTGCGTCATCTAAATTAAATTAAAAGCTTAATCAGATTTATATTGTAAAAAACTAAATATAATTTTCAGTAAGGATAGATTATAAATTATTAAAATAAAGTATTAGAATAAATTATGGTAATTTTGTTTCTTTATCAATTATTATAATTATTATTTCCATTTTTATAAATGTACTAATAATATATGTACAAGAAAGGAATACATTTTTTTAAATTAGTGAGAAATTGCATTTTTAATATACAAAAAAACGGTTTTTAAGATACCTATGTGCAAGATTTTTAACAAATTAAATAATTCAATCAAGTACGATAAAAGTACGTATTAAGATTGTAATATAAAATGTGAACAGAAAGGTTAAATATAATTTGCAATTTAATTAGGATTGTATGTGGGAAGAAAATGATTACTGCATAGATATAAAAAATAAACAAACTACAGTCAAACTTCGCGAACTCGAATCTTAAGACAAAATAATTTGAATTTTCGAGTGTTTCAAGTTACCAAGTTTTCGAGTTATAGAAATGTAAAAAAAAATTCAACTTATAGAGATTTCGACGGAATTTAATTTTTCACTATGTATTATTCAAGAGGCCGATTCAAGAAGCTTTACTAGTAGTGAAACAATAAAACTCGTTATTGTTGGTTGTTTACATATTTAGTTGTTTTACCGAACAAACAAAAAAAAGGAAAGAAAGAGAATGAAGCTGATGTAACATCTTTTTATTGCATCGAATAATACAGATTTTATTAATCACACTTTAAAATATACAGGTCAATTCATAATATATTAATCTCTATATTTTAAAATAATTTGAATTGTAGAGATGAATTAAGATAGCTGGTACGCTATAAAAATACTTTGAGTTAAACTTCTATATTTCTTCTTATTAGAGAGCTTATAGAGGTTTTCTCTAAGGAGTGAATAAAAATTTGAATTATAGAGATTTTCGAATTAGATGTTTGACTCGAGTTCGAGGTTTGACTATAAATCGCTTTGAACATAATATATAAGTATAATAAATACTATAAAATTTTTTAAATACAATGTCTTCTCTTTAATTATCATAAAAATGTACTCTATTCTTCAATGACAAATAAGTTGTTAACTTATTAATTGTAATAAATTGGATAAAAATTTTTATTAAAAAATGTGTTACGTCCTGTCGGCTCCACGTTTTTCCTCCCACGAAATGAACAATGATCGTCCGATCGGTCACAAAAAACGGGTCATGCAATAAAAAAGAACCGTTATTATCAAATAATGTTTAGACCTACTAAAAACGATATCTAAACAAATACCGGAAGGGATCAATAACGAAATCCTCTAAACAACGAAACAGACAAACAAGCTGCATAATCTTAAGAAAGAAACAAATAATGCCGCTACGCATTGTCGGCTCCACGTTTTTCCTCCCACGAAAATGAAGCAATAATCGCCCGACTAATCATAAAAGGGATCGCGTGACGAAAAATATTTTAAAACATTGAAAACGATGTCAAAAGAAACGACCGGAAAGGACTGATAGTGAGATCTTCTAAATGAATAAATCGACAAACACAGCTGCATAATCTTAAGAAAGAAACAAATAACGCTGCTACGCACTGTCGGCTCCACGTCTTTACCTCCTATAAAGATAAAGCAATAATTGCCCGACCAGTCATAAGAAGGCCGCGGAACGAAAAAATGTTTTAAACATTGAAATCGATGTTCAAAGAAATGACCGAAAAGGACCGAAAGCGAGATCCCCTAAATAAATAATGGATAAAAACAGCTGCATAATCTCAGAAGATAACCAAATGAAGAATCTCCAAATTTCCTAAGAGGCCGTACAGAGCCCAATCAGCAACAATCAAAAATAAGGAGGAGAAGGATCTCACCGAACGACAGCTTTTTACACGTCAAAATCTCAAAAATACTCCCGCCCAAATTGTTAACACTCCCTCAAGATTTAATATAAAAAGGGAAGACTCGCGCATTACGAGAATCCAAAATTTAAAATCAGTTGACAGTACAACATCAGATTCATTCGGCACAGATTTTTCGGTCGTTCGCTGACTCAAGCAATTCGTCTACACTACGGGAGTTCCGTTTACGTTTTAAAACCTATTAGAGTCAGTGCTCAACAAGACCACCCGCCGAGTAAGACCACAACTCGAGCCACAACTATACCAGCAGTTAAAACGCAACCGATCTGCCCAAATAGTAAGTTTAATTTCCTTCTCTTTTGTTTTTTTTTCTCTCATCGTCTCCTTTCTCTTTTATTCAACCCTATTCTTTTACTAAGTATGCCTAAAATCGCGCCGACCCGCCGATTCTCGCGACCCAACCGAGACCATAGATCGGACGACATGACCGTGTGCGAAATCGCGCCGTAACACATATTACATTTTCGTAAATCTTTATTATTTTTCTTTTTTCTTATTATAAACTATTGTACAAATCCCAATCAGAATAAAATCTTTAGACTCGCACTCGTTCCCCTTCTTTTCTGGTTGATGACCTCCGTACTTATGTAACACCCACGATCCACACACACAAACACACACATACTCATACAAATAATTTTAAGGCGGATTTGATAATAAAGTTCAATAAAGTTATATGTATAATGGTAGGGATCAATTGAATAAATGTTAATTTAAAAATTAAATGATCAGTAAACTTATTTAACTCCCTCACTCCCTCCACGCGAAAGATCACACTTGGTCCCGTCCCGCGTAAAAGAGATTCGATTCTCTTACCAAAAAGGGACCACTGAGAGAGCGTTCGCATAACAGAGTAATAACGACACCCGTCGTTTACCTGTTTGCTAACCTGCAGCTCGCTCGACCGAGTCACTCGTCGATAAGACTTTTGACATCGGAACAGTTCCTGTTACGCCCTTCCTCTGACCCATCCTTTCTACGGGCCTGGACGTAACAAACGTATTAATTATAATTATTAATTTCTATTCAAATTAATAATATATATATGTATATATATATATATATATATATATATATATATACATATATGTGTATATGGAGAATGAGCCAAAAAATCTACTACAAGCTATTTTCTATAAAACTATTGAAGATATAAAATTGAACTTTTTTTACATTAAATGGTACACAATGTGACTGACTACTTGCCGTACAAAAAATTGTTATGGGGAGCTCTTAGAGGGGTAAAAAATTTTTAATGTTTTAGCTTTTAAAATTTCTCATGATTATTGATATTTATAAAATAAGATTATATTATTGTTTTTAGGTAAAGTAAATTTTGTTTTACTCTCTTTATATAAAGCTTCATAAGTCGTAAGTAGGGGAGATCGGGGTTCAATGTAATATTTTTTAGTTTTGATGAAATAAATAAATTCTATATTTTTGTTAGAGATTTAATGTTTATTTATACGGATAAGTTGAAGATTTAAGATTAGTTTGATAGCGATAATGTGTCATTAAATATTTTGAGAAAAATGTTATGACCCTGCAAAATAACCGAGGAGAGTTGTTACTTTCTATTCCGACTTTGGGGTTGAAAGTAACAACGCTGGGGTAAGTCGTAACACAAATAGATACAAGCTAAATTATAAAATGAAAACTAACACCTAACAAATAATTAAAAATAACTTTAATTAATAATAATACTCAACATATTAAAAATAATCAACATAACATAACTTGTCTTTTCTTTAATTAACACAACATAAATAGTATTTCTTAATCAGTAATCAACGTAACATAAATTGTTTTCTTTTTACTTAGCACAACATAACATTAGCGTCTTAATGAGATCAATTAAATGCAAATAATTAATTAAAATAAATTGTTTTAGTTCTCACTCAAAGACTCGTCTGAGTAGCAGTTGGAACACACAAAATTAACCTTATTATAAATTATCAGATTTTTTAATACAATGCTCATGTCTCATAATTACATAATTAGTTAGGTATGTTGATTTATACATACAGGTACAATATTTTGTATTGGAGTAAGTTGTAACATGTTACAATTTACCCCAAAGGCATGTTACTTCTAACCCCGAAATACGATACATGCTAAAGTATTTATATTAAAAACGTTTAAAATATAATGAAATAGCAACATATATTTGTCTACCGATTAACTCATAAGATATGAAGAAAAACTAATTGCTGATAAAGTATAAAATTTATGAATAAATCCAAAAAAATATCATTAAAACTTATTTATTCACATGATGTGTAGTTATCTCGTACACAAAACTCGTTAATAGAGTGGCATTAGAAGCAACTATCATGATGGCAGCGTAACAGTGGTAAACAAGTATTTGCCCCGTTTTGTTTTCATAATGATATCTATTTTCTTTACAAAATTATCACCTGTGTTACAACCTACCCCTGTTACTTTTAACTCTGGTCTCCCCTACTGTTTTTTAATTAATATTGTTAAATATTAAAATTTTTAACTATAAATTTTTACTAAATGTGAACAGAATACGAGTTAACTAAGCTCATTTTGCTTTTCTTTCGTCATTGATAAACTTCTTCAAAATACACTCTACTTCTTCTTATCTGTAAACTGTAATCTGTATTTTCTAATTTTTATCAGATAGCAGAAGTGATATAAAAGCTGCTCCCTCAGAAAATCTTGAAGTACTTAATTATACATAAGATAAAAGAGAGGCAGTTAATCTTATGAAAATTATGAATCCAATAAAATATGTTTCTTGTAACAATTTGCAAAAAAGCAACGTATTGAATTTAGTCGATGAATTTGAAGAAGATTTAATACAAATGTCAGGAAAATGTATGGACATTGGTTGTGGTCCCGGAGATATAACGAAAAATATCCTTCTGCCAGCTTTAAATCCAAATGCGGTAATGATAGGTAAAAAAATTATAATACTAAAGCAACGCCTATAATAACATACATTTATATAAATTATTATTTAATTTAATAATTATATATTTCAAAGGTACTGATATTTCGGAAAATATGATTGAATTTGCGAAGAAAACATATGGTAATGAGAAACTCAAATTCGAAATATTAGATATCCAATCTACAAGTTTGCTTGAAAAATATATTTCTAAATTTGATCATATATTCTCATTTAATGCTTTAAACTGGTGTTATGACATTCGGTAAGTTAAAAAAAGTTTCTAAGTACATATAGGCCGGGCCTGCTCAACGTCAATCGCAATCGATTGATCGTGGCGTGATTCTTGCATAGTTAAAATACATGAGTCAGTCGTTTGACAAACGTCATGAAACTCGTTATGTAAATAACTGTTAAAAATGATCGCTTACGACGCGGCCTTCGACGAGTGTTAGGATTAACATTTGCGGCCTGCTTTGAAGAAAATTCAGATCGGAGAGTTAATTGAATAATGGCATTTTCTCGCGTCGGACGCCAGTTGGCAGCGATTATCATTCAAAATCTGGAACATCCGATTATAACACACGATAGATCTGTTATGAGCCTTTGTAATGTCGTATGTTTAATAAAAAAAAAATTCCCGGTCGACTTATAACCATCGTATTCGCGATAGCATATAATTAGATTAAACGTGATTCTGAAGAAGATTCAGATGAAGGATCGAAATGTTAATTTGTTCTAATTTAGCATCTTATTTATTTAATTTAGCAAATATTAAAGCCCAAGTTACTTATTTAACAAAAGAGTTTATTTAATTATGAATAAATGTTATTGGGTTTTATTGTATCATTTTATTGCTCTTCTTTAGCTTATTTGTTATATTTGTTTTTGTCATAGGAGCTGTTTATCTTTCTCAAAATCTATTACGTCTTAAAATACATAGTTGACGTGACGGACTAACGTCGAAAACCAAACGTTGAAATAAAGATGAAATTCTGATCAAATCAATATTAAAATGATACGAATTGTTAACAGATCTTCAAACTATTATTTTGATATATTAAGGTTAAATCAACTAATTATATTCAAATGCATTGCAACTTTAAAGTCACTTTATAAAATCTTGATTCATTACATCATTATCATGACAAAATTAAAGATATAATTCTCTCTTAAAAAGAGAAATAGAATAACAGGCATGCGAAATCAAGGATTGGTTTTATAGCTAATTAAATTAAATATTAAGAAAACCGTAACTGATAAAAATTATTGTTAAAATTATAATATTACTAAAAATATTATATTAATTTGTAAAAACGTTTAAAATATAATTAAATTTTAATGTAAGTTTTTTAATATTAAATATATAATTATTTTTATAATATTTCTTAACAGTTCTATCATATTATAACATAATTTCGATGAGAAAGAAGTAAGTTTAATATATTAGTTTAACATTTCATTAAAATTCAATCATCTATTTTGAGTCTTATTAAAAATTGAAACTAAAAATCACAAAATTAGAAAAAGTTTTAAGAAATAATTACATTTATCTTTTATTTAACAGACAAGCATTTGAAAATATTCATTGTATGGTTAAATTTGGTGGAAATATACTTTTGACGTTCGTAGCATCTCATGATGTATATGAAGTTATGAAAATTTTAGCTCAAGATAGCCGTTTCGCGCCATACATACAAGTAAACTTCATTAATTTAATGTTTCATTAACTTGAAATTTTACAATTCTAAATGTTTAATTATTACTATTGTGTTTATACAGGATGTCAGAAAATATATTTCGCCATTTAATGATTCAAATCATCCTTGTAAAGAACTAAGGAAATTACTTGAAAGTATTGGATTTAAAATTTATCAGTGCAGTCTTCGACAAATGATATATTCTTCTAAAGATTCAAACCATTTTTTATGTAAGTTGTTTAAAAAAAAAGTAAAAATTAGATTTTATGGTTTATGTGATTGTTATTACATTATAAGTTTGCTCTTTTTTCGTTTATTTAAATCTTAATTTAATTCTAATAATTAAATTTAATCCTTACAAATTATTTTTGTAGCTTCGATAATGTCCATCTATTCATTTTTGGACGAAATGCCACCTAATCGAAAAGAAGAATTTCAGACTGAATTTACATGTGAATTTATGAAAAAGAAGATTATTTATAAAACAATACACAATAATCAAACACTTATATTAGATCTTTATAAAACCTTTATAGTTTACGTACGAAAAATGTAACATTGCATATATATATATATATATATATATATATACAAATATATATTGTATATGCACACATACATATATGTTTATGATATATATGTATTACAAATATGTAACATTGTTTATAAAAAAAGGATAATTATCAAGAGATATGTCTAATTACCGCATTGTGATATCTGGTATTTTTCAATACATATTTAATTAAAACGTTTTGATTATGCTTTTAATAAATAAGTTATATTCACAAATATTCTGTAACATATTATATTATATTATTACATGTGATATATTATTACACATTATACATATTTAATACATATATTACATATATTTTATTACAAAAATAAATTATTAATTATTTTATATACATATTAAAATAAGAAATTTATAGGTATATAAGTATAAAATTTGTAATGTTCTTTATTAGATAAAAATAATGTATTTTATCGTAATAATAAATAATATTTTTATGCGCACCATACATTTGTTAACAAGAAAAAATTCCCATAACCTTGACAACGCACAATATAAAAATAGTCATTTTAAATGCTACTACAAGTATAATAAAAGTAGAAATTATGCAGAGATACCATTGAATAAAAAATATAAAAAAGGAGTGCGATAAAGGGAAAAGTATGGAAGGGTTTCCCTTTGATTTTAATGCGTTTTGAATATGTTTTAATCTAGGTCAAAATAGAAGACACGTATTTTTTGTACGTGCTTTTTCGGCTGTTAAAGGGGTGAAACACTCTCTTGAGAGAAATCGACTTTCATGTAACATTTCTGAGCAAGTACTCAAAACGGTAAAAGATATGAAAAAATTTCGAATTAAGATTTTAAGGTTTTTAATGTAAAAACTTTAAAACTGTATAATCACATTTTTCGGAAATGTCATATTTTTCTATATATATCTAAATCCCCCTTCCCCCTTTAATTTCTGAAATTGTTAAAATTTGTCTTATATATTATAGCAAAACTTATAGCATATTTAACGACAAAATCAACCATATATGATAAAGTTGTATTCCACACGTATTTTTCAGAAATAAGTTAGCAATATCTCTATGTTGTTATACGTATTTGCTCCATTCGTATTCGCTGATGGTGCTCGCTACTCGCTGGCGACAATTCTTTCTTTGCAATATTAGAGACAACCATGAATTATCAATAAATAATTTATATATTTAAACTTGTACAATTTATTTATTACTCTCGACTGCTGCCAACCCGAGGTTGGCAAAAAATATTATAATAATTATGTTATTATATATTATATAGCAATAAATAGTGTACTCATATGACAAAAATAAAATGTTTTTATAAATTAAAAATATAACTAATCAAACAAGAAATATCTCTTTAACGAGATGTTTAAAGTCTATTATCATAGATTATTCAATAATATGCATAAACAGATGCGTAATATATGTCTAAATAACAACCCAATGAAAATATAAATTTGTCGCTAGCGCTACAATCGTATTATTTTAAGTGTGCTGTCTAGTAGAAGATTAAATCTTGAGCAAGAACATATTAATAGGTTCTTATCTGCCAAATAAAAATAAGCAAAGTGCCATACTTCATATCAATCAAAGGTATTTTATTGTACAATTAAAAATGTTTTTAATAATTGCATTCTTTTATTAATTTTACTTTCTTATATATAGTACCCTTTTCTTTGTTCAAATTGTGAAAAAAATCGCGAAAGAAATTTTCCAATAGCTTACGTTTGCCCTCGTATCTTATTATTTTCTATCGATCAAAACCGTGATCAAAATTCCACGACGTTTCTTTTATATTCTATTGGTATACAATCTGTAATACATGTAATTTCTTTTACAATATTTGAGTCATCTTCTCTTTCTTCATCAACTACTCGGTGTACTTCTGATATGTGAAATATGTTTTCAAAATCTAGTGATTTTTCTTCATCATTTTCATATGTTTCTTCATGCATTAGTTTAACCATATGTCCAATCTTATTTTTTGTTTCAATTTTTTTAGTTGTAACAGGGCTTTCTGCAAAGTCCAGAGTAGTAAATACTGCACACATCAGCACACACAGCAGCATTACTACGTTTATTAGATTATGTTTATTAATAAACAGTATTATTTTCTAAAAAAAGAAATTATTAAAATTTGCTGTATAAATATTGTAGTTATTAGCAACAAAAATAATATTTTATTACTTATTGTTAATACAACGTGCGTATTAATACATATTTGTTACAAGTATTTTCCAAGCTTTATAAAAAAATAGCACACTGTTTCAGACCACTCGTCCATTCCTTTTATTTTGAAAAGCGCTAAGAAATTAGAAAAGACATATTTCATGAAAGCCCATCTGAAGTTTCTGATGGTGGTATTTTCAGTTTTGGGAAACTCCCGGAAATACCAGAAACGGAGGGCAACTAAAAAATTTTAAATTACAACATGAGTATCGTTGGATAGACCTTTTAAAAAGAAACAACTTTTCTTTGAACAAAAATTTAATATCACTTAGTTAGCATTAGAGAGAAATGATTAAAAACCGCTTGCAATGATTGTAACGCTAGAACTTCTAAATTATCTTAAAACATCAATATTTTGGTACGGATCACAAGCCATACTTAAACATGACTCAAACTCGTGATACGGATCACGGATCAAACATAAACACGGATGATTTGTCATGTGTTAACAAGATAGTTATTTGGCGCATTTTTTATTAATTGCTAGGCGCACAATTAACTTTTACTTCTGCAGAAGTCTTGACGCTGTTTAACAGCACAAAAAATAGAAAGATGTCTCCATCAAGGTGGCAGGCATTTTGAACATTTGTAATTAATTTTTGATCATTTCCGAGCGTCACAATAATTGCAAATGTATTTTTGTTCATTTCTTGGTAACAATAAAAGATATCAAATTTTTTTTCAAACAAGAGTTGTTTCTTTTTAAAAACTCTGTCCAATAATACCCATGTTGCCTCATGTTGCAATTTAAAATTTTTTAGTTGCCCCTATTCCCGGTATTTTCGAAGGGTTCTCAAAACTAAAAGTACCACCATTATATCTATTCTTCAATGACAAATAAGTTGTTAGCCTATTAATTAGAAGCAATTGGATAAAAATTGTTATTAAAAACGTATTGATTATAATTATTAATTTCTATACAATTTAATAAATAATATAGTATAATATATATACAGGGTGGACCATTTTAATCCATCCAGTCGAATATCTCGAAAACCAAGCCCGGGAGAGAAAAATGTTTCAGATAAAAGTTGTATGGTTTCGAAGGGGCCATAAGATGGTACCATTGGTTTGACCTTGAAAAGTCATTTGAAGGTCACGTGAAGGTTATTTCAAGTTTTTTAAATGGAACACCCTATATATTTTTACATAATTTTCCGAGGCCTCTTAGTTATGTAAAGAATAGTTATGACATTGTCAACAAGTTGAATAACACCCGCATAGATGATGATATGAAATTTATTTCGTTGGATGTAATCTCACTTTTCACAAACATTCTTTTAAATTTGGCGCTTGACAGCATTTTAAACAGATGGCAGTTTTTAAGCAATAACTGTGATTTTTCTGAAGCAGAGTTTTTTAAGTGGGATCAAGATGATTTTAAACTGTACATTTTTTACATTTAATAACGTTATATATAGATAAACATTTGGGACTCCCATGGGCTCACCATTATCACCCATTATAGCGGACATAGTTATGCAAGACTTAGAGATGAAAGCTTTGAACACTTTACATTTTAATTCTTCGTTTTACTTTAGATTCGTAGATGACATAATCATGGCTGTACCCTCTGACTCCATCGAGTACACGTTTAATACTTTTAATTCACAACATGTTAGATTACAGTTCACTATTGAAGTAGAGAAGGATCATAAAATCAATTTCCTTGACTTAACATTCATGATGGAAAATTTAATATTTGACTGGTATCACAAACCCACCTTTTCAGGGAGATACCTAAACTATTTCTCACATCACCCACTCCACCAAAAACGAGACACAATCATGGTGTTAGTAGACAGAGTAATTTTTCTCTCAAATCCCAGATATCACATTAAAAATTTCGACGTGATCATCAAAATCCTGTTAGACAATAGTTACTCATTAAAACTGATTTTTAATGTCATCCGACTACGATTAAAATCTATCATTAACAATAAAATTCTCAATAGTGACACACCGAAAGCAGTGAAACCGGTTTATTTCACGATTCCTTACATACAAGGATTAACAGAAAAATTCAATAATAAAACTAAAAATTCGAGAGTGAAACTCGCACAGTATAGTCTTAACAAAATAAATAAATTAATCAGAACTCACAAAGACATCATTCCTACTGAATTAAAAACTAACGTCGTATATAAAATAAACTGTATCCAGTGTGATGCCTCATATGTTGGTCAAACATCCCACAAGTTAAAAACTAGAATTACAGAACATAAAAGACATATACATCATAATACTAACACAAACTCGGTAATCACTAATCATAGGCGGGAGTTTAACCATGATTTTGACTGGGATAGTATTAAAATACTTGAGGAGATTCCATTTTATACTAAGAGGCTTATTTCTGAGATGCTATTTATCAAAAGGCAAAGGCACGGTCTAAATTTACAAATTAACACGGAAAATTTACCGAGTGTCTATCATGAGATTGTCAATACTTTTCCAAAAATTTAGACACATTATATAAAAACACGAAACTTGTATTGTGCTTTGACATTATCCGAGCGAACTCCACAGTACACGAGTCAACAATTTGTTACCAACCGTCACTAAATATTGTTAATGAGTGAGTGAGCGCCTAACAGTTATTGAATGGTGATTATTAAGTCATAAGTTACTTTCGTTTAAACATCACTTATTTACAGATTTCAACGATCATTGCTATTCACATACAATATTATCAAGTCAGTGATTCTTGTTATGTTGACTCTGTTGTCTGTTTACATCCTTAAAAAACATCCATCGGAGACGGTCCAAACAACTAAGATAATAGCTTTATTACACTTATATTTATAATTTATTATTAATAATTCTCGTTACACTAAATTTTACAATTATATTTTAATTATTGCGCTGAAGAAGACTCAAAATTGAGCTCGAAACGTCCGCATTCAAAATGTATTTAATTGTAATTTAATTTCTCTTAACATTTTTTGGTTTAATATCTTTGGTTAGGTAAAATTGCGAAAATGCGATATATAATTACGATATTAGTGATTTATTAGAGATTATGCGACATATGTATGATAAAGCTTAAAATTTTCTGATATTAATTATAATAAACCTTACTTTGTTTATTTATATGATTTGTCAATTATTACCTCACTCGTTTATCATGACACATTTTTGCTCTCTATTGCCGTTTATAATTTATCGTCCTTAGTTTATATTTAAGAGAGCACTGATTTTATTTGTTTATTTAAATATTAAAATTTTTAGCTATAAATTTTTACTAAATGTGTGAACAGAATACAAGTTAACAAAGCTCATTTTGCTTTTCTTTTGAAATTGATAAACCTCTTCAAAATACACTCTACTTCTTCTTATCTGTAAACTGTAATCTGTATTTTCTAATTTTTATCAGATAGCAGAAGTGATATAAAAGCTGCTCCCTCAGAAAATCTTGAAGTATTTAAATATACATAAGATAAAAGAGAGGCAGTTAATCTTGTGAAAATTATGAATCCAATAAAATATGTTTCTTGTAACGATTTGCAAAAAAGCAAAGTATTGAATTTAGTCGATGAATTTGAAGAAGATTTAATACAAATGTCAGGAAAATGTATGGACATTGGTTGTGGTCCCGGAGATATAACGAAAAATATCCTTCTGCCAGCTTTAAATCCAAATGTGGTAATGATAGGTAAAAAAATTATAATACTAAAGCAACGCCTATAATAACATACATTTATATAAATTATTATTTAATTTAATAATTATATATTTCAAAGGTACTGATATTTCGGAAAATATGATTGAATTTGCGGAGAAAGCATATGGTAATGAGAAACTCAAATTTGAAGTATTAAATATCCAAACTACAAGTTTGCCTGAAAAATATATTTCTAAATTTGGTCATATATTCTCATTTAATACTTTACACTGGTGTTATGACATTCGGTAAGTTAAAAAAAGTTTCTAAGTACATATAGGCCGGGCCTACTCAACGTCGATCGTAATCGATTGATTGCGGCGTAATTCTTGCATAGTTAAAATAACATACATAATTGACGGACTAACATCGAAAACCAAATGTTGAAGTAATAAAGAAATTCTGATCAAATCAATATCAAAATGATACGAATTGTTAACAAACTATTATTTTGATATATTAAAATTAAATCAACTAATTATATTCAGATGCATTGCAACTTTATAGTCACTTTATAACATCTTGTTTGGATCATTATCATGACAAAATTAAAGATATAATTCTATTGGATTTATTAAATGCAAGACATTCTCTTAAAAAGAGAAATAGAATAACCTGAAATCAAAAATATTAACAATTGTTTGAGAATTATAAGTGGTTGTTTACATAATTTTGTGCGCTGAATACGAATCTGGCCTTAAAAATTGCCTATTACGTTAGAATTTTATAAAAGAATTAAAAGCTAAAGCAAGCCAAAAATAGAAATTTTTGCTATATTTATAAGAATATTACAAAGAAAGCTATTTTTTTTATATTTTGACTGACGATTTTATATACTTATTACTAATTCTCTTTAAAATCAAGTTTTTTGTTAACGTGCAATTTTATATAATATAGAATATTTTATTTAACAGAATGTATGCTGTTTTCCTATGCTTTCAAGTTCATAACTTCTAATTTATATATCTCGAAATATATATATATTTGATTTTTTATATAAAATTTTGGAGATTATTAAAAATATTATATACCAATTTGTAAAAATAAAAATAAGTTTTGCAATTTTAATGTAAATTTTTAACTATTTTAATAATTGTTTTTTATAATATTTCTTAATAATTCTATTATATTACAACATATTTTAGGAAAGTAAGATTTTAATATGTTAGTTTAGATGGGTTACATTTACATATTTTAAAAATCTTATTAAAAATTAAAACTAAAAATCGCAAAATAAATAAAAACTTTAAATATTAATTACATTTATCCATATTTTATTTAACAGACAGGCATTTGAGAATATTTATCGTATAATTCGACCTGATGGAAATATACTTTTGATGTTCGTAGCATCTCATGATACATTTGAAATTATAAAAATTTTAGGTCATGATAGCCGTTTTGCGCCATACATACAAGTAAGCTTTATTATTGTAATGTTATAAATTTTACCACTGCAAGTACAAATGTTGAATTATTATTATTATGTTTATACAGGATGTCAGAAAATACATTTCGCCATTTAATGATTCAGCTTGTCCTCGTAAAGAACTGAGGAAATTACTTGAAAGTATCGGATTTGAAATTTACCATTGCAGTCTTCGAGAAATGACATATTCTTCTAAAGACGTGAACAATTTTATATGTAAGTTGTTTAACGAAATTAAATAAAAATTAAATAAAAATTAAATTTTATGTGTTGTGTGTTTATTATTACATTATAAATTTGCTGTTCTTTTCTCGTTTATTTAAATTTTTATTTAACTCTAATAATTAAATTTAATCTTAACGAATTATTTTTGTAGCTTCGATAATGTCCGTCTATCCATTTTTGAAAAAAATGCCACATAATCTGAAAGAAGAATTTCAGAATGAATATAAACGTGAATTTGTGAAAAGGAAGGCTACTTATAAAACAACACACAATAATCAGGAACAAACACTTGTATTAGATGTTTACAAAAACTTAATAGTTCATGCACGAAAAATTGCATAACATTAAATAAATATACATGTATATGTACTATAATTATCAAAAAATGCATTGTTTTATAAAAAATCTAGCATTTATATAATTATCATAAGATATGTCTAATTACCGCATCACGATAATAAGTATAATAAATATGTGGTATCTTTCAATACATATTCAATTAAAAAGTTTTGATTATGTTTTTCTAAATAAGTTGAATTTACAAATATTCTGTAACATATTATATTATACATTATTACATGTGATATATATTACACATTATACATATTGTAATACATATATTACATATATTTTACAAAATTATTACAAAAATAAATTATTAATTATTTTATATACATATTAAAATAAGAAATTTATAAGTATATAAGTATAAAATTTGTAATGTTCTCTATTAGATAAAAATAATGTATTTTATCGTAATAATAAATAATATTTTTATGCGCACCATACATTTCTTAACAAGAGAAAATTCCCATAACGTTGACAACGCAAAATATAAAAATAGTCATTTTAATTTCTACTAAAAGTGTAATAAAAGTTGGAATTATGCAGAGATACCATTGAATAAAAAATATAAGAAGAAAGTGCGATACTGCTAACAAGGTAATGTATGAAAGGGTTCCCTTTTGATATTAATGCGTTTGAAATATGTTTTAATCTAGGTCAAAATAGAAGACACGTATTTTTTTATACATGCTTTTTCGCCAGTTAAAATGATTAAACATTTTCTTGAGAAAAATCGGCTTTCATGTAATATTTCTGAGCAAATATTCAAAATGATAAAAGATATAAAAAAATTTCGAATTAAGATTTTAAGGTTTTTAATGTAAAAACTTTAAAACTATATAATCACATTTTTCGGAAATGTCATATTTTTCTATATATATCTAAATCCTCCTTTCTCTTTTATTTTCTGAAATTGTTAAAATTTGTCTTATATATTATAGCAAAACTTATAGCATATTTAACGACAAAGTTAACCATATATAATAAAGTTGTATTCCACACGCATTTTTCAGAAATAAGTTAGCAATATCTCTATGTTGCTATACGCGTCTTTTCGCAATATTAGAGACAACCATGAATTATCAATAAATAATTTATATATTTAAACTTGTACAATTTATTTATTACTCTCGACTGCTGCCAACCCGAGGTTGGCAAAAAGATATTATAATAATTATGTTATTATATATTATAGCAATAAATAGTGTGCTCATATGACAAAAATAAAATGTTTTTATAAATTAGAAATATAACTAATCAAACAAGAAATATCTCTTTAACGAGATGTTTAAAGTCAATTATCATAGATTATTTAATAATATGCATAAACAGATGCGTAATATATGTGTAAATAACAACCCAATGAAAATATAAACTTGTCGCTAGCGCTACAATCGTATTATTTCAAGTGTGCTGTTTAGTAGAAGATTAAATCTTGAGCAAGAACATATTAATAGGTTCTTACCTGCCAAATAAAAATACCATGTGCAAAGTGTCATACTTCATATCAATCAAAAGTATTTTATTTGTACAATTAAAAATGTTTTTAATAATTGCATTCTTTTATTAATTTTACTTTTTTATATATAGTACCCTTTTCTTTGTTCAAATTGTAAAGAAAATCGCAATAGGAATTTTTCAATAGCTTACGTTTGCCCTCGAATCTTATTATTTTCTATCGATCAAAATTGTGATCAAAATTCTACAACGTATGTTTAAATATATTTTCAAAATCTAGTGATTTTTCTTCATCAATTTTTTAATACGTTTCTTTATGCATTAGTTTAACCATATATTCAATCTTATTTTTTGTTTCAATTTTATTAGTTGTAATAGGGCTTTCTGCAAAGTTCAAAGTAATAAATACTGCACACAGCAGCATTACTATATTTTTTAGATTAAACAGTATTATTTTCTAAAAAAGAGAAATTATTAAAATTTGCTGTATAAATATTACAGTTATTAGCAACAAAAATAATATTTTGTTACTTATTGTTAATATAACGTATTAATACATATTTGTTACAAGTATTTTCTAAGCCTCATAAAAAATAGCACACTATTTTATCACATAATTTATAATAATTTAATGAAAAAGACAAACACCTAAATTTTGTAAAGTTAGTATGCAAAAACAAAAAAGAACTTTTTTTAAATTGATACGTAAATAATATATGCTTTCGCAAGATATTAATAGAACAAAGTCGTATACTGAAATGCTGATTAATTTCTTTTACATATATAGATATTTTTATATACAGGGTGTCCGGTAATAATCGCTCCACCTCTTTAGGGCTGATAGAGCAAGTCAAACTGAACATAAAAGTCCTCTACCATTTTGCGAATTTTGCAATAATTATTAAAATATTAATTAAAAACTCAGCGTGTGAGCGCGCGCTGTATATAGCACTCAGCATTTGTTGAGCGTTTTTAATTAATAATTTAATTAATATTAATTAAAAACGCTCAACATATGCTGAGTGCTATATACAGCGCGCGCTCACACGCTGAGTTTTTAATTAATATTTTAATAATTATTGCGCAAATCGCAAAATGGTAGAGGACTTTTATGTTCAGTTTGACTTGCTCTATCTGCCCTTGAGCTATGGGGCGGCCGCAACCAGACACCCTGTATAATAATGCTTTTATATATATTTTTTTATACAGAGTGTTTTAGACCACTTGTTCTTACTACAAGCTATTTTCTATGAAACTGTTGAAGATATAAAATTGAATTTTTTTTTACATTAATGGTACACAATGTGACTGACTACTTGCCGTGTAAAAAATTGTTATAGGGAGCTCTTAGAGGGGTAAAAAGAGATAATCTCTTATCTTTTAAATGAAATAAGGTACAATTTTTTTAATCACATTAATAGTTTTGAAAAATCTGTTTTCAAAATTTTTTTTTGCATCTTTTATATAAAAGAATATCAATATCGTGTTTTATAACATAAAAACCATTTTTATTTCTCAATGTATTTATATTTCTTTAAACAATATTACATAATAAGTTGATTATCAAACATATTTTGCTATCTTATTTAAAGTTGAAGTAAGAAAAAAAATATGTTTATTTAACCAAGTAACTGTGAGAAATATTTTTAAAATGATAATAATGATAAAACGTCTGTCAAAATAGCTGCGTTTAAGCGATTTAATAAAAGAAGGAAAGTTTTAAAACAAACAATAATTTCCATTTATTAAGAAATTCTACACCACAAAATTGTAAGAAATGCCGTACATATGTATATATATATATATATATATATATATATATATATATACATAGGGTGTTCCATTTTAATTTACAACCTCCCCAAAAAACTTTTTTATTTTTCATTGTAGAAAGAAATGTTTCAGACAAAAGTTGTATGGTTTCGAAAAGAACATAAGATAGTACCACGCTCATTTTTTATCGCATATTCTTGTAGCTTATTTCAAAAGCTTTTTGAAGCATTATAATAAAGTATTTTTTTATTAAAAATTTTTGAATTAAAATGCTTGACATTTCCAGTATTAAGAAACAATAGATAGATGTTTAGAAAACGTATATGAAACAAACATGTGCTATTTGGGAGTATAAATATGAAGAACAATTTTAAAATAAATCTTCAGTAGTGCAACGATTACTTTTGTATGCAGAGTTATTATCCAGCAAAAAATAACAGGTCAAAGAGACATTTATAAATGTCGAACAAACATTTTTCAATCTATATTTCTCACTATGTAATGAGTTATATATATGTGTCGCTTAATAAATGTGCAAATATGTAATATGCTCGATAATCTCTCAAAAATTTGCTGATTTTTTTAGTTTATATGCAATATAATAGGTTTTGATTAAAAGTTGATCAAATATTTGTTTTGCGTGACATTGAAATTCAATGAATTGCTTGACACTTTCAATATCTTGGTTTAAAAAAAAAATATATATATATATATATACAGGGTGAGACGAATTAATTGGTGTAAAGAAAACACATAATTATGTTAAAATAAAAATGTGTAACTGTTAGTTGCAAATTCAGATTTTTACTTTAACATAATTATGTGTTTTAATTATGCCAATGAATTCGTCTCGTTATTCTGTGCATAAAAATATTAGAGTAAAATAATCAAAAAATGAATATTTTACGAGATATCTTGTATTTTATGTCAAAATACTGCAACTTTGAAGCCTTATAACTCAAAAAATACTTAATGAAAAATACTTTGTCATAAGTGTTTTGGAAAGCTCTCGAGATGAGCTACAAGAATATGTAAAAATATATAGGGTGTTCCATTTAAAAAACTTGAAGTGACCTTCACGTGACCTTTAAATGACTTTTCAAGGTCAAACCAATGGTACCATCTTATGGCCCCCTCGAAACCATATAACTTTTGTCTGAAACACTTTTCTCTCCCGGGCTTGGTTTTCGACTGATATTCGACTGGATGGATTAAAATGGTCCACCCTGTATATATATATATATATATATATATATATATATATATATATATATGTATATACATATATACATATATTTAAAATATTTTTTTATCAGGAACATGTATTACAGCAGGTGTGTCATAAAGAATATCAAAGCACGATATTTCTTGTATATCGTTTTTAGAATGTCAAACTATTACAATTGTTTTTTTGATACATTCAATATATTTATAAATCGAAAAAAAGATAATTATATATCCATTAAAGATAATGTAAATTGATGATGTTATTTCTCAAATGTTTTTGCAATATAATAATATGATGCAATCACTAAATATTTTCGAAAAGTTTTTTCTATATTCTAAACTCGCAAACATCAAAGAAGAGTCATAATTCTCTTAAATACAATTAAAATACATATATTTTTATGAGATAATAAATGTTAAACTTGCAAAATAATATTTACTTTATGGGAATATAATAACAAATACTGAAGTTAACAGCTGATATTGAAGCTCGATTAAAGTTAAAAAATATATTTTTTAACTAAGATATTGAAAGTGTTGAGCAGTTCATTGAATTTCAATGTCACGCAAAACAAATATTTGATCAACTTTTAATCAAAACCTATTATATTGCATATAAATCAAAAAATCAGCAAATTTTCATGCAGTAACGGCAGCATTTCTCCTCTTCACGCCTCTACGCCTCTTTCCCTCACTCTCGCACAGCGATAAATAAATAGTTAATAAGCATTTAAAAAATCTTAAAGTAACGTTATCTATAAATAATTAAACCAAAGAAATACCTATTTATCTTTTTACATAAATAATATTTACTTACCTTTTGCAGAAATTATATTCTAATTGATAAAGATTATTACTAAACAAATTAAAATAAATTAATAAAAATGTACGTGCATAATTAATATTGCATAATAATTTTTTACCATTTTACAAAACTTTTTTATCAATGTTCTTGTATTACGTTTGCTTACAAAATATTTTTTTATATTAACCGTTACATATAATTTTAGACGAACTTGCTCAAATTTTGTTTTGTGTTGTGGTAAATATATATTTACCTATTCAAACGCAATAAGATAATTAAAATCTATATGTGATGTCACATTACTTCATCTAATTGTGTCTTCACCTCTACCTCTACCTCTACCTCTACCTCTACCTCTACCTCTACCTCTACCTCTACCTCTACCTCTACCCCTACCTCTCTGGGTATCAGCGTATAAAAGAACTGTCTTTTGAAATAATTCTTATGTACGCAAGACATTGAGTAGAGGCACAGTCAAATTTATAAAAATTATGAATCCGGAAAAATACGTTTCTTTTAACGATTTGCAAAAATGCAACGTAATGAGTTTAATCGACGAGTTTGATGAAGATTTAATACATATGTCTGGAAAATGTATGGACATTGGTTGTGGTCCCGGAGATATAACGAAAAATATCCTTCTGCCAGCTTTAAATCCAAATGCGGTAATGATAGGTAAAAAAATTATAATACTAAAGCAACGCCTATAATAACATACATTTATATAAATTATTATTTAATTTAATAATTATATATTTCAAAGGTACTGATATTTCGGAAAATATGATTGAATTTGCGAAGAAAACATACGGTAATGAGAAACTCAAATTCGAAGTATTAGATATCCAAACTACAAGTTTGCCTAAAAAATATATTTCTAGATTTGATCATGTATTCTCGTTTAACGTTTTACACTGGTGTTATGATATTCGGTAAGTTAAAATTTTTCAAATATACATACATATAGATCGAGTCTAGTCAACCCGTAGTTCTGCGAACCAACCGATCGAGCGCGATATTATAGACAATTTTTGCAACCAGATTCGCATTCAGCGCACAAAATTATGTAGGAAACTACTTATAATTCTCAAACAATAAAACTTTGCACATCTGTGTATATATTTATATAATTACACAGATGTGCAAAATTTTGTTATTTAAAAATTATAAATGATTTCCTATTAGTTTTCTACTTAATTTTTATCAATCTGGTCACAAAAATTGTCTATCATGTCAGATTTTTTAATTAAATCAGGTAAAATGACCATATTCAATAAGTATGTTACAGAGATAAGTAAATTATGCAACGTCTCGTCCGGATAGATATATGTGTAGTGTGCTTCCTGCGCGCTCCTCAACGCTCCTCAGACGTTTTTAATAAAGAAAAAATACGCGCGTCGCGCCGCGGTCGCGTCTGTGCATCATTGTTTTCCTGTTCCGCGTTCTATTAACAGGCAGTGTATTCCTTTCCAAAAATAAATTAGGTGAAATTTAGCTATCTTTTCGGAAAAATGGGTAAGTCTACCCACAAATCAAGGAAGAGAAAACATTCATCGACGGACGATCGGTTAACATCTCTAGAAGAGAAGATGGCCCGTCTCATCGACGCGATAGCGGGCAAAGAAGTTAGAGTACCCCACACTCCCTCCCCCTCGTTACCTGGTTCCTCACCGCTCTCTCGACAATCGTCGATGGAAGAACGTTATTCTGAGAGCATTAACGCAGAGGACCAGGAATTGAGTGTCTCGCACGTCTCAGGTGTGTACGAACATCCACAGGAATCGACACAACCTTTTTTGAATTGGAATATCTTCTCGTGCCCTACAACGACAGCAGCTATTCCGTCAGGTAAAAGCTCTGTTCCTACACCCCCGCCAGTTAAAGTAGGGGAGTCGACACAAGACGAGGCACCTGCCTCTGGGGGCTTAGACGAGTTTTCGGCGGACACTCTATCGGGGGAACTATTCGGTCCGAGTCTTGAGGACACAGATACTCGACCTTGGAATGATCTCATTACACAAAATTGGCAAGAAGGCAACTACGATGAAAAAGGTTTCTAAGGACATTATTAA
Source organism: Anoplolepis gracilipes (assembly GCF_047496725.1). Classification (NCBI taxonomy): domain Eukaryota; kingdom Metazoa; phylum Arthropoda; class Insecta; order Hymenoptera; family Formicidae; genus Anoplolepis; species Anoplolepis gracilipes. The sequence goes on from NC_132974.1 coordinate 9,072,477, forward strand.
CGCACCTTTGACAATCTCAAGAAGGGTGCAACAACCAGTCAAGACTCCCGTTCGACAGACTCATTCCAGGTCGGAAAACTCTCACGCCCCTGTCTCGAAATCGAGAGCGGCACCAGCAAGGAGAACAGGGACCCCGCACAACAGCCGCCAATCATCTTATCACCAACGCTCGCACTCCAAGAGACGTTAAGCAACTCACAGGTAAATATAGCCGGTAGGCTATCTTATTATCTTCCAAAATGGAAGGAAATCACCTCGGATCCAAGGATCCTTCAGGCAGTCAGCGGGTACAAGTTACCTTTCAAAGACCACCCACCCCACCAGTTTAACGAACCATTGGTACTTTTTTCAGTAAGGGAAGAGCAGGTCTGCCAGCAGGAAATTTCCAATCTTTATGATAAAGGAGCTATCGAACCAGTTTTAGACTGTATAGGACAATTTCTTTCACCTTTCTTTGTTATCAGGAAATCGTCCGAGGGTTGGAGGTTTAATCTTAATCTTAAAAAGCTGAATGAATTTATCATCGTCCCTCACTTCAAATTAGAGGATTGGAAGACATTAGTCCGCCTCTTTTCTCCAGGGGATTTCTTCGCTACAATTGATCTTCAGGACGCTTACTTATTAGTACCCATTTGCCCAGAGGACAGAAAATTTCTTCGTTTTTAGGGCCAACTTTACCAATTCAAGGTTCTACCATTCAGACTGGCCTCAGCTCCATATATTTTCACGAAGATCTTGAAACCGGTAATATCTCTACTAAGAGAAAAGGATTTCCTATCGGTAATATATTTGGACGATTTCCTCCTCATTGGATCTTCCTACGAGCAATGTTCTCATAATGTGAAGGAAACATTAAATATTTTATTCTCTCTTGGATTCATAATAAACAAAGCTAAAAGCAGGCTCTCTCCCTCGAGGAAGTGTCGTTTTATCGGCTTTATTTTCGACTCAGACCATTTCTCAGTCTCTATCCCTACAAAGAAGAGAAATAATCTTCTAGAGAGAACATGTTTTTTCTTAAATAATAATTCTTGTAAGATAAGAATATTTGCAAGTTTCATTGGCTCCTTAATTTTAGTTTGCCCGGCGGTCCAATACGGAATGTTACACACCAAGATTATGGAACAAGTGAAATTTCAAGCCTTATTAAGGACAAACAATAACTTTGAGGCCCGAATATCCTTGCCACCAAACATCAGAAAAGATCTATTGTGGTGGAAGGAGATTTTCTCAGATCCATTCCAACAACAAGATTCGTTTAGGGAAATTTAGTTTGGAAATTCTCACGGACGCTTCACTAACAGATTGGGGAGCAGTTTGCGGCGAGATCCGCACTCACGGGTTTTGGTCGGATGAAGAAAAACATAACTACATAAATTTCTTGGAACTTCTCGCCGTTTTTCACGCTGTGAGATGCTTTGCCTCTCATCTAAAGGATAGTAACATTCTGAGGGTAGACAATTCTACCGCGATATCTTATATAAACCGGATGGGATCAATTAAATTCCCCCACCTGTCAAACCTGGCTCGTAAAATCTGGGAATGGTGCGCAGAGCACAACCTATTCATTTTCGCTTCATACATTCCCTCCGCTCTAAATTGGGAAACTGACGCAGAATCACGAGTCATCTCACAAGAGACGGAATGGTCATTAAATCGAGAATTTTTCAAAGAAATCGATAAGCAGCTCAGTCCTTTTGATATCGATTTATTTGCATCTTCGGTCAATATGAAATATCCTCGCTTCGTATCCTGGTTTCCAGACCCACTTGCGCTCGCATGCATTTTCTTTAGACTGGGGCACTTTACACTTTTACGCGTTCCCGCCCTTTATATTAATCCTAAGGGTGTTGCAAAAAATTATCACGGATAAAGCGGAGGGAGTTGTCATAGTTCCTTGGTGGCCTGCTCAACCCTGGTTCCCCTTGTTTAACCGACTCATGGTCGATAAACCTGTTCTCTTTCAACCGAACATTAATATGTTATCATCTCCCTTCAAGAAAGTCCATCCAGCTTGGAACAAGATTTCCCTGGCTGCCGCGAGGTTATCCGCGAAGCATTTCTAATCAAGGGTACACCTAGGTCAGCTTTGGACACAACACTCGCTTCCATTGCGCAAGCCACCACAACGCAATACGCCAAGCCTATCAAACTGTGGTGGACCTTCTGCAAAACAAACAAGATTGATTTTTTCCGTCCGTCTGTATCAGACTTCTTGGACTTTCTATCGTCGATCTATTCAACCAGGGGATCCTACTCCACGTTAAATACTTATCGGTCAGCCGTTTCACTCCTTTGTGTGGAGATTTGGGTTCTCACCCAATTGTGAAGAGATTTTTCAAGAGAGTTGCCGCGCTAAAGCTGCAGAAACCGCGATATGAATATATATGGGACTCAACACCAGTGATAGCCCATCTAGCGCCACTTTACCCTCACGAGAGTCTTTCTCTAGAAATATTATCTAGGAAACTCGTGACCCTCCTAGCTCTTACGTCTGCACAGAGAATGCAAACTTTAGCTGCTATACAGAGATCAAATATAGTATTTTCGGACATCTTAAGGATTAAGATCCCAGTTAGGCTCAAGACTTCAGGAATTGGGAAACCTCAACCTTTACTTATATTTAAGCCTTTTAAGAAGAAATTATGTGTCTTTTCTTTAGTTAAATATTATTTGCGTAGTACGAACGAATTTATTTCTAATAGTTGTGACTCACTTTTTATTTCTTTTCGCTCTCCTTACAACTCAGTTTCACCCCAGACACTAGGTCGATGGGTAAAAACAGAACTCAGAGCGGCGGGTATTGACACTTCCATTTTTTCCGTTCACTCTACTAGACATGCGTCGACGTCCGTGGCGGCTAATAAGGGTGTCAATATCAATGAGATTCGTCGTACCGCGGGATGGACTAAATCTTCAAAAGTATTTGCTCGTTTTTATAATCGACCCATTGTACAAGACTCAGTTTTTCAGTTAACTATTCTTGATACAAATTAACCCTAACAATTATTATTTTTATGTAATCACTTGAATATTATTTTTACTAGAAATGAACAATTAAAAAGAATCTTTAAATACAAATCTGTACTTTAAACAACTACACTTATATCCATCCGGACGAGACGTTGCATAATTAAATAGTTGAACGAACTTACCTATAAGTGAAGTTCGACTGTAATTATGCTATTATTTTTTATATTTTTACCAACGATTTCATGTACCATATTACCAAGTACTATCGATTTTCTTCAAAATCAATTTTTATTTACCAACGTAAATTTTATATAATAAAATATTTTATTTAATTTAAAAATATATATTCGGTTTTCCTATACTTTCAAAAGTTTACAACTTCTAACTGATATATCTCGACGAGAAAAAATTATGCGTTGATAAATGAAAATTGATTTTGAAGAGAAAGATAGTACTAAATAAAGTTGTCGATCCAAAATCATACAAAAATACAAATTATTTTGTATATTTATGTTACATATAATAAATATAATTCTCTCTATTTGACTTCTGTCTCAAATTATATATCGTATAAAAAATCATTTAAAATTGAAGAAAAGATTGTTTTAAATATTATATAACTAATATTATATTAATATTGGAATTATTAATAAGAGAATATTGTCAATTTATTATAAATAGGTATTACACAAAGGTATACATAATATAATATTGTGTATATAAATATAATAATAATTTTTTTTAAAAAACATAAATATTATATTTATGTTCTTTAAAAAAAGTTAAAAATATAAATATATTTATATAAATTTTTAATATATAAATACAGTAGTAATAGAAACGCATTGCATATCTCTCTAATATTTAGCTATGTAATTAAAGACTAAAATAAAAATTAAAAATATTATATAAATATTATATTTAACTAAATTATTACGTACTCATTATAGTTTTATTAAAGAGAATATTGACGTTATTAGCATTTTTTAAGTTTTATAAAGTATTATATTTTACGCATTGCTTTTATAGCTAATTTTAAACTGAAAAACTGTAACTAATATTAACTGTAAAAACTATAGTTAAAATTATAAGATATTAAAAATATTATGTATCAATTTCTAAAAATATTTAAAATTAAGTTTTATAATTTTAATGTAAATTTTTAACTATTCTAATATATATGTATAATTGCATTTTTTTAAATAATTCTATCATATTACAATAATTTTAAGGAAAGAGAAGTAAAAGTTTACATTAGTTTAGATGCGTTGCACTTACATATTTTAAAAGTCTTATTAAAAATTGATACTAAAAATCGCAAAATAAACAAAAGTTTTAAATATTAATTACATTTATCTGTGTTTTATTTAACAGACAGGCACTTGAGAATATTTATCGTATAATTCGACCTAATGGAAATATGCTTTTGATGTTCGCAGCATCTCAAGATATATTTGAAGTTATAAAAATTTTAGCTCAAGATAACTGTTTTGCGTCATACATACAAGTAAGCTTTATTATTGTAATGTTATAAATTTTACCACTTTGCAATTTGCAAGTACAAATGTTGAATTATTACTATTATGTTTATACAGGATGTCAGAAAATACATTTCGCCATTTAATGATTCAGCTTGTCCTCGTAAAGAACTGAGGAAATTACTTAAAAGTATCGGATTTGAAATTTACCATTGCAGTCTTCGAGAAATGACATATTCTTCTAAAGATGTGAACAATTTTTTATGTAAGTTGTTTTAAAAATATGAAAAAATTAAGTTTATGCTTTACGTGATTATTATTACATTATAAGTTTGCTGCTCTTTTTTCGTTTATTTAAATCTTTATTTAATTCTAATAATTTAATTTAATCTTATCGAATTATTTTTATAGTTTCAATAATGTCCATGTATTCATTTTTGGACAAAATGTCATATAATCAGAAAGAAGAATTTCAGAATAAATTTATACATGAATTTGTGAAAAGACAGATTACTTATAAAACAATACACAATAATCAAGAACAAACACTTATATTAAATCTACAAAAAATATTAATAGTTTATGCACGAAAAATTTTATAACAACATTGCATAGATCTATATATATATATATATATATATATGAATAATAGTCGAAATATAGAGTATTTAAAAATGCTTTTCATGTAGAATTTAGATCTTTTATAAAACGTTATTCTTTAATGGAAAGATTGTTAAAATTTCAATAGTAATTATTCAACTATTAACCTTTGTATAAATTGTAAAATAAATTGACTAAAAATATAATAAAAAATGTACCATTTGGAAAATGTCTATTTTTATATTCCCGTCTGCGTGCGTTCATTGCGACTCCACTTTTTTCTAACATATTACGCTAAAAACTTTTAATCTATGTTTAATGTTCGTTTTTTTTTAACATATCCATATATATTTTAAGTAATTTTTGCGCTGAAGAAGACCCGAATAATCGAGTCGAAACGTCCACCGTTATTTTATTCTATTTAAATTGTTTTGATGACATGTCTTCATTTATTAATTTACTTTATTATATTATTCTGACAATGTTATACAATTACTATGTTTGATTTAATTACATCTCGTTTATCGCAAAATTGGCGTCATTATAGAAACCTTTAGTCTCCTTTAAGCTATTTTTCTATAATAATAAAAAAGTTTCGATACAATAAAAAATATAAAGAAATAGGAAGAATAGGATTAAGTATACCAAGTTATCTAAATAGGGAATTTTTAGAAAGAGATAAATATAAAGATGAGGTTACTTAAAGTAAGATGCCGAAATATAGAGGAAAATAATAAGTACTGGAAAAAAGAAGATTGTAAATTATGTAAATTTTGTAAAATAGGTAAAGATAGCTTGGAACATTATGTAATAGAATGCATTGTAAGGATTGTTTTAGCAATTTAGACAATAATGGTGAGAAAATATTAATTAATGTATGGAATGATGAATTGTATGAGAAGAAAGGAAAAATACTGAAAAAGTTATGGAAGGAAAGAGAAAAAGAGGGGAGAAAAAAAACATAAATGACTGTGATGTAATGGCTGTATAGGGAAAGATTGAAGTATTATGTATATGCAATAATGTTATAATATTATAAAATTATTGCAGTATTATTGTATTGTACTATTATTAGCATTATGTAAGTTGTGAATTTGTTGGTTATTACGGTTAATAGATATAAGTTAGATATGATATTATATAGGAATGAATGTAAAAGTATGAATTTGTATAGACGATAAGAGGTTAACACAATTGTGAGCACCAACCAAGTCCCTTCTTGACAGAAGCTGCAGAAATAAAGATATTATTTTAATAATATCTTTATTTCTCCAGTTTCTGTCAAGAAATATAGATATTATTTTAATAATAAAAAAGTTTCGACAAAATTTGTATATCATAAACAAATAATATAAAATTAATAAAATAAAAATATAAAATCAACTTTACTTACGTTAATTCTACTTTTATAAAAATATTTTTGTGAATTTAAATATGTATTAGAGTATAAAATACGATTAAAATATTATATTCTCATTGTTTGTTAAATTTTATTTGGCATTATATTAAATAATTGATGATTCCTATTATCACTTTTCTCTTTATTTTTATTTTAACAATTATATAAAATTTAATTCTGATTTTTTACACGTATAATACACGTAATACAGAATTGTCAAATACAATTGATATATCATTATATATCATTATATATGTTCGACTGTGATTTATGTATATATAGTTTAATCCTTAAACGGCTAAAATTTAAACGTCTCTTTAAAGGGGTAAAGAGAGATTTATAAAATTCTCAAAAATTAGAATTTAAATCTTGGTAAATACACCAAGAAAAATATATGTCCTGGTTACTTATCAATTTCGCAAAAAAATTATTTTCTGCGAAATCGACGTATTAACATCCGCGTTTAGCTTTGATTCGCTCAGTTTTTAGTTACTTGTTTCTAATAATAAAATTCTAATATAAATATATATATATATATATATATATATGTTTATATACAAAATTTATTTATTTTATAGAATATATCTATAGCAGTTATATTTAATCTCCTTCTATAATTAATCAATTTGTATAAGTTGCAATGTATTTGATATTGCGCGAGCATTCGTTAAAATTTATTTACCATTTAATGTGCTAAGCGTTAATAAAAATAATAATTTACGAGTACATGCTCCTTACAATATGAAATGCCCACAAGGCGATACGCTTAACGGTTTGGCACCAAAATTGATTATCATTGATATTCAATCGATATTGATTAATATAAAATAGAATCTTCTCTGTATCGCATTGAGTAGTTGCGACAGTTTTTTTCAGCAGATAAAATATCGTAAGTGTCGCGGGGCACAAAGTCCCATTTAACTTTAATGGCCGCGATTGGTGTCCTTCTAGACGTTTATTGAGAGAGTAATTAAGTGAAATTATCACGAGGGCGAATCGAAACGAAACATGGTACAATAATTTATAACTTTCCAAGTAATTACATTGTGCTCATTTTTAGACAACACATATTATTCATATTATTATAACAAAATTCAAAAATATTTAACAGCATATTTAATCGATGAATTTTAAGAAGAGTTAAAAATTCTGTCTGGGAAATGTATGGACATAGTGGTTATGGAGATGTAACAAAAAATATTTTTTTGCTGACTCTTAACACAAAAGCAACAATAATTGGTAGGAAAATAAGTAAAGTAAAAGAATATAAAAATATATTATATGACATAAATTAATACATTAATTAATATAATAAATTAATTATTTATTTAATCACATATCTTAAAGGCACGGATATTAATATTTCCACAATTAAATATACAAAAAAATACCTATAAACAAGATACAACTCAAATTTAAAATATTGAATATTTAAATTAAAATTTTACCTAAAAATATGTTTTAGATTTTTTAAATTAAATTTTTTTTTGTTGATTAGTTTAAATGCACTTTCTGTTACTATAATTGATCTTTTTCTGATTTTAAAAACCTCTTGAAATTAAATATTTCTCTATATGCCGTTTAAAGATTAAAATATACATAAACCACAGTGGAGCACGTGATATATTGATATCGTATTATGTATCGTATTAATTATATTTGACAATTTAAAAAAAAATATTGTTACTTAAATTTTATAATAAAAAGCAAGTAAATGTAATAATAATAATAATAATAATAATAATAATAATAATAATATATGTGTATTGTTATTATGATCTTAAAATTTATATCTTAAACTTATCTCTTTGCCTAAGACATCATTCCAAATAATATAGACACAGATTTCATCGATGTCTCGAAAAAGCCAAGATCAAAGTTAACAATATACTCATCGAGCTTAACAATGAACTAACTTATATTTTAAGTGTGTAAATAATTACCTTTGTTTATTTAACAAACAAGCATTTAAAAATATTTATTATGTGCTTTAATTAGATGTATATTATTGATATGACTGCTTCTATTATTGATAGCATCTTATGATAAAGTTTTTATAACGCAAGATACCTGCTTTGTATCATATAGGGGGGTAAATATTATTATTTATATATCTGTACTAATTACTTATTATTTTGCAACATTCTGGCTACAAATTGTTAATTCTTATTCTTATACAAAGTTTATACAAAACATAAATAAATACATTTATTATTTATTTATACATAATTATATATAATTTTATAATTCAATTTAATCTCTTAAAAAGACTTTAAAAAAGACTTAAAAGTATCGGAATAAATTGAAAGACTTAGGAAAATATCTGATTTAATGTGTCTATGCTTTAATTGTATCTAGATAGATACTACAATTTAATTATATCTAGGCAGATACTACAATTTAGATAATTTTTTTATAATTGCGTTCAAATATATATATATATATATATATATATGCAAAATTTGAATGTATGTTATATGCACGCGTGCATATGAGAGAAAAAAGAGAGAGAGAGAGAGAGAGAGAGAGAGAGAGATCAGTGTTTATTATATGTATGATTAGTTATTAATATTATTTTATTTGTATTTACTTGGAGAAAACAATAATAGAAATTAATAGTATAAAAATTTACATGCTTAGAAAACAAATCAAAATATTCTTGTTGAAATGTAAAATTGCTTGGCTTGTAAAGTTGTAAAATCTAACATAAGTTATATTAATCCAAAATCCAAAAAATGTGAGAAAATGACAGCAGAATTAAATTGCTGATATCTATATTTGGGAACAATTAAGTTTTATTTTATGTGTTTTTATGTATAATATTATATGAGATAATTAAAATAAGTAGTTTTAATTTTAATTTTATTATACTATATAAAAGGAACAATAAATAATAATTTATGAACTAATAAAAACATTAAAAGAATATTAAATAAATACCAATGTTTAAATATTTATACAAACAAGCAATAAGCAAAATCAGGTCAGTAGTGTTAAACGTTTTGCTTTCAACGGCAAATGTGGGTTAGTGAAACCTACAGACCGCATTACCGGTGATTCCTTCCGAATTAAAGTGCAATATATATGCTCAATTAAAAGGGAAATTACAGAGAAAGAGAGAGAGAAAACGTGTAAACCTATGTTTATGTACTAATGTTTACCTATAATTTTTATGATTTTTATTATCATATTATTATAATTTATATTTTAAATGATTCAAATATAAAATTTAAATACCAATTATAAAACTTATCTCACACTAGATAAAATACAATACATACTCCCTTATCTAATATATTCAATATATTTAATATTTTTAACAGTTTTATATATACTTTAATAATGTTAATATGCTTATCTTACTAGACAAACATTTTTTTAATTGCTAAAATAACATAGAAAAATTATCTGAATTTATATATTCTACAAAATGTGTTTTATTGTAATTTAGTATTTATTTTTATTATTATTATTAGCATTTTCTTTGACTTTTATGCTTTTATTACTCAAAGATGCTTTCATCTAAAATTTTCAACAAAATTTCCCCTTTTGGCAACATTCCTACCGTCGAAAGAGAAATTTTCTGTATATATACTTCACACGAAAGCGTGTCTCGAATTGTGTGTGAGTGGGGGCAAATGAATTGCATGGTAAAAGCAATGTGCGTATAATATATTGTAGTGAGACGAAGCTCTCTAACAGTATAGTACCAAGACCCGACCTTTCACGAAGAAGACTTCCTCTCTCAATGATTTCTTTCAGTTATCTTCTATATAACCTTTGTCGCACATAAAAAAAGAGACGTCGCGCGAATAGTCACACGTATTCAGTTTACGACACGTACTTATTTGTTTAATCGGCAGCAGTGTGATCCATTATGCATCTTTAATAAAAGTGATAAAATATATTTAATTTATAAAACTAAAAAGCCATTGTATTGCATTAGATAACAAACGAGGTTTCATAAACGTATTATTGGAATTGTTTAAATAGAGCTGAAAAATATATACTCAGCTTTGAAAAATATTTAATAAAAATTAAAAAGATATTGTATATTGCAATAATTTATAAAATTGTCAATTAATATATTTGATTAGCTATTAAAATTACGCACTATAATACTATTAAAAAAAAAAATAACGAAATGAAGAAAACTTGTTAAATCGTATAAGAAACAACATTCGGTGATATTAGCAAAAATTCCTGAAATAAGATAAGAAAGTGAAATATCTATTTTACATTTTTATGGAAAGATCAAAACACGCGATCATCTGCCTGACTCCAAATTGAGAAAATTTACGTTTATGTCGTATGTAGGTACTGAACGGGACCGGGACGATGGTAGCAGAGCGATAGTGAAAGAAGAACTTTCTTCGTAACCATAAAGACTGGCTGGCTCTCGGTCGATCAGTTCAACTTCTTTGTGGAACTAAGGTGAAAGCGCGCAAGAGCGACAGTCATCTTCGACGGATTCGAACATCATCCCGTAGCCTCTTCACAAAATTCTCAGAAACGAAAAGGACACGGTACTGGAGAGCGAAATCGTCTCCGAATGTTCGTACGTGTGCAATATAATGCATGTCTGCTGTGCGATTCGGAGAAACGCGTGGTGCATGGTGCTATATCGATAAAAGGAAGAGCACATTCATAATTCCGAATGACATTTGTGAGCGACGAATGGGAAAATGCTTTTGCACGTGTTTCGCCACAAGCTTTTGATCTCGACCTTGATCATGACTTTCTACATACTGTCAATCAAAGGTGATGAATTTCAAAATACTGGCCGTCGAAATAGTGTAATAGCATCAGTGATCTCTACTGTGAGTATTCATTCACTGGAAGCAAAAAAACAAGATTAGCTTATGTAAAAAAGGAACTTTGTGTGTGTTTGTGTTTGTAACACAATTTTATGAAACTACAGTTGTTAAATAGTAATGTAATTATATATATTATACATATATTACTGACTTTTTGTCAGAATATGTTTACGAAATTTATCTTTTTAGTAAAAAATTTTTCTGGTGTAATTAGTATAATTGTTAGTAAAATCTATCAGTGTGTGTGTGTGTGTGTGTTGTGTGTGTGTACACACACACACACACACACACGATATATCTCACGTTTATATTTTATATTTTTGTATTAATTTAGTTTTTTTTCTTTACAATAAAACACATTATATACATATTTTAACATTTATGTATACAGAGAAAAAAAAGAAAAAAAGAAAAAGAAAGAGAGTATGTATTAAATATTTATAAATTCCAGATTATATAAATATGTGCGTATAATGCGGTTTTATTTACCAATTAATTATTAATTATTTAGCATACAATATACTTACAATACGTTTAATGAGATGTAGAATGTGAATTTTTTCAGTCTAGCACTTGTTGATCAATTGTATGTATATATACATTTGCATTAAAGAATCCATATAAATGTTACGTGCACGTTTACGGCATATTTAGTCAATACTGAAAACAATTTGACAGCTCAGGCCTTGACTTATAATCTGATCATGGTTACTTTCTCTCATCTTTTATGTCGTATTTGCGGTGAAAAGTGAGCGCAGTTGACTATATAGCGCCAATCATTTGCATATTGCTTTCAGGAAAATTCTTCGAATAATTCGCAAACTCGCAACGGAAGATTTTTATTTGATGAATTATTTGGTATCGACATTGCACCTGATTTTGAAACAGATGAAGAAAGGTTACGAAACTGTACATGCGGTAAGAATTTTCTTTATAAATTAACTTAATTTTTTCTCGTATAATAATTAATATTACTAATTGTTAATAAAAATATAAAAATTTTATATTCTCTAATTTTACAGTTAAATTATAATTTTCCAAAAAAATTATATAATATCTTTTTAATTTATTTTTATTTAGAAATGATAATTGCGAGACCAATCTGTTTATAAAGTTGGTATTTTATTTATCCTTCTTTTTATACATAAATCAAATTACATCAAAATTTTAATATACCTGATGGTATTATTTTTAGAATGTGGTTTATTTAATCAAGAAAATCGAATTATTGGTGGACGTCCCACGCTACCGAATAGATATCCCTGGGTTGCTAGGCTGGTATATGATGGCCGTTTTCACTGCGGTGCTAGTCTGCTTAACAACGATTATGTAATTACTGCTGCCCATTGCGTACGAAGGTATGTATTCTCTATTCTCTATTCAAGTATATATTATTACAATAATGAATGAAGAAAATTATTATAAATAGAAATAAAATATTATATGTTATAATAAAAATTAAAGGTATCAAAAAATTACATTAACAACATTATAAAAATTTACACCATTTTTACGTAATATAATTTTAAACAAACAACAAATTTTTGTATTAATATTTCGATTTTCTTGAACATTATGTCGTGACAAAATTACTTTTAATTACATCTTAGATTGAAACGATCGAAGATTCGCGTGATACTTGGCGATTATGATCAATATGTAAACACTGACGGAGTTCCTGTTATGAGAGCAGTGAGTGTTGTGATACGTCATAAGAATTTTGATATGAATTCCTATAATCATGACGTGGCTTTGTTAAAATTACGCAAATCCGTGAAATTTTCAAAGAAAGTTCGACCAATTTGTTTACCTCAACCAGGTAGTATGGCTATAAAGTAATCATAATTTTTGTTAATACATGAAACATTTTTGTATTTATTATCAAATATCTATAATACATAGGATATGATCCTGCTGGAAAAGAAGGAACAGTAGTGGGATGGGGTAGAACATCGGAAGGAGGAATGTTGCCCGGACAAGTGCATGAGGTACAAGTACCTATATATAGTCTAACGCAATGTCGAAAAATGAAATATCGAGCAAATCGAATTACCGAGAATATGATTTGCGCGGGCCGAGGTAACCAGGACTCGTGCCAAGGTGACAGTGGTGGTCCTCTTCTTGTTCAGGAGGGTGATAAGCTTGAAATAGCAGGTAAAACATTTATATTCATTATTATAATTATTTTTAATTTTATAATAGTATATAATATTAATTTATGATTATCTCGATTGTGAAATTTGGATAAATAAACACAAATAAAAAATATTCTTCCCGTAAATAACTTTATATATTTATGTGATTAAACAAGAATAATAGAAATCACTGTTGTACAAATTACTGTTGTAATATATATGTTATCTAAACTGAAAACTTATGTATGTTATACGTATATAATAGGTATAGTATCTTGGGGTGTAGGCTGTGGTCGACCCGGCTATCCTGGAGTTTACACAAGAGTAACACGATATCTGAATTGGATCCATACAAATATGAAGGAAGGCTGTTTATGCGTCAATTGAAGACCTGCTTTCACTTGTACATACCTTGTATATAAAATGTCAAAGCACATACTATATACGCGATTATAGTCAATTGCTGCAATGAGTACGTTTTACATGATGATTCACAAATAATTGCTTAGAAACTCTTAGTTCAAAACTACTCAGCAGAGTATTTAATATACAGTTCCTTGCATGGAGGCCATTATTATTGTTATCAATTAGCACTTGTTTATACGTCTATGAGCGAGCAATATAAGAAATATGTTATATTTTTGTATGGAATATTTTCTATAATTTTTATACGATTTATAGCGTGACTATGCTTAACTCGCTCCACACGTTTCTATCACGCATTTCCAATCGTATGAATAGCGGTCGAACGTTTCCGGAATAATCAGCAACCGGTAACGGTTCACTGTCAAACCGGGCCAAAGTTGATGCATGCAAATATAAAAGTCTTCGCACATGTACATTTGTACATAATAGCATAATTTATGTTGATCATAATTTTTTATTGTTACATAATACATATAATGTATGTATTTTATAACGTATAATTCAATAATGTAAACTCGGAATATATTATATTTATAAAAATCTTTAAGTAATCTAATATTGTACATATAAATTTCGAAAAACTATTGTATGACAATTATAAATGAGCAGCAATATATTTGCGATAATAACCAAGATTACACATATGTCTAAATCTTATGAGATATAGCTTATCAATATTATACTGTTTACAATATTTACAAGTGTGCTTCATTGAAACTTATCAATTATGCTCAGTTAGTTTGTTCAATGAATCAAATTTTGTAAGAGATTAAAACAGCACCTCTATAAAGTATAATATCAAAATATTACATTTATCACTTATTAAAATAATATATTCTTAATTATTTTCAATCAACAATTTTACGATTATATTGATAATAAATAAAGAAAAATCTCAAAATTGTATATACTATTTTAGAATGGATTCTTATATTTTTTAGAAATATAAAATTGATGGCCAATAATAACGATGACGTAGTTACAGAACCTGATCTTTCATCCAAAACTAGTTCTAAAAGATAGTACGACATCGACTCCAAGTCAAATAAATTTCGGTATAAATTTTGGTCGAAAGTGGAAATATCGGAGTTTAATCTGTATACTAATAAAACCTTTCTTTCCCCGAAATTCGACGAGAGATATCATTAATACGTTCCCGGTTGAAATACCTGTCAAACGGTACCGGATGACTCACAAAATGCGTATATGCATATATATAATAAAATATAGATGAGCCTTCACATACGACCTTCTCTTCTGCAACTTTTTTTTATCTGCATTAAACATTCTTACTGACACGTCAAAATAGTGTAAATGCATTAATTAAATCCATATAAAAATCATTGTTTTAAAGACTTATTGACGATATTATATTATCTTTACTTAACATATAATTATCATCTACTAAAAATTTAATTTTTGTATTAAAAAAAAAATAATTAATTAAACAATTAATATAATTATTTTAATATCTACGTTCACATGCTTAATCACAAAAACTTCTACAAGTAAATATAAAAAATAAAGAAATAAATAATAAATAATAATAAAAAAAATTAATTTTTCTTAAACATTATATTTTATTAAAAACATTATATTTTACCGAATAGAAGATTAAAAAGAGATGTTATCTGTATTTATCTCTATAAATTCGAAAATTCATCGAAACGTAGATATCATATCTTCGAAACAGCTCCGAATAATCGAAAATGTCGTCGTGGCCCTGATGACGGTCAATAACAGTCATCCGTGATTCGACCCTGAACATGAACGTGAACTGGTCAGGTACCGGCCGACCGGCTATGCCCGCCTTCCCTTCCGGAATAGCAATTACCTCTTCGACCTCAGTCGGCGTAGGACGCCGACGATAGTCGTTCTCAGTCAGGGACATGTCCATGACTCGTTCCTGACCAAGTGGCAAGGTGCCCAAGTGGCAACTCTTTCCCAAAAATATCTCTAACAAAGATTTAAACCTTTAAAGTGAATTAAAAGTGTCGCATTATCGGTGCAACTGTCAACTCATGAAGAGTTTAATTAGGTCGCAGAACATGAAGTTTCTGCGCTACCTAGGTTTATTATTCATTCTGTTTTTGACGATGGAAAAATGCCAGGTAAGAAAAATTATTTTCATATACATTCTTTATTAATTTCTTCCCATTATATGTATCTTACTGTTACGTTCCATTTAGAAAATATTAGAAAACTCTAAAACAATCTACAATACTAAAAATTAAAATTTTGTAAAGAAATATAACAATTTTAATTTCGATTTAAAGTCTTATCGATTGTAAAACGATTACAATCGAGACATTAACTTTTAGACTTTAACAAAATAAACAATTTTTATTGAAGTAAAAAATTATATATACACGATAAATATAAATATGTATAATTCTTTCC
Source organism: Anoplolepis gracilipes (assembly GCF_047496725.1). Taxonomy (NCBI): domain Eukaryota; kingdom Metazoa; phylum Arthropoda; class Insecta; order Hymenoptera; family Formicidae; genus Anoplolepis; species Anoplolepis gracilipes. The sequence goes on from NC_132974.1 coordinate 9,088,705, forward strand.
AAAAGTTAAAAATAACGTATTATTATGATTTTTTAAATAAATTTTTTATAAAAAGAGTGTTATTCATTATTTATAAATCTATCTATAAATAGAAACTTATATATCTTTATATTCATATCTAAGATTTATGGCATAATTAAAATTATTAATTGCATTCTTAAAATTACTTTATTAGTAACACACGTTGATCATTAACCATAATTACTTTGATTTTAGGCCAGCGTATTTAGTGATACAAAAACGAAAAACTTTTTTGGACTGTTTGGTAATAAACCACCTCAATCTATTGATTCGCCTGCTCCTTGCTACTGTAGTAAGTAACTTTAATTTTTAATTTCTTATTAAATTAATTTTTATTAACAAAAAAATATAGAGCTAAGAAAATATATTATAAAAAGTATATATTATATAATCTAGGTTGTGGGCTACGAAACGAAGAAAGTCGTATAGTTGGTGGTCAAACAACGAGTATGAATGAATTTCCATGGATAGTTAGATTATCGTATCTAAACAAGTTTTATTGTGGTGGGACATTAATAAATGATCGCTACGTCATCTCAGCCGCACATTGCGTGAAGGGGTAGGTATGATTTATAAATTTTGCATATATTTAGTAAGTAAACATTTACAAGTAAAATTAATAAAATCTATCTAATTTTAATTACAATTGATGTATAATGTTCCATCATAAAAGTCTTATATAATTAATTATCATTTTCTGTATTTAAATATTCTAATAAAAATTGCAGCATTATAAGATTTTTTTTGTTAATAATATAACATTTACTTGACTGTAATATTAGTTATAGTTACAGATATGTTTATTTTATTTTTTTTCACGCACATAAATAAAACCATTGAAAGTTAGACATAAACACTATTTCTACAAATTAGTATAACTGTATAAAATTGCTACTAAATCATTGGACTCATCTACTAGATGCGTAAACAGGTCGAACTTCATTTTTGCATCCTCAATTAGTGTCACGCTACAAGGAAAAGTTTAATGCCGTTAGCCCCTCTATCCTGAAGTAAAATGTTAAAAATTATTCCAATCTTAACGATTACAATTTACTCAAAATTTGCTTAACCACATATCATTAATTTTCCCTACTTAAACAATTGAAATCATTATATAAATATAAACATATTTTTAAATATTTACACATTTAGCACACATAGCAAAATAAAGGAAAAGTTCAAAGTGTAGAGAATTAAATATTTTTGAAATATTTTTTACTAAATATTGCATTTATCAAATACATTTATATATTTTTTGATAATGTAACTTTTATTAATTTATACATGTTAATAATATAGCAAACTTCTTTGTAAGAAATTTGGCCTAAATGTAATATTTTTAATAGAAACTGCAAAAAATACATTTTTTATATTGCATATATAATTTAACTTAGTTATATAAAGATATATATATATAAAGATTTAAGCTTTTTTTTAAACACTCATTTTGAACGAGTTTCTCCATCACAATTTTATTTATTAGGCGAATGTGATCAGTTCTTCTAGTCTTATTTTCAGATTCATGTGGTTTATGATCAAAGTTACTTTTGGAGAACATGACAGATGTCTCGAAAAGCCAACGGAAACTAGATACGTGGTACGTATTATGACTGGAGATTTTAGTTTTCTGAATTTCGACAATGATATCGCACTACTTCGTCTCAATGAGAGAGTGCCATTGAGTGATACGATACGGCCGATATGCCTGCCATCGTTGTTAGGTAAGCACACTATTTTTCGTATAAATTGTATATAAATATATATACATATAGTAATGAGATTATATCTGATGAATATATTGTTATAAATTTTGAAATTTATTGAAAAAATTAAATAACTATCTTTTTATTTAATAATTTCTAATTGTTTTTTCTAACTTTATCACAACATATAATTTTCGCTAAAGGCACGCCTATTATAGCCATAATCTTATATCTCGAATACGTTATTGATATACTCGACATGTACTCATAATTTCACGCTCGATTGATACTAAATTAGCGTATCGGCAATTGTTAATTATAATGAATACAGTTTTTCATAATCAAGCATAATATTGAACAATAATGCGCACTCTACGACTAGCCGTCATGTTTATTATGCGACGATTACGCGATAGCCGAGTCATAAATTAGTTAATATACGGGTACCTACTCTCTCGACTGTAATGCATTGTCAGTATATACATAACTGCGTAATAATGAAGATTTCTGTCTGAATCGAGGCCTTCAATTTGCATTTTGAATGCACGCGATAATACTTCTTGACTTAGTTAACATGCGGTGACATGATATATTTATAAACGTACTATGCTTACTGCAAACATATATATTCGCACCGATAACAAATTATAGATTCATATTTAAAAACTTTTAATTCTTTCTTTACTGCTTTTTACAAAATATAATTTTACATGTTTAATAATTATACATTTTTCTATAGCAGTTTTAATCATATTTATATACATAGTTATATTATCAATTGAATAAAGTGGTAGCCAAAATGTTGAAAGAAATATTTCATTAATTGTATTATTATTTGTATAGAATTGTTGTTAATTACTATATATAATTAATTATTATATATAAAATATTACTTATTATTATAGAATTGTTGTTAATTACTTATTATTGTAATAGATAATGTAGAATTCCCTTTCAGATAATGAATACGTAGGAGTAAATGCAATCGCGTCAGGTTGGGGCACATTGAAAGAAGACGGCAAACCATCTTGTCTCCTTCAGGAAGTCGAAGTTCCAGTCATGAGTCTTCAGACTTGTCGCAATACTAGCTACAGTCCCCGAATGATTTCGGACAATATGCTATGCGCAGGTTACTTAGAAGGAGAAAAGGATTCATGTCAAGTAACTATTATTGAAATATATATGATTAATAAATTTTAAAAAAATTATTATAAAAAAATATTCATATTTGCGTTTAAAAGTGTAATTAACTACGATTTAAAGATGTATCACATTGAATATCATAACAGGTATGCAATATAGTTTTTTTATTATAGGGAGACAGCGGTGGGCCTCTTGTAGCGGAACGCGAAGACAAAAAGTATGAACTCATTGGCATCGTATCGTGGGGTAATGGATGCGCACGACCTGGTTATCCAGGTGTATACACGAGACTCACGCGATATATGGATTGGATTTTGAAGAATTCAAACGATGGCTGTTTCTGCGAGAACAATTGAATGTGATTACTCGGCGCTCCTTAATGGTAGTTATGATGGAAAGCAAACAAAAGAATTTTTGCATACTGCCATATGTTCATCGAACATATGCTATATTCTCAGGATAAAAATAATATTTCGTTGAACGACGATATTTTTGTATAATTTATATACCTGACAATATAAATAATGTTGTGTTAGACTTGAAACTGATGGAGATAAAATACTCTGAACATTCGTATAATATTATTTTCTCGTTTTCTCTCTATTCGATTTATTGTTATTATTTCCTGTCGCTTTTATCTATGTATTAAACGATATAAGCAATCAATATATGAATAGAAATGACGTTACAAAGAAATATTATTGTAATGTAATTGTGTTACGAGAAAAAAAATGTTTGTAGAAATAATATTATACTAAATAATTATTTTATTATTGCTCAATATAGCCAAAGGCTAAAATATTCAATTTTACTACCAAGAAAATTAATTATAGTGAGATTGAGATTTAAGCTACCAGTGTCATAACTTTTATAAAAAATGTTTATTAATAGAATATTTTATATAAAAATGTAATAAAAATTTGAATAAAAAAATGATCTTTAAATGCAATTTTTCGTATACTTTTTTTGATCAAATATGTAATATTTGTTATAATATTACATTTTATGCTTTTTTTAAGCTATTTTTGTTTTTAAGCTATTATAATTTTATTATTAATTTTAAATAAGTATTATCAATATACTCATGATATATGTAACTATTATTGTATATATTTGGAATTTTAAGTATTCTAACATTTTAATTTTTTTAAAACGCATATTTTACGATGTTAAATATATAGCTTAGATAAAAGCAATAATAAATTTTAATAGAAATACATATAGAATAATCTGGCTAAATTAAACGGTGCGATATATGTAAATGCGGAGTTTTATTTAGTGCTTAGAATTTATTTCTAAGCTTCTTTTAAATTGTTGGAGCTATCAAACAAATTTTGTTAATATTAATTGACGTACTAGTCACAACATGGAAAACACATAACGGGATCAGCAAACCGGTTACTGACCGGCTTTAAGCCAAAATAAAATATAAAAGAGAGCGAAATGAATACACGCACTCACACAGATACAAGGATAAAACTCACAAATGCGATTTTAAATGCAAACATAAGGAATATGTGGGATGTTCACTTTACATTCTCGAGGATTTTCTGGGATGCGGGCAATGATAATCCCGCTATACGACGCAAACCAGTTGCTTGAGCAAAGACCAGTATCGCTTTGACTACCGACAGAAAAGTCATGAAGCTGCAAGATTATGTCAGATATCTCGTTTGTATCTTTGTGGTGAATTTTGGTACAACCTTTTGTAACAAAATTTCTTCTCTCCGTTCCGTAAGTCTCTCCAGTATTAGTCTTACTATAATTAAAATCTGTTGTAGTAATCTATTTTCACATAACTTTTCTATACTTTCATAAACTATATATACATTTGACATATTTGTGATAAATAATAAAAATTTTTTATTTTAATATATGTCCTTACGTTCTTATTCTGCGTAAGAAATGATTAGTAATTATTGATTACAAATTTTTAGTTTTTTTTTATTTCTCGATGAAAAAATATTGCTATAATTATATCAAATAAAGTTTGTAAATGTATGAGAACTCGCAAATATATTGTTTGCTAGATCAATGATCAAATTGCATCTAGACATGAGCGCAGTGTTTTGGATTTACTTTTTGGAAGATTCCGAACCTGTGGTGCCTGCTGTGAGTAACATTGATAATTATTTTACAATTAAAAGTGCCTGTCGTAAATTTAAGTTACAAAATAGCAAAAAATTTATTAAAGTTAAACATTTTTGAAATTTTACAAGTCTTTCCTAAGAACTTCCTATATTAATTTACTGCAAATCAAATATTCTTACATTTCTTATTAAAAATAAGAAAATTTCTTGAAATATTATATTTTGTTTATAGTTTAGTATAATAATTATCTCAATTATTTATAATGTTTTTCTTGAATACATTTAACCTAAATCATTACACATTTGATGAAATATTTCTTCGATATTTTATACTTGTAGTATGCGGCCGACCAAACCGTAAAGCAACGCGATTCTTGGGTGGTGAATATACAGAATCGCACGAATTTCCTTGGCTTGCAAATATTCACGTAAACTCCAAGTTAATTAGTGGAGTATTGATAAATGATCGTTATGTCATAACAGCAGCTAGCCAAGTTATTGGGTTTGTATAGAAAAAGAAAAAGAGAGAGAAAGATTATATATATATATATATTAAAATCATTATCATATTATTTAACTTACACACACACATCTCGCTCTCTATATAAAATAATATTAGTAATACCAAAATAGACAAGTTTTGGAGTAATTTATATATATATATATATATATATATATATATATATATATTTATATAATATTTATATCTTCTCTGATAGAGCAACAGCACCGGAAATAAAAATATCCTTAGGAGAATATGATAGATGCACGTTCGACATTTCATCAGTAAATATCAGCGTCGAATCTATAACTTTGCATCCAGAATTCAATCCGGAGTCGCATGCTCACGATTTAGCTTTAATTCGTTTAAGTCGGCCAACTAAATTTGAAAAAAGAATATCACCAGTATGTCTACCTAATCCAGGTTTGTTCTGTCTCGTAATTTGCGTCAATAAAAATGTATGAATATCTAAAAGATAAAATGAATATATATTGTATATTTTTTAGATATTCATATATTTTTATAATAAGAGTCACTGAACTATATATCCAAATCTTCTTTTCTGTAATCTATATAGGCTCAACTTATCTGGGTCAAGTAGGAACTCTAGTAGGCTGGACTACAAGCAAATCCGAAGATAATATTGATACTTTGACATGTAGACCACGAAAATTAGGACTTCCTATTTTAGGATATAACGAGTGCATAAAGTCAGGAATGAATTCGTTAAATTTCAATGACGATTACGGATGCATCGGCGTTGTGGGTACAAGTTCTCTGGTGTGCGAGGTAAATTGAATATATTTTATTACAAATATTTTTAAATTGTGTGTTTGAATCGGTTGAATAAGAGGAGCTAATATATAGCAATACAATAATATTTTTTTCCCTTTATAATAATTTTTATTATATTAAAATAAATTTACTATGATACAAATAACTTATAAATTTAAATTTATATTATAAAAACTAATAATGTTATATATTTATAGAATGATATAGGGTCTTCTGTGCAATATCGATCATATGCTGGAGTTTACGATCTTATTGGTAAGTATAATTGTTTGTCATATAAATAAAACTAATTTGATAGAAAATATTTAAAAATGTAAAGTGACCGCAAATTCTTATCTTTCATAAAGTACAATTATTTAATGATAATGTACTCTTAAAAACGTATTTTATTCAAACTTGAAGATCGATTTATAAGACTTAGCTAAGCGCAAGATTATAGTATACAAACTTTATGATTAGTACAAAATATTAATTAAATATTAATTCTTGAAAAAGTAAAGAAATATATTGCCGCGATAAAATGTGTATTGTATGTGTTACAGGTATTATTCCAAGCATAAATAAATGCGATAATGTTATTAGACCAACTGTTTTTACAAGAATTGGTCCGCGTCTTGATTGGATATTACAGCACACTAAGGATGCGTGCTATTGTACCAAATAATAACATGGAATCTTTTAAATAATGCTATGCAAATATTATTACATAAATATAATATATTTATAATGATATTTTTTTATTATATCAATGCATATTTATTACTATATAACTTACATTCTATAGAGGAAGAATGCGATATCAAAGTACATCGAATTAAAATACTATTTAAATGCATAAATATATATGTATACATTTTTTGTTATTATATACATATATACATATTTATAAAATATGCATAATAAAACATAACATATTATAAATTATGTATTGTGGATAATATTGTCAATATTGTTATATTATCAAAGTAAAGATATTTTTGCTATACTACAAAGTAAAAAAGGCATTATATTTGTTTAAAATTTTCACAGTCTAAAAGTTACAGTCAAATTAAGTATATAATTTTAGCATATAATTTTATTCAAGAATTTCGTATATCTAAACAATTCACATTTTGCAGGAAACAGTTATGTAAACCATAAGTATTATCTTATCTAAAAATTATTAGTGGGTTAAACCACGTCCGCAGTTTGTACTCACACACATTGAAATATTATAGGCATTAAAATATTTACTGCACGCATTTAAGTGTAGCACATGTCAGTTCAGTAAGACACGTCTTACTTTAACGTAAAAGTGACAAGTCTTTCTTTAGTGTCGCACACATGCAGTATTTTATACTAATTAGTTTGTCGTGTCTAATAATAATCTTTAAGTATGCAAACACATTACTATGGCATAAACGAATGAATCGACATACGGATACATCGTATGAAAATTTTGATTACGGATGCGGTAAAGTTTAGCCTGAATAATTTCAGGATTTTTCACATAATGAGAGGAAATAATAATAAACCATTCTTATTAATATTAAATAATTATATATTATATTTTACAGCATATTTTACTTTTACTATTTATAAAAATTTCTAATATTGATATTATTGTGTATTTCTCTATAAGAATCACAACGCAATAAATAAACTATTTAAAATATTTAATGATTTATATATACATAAAAAAATTAAAAAAAGAGATAAACTTAGGCTACTATAATATAAGAATACGTAAATGAAATTAAATTGTTATAGAATATGTTACTTATATATGATGATTATGACTTAGAATGCGGAAAGAAAAATATATTTTTACCATCATCGAGAATAATCGGGGGACAAGAAGTTTTTGAAAATGAATACCCTTGGATGGCTGGTATTATAAGCGTCAATAAATCACGAGTAATCTGTGGAGCATCAATTATAAACGATCGTTATGTGATAACAGCAGCTCACTGCATTGTTTATGGGTATATACATGTTGATAATAAATATATATATGGTCCAAGAAAAATTCGTCCTGCGCACATGCATCAATTTCACAGAAAATTAATTAATTAAACCTGCGTTTAATTCTTATTGGCCCACGAAATTCAAAAATTAATATTAATAGTTTAATATACATAAAATATCATTGTTTATTATGATAATCTGTATCTAATAATAAGTTAAATAATATATATAATAATTTTATTGATAAATTATATTTGCAAAAAATTGTCACATAGAATTGAAAAGTAATAAATAAAAACTAATAATGTTGTATTTTTATGTATTTTATAGTTTTAATAAAGATGATCTCAAGGTATCTGTCGGTGCTCATGATTCATGCAAATGGGGTGCGAAAAGTACGATCTTTTCTGTTGAGAATATTTTTCCACATCCAAATTATGATAGGCAAACAAATTTTGCCGATATTATGCTGGTTAAATTAGTTATGCGAATTACCTTTAACCAATTCGCTAGACCAATTTGTTTACCAAAACCTGGTAATTATTATGATCTTATCATATACATATTATAGCATATATATAAATATTCCTACATATGTGTAATCTGCAAAAAAATAAGATTTACAACTGAATAAAATGATTAATGATACCTTCTAACATTTTTCTTTGTACAGGGCTTGATGTTGTCTCTCAATTTGGAGAAAAATCCGTATCTGCACTTGGCTGGGGATTTTCAGAAACTGATACATTATTTAATAAGGATTGTAGTTTGCGTATAGTGGATTTAACATTGTTTAAGCAATCGGAATGTCCTACTGAGATCTCGAGTTTAATCTGCGCAGGATATAAAGCATCACCACGCGGTACTTGTGGGGTAATTAACCAATTATAACATTATATACATTAGTGTTTAGACATTTAATTTCTATTTTTATATTAATATTAAGTCATCTGAAAAGGTATCTCTCATACATTTTCTCACATATAATATTTTTAATATTTTTTAAATTTTGATTTATTATTTGTAAAAATACAAATATTATTTTTTTTATTTTTAAACGTATAATTTTTATAAACGCTCTAGAGTTTAATAATTCTCCTGATTTTTGTTCTTAATTATCAAATTATAATACATAGCAATATTATATAATTATATATTTTCTTTCCCCTAAAAAAATTTACAAAGTAATGTTTGTATAGCATTACCATGTAAATTAATTAATTAAAAATTACAAAAGTGAAATAAGTAAAATATTATATTAGACACTTATATAATTTAGGGTGATAGTGGCGGTCCTCTTCAAATATTAAATGATAATTATAAATATATCTTAATAGGTGAGTTTTAATATAAATAATAATTCAGTAACTATATTTAATATAACATAGAATTAATAAAATTCATTTTGCAGGAATTACTTCAAATGGAGTACTATGTGCTAATGTTAATTATCCAGATTACTTCACGAATGTCGCGCGAATGGTTCCATGGATATTACAAACAACAAAACATGATTCTAAGTATTGTTGGAGTTAATATAGCTATATAATTTTTGTAATAGTACATAATTTTATAATTATTACTCTGAAATGTTTATTGATAAAAAACAAATAAAAAAATAAATGAGTAAAAGCCATTTGCATAATAAAATTACTAAGTAACTTCTTGCAAATTTCTCAACATTTTATCAGCAGTTATTTATAAATTTCACACGCTACGTCAAACGTGTCTATCAGCTCGTATATGCTGCATAAACCTAGAATTTTCGTTGACCGCGTTGTGTTGTACATAACTCATAAACTGTTCTCGTAAAATTCCCGGCATGACCTTATTGACGTCTATGATACGATATCTGCAGAACCGTACCAGATTCGTTCATACCTGAAGTGAAGAAGGTAAAAAAACGATAAAAAAAACTCACCGATAAACGTTTACTTGACTTTAAGCTCAAGATACGTTAAAAATTGTAAACATATAATAGTGCTGTTAAATATGTAATTTTATTTATGTTGCATTGTAAAATTACTTTGCAACTTTTAATGAAATCATTTTTTAAACATTTATTGTACATTCTAAATTTAAATGTCATAGGAAAAACAGCTATTTTCATCTTTATTTTTTTAGATTCTGCCAAATAATTTGCTTTTTTCATGCATTAACTTTGGCCACAAGCATAATCGCTATATAGGAAGTCTTTATAAGAATTTATCGCCTATATACCATCTTAACACACTCGCCGTTCTTTCTGCCTTTCTGAGAATAATTTATAATGCTTTCAAAATGAGAAAAGCCGATGATCCGTAAAAATCTGCAAAGAATTTGAACAAGATGACACAAAAGTCTAGATAAAATTTATATTGAGTTATATCAGAAATATTATTCAATTACAAAACTATTCAATAAATAAATGCAAAATAATATATTTTTTTTAATATTTTACAAAAATTTTATTGTAAAGAGATTTTTATATGTATATGAAATTTTATTGTTATAAGAAAAAGAGAGAAATAGAATATATGTATTTATATATATATATATATATAATTTATTTATTTTATAAAATATATCTATAGTATTTACATTCAATATCCTTTTATGATTAATCAAATTGTATAGGTTGCAGTGCATTTTATACTGCACGAGTATTTATTCGTTAGAATTTATTTACCATCCGATGTGCCAAGCTTTAATAAGAATAATGATTTACGAATACATGCTCCTTGCGATATGAAATTCCGACAAGGCGATACGCTTGACGATAGTTCGACACCGAAATTGGTTACCATTGTTATTCGTTATTGAGTATTGATTAATATAAAACAGAGTATTCTCTATATCGCGTTCAGTAGTCGCGGCGGTTTTCAGCAGATGAAATGTCACAAGAGTCGCGGAGCATGAAGTCCCACTTAACTTTGATGGCCGTGATTGGTGTCCTTTTGATCCTAGACGTTCGTTGAGAGAGTAATTAAGTGAAATTATCACAAGGACGAATCAAAATGAAACAATAACGGTACAATAATTTATAATTTTCCGAATAATCACATTGTGCTCATTTTCAGACGGCACGCGCGTGGAAACATCAGCTACGTCTACGAGTAAATCCGAATTGTGGTAACGATCAAAATTATGCAAGTAGTACACGCATATGCATCCAACGAAGCTCTCGTTTGCACGAATAGTGAATAGACACTAACTTTAAATTACTGATATCCTGGAACACTTTTGTTCAGACAAACATTCAATTCAATTAATTCTACATTGATTACACTTTATAACACAATAATAATATAAACGAATATAAAATTGTATATATGTTACAGAATTACAAAATAAAATAGTTGATAGTAAAGTTTATAATTAAATTTGTCTAGAAAATTTCACAGAATATGTACAGAGAAGTATAATTATACAATCAGAATATTGTATACATTTATCATTTATGTTTCATATAAAATTTTAATCGATTTATTAATCTCTTTACAACAGAATGTGGAATATCAGGAGGAATATCAAATCGTATTGTCGGTGGAAAAATATCAATTCCGCACAGATTTCCTTGGGTCGCAGCAATATTCAACAGAGATAATCTTCATTGCGGGGGCACATTGATTAATGATCGATATGTGTTAACTGCCGGACATTGTGTTAAGTGGTATCTTATTTGCTTCTCCGTATTTTACGTTTTGAAAAAAGTCAAAGACATTATCATTACTATCATATCATTTGCCAGAAGACTTATATGCAGTACATACGCATACATATTATGTAGTATTAATAACTGCTTCATAGATACTGATAAATTGTTAAGATCATATTGGAGAAATCTAAACATAAAATAGCATCATATAAAATAAAATCGTATTAAATATATTAGCTTTCTCAGTAAACGTTTATAATAATATTACTAAAGCAAAAGATATTAACCAATTTTATTAGATGTAGTATATTATTTGTTATAAGAGAATCATATCATCGTAGATATAATATGTCATATAAGTAATAATTTTATAAGATAGCTGTAAAATATATTCTAATTCTCATGTTTTCCTGCGAGTTGCTTAGGGTTCAACCTACCGATCTCTCAATCGGTTTAGGAATGCACGACATTGAAAATTCAAACGAAGGAAATATAATTGAAGTCGATAAAGTAATTTTACACGAAGACTTTGAAAGTGATGAGCTCCATGATACAAATGATATTGCTCTGATTCGACTAGAGTATCCAGTTGAAATAAATGATAATGTGAAACCTGTATGTCTTCCGAAAAGAAAAGGTCAGTCTCTGCTTTTCTAATGCTTAATATTTGAATAAACATTTAAAATTAAAAAAAATTATAAAAACATTTATTATAAATATTTATATAAAACTCTCGTTTACATATTCTAAAATTTTTGATAAATATACAAAAGAATGGTACACATAAATTTCCAATTATAGATTCCGATTACACGGGGCATCATGTCAAAGTTACTGGATGGGGACGTGTCCAAAAGGAAGGAGATACGTCCAAATTTCTGCGTCAAGCTATCTTAAAAGTAATGTCCTGGGCCGCATGTAAGAATACTTCATTTGGAGAGCATGTCACGGAATCGATGTTATGTGCTTACAGTGATAATACTGATGCGTGTCAGGTATTCTCTTATATCATAATCCATTTAATTCGCTGATGTATTCTAGGATCAAAATAATATTATATTATATATCTGTCGTATATAATTCTTTTACATATATCCTAAAAAATTAACTCCTTGAAGTTTTGTTATTCTTCAAATTATATCATATGAGCAATTTAAAAATTAGTAAACATTGTCAAATTATATATATTTTATCTTTGATAAATTCATATGTATTTCACACTTATATAATAATATTGAAATTTTAGGGTGATAGCGGTGGACCTCTCCTATCCGAAAGAAAAGACGAAAAGTATGAAGAAATTGGTAAGAATGTCATCAGTTTTTATATAAAACATTTCCATCTTAAGAAAAAACATTATGAACATTATTTTTTGTTAGTTAAACAACATTCTATATAAAATCTTGACGCGTTAAAATATATATATAAAAAATAAATTATCACTTTTTTTAAATATATATTTCGACGCGTCTGCAACTCTTAATGACTTAATTAAAATGTTCAACTTTTCTTCCTCTGTCATCCCTAAGAATTTGTACAAACGATCTTTCTTAACACCCTATATAATTATACATAATATTAAAACGCAGAGTTCACCTTCAACGTATGTACATCTTGCTATCATATTGTTAAAATTGAATATTGATTATTGTAGAAAAGATTATTTTGTGAGAGCACGTCTATAAATTATGTCGCAGAATTTAATTCATTCATGTGAGATTATCTTACCCATCATTTCAACAGGGATAGTCTCCTGGGGTATCGGATGCGCTGATCCCGGAGTCCCTGGCGTATATGTGAAGATCACGGATTATCTGAACTGGATAAAATATCATTCTAATGATGGTATTTACTGCATAGATAGATAGACTTCGTGCAATGAATATTAATGGAAAATAATATAAAATTTAATAGTAAACTTTATTTATTTTTAATCTTATATTCTAATATAGATATTCTGTAATTCAAACTCAAAATATGCAAATTTTACAAAAAAAAATGTCGTTATTCATCAAACTAAATGCTATCTTTTCATAATCATTCACGAAATCAAATATATGTTTTATTCAATACACAACCAGTCTAAATACAAGAAATTTAATATTTTCAAGTTATATAAAGGTAATGCATATGATCTCATACTATAAATATTAATACAATCTGTAATCACAATTATTTCTATGTCGTTAACGAATCTCGGTCAGCAACTTTCAATTTTATTTTATCATATAATTACTTTGACGATAACGCTGATTGTTTGGTGAAACAGCGTTAATTAAAACGCATATGTCTTATTGTAAGTTGAGTTGGTCTGCACTTTAACGCTGTTTTAAAAATGTGGTAATATTTATTTTATACACATTTTAGAATGTAATATAAATTACAAAATTTATCATAATACATTAATGTTAATGCCAAAATAATAAAAATATTATTTAATAAAGTAGTATAAATAATAAAGAAATAAAGAATTATGAAAACAATTATTATATTGCAATTCAGTTATATACAAATAATTATATTGATAATTATTTATTTCCAATAATAATAAGCGAATTTAATTAAATAAAAAATAGAACTTTTGAGAGGAAAAATATAATAACTGGGCACTACACATAGAATAATTGTTTTTTTTAATTTAAAAATCCAGTTCATCCTCTAGTACCATTTATTTCATATTACTGTACATATTTTAATTTATTATAAATTGTATTGTATATATAAAAAATTACAATATTAGCAGTGAATTTTAATTAGATACAACTGGACGGTTTTTTTTATGTTGTGGAGAATATAATGCTGATTAAAAAATATATTTATATCATGTAAATTATTTATTTAGAAACTAAGTAATTATTTTAGCAAACATTCAGAAGAATAACAATTTAAAACTGTGCATTAATTCAATAAATTATAGTGCGTATTTAAGATTGCATATAACAAGTCTTTTTTGTGAAAAATCAAGAACATAAAAAGTGCGTAATAAATAAATATAAAATATTAAATAATATCATTTAGCAAATATTGTAAAATAGAGCTTACTGAAACTTATTAAATGTAAGTAGTATATATAAATATATTGCAAGTATAACATTATGAAAATATAATATAAAAAAGGATAAACACAAAAAAATAAAAAAAAACATAATAAAAATTTATTCAAATTTTCTAATTTAATATTTTAATCTGAGATATATTTTTCTATCAAATATGTATGTGTTCAATATTTTATAAAATTCATATTGGCTATATCTATACATTACTCTCTTAAAACACATTTTTCTGCAATGATAACTGCATTTAACAATTAGCATGCAACGAAAATACTTATTGTAGACATTATTTCGTTACATCTTTAAACTTGAAAATTAATATAAAGATTTATGAAAATTTTTTTTCTATACGTAGACGTACTAAAATATTAAGCTGAATTAATAAGTTTTTCGACGATATACACGTACAATTATTTTAATATGCATAATCGTTTCAAACGAAATATCAGAGATATAGTTTTTCAATTTTGCTATTTACTTCATGTCTATACGATTGGATGCATCTCGTAAAACACATTAAGATTCACCATGAAATTACAAACTTTTAATTTTTAAGAAGAATTAAGGGAGAAACTTGAATAATAAAATAATATATTCTAAAAGAACAATTTATAATTTTCGAACATTTTGATGCTATAACTCAAAATCAATAAATATTATAAATTGATGTATATCATATATAAATAAATATCACATAGATTAACATAATACTTGATACCTAATAAAAATAGAATTTGAAACCATTTTATATGTATATAAATCTCATCTAATTAATAATTATCATTAAAAGATTGTCTGATATACTAAATTATTTAAAAAATTTTTATATTTTTCAAATCTATTACTTAATATAAATATTGTGATAAATTGCTAAATTAAAAATATTTATATATCTGTGCGAAAAATTTTAATAATTTTTTATATTATATATACAATCTACTTTATATATATTACAGGAAATGAATAACACATTTAAAGACTAAAAAAGGTAAAAAATTTTAAATAAAAGTTTGAAAACACTCAATTTTGCTTGATAATTTTCGAATAATTAAATTATATAGAAAAAGTTATACAAATTCTTAATACATTATTAATAAAACATATTTTAAATTCTAAATTATGCATTTGATTTGAGTCAACATTTAAGTCGAAAATATATGTATTATATATGCTTTCTAATACCATGTTACCAAACGTTATATCATCACATATTACATGTACATAAGTTTCGTTATCATGACCAATATGATATGCTAAAATATCAAATAAGTAGATTAGAAAATTAAATGATATGCTAAGAAAGTATGTGCTTAAATACAAAATATATATTACACTTGCAATACTATAATACAGATATTATAAAATTTGTGATATTTTACTCGCGTTAATATATGACATGAGTAACATTAGCGTTACATTGCGATGTAACAGCTTCTTCAAGTGTACAATCCAATTTTCGGTAGTTAGCCGTACTTGGTCGCCGTCTACTACGATTACTTCTGGATCTTCGACCTTCTAATACAATAGCAAGTATCTGAAACGAATGAAATTTATAAATAAAATTAATGTTACAAACGATAATATACAAATGCTATATGTATAAATGTGTATAAATTAAACTCACCTTCTGCTTATTATGATAACCTATATATCCAGCAATACATGCTACTGTGACTACAGTAAAGTAAGTAAAGAAGTGAGAATCATCATCTGTTCTTATATTAGGATATCGCAAATCCTTCTGTTCAAAAACTTCTTGTACATTCCCATTTTGATTCCCTTTTAAAAAACATATACATATTAGATAGATTATTACATATAATTAATTAATATAAAAATAACTTTTTTTATGCATTCTTACTTGTTGACTGTTGAATTGTATCATCTACATCTGAAAATTAAATATATATATATACATATAATACTTGTACATATTATACTTATAAGAAAAAAATAATATTATAAAATACATTAATTGTAGAAATAGATTAATAAAATGCAAAACATATACACTCTGTATTTAAATGCACATGTAAATTTAATATTTTTCCGCAACATGTATATATTTCTATGCAAGTTTATTTTTTGTGTGCAAATAAAATATGATATATACACAAAATAATTATATAGACATACAAGATTCTAATTGATTATTATAACTCTTATTAAAGATATAATCATTTTGACTTTTCACAAATTTTCTAAAATAAATTATACAAATATAAATTTATAAAAATTAATTACCATCTATATTGCTGTCTGCTACATTAGTTTCTATATCTTCTTCTGGATTTCCAGCATATTGATCTTGGGTATTTTCAGATAGTGTACTAGGTTTTAAATCATCATTATTTTGCTCCTTGTTAAATTCATCTTTTTTTTCTTCATTTATAACATCTTTCTTTGGCACATCATATACAGGATTGTTTATTGACAGAGGTTTTTCAATTTTGACATTATCTTCAGTTTTAATATTATTAATCTTTTTATTTTCTTGAAGAATTGGAGATGCTGATTTATAAGTCTGTGTTTCTGAAAATGTATCATCTGGTTTCTTTGTCTTACTTAATTTTTCACTGTCAGATTTTACTTTCTCCACATCAGGTTGTACATGCACAGTTGTTGGCATATTTTCAGGCACATTTAAATTAGTTTCTTCAGTATTATCATTCTTAGAATTTGTTATAATTTTATCCTGTTCATTAGTTTCTTTTTCTTCTGTCTTCTTAGCTTCAGCTATTATTTTATTATTACTTGCTACCTCATTTGATTGAGTTACAAGTAATTTAGCAGATGTTACAAAATCATATTTTGTTTCTGTTCTCTCTACTTTCTTATCATCAAACTTCTTGATCCAAGCAAATATTGCACATAATGGTTTAACTTGATCTACTAAATCAAAACAAATCTTTTGACATTTATGCGAGTGATTAAAAGCTTCAATCAGTGGTGTCAAAAGTGAATCTATTTTATTGTATGATGATGTATAGCCTTGTAAATTTTTACAAAATTCCTTTTCCTGGGCTTCATCTTCATTAGGAACAAATTCCTCCATATATTGAGTTAATACTGCTGCATTAAAGGAAGAAGTTTGATGAGGAAACTGACTAGAATATTGACAAATCTTGTATGCTGTATCATAAACTCCTAAACAGAGAAAAGTATCTAAAGTGTTTTCATTGACGTTCAAAGAACCACTAGGATATAACAATGATGCACAAAGTTTTGTATATTCTAAATCATATAAAAATTTAGATGTCTTGCATAATTTTGTGTCATTTTTCATAACCTCTGTAATACTCGGCATCACTGGAGCGCTTATCACTCCCGTAAAAGAAACAACTAGGATAAGGACGTTTAACACTAATGCGACATGAAATAAAGCGTAACGGTTTTCCATTATTTTTAGAGATGAATTTCCAGCCTCTATTGTACAGACTAGTAAACCGTAATAAACTGTCGTTCTATCAGTCACCGAACATAATTTTATGTCCCGTTAATTTTTGTAAAGACCGATCATTTTCTAAAAAAAAGGCTCATACACTCCCACTCTCGCACAGTCTGTGTTATTCTAGGAACGTTATATTCCGATTAATGTACTTTTGTCTATCATAACCTCTCTTATATTTAATTTTCCAACAATCCTGAGAAAGGCCACGCCGTCATTTTTCGTACGACCATCGACGAGGTACTATGAAAGAAAGACCGATGGTCTTACAGGGTTTAGTGTGACAGGAGTAAATTATCGACAATGCAAAGATTTTCCTGCTGTAAGTAAGAAAATCTTTGCACTGTCGATAATAAAACGTATAACCAGCAGAAACTCGAAAAAGCGGATCATTTTCACATGGAACCTCAAGGCTTGCTTAGTACTGACATCTGCTTTTACGTTAGAATTACATGGCCAAATCATTGATCAACACTGTTGGTAAAATCACTTTTTGGTGCGCCAGTTCACACTATTCCATATACCTATATAAATTGTAGATTAGTAAATCAGAAATTTTTATCTCGCATATAGATTTAATTATTTTTTCAAGTGTCTGCGAATTTTATTTATTTTAACATATTGCTTCTAAAATGATAAAAATACAAATAAATTTTAAACGAGATTTGATAATCATTCCAAGATACGTATTCATGAACTTCTTATCTCTAAATCATTCACATATAAAATACTCGTGTCAAATATTGATCATAAAATAAAATTGCATTATTACTATAGAATATTGTTACCTAATTTGAAAATATCAATAAACAATAAAAGTCAGAGATAAAATTTACTTGTAAAACTATGAATAATATTTATTAATAGTATTTGTTTCATGAACCATAGCAATTATTCATATGCTGGTCAACAAAGATAAGAGAAACATATATCAACAAAATATTTTAGTATCTTATTAAAGAAATAAAAACTACAATACTAACAATATTATAAAAGTACTTAAATTTAATAAGTATGTCTAAATTTAATAATTGCTATTAATAAGAATATTATTATACACACACGCACATATAAACTTATTCGAATCTTTATTTAATTATAAAATTAATATAACTGCAATATATAATCATTATATAATAATTTTAACAAGGTTTATATTAGTTATTTATATTTTTCTATTTTTAAACTTATATATACACATATATGTACTTTCTTTTAAATAATTATAATTATTTAATTTTTGAAAATAATAACGATTGACATAAACATATCGTAATTATTTATTACACATTTAATTAGAAACGATAAAAATATATTATTAAAAGACCATCAGCACATAAAAATTGCACAGTTTGATATTTTTATGTAAACTAATACTGTATTTATTTTATTTTTTCCGTGTTTAATAATTAATTAATAACCGAAATAAATTAATAATTATACACGCATTTTGACAAATTTTAATTAAAATTCGTATAAAAATTAATGTAATAAAGGTATAATATAATAAATATATAATAATAAATATATAATAATAAATATAATAATAACTATTATAATTAATATAATAAAAATATTAAAATTAATTTTTTTGTAATTCAAAATTAATTTTATGCTTTTATAATTAAAACAGGATAATAATAATAAACCAAAACAACATGAAATTATATCCAGCACTTAATAACCTAAAATGTAATACTCAATTATATCAGAATATTTCATATTAGCTATTTCCGATAATTTTATATTTCCAAAATCGTAAAAGTTCTATTAAATCATGCAACATAAGAGAAAACACAAACAAGGCAAGCAGGAAGAGATCTATTCATTGAAACAAGAAGAAACAGCCCAAAAAATTGCAGCAGTCGAAGCGAAGAGACAACAAATCATAAATGACATAAAACTTTCTTTAAAGCAAAGACAATTTGACAGATTAGCGATAGAAAAAGCGCGTTCCAATGTGGAAGCAAGCATTCGACAAAAGGAAATTAGAGATATGAAAAAATTGCGGGGAGAAAAAACAATGTTGCAGGTTATAATGTCACATCAAAATTCCTTTACTGTTTCTTATCAAAAGAACAAGTTATTTGCAGGATTGTGCCGTAGATTTGAAAATTACGTCTACATCAATTGTTTACATATTGTCTACATAATGTTTACATAGACTTTTTTCATGACAGTGTAAACTATGTAAGCTATTATAAATTAAATGTCAGAATGTTTACAGATAAATGTCCAACCCTGGTTATTTAATACTTTCAATACTATGATTATCTCAATCGCTCAAAAAAGAATATATGTATATTTCCATATTTATTTTATCTTATGTATATAATTTATTAAATTTCATAAAAAAGAATTTTTATCTCTTCTTACTTCGATTATATTCGAGTTTTACTTTAAATTGTACGTATATGTATGTACATATTAACAACTTGAGCAAAAGAGCTACAGTCTTTCCAATATTCATTATATTAATATACAATATAATCATCTTAAATATATCTTTCTAATCATTAATTTTCAAAAAATATAATATTCTTGACTTCACATATACAACAATATTTATATTTATTTATTTACATTTCAAATTGTTAATAAGAAATATTCAGCCATGAAAGTGTTAAAGTAATGCAACAGTATTAATAATAATATAATTTTATTTACATACATATTATAATATTTACATTGATATTACAACATAAATTATAACATTATAATAATTATAGAAATAATATTTTAGAGTTCTCTAAAAATCAGCGCTTTAGTATATAAACTTACGAAACTGTCGAAATTTTCAATCAATACAGATTCGTAAAGATCTCAGTACTATCATCGAAGCGGGTATAAAATGCATTTGTCCGTCAGTAATTATACCTAAGAAGATTAAGTATGATGGTCGTGCGACGCTAATAATTAACAATGTCAAGTACAAAATAAAAAATAATTTACATATTGTTGGCTGGGGCAAGGAAGTTGTTGCAATGAGCTCGGCGTTTGAAAAAGTGGTTGGCAAACAACTAAAAAGAGGATTTATAGTGGTACCTCGCAAATCGATCTCTATGATGTGGAACTTTCCGGAAGCGTTTCCAAAGTTGGACAGTCGTATAACTTTCGTTGAAGCCGGAATGGCTGGACAACCAGACGAGAAAACAGTTGAAATTACGCAGAAGATCGCGAATTACTGTAAGAGGCTGAAAAAACGTGACTTATTGATAGTTATGCTGTCGCGAGGTCTAGACGATCTTTTGTGTTGCCCACGAAATACAATTACATTGAAAGATAAGTTAAGAGTTCTTAACAGGTTAAAAGCTGCTAATGCGACTCTCGAGGAGATCAATATAGTGAGAAATAAACTTTCTGCGATAAGAGGTAAGTGGTTTAGTTAGGTGCGAGAAAATTTTATTAGTTCTCTCTGATGAAACTTTCAACTCACATTTCAGCTCTTGCGTTTCATCGAAAGTCTATAAGTATGATCTTATTAAATAGACAAATGTAATCTAAGACTAATGTTAATTTCATCATTTTTATGATTAAATAATATTACATTTGACTTAACAATAAAAATTAAATCACACAATGATAAATGATTATTTAAACAATTACATTAATATATTGAAAAAAACACATAAAAATTATAATTAAAAACATAAAAAAATTATAATAAAAGAGAATTTTTTTGTTTCTTTCTAAATGTAATTTAAAAGAACATTTTTATATAGACAGAGAAAAAGAAAGAATTTTTCATTATTTGTTTCTTTTTTTTTATATGCTTGTGCTTAACTTTTTTTTAGATATACCTAACATTATCGAAAAGAAATTTTTGTCTTTATTATAGATAACAAAAAAAATGTAATATTTCAATTTTAAATAATAATTATACAAGATTTTATGAGTAAAGAATATAATAAAAGGAAACTTTTTCAGGTGGTGATCTAGCACGTTTGGCTTATCCGGCTAAAATCATCACCCTCTTCACATCTGACATCTCAGCAGAATCATTAGAACAATTGGGAGGTGGTCCGTGCGTTTACGATCCAAAAGATCAAAGAGCCTTAGCTATTTTGATGAAGTATAAACTTGTCGACAAAGTATCGCACAACGTTCGTGAACTGTTAGGGGAATCCGAAACCCGGAAGACGAAAGCGGACGCCCAATTGGACGAGAAGAAGAGGTATAAGTTCGTACAACAATATGTGATCACGTGCAACGCCGACGCTATTGAGTGTATGGCGACGGAAGCCCTCAAACTGGGGCTGACCCCTTTGAAATTAAACTCCACCTGTGGCGGGACCGTCGAGGAATTCGCGCAAGAGTACGTGAAGATCGCGTCGCTAATGATCCTGGCGGTTGAGAACAAAATTACCAAGTTGGAGATGTACGAGCAGATGAAGGAAAGTCCGGTATGTCCTCTCACCGACCAGAAGGTGTGGGAGATATTTCCTACGAAGGACAAATGGAGTTCGGGGCTATGCCTTTTGCTGGGAGGTCGACCGGCCGTTAATCTCGGCGAGAATTCCGGCAAGGGTGGCCCCAATCAGGAGCTCGCCCTCTACTTTTCCTTATATTGGTACGTGCGTACGAAGCAATATCCAATTTTGCGAGGATACACCGTCTGGTTTCTCGGTGGTAGCTCTTACGGAAGAGACGGCAATACCAGCGCAGCTGGCGCATTCGGATACAAGAGTCTCACTACTGACGTTCACCCGGAATACGAAAAAGCGAGGAATATGTATAAGACTGCCTTTCTGAAATGGCGGAAGCTCACCGAAGATAAACAGAGCGAGTCGGAGATCGTGGTAAGAGTACGACAGCGATAGCCTACTTTATTTTTTATCACGCTCGCGTACAGCCGAATAAAGCGGAAGCGATGAAATATTGAAACATCGCACACTAGGGGAAGTCGATGATATTGCCAGCCAGACACGGGGGCGGGGGGGAGAGGGGAAAGGGAAGAGGAGGGTTTTCAATGCGGAGCACTTTGCGAAGCACAATACATAGAACTTTAGATTTGTATTATTGTGGCATTGATTCGCGGTGCTGTAATTCATGCGAAATCTTTTTGCAGAAAGCTCGCCGAGAGATGAAAGACGCAGAGGAAATGAAGGAAAGGTATGCCGCTATTCTGCCGGAACGAGTTTTGCAGGAAAACAACACGAATTTGTTTTTCTCGAGTATCAACAACGGCGACGAGTTATTACAACTAAAGAAAGAAAATTATTACACGCTCGCAGATGTCGGAGATCTTCACATTATACGTATCGCCCGCTTCCAGTGCAACTGCAGCGGTACCTGTCATGTAGACGAAGATAGGATATACGCCGATAGAGACTACCCTGTCAATCGTATGTTATCGACGACGGTAGTCCCAGTGTTACAATATTGTTGTCGGGTCACAGCACCGAAGAGCCTTTGATTATTTACGACTCTGTTGTGTGCCAGATTTTGTGATGGATTTTACTCCGTTCGCTTCAAATTCGTACGCGACCTGATTTCTTGGATAAATGCATAGATATCTTATTTTCCACATATCAAACATTCATAAATAATTTAAAACATATTTCTATCAATAATATACATTTAATTAACTAAAAGAAATATATGGAACTATACATGTTTTTACATTAAAATAAACTCGCATCAATAAATCAATCAATTGTACATACGATAAAACTGCAACTTTTCGAAATTACATGCTTTATTAAAATAAATACTTCTAAATCTTAGTTCTAATTCTTTCTAATTCGCGTATAAATATTTTATCGTCGATAATAATAAATTGTACGTTGCGAAAGCAGTTACAATTATACATTATCTCTATTTTAAAATTTACAATAATGTATGCTTTTATCATTTTGAGATTCTATTATAAAACTCAACAAAAAGTTTTCTAAATAACACGTCCAATAAGAAAATGCATAAGAGATTTATTTATTAAGGAATATTTGCAACAATATAAAACACCAAATAAATTTATCATGAACAGAATTGATACAGTGTGCGAATATTTGAACTCTAAAGTTATCAAAAGTTTATCAAATGAAAATTTATACTAACATATCTTATCTTCCCACACACAGCTGTTTACTATTGATAACGTATTGATTTTTATGGCCTCATATTGCGCACCATTTGATGTATGTACACACAACAATCCCATTTTATAAACAATCGTACAAACTCTACAAAAATGCTAATATTATAAATGCTTATGATAATTATGTCCATACAATTAAAACTATAAATAATATGAGTAATGCAGTTTAATTTATTGTGCAAATTATAAGCCAATAAATTTGTTTTGTAAATTAAAAATTTGTCATCGACGATAAAATGATTTCTATTGAGCGATCGACTTTCCAAGCAAGGACGAAGGAAACGAAAGTCCCAAGAAGCTCATTTCGCCCTTCCTTGACATAATAAAGATCTTCTAACTCGGCATGTCCCTTGGGATCGGTATCAATCCCGTTCAACAAAGCCCTGGGAATGGACTCACCTACCAACGACATATCTGCGATACGGCGTAGTTCTGCGAGTGCGTTCTTTCTTACCGTTTCTTCGTGACCAAATCCACGATGCCTTTGAAAATACTACTTACAGAAAATGCGTGTGCGAACTTCTCTTATATTAAATTTTTGCTCAGTTCAATCCGATTAAGCTTGTCTACTGTTGGAAAAATCGTAAGCAAGATATTGTCGACAATAATAATTCTAATAAAAGCAAAAAAGATGAATTTGAAACAAATGCAATTTATTTAAGTTAAATTAATCTATTTAATTGGTTTACAATTTTTAAAAAATCGTTTTTTAATACCGTACTAAAAAAATTAAATCTGAATTGGCGGAAAAAATTGTAGCCTTACATTAAGTTTTTTCAAGCATATATTATAATCAACTATTTTATTAATAGATGATGTAAAGTTTTGATACATTTATAGCTATAGAGAAAAATGCTGAAATATGTTTTGTACGTAATACAGTTTTACGTGTTTTGTTACTTAATCTCATTTACATAATAAATATTGCACGCTATTATTTACGTAGTAAATATTGCGCGCTATTATTTTAGCATAAAAAACTGAGTATGATTATAAAAAGTAATAATTATATGATGTAGCAATAATAAAATCAAGCGTAAAATGCACAAACAGTTTTACTGCCTTATCTTCACTTCTGACCTCACAACTATGCAGGGCACTATAAATTTAGTTCGACATTAAGATTCTTCATAATAGTTTGTTGAATCTCTCTCGCGTAATAACATATAATACATATATTGCACAATGAAACGTTTTACGGTGTTCTGTATTTTCCTTCTATTCGTGCATTATTCAATGCAGGTTCCTAAATATGGTATGTAATTTTACTACGAAGTCTTGTATAAACTTGTATAAACCATTTGTTTTCATACAATGCATAATATAGAGGATAATTTAAATAAATTTGAAAGTGTCTTATATAATTGCTTCTGAAAAGAATGATTTATTAGAAAATCTAAACAAGTTTCTCAGCTTTTCTATAAATAATCAAATAAAATAAAAGTTTTTCAAATATATATCTAATCTTTTATCTTATACATATATATATATATATATATATATATATATAAAGTATATAAAAAATCTTTTAAGAAGATATTTTCTTCTTCTATATTTCAATTTGTTACAAAAATTATTTCAGAAAACTGTGCCAGTGAAGTACTTCCCACAGGAGATCGGCAAAGATGTGTGAAAGTAACATGCACGTCGAATAATAAATATAAACTAGAAGAGTAAGTTTAATAAAGTATATATTACAAATTATGTATGTATAACAAAACTTGTACTTACTGCTCATACATTAATTGCTACTAAAAATGTTGAATTGTTAATCTAAAGTTAATATATATTATATTTGCTTTAGATGTAACTGTGACAAGAATGCAGGACAACATCTTGGAGAACGTCATTCTGAATACCCCGTTTGCTGTCCGCGATGTAATAGTAAAAAACATTAAATATATAAAATAAATGTGTGGTATATTTTTACATTTCTTGTTATGCATAAATATATCATTAAACTGTTTTTAATTTTTACATTAAATAATAAATAAATTGCGTCCATTTCATTATATCCTCTAGTTGAAACATTTTGCATCATTGTGTTTATTTTTTACTCTTGTTTATTTTACGTAAATTTCAATTACAATATGTATATTTATTGTTGATTTGACCATTTCTTACCTATTTATTCAAGTCAAAAACATTGAAAGAATGATATAACTAATTGTAAGTTACTATATATAATAAATTACTTGATAAATAAAGCTCTTTAATGTTTACAAACACGAACTTTAAAATCGGAGCGACTAAAAGTCGAACGCAAATGGTTGTACGTTAATTTCGTAGAAAAATTATTTTCTTTGTGTAAACATTTCGTTTGTAAACATTAAAGAGCTTTATTTATCAGGTAATTTATTATATTACGGGCGCATATTTTTCTTGGTGTATTTGCTAAAATCTAATTATATTTAAATATATATATATATATATATAATTATATTTAAATATATATATATATATTTATATGTATACATACATCCATACATACATAAATATACATACCTGTATATATTTATTTATTTTGTATATATATATATATATATATATATAGTAACTTACAATTAATTATATTAAGCTATTAAAATTGAAATAGATAATATCAAAATTGTATAAAGATTATCAAATTAATTTTAGCTTTGCTCTCTCTCTCTCTCTCTCTCTCTCTCTCTATATATATATATATATATATATATATATAAAGATATACACAGAGTGTGGTTCAATATTTACATATTTCTTAGAAGGAACAGAAATAAAATTACAGTTGTAAGAATAATATATGTATATCTATATATATAAAGATATACACAAAGTGTGGTTCAATATTTACATATTTTTTAAAAGGATCAGAAATAAAATTACAATTGTAAGAATAAAATTAATTTGACAATCTTTATACAGTTTTGACAATATATTTAAAATTAAAATTATACAATATTAAAAATAATAAGAAGATAATAAAAAAATTATATGTATAATTGTAATAAGTCTGTAATTAAAAAAAAGATTGTTACATATGTACGTATTTAATATAATTATCGTAGAAATAACGTGAAAGAGAAATCAAAGATATAGAAATTTATATTGCCTTTACACATCGAAGATTTGTCAAAATGCAAAACTTTGTGAAGAATGGTTCTCAAGAGTATAATGGCCAGCGAAATCTTGATTAAGCATGAAGCAGAGTATATTTCACATAGTATAGAGGCAACCAACCAAGAGGAGCCATCGCTGTACATTTGCATGTCTCTGCAGAGAAGCCACGACTAAATATGCACTGCTCGTTATTTAACCAACCACCAAGCAGCGTCGGTGAAGCTCTGCCTTTGCAACTATAGATCCACCGCGAAATTCTACCGTGCTTACACGCACCGTGTCATTTTCCGCGATTTCATGTTGAAGCGCCTTAATTCAGAAAAGCTTAATTAATTAGCTCGACATTTTTATAAAATTATATAATCCTTTTTTCGACTGAATTTTTATTTCACCTTTCGTTTTATCAAATTACTAGAATTGATCTATGTTAGACACATTTTAAGTTCTCTGTAATTCGCATGTAAATATTGTTAATGCAAAATTAAAATTTTATACGTAATAATCTCATAAACGCTTGACGTTGATGCTACATGATATAATTCTAAAGTTATATCTAAAAAAATCTCTATGCGCTTTTTCCGGTTAAATCTACAATGCAAATCGAATGGCGGATAAAAATGCTCGCGAGCGAGACTTGAAGAGACGACATATGCTGTGTAGGTACATTTTTTTACTCTAGAGATCTCCAACTAAAATACATGAAATATAAGAGGAACGGCAAATTTCCATATAAATCTCAGTATTGTTCTTTTGCACCGGAAGAACTGACAGACTATGGAATAAGCGTTAGCAATGATATATTGCCCTAAAACAGATTAATCTAGTTGGCTTGATACCAGGGTTACGATGCTATCTAAAAGATATGCGATGTGAGATTTTTCTTCATTAAAGTTGCAATACCAGTATACTAAACAAACGTTTAAATGACGTGTAATTTATTCTACTAAAGGAAAAAACTTGTTTCTCGCAAGCAAACGTTTTAAGATTTCTTCGAACAAAGTTAGTCTTCAAGTAGAATGCTTGAAGAGTTTCAGACTTTATCTTGAAGGAATGCAATTATATATTTTTATAATAATAATGATGATATGATACAACAAGATATTTGAATGTATAAACACTAAAAACTAAGAGCCTTTTTTAATATATAGTTACTTGATTAAATAAATATATAAAATAAATAAATAAATAAATAAATATGATATATTTTATAATAATAAGATTTTAATAAGACGTCAATTTTTTCTTATTATAATAAATTTTTCTGTATAGATCGCTTTTCATTAACAATAGATAATAAAAATAAAACAAATGTTTATATTATTATAGGAAAGATAGGTATCTAGTTTTTGCACATAAGTCCTAATCAAGCATTTTAATCGATCAAAGATTGAAATTATCAATGTAATCGAATTATGTTTATATTTCTAATAAACATGGAGTGCAACTCCGACAGCTTCTCTATTGGTTGACTGATTATAGAATAATTGAATTGGCAGATAGTGCAATTCTGGTCGATGCCAACGAAGTCGTATATTCCAGTGAGTTTCGTGAATACGCGGAATTAACGCGGAAAAATGAAACTGTCGAAATTTTTATAAATTCGTATATCTCTGTAGACTGCATGTCATACTTGTTAAATAAATCACATTCCACAGACGCATCGCATCGATGACTTAAACACGACAGGAAGAAAGTATAGTATGAATGCCGAGTAATAATTTCTGTGAAAATACTCTCAGGAGGAAAGAAGAGGCTAGGGAGAGATGTAAATTGTGCAGATGGAAAATATCTCGCACTCAGCTCCGCAAATACCATGCTAGGTAGATCTAATTGCAAGCTGCATTTCATTCCCAGGTTGGAAAAATCTCCAGAGACACACGACAAAGGTATGTGTACTTGCGTTGCGATACCCACCACGTTTCATAGCGAGACGGCTTGAGAAATGATGTAAGAGATTATCAACCTTGAATTAATGTTCGCATAAGACGCACCAGTACACGAGAAAATTTCTTTTTTAAAAAAGCAAATCATTATTTCACAGTGCTAATCACTACAAGCAATTGTATATAAATAAAAAGAAAGAAATAGCAAACAAAGAAATGTATGTACAATAGGATCATTTAAGAATTGTAATCTGTTTTCTTTGTTGCAAAATCTAGTTTGGAACAAGCGAGATAGCGTACTATTTGCAGAAAATATTAAAGTTTACAATTGAACATATAAGTACATGCATATTTTAGAAAGAGAGAAAAGAAAAAGGAAAAAAAAGGACAAAAGAAAAAGAATCTAACTTAATAAATAATTCTAAAATGAAAAAGTATAGTATCATGATAACATAATAAGCATAAATTGTAAAATTATCGAAAAGCATGTATTATTATACATTATTATACATTATAGGCGTATTATGATAAAATTTTAATGCGATCATATCTAGTTTGATTAAATTCATCTGGGCTTTTTATACTAATCCAATCATCATTGATTTGTGTTTTCAAACTTCCATTGCACCGCTTTAGATTAAGCAGAATGAAATTATACGAACCTAGGTCAGCGATTCTAAATGCTTCGGATTGCTTAAACTCTTGAGAAAACAAACCGTGGACTTCATTTCCATATCTTACCATCTCTATTCTAAGAGATGAGAAATTTTTAATCATTTCAATTACATATCGATATTACCAAATATTAGTAAATATCGATGTATGATCAGAATGATCGAACATTTTTCGTCTTATATATATATATATATATATATAACTAAATTAAATGTAATATTTTTTAAAGATGCATATGTGCAGCCTTCTTTTTTAAAAATCACATAAATGGAATGTTTTTAACATGAATAATAAATCTGAATAATGAATCAAGATATTATCTAACGTATGTTGACTTTTTTGTCCACTTGTAAATAATACATGCTATATATCAGATCTGTCGACATCCGGTCGATCGCAATCGCACGTGGTTCTCATAATCAGTCGCCCGCGGCGCCGCGTGCGTCCTCGCGCGTGATTATTTATCGATAATTATCTTTAAAAAGATTGATATTTTTTATTAAAATAAGTTTTCCATTCTTTCTTAAAAAAAAAAAAAAAAGAAAATAGTGAATTACTAAAAATTTGTCGAAAGTCGATCATATACTAGAAATAGTTGGGCAACCATGCCGTGTACATTATTATGTTATTATATCTTATTAAATTCTTGGAAAAACCTAGAGAGATGGAACTATATAAAGGCGAATACATATTTTCATTTATCATTCACAATTGATTGCACAATTGGCAGAAATATTTTGTAAATAAAATGTTACTCTACACTCTTAATATATTCAGTGTTGTAACATTTATACTATGTGGAGCGGAAGAACTTACGCTTCGTAAGTCCTATTTTTAACAATTCTTTATATTTTAATAATATTTAATAAAATAGCAGGAAAGAAAATGGATAATAATTCTTTATTTCTTAATATCTTGCGTCATATATATATAACGTAAAAATATTTCTTCTTAAAACATTTCATCTATTTTCTAATTATAGCCGGATTATTTTAAGCTAAACTCATTTTTTTATTTCTACTGTCAACTATTTTATTTGCTTTTTATTTTTATTTAGCTGTGACCACCTGCAAGCGTAATTCAACTGAATATTTAGCCTGTTTAAAAGTTGCGTCAGAAGAAGCATGGCCACGATTTGCTGAAGGTATGTGTGTATATGTATTCTGTTTTAAAATAATTTATTTTATCAATTTACACATTTTTTTTCTTTTAAGCTTGAAACATATGGTGAATTTCTCTTTATACGTAATTATATGTGATTATTATCAATATATGCATACACTTCTGCAGTTTTACTTGTTAAATTTTTTTTAGTATTCTAATTTTTTTCAAAAGTTAGAGTTATATATACATTACTTTATATATAATTGTATAAAATATTTTAATATTAGAAATATTTATGAAATTAATAATGTGCATAAACATTTATAAACAATTATAAATTAATTAGACTTTTACTAAACCAAAAAAATTTATAGTTTTTCTATATAAACAACATTAAATTATTTAAATTATATAATTATTAAAATATTGATATTAATACTAGTTTATTCATTTTAATAGGACTTCCAGAATTCGATTTTCCACGTTTGGAACCATTTTTCTATAAATACGTTAAAATTGTATTTAATAGAAATGGGATATATGGAGAAGCAAACTTAACAAATTCCACTCTTTCTGGTTTAGCAAATGCTCGTTTTTTGGATCTGAGACCGTATTTTCTGGATAATGTTTTCCAGTTAGAAGTTGACGTACTAATACCAAAAGTATTTCTTGACACTTACGCTAATGGGGAGATTAATCCAGGCGGAATGCGAGTAGATGTCACAGGTACGACAAGAAACTCAATGTAATTTGCATAAAATGCAACATATAGCTGAAAACCGATTAGTGAACATAATTATTGTCTAATGACAAAGCATCATTTATCAAATGACACGATTGACGAAAGATAGTAAACTTTTTGTGGTCATAATTATATTTCGGAACAATCAAAGTAATTGTGATACATAAATTTATTATAAATTTATAATTATTATATTTATCATAATTATTATATTACACTTTTTTACAATCTACGTAGCATCACACGTCAACGTAACAATAGATGAAAGCAGAATGACATGGAAAATAACAGGACATGTAAAAAATGATACATGGACTATAGAACATTTTCGAACAACTGTGACAATTGAAAAGCTAAAGTTTCACTTCGTGTCCTTTAATGGTGCTAGAGAATTTGGTAAGCTTCAAATTAAATCAAATATATTCTTCTATTCTTTTACCATTCCTTTTAATATATCTCAAATTATTTGAGTAAATATGCTTATTTGATCTAATAATGAGATATATAATTATTGACAATAAGACATCTAAAATTTCATGAAACTGCATACCATTAATTTATCACCCATCTTCTTTACAATTGATCAACATTTATTTACAGTTAAAAGTAATGGCATATATTGTAAGGCACTTTAAAATAATGAAAATATTAATAATTATATAATTAAGTAATAAAAAAGTAAAAACTTCTTTTTCTAAAGACAGCATTTCTTTAGATATTTTTTGAAGATGTTCTCACATACATGCACAAATTATTTTTATGCGTTATAGTATTTTAAAATAGATTTTTAAATGTCATATATTTAGTTCAGATCTAATTAAAAAATTTACTTTGTTATTCATACATTAATCATTGAAATATTAGAGAGTTAAAGGTAACATATTAGCTCAAATTAGATTAATATTCATATTAAAATTTAAGATTAAATAAGTTACAAAATATTATAATTTTTGCAAAGACACAAACAGAAACAAATAGAAAAATGAATTTAAAAATTTCTGCTTTGTAATATTAAATATCTATATTTCTTTTCTCTATCTTTTTGTACAATTTTTACAAAAAGAGATTGCATTCTCTATATGTATCATTTCAATATATTCCACTTAATAATATAATAAAATGCCAAACATATAATAAATATATAATATGTATAATATATAGAATAAATAGGAATTATTTCTCTTTATTGTGTTGACATTTTAACATATTTTAATGTAAGTAAGACATTTCTTTTTAATAATTTTTCAAATAAGAAATTGGAAAAAACTTTACAATTATCAAATTAGTTTGTAACATTATTTATAACATTAATAAACAATTATCAATTTAGGGACAATTACCAATCATCAATTTAGAAATTTATAACAAAAATAAATCATAATTAATTTATTATTCTTTATTTATTAAGTATGCTTATTTTTACAGATCTGTATCATAATTTTTGATTCGATTTTGTTAGAATATTGTGTTATTAATAAATTTCTGTTTACAGCTGATGTTATGGAAGTTATTATGAACGAGAACTGGCCATCTATTTATCGAGTGGTAGGACCAGTAGTGTTTAAAATACTTGACCCAATATTTACTGATTTCTGCAATCGTCTTTTCTCGAAAGTTTCACTTTCAAAAGTATTCCCATAAAATTCACACATTTATTATATTAAGAAATACCAGATTATTTACATAGAACTAAAAAATATATTAACATCTTAAACTAAAATTTAAAAATTATTAAATAAGAATATCTTATTTTCTAACCTAATCTAACATTACTAATTTTTCTGTGCATGTATATTTGTGCACAAATTTTTAATTTAAGCAATAAAGTGTTCTTATTAATAGTTATATGTAGAAATATCAAATCTAAACATTCTATATGAAAAAAATCTGTCTGTGTCGAATTAATTTTTTTCAATTAATTGTTTCCATATTCTTTTTCTATGAAGCTTGAGTTTCATATTACCTTAGACATTTTTAATTGAATTTGCATCGGGTGATAGTAACAGTCAATTTTTTTCACATACGTAGCATATTTAAATACATCAAATGATAAATTGATAATAAATACATTTTTTCACAAAGCTAGAGTAACTGAATTTTTATCAATAATGCGTTGTACAGGAAAAATCCTATTATCTGATGATTTATCTAATTATAGAGTTTTTTATGTAATGATTTCCAGATAAAAGTTTTGTCATATATCGCAATTCTTCTACGCTGTTTACAACGTGAAATAGATATTTGGTTTATTTAAAAGATATGCGAATCAACTCTATTCCCTGGAGAGATTCTTATATCTATTTTTCATTTTATTTTATATACAATATATAAATTTTACATCACATTCTTTCTTTTTTTCCCGTTCTCTCTCTCTCTCTCTCTCTCTCTCTCTCTCTCTCTCTCTCTCTTTCTCTTTCTCTATCTCCATCTCTATCTTTATCTCTATCTCTATTGAATTATGCATCGGATACAAACTTATATATGCTGACATATATTTCTTACAAGTTATGTCTCTGGTGGTACTTGATTTCCTTAGAGATATTTAAAAATTTTACGAGGATCACGTTATGTCTCTTCGACTTATACATTAAAATTTAGATCCATTTAACAAACGTCGTTACAATAAAATAACATTTTATATATTTATGTAAATATATTAATAAATTGAAGACTTTTATTGAAATATAACTCTAAATCATAGATTTCTACTTGTATTATACTAGACTGTTAACACGGCTACGTCTCACATAGTGAAGCCAAGGCAATTATTTAAAATTAAGTTGAATGTAAGCATATATGTTAGTAAGTGTAAGAAATTCTTACTTTCAATTGTAAATGGTAAACGGCTGCCCTGGCTTCATCCGTCGTATCATTATTAGCAATCTAAGTTTATAAATAAAACTACATGCTCTGAATACATATACATATACAAGCATGCATAATTAAAAATAGAAAAAAAAGGTCATTAATAAACATCATTCAATTCGAATATCAAACTGATTTGTTTCGAGATTAAAAGTGACATTTTTTTACTGTCGGTCAAGCTCTAGCCTCGAATTCCATGTTTAATAATCGAACATTCAGTTTCATATAACGTGCTCGCATTTTGAGGCCTACGCGCACAACGTTATAGTAAATATCCCGATAGCCCCATTGCTGTACGCTATTCAATATTGACACATTGTAGTAAAACAATGGAAATATGTTGCGCGGCCACGGTGTCGAGAGAGAAGCGTAAATATCGAGTAAATTAGCATTAATCTGTTGGCGTTTGCATCGGCGCCGTTCAACGGCCAGCTGTTAACGGTTTGAAAATCACGACGGCCGAATTGCCCAGTATCGTTGTAGCCTCGTGTTTGTCGTCCATTCGAAAGCCCTCTAACAGGCACGTGAGTCATTTTTGAAGCCGTCCTCTGAACATAAAACAGACCGATCCAATCGCATGCCCGCCCGCGTGGGAAAAACGGGATGTTATCTCTTTGCCCGTCGAACCGATAAAGCAAATATTTCGACATATGTACGAATTTGAATTTGATGAGAGAAAGAAGGAAATACGGTCAGACCAGTATTTATTTCACGTTACTACTACAACCATATTTATGAGATACTTTGTGATTAGTATTTTGCGATGCCGATTATTCTTGCTAGCTGTTCTGGCGTGCCAAGTATTTCTATCAGCTGTTTTATTAAATCAAAATATAACATTCTTTAATAGAGGCACATTCGAATTGCTTCTAATTAAGCGCTACAAAAGTATAGATAAATTACTAAATATTGCCTATCACTTTAGATGCATGAATTTGATATATATTTATGAGAGAATAGCACATAGTATCTAAACATTTCCTAAACACGGAGATTTATGTTATATTTTAAAGATCATTTTAAACAAAATAATGATAAACCGTGAAAATATTTATCAGATAAAAAGCTCGTAAATAATTCCCGGTCCAATAATTTGTCACCCAACTAATAGATTTATCTTTCATAATTCTATGATGTCGTGATTCAGCGACGAATACAGAGATGAAGTTACCGAAAACTCGAATTCCGCCGATGGAAAAATTCCTCCTGGAACAAAATATGATTGACATCTTACCCAAGTTGGAAAGGTGAAGCGTGGCATAGACCCGCACAACACAAATGACATAAACCATCAAACGTGACGGCAGGAGAGAACAGATTGGCCTCAGCGCACAATACGTGATCGGCGTAGGTAGAGTCCTCTGATTTCTCTACATGACTGTAGAATGCGAAAGAGACATTCTGGAAAGTAGAATAGCGTTTAATGCGCCGGGCGGGCAGGGATAGAACGTCGAGAGAAAGATGGAAAGATCGCGAGAGAGATCGGACGTGACGCCATTTCCATTTTCCGAAATTTATGGGCCAAGTTTTGCTCGCACGTGGCTTCGCTAATTACGTGAGAATCGCAGCAGGTTCAGGAATAACGATCGTACGACGACCACTAGCTGAAATAGGAAGATGTGGAAAGGATTTACATTTCGACAAAATTGTTAAAACAGAATTGTTTATTAACTCGGATAGAATAAATTTTGTATCATGAGATTTGTAGCTGGAGAAAATGAATAATTGTTGTAAATGTCAAGAAGACAAAATAAAAAGAATTTATTTAATTTAAATTAGTAAAGACATGAATGTTTTCTGGAACAAAATGTAAATAGAAATATGTTTTTTCTCTTTTCTCTCTCTCTTCTCGTTTAAAAAAAAAAATCTAATATATTGATATAATTATAGAGATATTTATGCACAAAATATATTTTTACTTTCAAATTTCCATCTCTTTTGTTTGACAAAAATTATAACATAAGGAATAATTAAATAAAATTAAAGATAAATCCAAAGAAGAAGTGTTGCACTTATTAAAATTATTTTAGCTTTGACTTAATTGAGGTTAATTACATTAAAAATTCATATTATGCAATTATGAAAATTTACCTCTACATACAGTTACTAACAAACAAAATAAACAATCTCGTATTTGTTTCTTTCATTTGTTTTGTTATGCGTTTATATAAAAATCAATGAAAGTACTACAATAGTGATTCATATTTTCATTTCCTATTTATATTTTCGTTCCTCATTACGTTATGCATTTCAGATAAATACTCATTATTTCGATTTATAGTGACTTCAATTGAATATATTATTAAGAGTTTTTGTTTGCAAAAATTGTATCTAAATTTCTACTAATTATCCTCTTGTTAATTACGCGAGGTCAGTAGATTTATTAGACTCGTGAAAAAAAAATAAATGCTCAATAAATATATTCCCGTCCAAAATAGAAATAGAATCAGTCTGTTCTCTCTTTCTCTTTCTTTCTTCTCCGTTTTCGCATGCTGTTACCTGCTCGAAGTGTGCAAAGGCAGTCCCGTTCGATTAAAATCTTATGAAGTGCCAGAGTTTTGGATTTTATGCGCGTTCCGCAATACAGTTTCTCGAATCTCGAGTGTTTTATACCACTCTCTCGTGCACAATACATTGCTTGCACCTGCGATACGCAACGAGTAGCAGCGTGTAAAATTCGCTATAAGTTAATCATGTGATATTTCATTAAAGGATCTCTTGAATACTCACAATTAACGCCACTTTGGTAGCAGCATTCACAAGTGTCAGGTTAATTAATTGCTTAGTAAAAATCTGTTCCTCACAATTCTAAATATAGTTTTGTTAAATGTAGTCTCACAAACACCCAATATATACATATAATTGTTTCCTACTTTTAATTAAAATTTTTTTTTCAATTTGTAATATAATATAAGTGAAGTAAGTTTATATAAATTTGACGCAAAAATATTTTTAATTATACACTATTATCTCTATATAAACAGTTTGTTTAATTTGTATTTTAATAAAATAAAATCATTTTTTTCATATTACAATTTATATATGTGTTATTCCTATAATTATGGAGGAAACTGATATAAGTTGAATAAATTTAATTTTTAATAGATATTAATTATATTATTACACTAAAAATAAATAGAAATCATTTCCTTCTAACATTAAAAAAAGAAAATATTTATTAAAATATTAACAATAAATAGTATTTTAGAGTTTCATTAGATGTAAACTTAATGATTTTCATTTCTATATGATAAACCTTCCATATGCAATGTCATACAAACAAATATTACTTTGCTATGCAATATAAATGCAACTGTTTATTTGCTTAAGATATTTATATACCTATATACTATATATATACACCTAAAAACTCGACAAAATTCACCGCAACCAAATTTATTCCTTACATTATGTTTTGTTGTTCCCCAAATAACACAAAGTAGAATGCAAAACATTAAGATTGTTGTATAAGAAACGTAAAGTTTATAAAAGTCTAATTTTGATTTTGATTTTTGAATAGTTTTTTCTAAAAATTTCTTAATCAATGATCATGTTAAATTAATTATCGTGTTAAAGCGAGATAATAAAAAAAATTTCTTCTCCCTAATTTTATTTAAAATTGTTTAAAGTTTACTCCTAAAATATGTAAACTAATGTATACATTTTTATTTTATAAAAATGTTTCAATGTGTTGTAGCTACGTGAATCTATGTAGGTATATGCATTATCACAAAGATAGAAATTCGAAATTTCGTGTGCTACACTGTGTTATTCTGACGCTCGTCGTCCAAAGCAATCACCATTGTAACTGCCGGCGAGAATTGCAGAACTTTATCATACGTTCTAAACAATGCTGGATTTCGCCGTGATGCCAACACATATGACGTCACGTCCAAAACCAGTTTATCAAAGGCAACTAATGCAATGGATGATCATTCTAACGTATCCTCCGTTATCACTGACGTTGAACTATGTCGCCGTCATTCTTGAGTATACTAATTTCATGTACAACAAACGGAAGAATGTACAGGTTTCGGGAAATTCTCGTAAAATACGAAATTTATCCCATTTATAGTCTTGCTATTGAGAATATCAAGTATTTTCATAATATTGGAAGAATGCCATCCGATAATATTACGAACTTCGACACAATATTATGAAACAGGATATTAAATGATGAAAATATCGTGGTTGAAAATAACAATATACTTTCGATTAGTATCAATCAAACGTATTACTTTCTTATAACATATTTAAGATACATATATCTGTAAGAAATATACATAAAATAATATAAAATAATTCCAAACTTTTCTATTCTTAATTTTGTACTATCTTGTTAGTCAGCTCTCAAGATTATATAGAAATTTTTACGCATAATATTTAAAGTGATATCCATAACTTACGTCAATCAATTATTCACACGTGTATTTTTTTACCTGCCATCGAATATTCATAAATTAATTGTCAACGTTGGATAGACGCATTTTAACGTGATGTCCATGTCGGGCACCGCACATAAAACCGAATTTCAAAAGGTTTGGCGGAGGAGCCGCCAACAGTCCTTATCTATCGATCAATCTGATTGACAATCGTTTTGCTCGAAAAGTATATGAACATTTTCGATTATCGAGACTCAATACCAACCAGCCGAATTCTCTGCTCTTTGATTGACGCATCTGCGTGCCGATGGGGTGTAGTAAACACGACCCCCGTCGGGTACCATCTCGTAATGGAATCTCGCGAAATACTTGGGGAAATTCGTGAGGGACTCCTAGATCGGCTCCTTTGGGATCTCGTTTAGCGTTCAGCTGATATTGAAACGGCGAAGGGAGAGACGCGCGTTTTCGTCGGTTGCGTACGGAGATTATTGCAGTTTTGTTTATTCACACTCACGTTACGCAGAAGTACATATTCCTATGAGTACATGTATACAGATATATTTATATGGAAACGAGGTAAACAAGAGTTGAGGACGGAAAAGGGTTTAAGAAAAGAAGCAGAAATGAAGAAATAAGCTCGCGCCAACGAGAGATGATTCAATTTATATAAGTATGACAGTTATCTCAGAGTCATGAACACACGTGCCACCGTATGATCTTGGATTGTTGTCGCAGGCAAAAAGAGTGCATCTATTATATAAATTGTTTCATGCACGGTAGTTTAATACTCTCACCTTCGCATTATGATTGTACGCTAATAAGTTTCTTTGGGAATACATAGCGCGAGAGAGAAGAGCACTAGATACTTTATTCTGTTTCATGTCGAGTTACAACCGACGCACGACGGAGAGATAATTCCCCGAGAGAGGTTGTACATCGCACGCCCGAGAACAGGTTCCGATTATCCTCCGGGCAATGCGGGTTGTCAAGTTAGTGAATATTTGATGCGTTTATATGCATACAAGCGCAAAAA
Source organism: Anoplolepis gracilipes (assembly GCF_047496725.1). NCBI lineage: Eukaryota > Metazoa > Arthropoda > Insecta > Hymenoptera > Formicidae > Anoplolepis > Anoplolepis gracilipes. The sequence goes on from NC_132974.1 coordinate 9,128,924, forward strand.
TGCAAACCACACGCGTATTCAGTGAGATGCAAAATATTTCGCGTATCCTACTTACTCTCGGTTCTCTTATTTAAAAATAAAATCATAAAAATACATCAAAAAGATGACATCATTCCGGGCGAACTTTGATTAATTCAAATAACACATATATACGCACAATATTTAGGATTAATGGAGTGAAAAGCATTCAAGCATTTTCCAGCAATCTTACATATGACCGAAAGTACTCACAGTGTTGCGTACTGGAAAAAAAATATGATTGAAACTTTCGTCCGTATGTGGTCACGATCAAAATTTTCCAAACTCTCTGTAATACTGCCGCGAGTTTGCCGGATCATTGCCGGAGTTTATAGCTGGGCATTCTTGGGTTTTCGAGCAGACGAACGGGGCCATCGAGACGCGGCCATCCTCATTCGGTACGTTAACAGCTCTTGCAGTCTGAATAGGAAACTTTTACCGTGTAGGAAATCCCGCGATCAACTTTCGGCGAGCACCAATTTTTTTTTTTCAAGCGACGCGGCGACGGTGGGTGGATGGAATTGACGTGCTTCATAAAGTTTTTATAGGCTATCCGAGAGAAGTTGCTTCCTCGCATGCTGTTTACGTACATGGCTTTTTACGAAAATTGTTTTGGCAAGAGACCTCGCGTTTGAAATGTAAACGTTGAAAATTTGTTATCTATCGCTTTCGTTCGTCAATCATTATACACATTTTAAACTCACTTTTTTATTAAATGTTTCAAAGTTGCATTTTTTTTTAATTAAAAGAATTCACTAATACTATAATACTTTTGTTAATAAAAAATAATATATCTCTTAACAATAATAAATTATATTTTTTTATGCTACTTTTCATGCTGTATTTAAACTAAATTGAAACAATTATTTTCTCCTTCGGATACACTTTTTTTGTGTCATTGATGAAAATTTAATTTAAAGCAAATTGTCCAAATATAAAATTTAATTTAAAGCAAATTGTCCAAATATAAATTACAGATATATTTAGATATTTTACTCGTCAATACTCGCTTAATTTAATTTATTTCTTGGATAATATTTTTAAAAAATAATCTGCTAAAATCACTCTTCGTGACAAAAATAACTGACATTTAAAGGCTCTGATTCTGTCCATTTAAATTGTGCAGTTTTTTTCTAACCAATACAGATATAGGTCATAGATTTACAAAAGTTCTTTATTTAAATATTCTAAATAGCAAATATAAAAAATACAAGTTACACATATTATTTCTAAATACAATGTTCGAAATCAAATTTTCAAATATTGCAAGAGTAAAAATATATTTGATATATATCCTATATACTATATAGATTGTTTTCTCGCATTGTGAATACATTTCTAGCGATTAAATCGACTCGTTCAATATCAATGTTTAAACAACTTATGACAAACAAATAATTTTAATATAAAATGTAGAATTTCAAAATAGGATGATATTCCGATTGATATTTGTTATTAAATACTTTGCACAAGTTATCACTCAAATTATATTTACTTAACTTTTAACGTAAAATTTAGCATCTATCATTATTATTTAAAATTGAATAAATTATGAATTGTTGAATATTCACATACTGCATTGTAAGAGAATAATCTCTTTCGCTTTCTCTTCAAAATATGTTATATTAATTAAATTACAAACATATTGTAATAAGATAAAAACATAAAATAATAAAATTTTGTCGCGATTTTATAAATTGCATCTTGTTAACAAACTCAACGTAATATATGTTACATTGATTTAGAAATAATGATAATTTACGCACATTTGCTTAATTATCAGATCAAAGTGCACGCTACCACATATTATTATTAAATCAATCGCGCTATATTATCGTTGTACGCGTTGAAATAAATGTGCGAGATATTTCGTCGTTCGTAATTTGCTTAACGGTCCATCTGGAATTTCATTAATACAAATATAATCATAAATATACAGTGATGCTGTGAAAAGCAAATACAACTGTGACAATTATTTTTAAATGTAAAACAAAAAACCAAAATTAAAATAAAATAAAATAAAATAATAGTCGAAAAATTTATCGACACCGCATTCAAACGTGTTCACTTGTGTCGTGATAATAAAGGCAAACTTGGGTAAACTATAACATTTCTAGGGGATAACAGACTGCATTTGTGGATGCCGTAGAGATATATAGCATGCGTATATATTCCTCGTTGTCGCGCTATATATACGTTCCCATAGACTTCTTCACAGGAAGGAGGACAGGAAGCAGGCCAATAGGGTTGCCGCAGAGTCGCCTTATCAGCGGTTTATGTGGTACGACGTGGCATGGACTACCTTGGGGCGATTTCTATATGAACGGTCCTTGTATGAGCATGTACATGGCATCGTATATAGATAGATATATAGATAGCTATATGTAACTCTTCCATCCTCCCGTTTAACTCCCACTATATAAAGTATTGAATATCGTCAAATAAATCAATGGTTTGATAAAGTGTAAATCGGCCAACATTCGTTTTCACCTCAACAGTGAACTGTATCCAGAATTATATTACTTATTTAATCTTGAGATTTATATGATATTTTTATATAGTATTGTATTTTTATGTGACATTATATTGTTATCTTATATGATATGCCACTGAAGACAATTCGAATTAACACAATTAAATCACTCAGCTTTAAAATAAGAGAATAAATATCCTCTTTATCTGTACATTCCTGTTTTCCTTCAATTTGGAGTTTTACTTGAAATAAATCAATATTGCTAAAGCTATTTTAGCTTACTTTGTCTTATTAAATAATTATATTTAATAAGAAGATTTGACTTTTTTTAAATATAATTATTTAATAAGACAAAATAAGCTAAAATATTTTTAATTATAAACTAATATCAAATTGAATTTAATATTGAATCTGTTAATAACGTAATTGAGTCTGCAACACTTTGTCTTATTAAATTATATCATTAAATGTCTCTCGATCATTTGTAAATGTACCAACTTATAAACAATATAATCTTTATATTTATTTAAATATGTGTTGTATTTAACTCTGTATTGGATTTAAGTCTGAATTAAATTATATGCGGCGTATCTTTTAATATGCAAGTACGACAGCGTCTGTTACTTTTATTTTCATGCAGATAATTCAATTCAATATTAATAGAAAGATACTAAATTTGTCGATATATTTCTGCTGTCTGTTAAATATTATTAATTGTTGAAATAAATAATTGCTAAAAATATTGAATTATGTATTTTGTACATTGATTATTCTAAATTGATTTTATTATTATTTCTAGTCTTGTGTTATTTGCTTAATTATACAATTATTTATAATGTAAAACTGTATTTTTTTAATTTGTATAAATAATATCATGGCACTAGTAATACCTACTAGCAATAAAATATAATAATAATTATTATTATTAATAAACTAAGAGATGCAATAAATTTGTTTATAAACAAATTTCTCAATATAATAACTCTCTTTCTTTTACTTTTCTCATAAATATTAGTCAGCTCACATACTATGCGCGTCTTATACTATTGATTGATAGCGATAACATTGATCTTCGGATCTTCAGCAGCCAATTACGCATAGAGCGCCGAGCACTTATCTATGCATAGTGTATCTCCTCCATCCACCGTATCACCGATACAAACCGGATCTCCGTAATTTCCGACCCACAACGTCATAACGTCACCGCAACCGTGCGTTCAATTTGTCCACCGATGGCCGGTCAGACACACATGGTGCGATGCAATATCACTAGCTTTCATCTCATCGATGCTATTTCGTCGTGTATATTACTTATTTCTAATGTTTTCATTAGAAATCACAGCTATTCTCGCGAACATTATCTCTGCTTAATACGCGGTCAGGAGTATGGGATATCAAAGTTATTTTAAATTATTTCCCTGCGTCATCAGTAGTAGGGACTTGTCGATCGAATTGAATCACATGTACCTTGCTACCATCGCAATTTTGGCACAAAAGCTAAACGCTGATGAATACCTTTTCTCATCGTTGGACCATTAGGCACATAGTTGAGGTCGATATGGTTGCCGAAGCATCGAACGAGCGGTATATTATTAACGGCTCCAATAATTCCACAACGGCGATCCCGGGAGAATTGACGCTCGGCTGAGAAAGCAATCGAACCGATGATACAGCATCCATCGGCGTCGCGACGCTCTCCTATATCGGAGGAAGTAGGCCGTAAATTTCGTGACCTTATTCAGGACGACGACGGAACAGCGATCGGTAAGACGCGGAACGGCAGGACAATGCACGTTCTTTCACGAGACACTGATTTCCTCGGCTTCTTTGTACCGTGAGACCATCGGCAAGCAGTGATGTGAAAGGAAACACACGAGAACGAATCGATCAGAATAACGTTTCTGAAATAACAATTTGTTTTAATGCCATACTATAAAAATCGATTCTTTTCAATAGATCGTGAAAATATAATCGATCTTTTGTTTTTTAATTTAATTGTGATTTAACACAAATAAACAATAAATACGACAAAAGCAATAATAAAAGGTGAACAAATTGTGACATATTTAATTTAAATAAAGTTACAAATAATTTCAAACAAGTCAATAATGTAAGCCATGAATAAAAAGAAGTCTGAATCAAATTTCTGTATATAATTACTTATTATGACCCTAAAGTGCAGATAAATATGTATTTTTTTTTATTTTTTATTGTAAAGATTTATAAAGTATTATAACAATTAAAATTACTGTTAAATAACGTACTTTCATAACTTGTTTGGTTTTTGAAATTTATTGGAATCTGGTTTATATACATATATAGATCATATACATATCGTTTCGCGGAAAACGATCTAAATAAATGGTTGTATATTCGATTCAATCTAATCGATATTATTTTCACCGATACGCGGTATCTAAATCGAAGTGCGGAGTAGGATTTAATCGTACAAGTATCTTAATCGGTGCAGTCGGCAAGCAGACAAATAGTGGCCACAGGCTATTGGCTGGCGGGCTTGCGGCAAAGCTCCAATATAACTCAGGCCACCTGATAGTTTCATTACTACAGTAAATTTGCCGGCCATGGTGAGCCTCTTATACGTTCTGCATCGTATATGTGCGAGTGTGTGTTAAACGGTGAGACAGCGAGAGATAGAGAAAGAAAGAGAGGGACAAAAACACAGGTGAAAAGAAAAGCGGTCAGGGGTAGTTTACACTGTTCGACGAGTCACAGTGCTGGTAGCTTGAGATGTATCAGGATCGGCTACGATCAGTAGAAAGTTTGGTTGGAAAAACTATTCCATTTGTTCTCGCGGAAGAGAGAATACACGAGAAACGCAAGAACTTTACGACTAACGGCACATTTCGAGGCACCTATTACATGGAAATCTTACAACCCACGAAGTGATTGATATCATCGATTAAATATCCGTGATACATACACATGCACATGTTATAAAATTCATTACAACGGCAATTTAAGTATCATAAATATCTGCTTAATATTTCAGTTTTCAATGAGTTCTTAAAAATTATTCGATTAGAAATGTTATTAAAAATTTAATTGCACCTGTAAACTTATTTAAGGCATAAGACACATAAATTTTTAACTGTTCTAAATTTTTTATTATTATTTTTAATTATTATCTCTACGTCGCTTATATATTAATTCTTCTATCTGACTCCACCAAATTAATCACATTTTAGTTTATCTTTTACACATGTATATGCATAAAATAAAACATTGTATTAAATAATATAATTTTTTATTTTTATTTCTCGTCATCTGCAAATGTACAATTTAATAAAATAAATATAAGAAAAGTTATTTTATTAAATTTATCATTACACTTCAAACTCTTTCCGTACAAGTAACTATAAACGAAAAAAAAGTTTTGAAAAACCGTAATTTTTTCGGTTTCGGTTTCGTTCACTGGTCAGGAAACCGAAACTGAAACTGAAACACTTATTCGATGTTTTATTAAACCGTAACCGGAACCGAACTGAAAAAAGCTTTCGGTCCAGGTCCCTGATTAATTCACAAAGAGATCAACGCGCGTTTGATGAGCCTTTTGAGACGCTGTTCG